>NC_133141.1:5495127-6153127 GCF_048418815.1 Hemitrygon akajei | reverse complement strand
TCCCAGGAATAAACGTAGTGAACCTTTCTTTTGCTCTATCTCAGCAAATACATCTGTTTATCCTTAAGCAAACACAATAGTTTGTTTTATTGTCCAAAATATTTGTATGTGACTACTTAATACTGCTATATTCTAATCCCTGGTCACCTGTTAACTCTGTGAATTGAATAAAAAGTCACCCATATTCTTCCGAATGCTAGAATGTTCCAGGTTCTCATAGAGAGTTATTAATAATAATCTGCTTTACTAAACCCATTACAGTAACGTAGCAGTTAGCACGTCATTATTACAGTTGGCTTGGCATATCAGTGTTCGGTGTTCAATCCCGGCATCCTCTGTAAGGAGTTTGTACATCCTCCCGGTGGAACGAGTGGGTTTTCTCCAGATGCTCTGGCTTCCTCCCACAGTCCAAAGATGTACCAGTTAGTAGGTTAATTGGCTGGTTGTAAATTAGGGTAGGGTTAAATCGGGGAATATACGCTCAGTGGCCAGTTTGTTAGGCACAGGAGTGGAACTCAGTATGGTCTTCTGCTGCTGTACCCCAGCCACTTCAAGGTTTGACATTTTGTAATTTAGATATGCTTTTCTGCACACTCCTGTTGTAACATGTAGTTATTTCGTTATGTCTCTTTCTTGTCAGCTTGAACCAGTCTGACCATTTTCCTCCGACCTCTCATTAACAAGACGGTTTTCGCCCACAGAACTGCCGCTCACTGAATGCTTTTCTTTTTCGCACCATTCTCTGTAAACTCTAAAGACTATTGTGTGTGAAAGTCCCAGGAGATCACAGTTATGAATCAGAATCAGAATCAGAATCAGACTTTAATCGCCAAGTACCTATGCACATACAAGGAATTTACTTCCGGCAGATGTTGTCTCTCTGCTCATAACAATAATAATGATAAATATAAATGAAAATATAGATTATACATACAGGTAGTGCAATCCAAGTAATAGTTAGCTGACAGTTAACCAGCAGTTAACTGTTCAGCAAAGTGACCGCAGTAGGGAAAAAACTTCTCCAATGCCTATTAGTCTTAGTCTGGAGGGATCTGAAGCGCCTACCAGACGGAAGCAGATCAAACAGTCCGTGCGCAGGATGGGAGGAGTCCTTTATGATGTTCCCCGCCCTCTTCTTCAACCTGGAAGAGTACAGGTCCACAATAGAGGGCAGGGAGGCTCCAATAATGCGCTCGGCAGTCCTCACTGTGCGCTGTAGTCTGGATCTATCCTGCTTGGTGGCGGCTCCAAACCACACAATGATGGAGGTGCACAGGACAGACTCAATGACTGCAGTGTAGAACTGCAGCAGCAATTCCTGAGGCAGACTGTATTTCCTCAAGAGCCACAGGAAATACATCCGCTGCTGGGCCTTCTTCAGGATGAGATACTCAAACCACCCTGTCTAGCACCAACAATCATCCCATGCTCAAAGTCACTTAAGTCAGATTTTTTGCCCATTCCGATGCTTGGTCTGGGCAACAACTGAACCTCTTGAGCATGTCTGCATGCTTTTATGCACTGAGTTGCTGCTGCATGATTGGCTGATTAGACATTTGCATTAACTTTATTATGTACAGATATACATAACAAAGTGGCCACTGAGTGCATTTCAGACTAATAGTTACGAATATCAATCCTGCTTATGCAGTATGACAAAAACAGAATATGTTTTTCTACTAAAGAATATGTTTGAAAAATAATTTACTTCTTTTGAGCTGTTTATATAAAAAGAAATAAAAATGCAATTTTATTTTTATCTGAAGTGGTCATTATTTGCTGAGACTTCTACCTTTCCAATCGCTTTCCCTCTTACTATACTGAAATTGTGATTGGAGTATAATAACTTACAGAAGTTAAGGAGCTTTTTCTCTTATCAATTGATCCTTATGCTTTGCTGTTCAAGTGGTTGTTGTTAATGGGCAAAGAGAGGGAGATCACAGCAAATGTGCACATTCCTACTGAAGGTTCAATATGTAGGGGTGAAAGACGATGATCCTGCTCTGCTCCCTAAATCAAAGATGCCAAGATCAGCTGCAGCAACCTTACCCACCCTGTTGCCACTGTTCATTACTTTGAAACAGCTATTGTCTGAAAATGTGGACTACTACTGTAGGTCTCTAAAGCTCAGTTACTTACTCGATTAGTCCTTTGTAATTTTGCAGAGCAGATGTTCTTACTATTAATGGACAATTTTCTCTAATCATTTCCAGTTATGAAGCTGTGTGCTTCTCTTTGTTTTAGCAACATTGCTATTTCATTCCCCACCCTCCTCCTCAGCATGTGGGTGCTTGTATTTCTTGAATTGTTAAATGAAGGCCTGGATCATAATTTTGTTTTTAGGCAAAGTTGAGAATTTGCAGAAGTTACTGGATACTTGCAATAGGTTAGTCACCTCATTAAATTCACTGGAATTGGACTTCTTCCTCTTTTCCCTTCCTTGAGATTCTGAAACTGAATCTATGTAAATCATGAACAGAAAGTATGTAATTCAAATATATATATGACTGTTTTTATTGTGATAAATTGAACAGGAATCAAATTGAAAGAGGATTTCATCTTGAACTCTTGACGTAAGAGAATTCCAGTAAAGTCATACACTGAAAGAGATAAAATTGAACTTAGATATTGGGAAAAGCTGTGACAAGACACAGGAAGGTATTGGAAAATGTGGAGCAACGGTGTGTAAATGGCAAGTATAGTTTGATGTAGACAATTTGAGAAGGTATATTTTAATAGGAAAACCAAAAGAGGCTGCATATTCTTTAGAATATCTAGCAATTTGGACTGCATCCATTTTTGGGTGCTGTAAAGCACTAGCAATGAATCTCCGAAAGTCACAGAACTACTCATAAAGAAAAATGCAACAACCTGCACAATTTTCAACAGCACCACACTATGGGAGTCAATCCTTAAAGACAGTCCAGCGCCAACAGCTGCCATAGAGAAAATTTGTAAAGGGGAGAGAAAAGTTTCAAGATTTTAGAAAGCGCACATTGGTGAGGAGAGGTAGGTGGGTGAGTAGAGAGTTAGAGCTGTCAGAGACATCACATGATGGCCCCAGAAGGAAGTAGTTTGAGTTAGCTCAGGAATACAAATGACCAAACAATGGAGCAAAGCTGCAAGAAATTTCATGGTAGTCACTAAATATTTCATAAAAATATGCTTATCAAATCAGAGACAGACACCAACATATGCATATACAGTCCCACTTTTTACTCCCTCAGGCCCTATACAGAGATAAGGCTGCAGATAGAGGATAAATAATGGTTAGTCCTCCTCCATCTTCATTTGGCCAATCACCATGAGGAAAAGGAGGGAGAGCATCCAGATGTGAGGGGTGAATCACCAACATATAAATATCTTCATGAATAGAAGCCAAAGGAAACATGCTAGGCATGTTCACTAGCAATGTTCCATAATGACTTGTTCAGACATCTATCCTGATCCACAATATTATTCATTATTTATCATTTGTGGTGCTTCATCAATCATAAATGTGTTTTGGACAGAGATAGAGGACCTTCATTGCTGCCCTAAATGCCAACAGTGTTACATGCGGTAAGTAAGGACAGAGATTATATATGCAGCTCTTGTCAGTTTTTTTCTTTACAAACTTTGAGGAAAGAATGACAATGATATGGATAATACTGATGTTGATCAAGGTGCATCATTGCATCTGGATTCATAGAGTTATACCACATGAGCAGGCCCTTTGGCCCTAACTGTCCATGTTGACCGAGATGTCTATCTATTTAACTGTTTTAGCCTATACTGTCTCTAACTATAACTCAAGCCCTCCAGTGCTGGCAATGAATTTGTCAATTTTTTCTGCACCCTGCTAGCCTAATCACATCCTTCCTATTGCTAGGCAACCAGAACTGCAACCAATATTCCAAGCATGGTTTCACCAATGAGAGGGAGAAGCTGAAGTCCGATGTATCAGTATTACAGTGGAGTAAAGGGAATTCAGAGGCATGAAAGAGGTGCTGGCCAAAGTTGATTGGAAGGAGACACCAGCAGGGATGATGGCAGAGGAGCAATTCAGAAGGTGCAGGATAGATATGTCCTAAAAAGAAATATTCTAAAGGCAGGATGACAGAACTGTGGTTGACAAGGAAAGTCAAAGCCAACATAAAAGCAAAAGGGGATATAATACAGTAAAAACTATAATACAGTATAAGCAACAGAAGGCAACTAAAAATACCATAAGGAGAGAAAAGGTAAAATATGAAGGCAAGCTAGCCAACAATATCAAAGAGGATGCCAAAATTTTTTTTCAAGTATATAAAGAGTAAAAGAGAGGCAAGAGTAGACATTGGACAGCTGGAAAATGGCTCTGGAAAAGTAGTAATCGGGGACAAGCAAATGGCAGATGAACTGAATAAGTATTTTGCATCAGTCTACACTAGCAATATACTGGAAGTTCGTGAGTGTCAGAGGGCAGAAGTGAGTGCAGTTGCTATTACTAGGGAAAAGGTGCTTGGGAAACTGAAAGATCTGAAGGTAGACAGGTCACCTGGAACAGATGGTTTACACCTCAGGGTTCTGAAATGATGACTGAAGAGATTGTGGAGGCATAATGATTGTGGAGAATCACTAGATCCTGGAATGGTTCTGGAGGATTGGAAAATTGTAAATGTCACTCTACTCTTCAAAAAGGGAGAGAGACCAAAGAAAGGAAATTATAGGCCAGTTAGCCTGACCATAATGGTTCCAAAGATGTTGGAGTCAATTGTTAAGGATGTGGTTTCAGGGTACTTGGAGGCACATGATTAAGTAGGGAGAGATGGCTGTAATGACTGTAATCAAATCTGTCTCATATTCTTGATATTCATGGCTATATCATCTCCAAAATACTTGGCATGTTCCCCTCTCCCCAGTCAAAGCTCCTCTACCAATTTAACTCTGGCTTAGAGCCTGGCCTAGACATTCAATAGCCATGGCAAGACTCTGAAAAACGTGCATCATTTCCATATCATCAGAAACCATAACACCAATGATGTAATTCACCATTGCCTCCAGTGTGCAAGCAGTCTTTGCCTACTGAGCAGACATGGACAGCTTAAAGTGGACACCTCAGAGCCACCAGTAGAGTTATATAGATTCATCCTGCATGGAAACAGGCTATTCAACCCGCCATTGCTATACAACCTCAAACACCCATCACTGCACTCATCCCATTTTGTCCTCTCAAGTCCCCATTAAATTGTCTACCCTCCAACACTCAGCAATCCACCTACACCTGAGAACACCTAGGGCAGTCAATGCATGTACCATCCAGTTTGTCTTTGGGATGTGAAAGGAACCCTGCCAGGTCACAGAAACACCTGCAAGTCCAACAAACAGCACCCAAGGTCAGGATCGAAATCTGGTTGCTGGAGCTGTGAGGAAGCTGCATTAACAGTATAACCATCGTCTCCTAATTTCTTGGATCACTCATCCTGACAAGGTCACTGCACCCTCACACACCATTATCTGCAGAACTGAGGCACTGATCACACTTCACCACCACTATGGTCAGTCCATGTCATCCCTATGTCCAACACCAGACTTACACGGTGAATGGTCGGGCACTGAGGAGTGCAGTAGAACAGAGGGATCTGGCAATACAGATCCATAATTCATTGAAAGTGGAATCACAGACAGACAGGGTTGTAAAGAAAGCTTTTGGAACATTGGCCTTCATAATTCAATGTATTAAGTACAGGAGTTGGAATGTTGAAGTTGTATAAGACGTTGGTAGGGCTGAATTTGGAGCATTGTGTGCAGTTTTGGTCACCTACCTATAGGAAAGATGTCATTAAGACTGAAAGAGTGCAGAAGATATTTACAAGGATGTTGCCAAGACTTGAGGACCTGAGTTCTAGGAAAAGGTTGAATAGGTTTGGACTTTATTCCCAAGAGCGCAGGAGAATTAGGGGAAATTATTATAGAGGTATACAAAATTATGAGGGGTATAGATAAGGTAAATTCAAGCAGGCTTTTCCCACTGAGGTTGGGTGAGGCTAGACTAGAGGTCATGGTTTAAGGGTGAAGGGTGAAATGGTTAAGGAGAACATGAGGGGGAACTTCTTCACTCAGAGCATGGTGAGAGTGTGGAACTAGCTGCCAGTGGAAGTGGTGGATATGGGTTCAATTTAATCATTTAAGGGAAACTTGGATAGGCACATGAATGGGAGGGGTATGGAGGGCTATGGTCTGGGTGCAGGTTGATGGGACTAGGCAGAATAATAATTTGGCACTGACTAGATGGGCCAAAGGGCCTGTTTGCATGCTGTAGTGTTCTATGATTCTATGTCACTAAAGGTCAAGCACTCTTTACAAATTGCAATGCAGAATGACGAGAGTTACTGACTATCTTGGAAGCAACTCACTATCCAACAGAAATTTAGAATGAACAAACACAGCACTGAATAAAGTTTTAAGACAAGAGGACTGTAAAATAACAAAATAATTTTAAAATCCAAGGCGTGCTACAAAAACGAAAAATCCATGAGACCCAACAAACAATTCTTTCTGTTAAATCTCAAAAATTCACTGGTGATTTCTGATCAGAATCATCCTTTCTAAGGAATGCATCGACTTTTACATATCAATGTAAACTGTTTGTTAACTTTCATTCCTCAGGAATTGACATAACTTTTAGTTTTTGAATGAGAACACATTGCGGTGCTGTGGTTCCAAGTGCAAATTCTATAAATTTAAAATGTGTAAATATATAAATGTATGTTCATCCATATCTTTACTAATAATTACTGAAAGTTTCCAAATTCGTTTGTGCTTTCAAACATATTAGCATTATGAGTCCTAATTCTACTATTTTAATCCAGTTTCTCTTGCATGTGAACTGATGGTAATTTGTGCATACAAATTGCCACCTGGCAATGTTTGAAAGGCTCCTTTATTCTCCTCCATTATAGCACACAGCATGTCTCACAAGTGACACTGTAGTGACAATTTCAATCAACTTTGTCAACTCCAATTAATGTTAGCCACAAAGACAGTTAACTATTTTAACTCTAATGACTGAATGTTCCAGAAACATATCATATACTGTATATGCCCTTCTATATGCTGTTCTCCATCCCTGTTACATACGTATACGTTCTTCAGGAACATACCTATATGTTCAGTTAGAATGCTGGGGTGCTGCCTGACATTGGAATTGAGTGTTATCGTTAAATTTGTGAATTTACTAAGCAACATTTACAAATGCAGGTCTATCCCACTTGTCTGTTTGCTCATAGACAAAATCAAATAGTTGGACAGTATTGTTTGAGGTGACAATGATATTTTATCAGCTGCTTTCTTTGTTCTCAGTCTTGATCTGTGGATTGGCTGACCCAATAAACTAATGTCAAATATCTATTCTCAAACAGAAAGTACTGGACGTACTCTGCAGGTTTGCTTTGTTTCTCTCAATTGATATTGTGTGACTTGCTGACAGATTTCACAATTTTCTCTTTTAATTCAGATTTCCAACAGTCGAAGCCTTTTGCTTTTTCTGGCCTACATAGCAGACTCTGAAAACTATGTTCTGTAATGACTGCATAGCCTGAGGTATTGGAGCAGAAAAACATTACCATCTATGAGTGGGCTGCATGATAAAGGGGACTACTTTGGTTTGAAGGTAATAGGTGGGAAATAAGACCATAAGACATAGGAGCAGAACTAGGCTATCAGCTCATTGAGTCTGTTTTGCCATTTAATCATGGTTGATGCATTTCCCTCTTAACCCCATTCTTCTGCCTTCACCCCATAACCTTTCACACCTTGATTAATCAAGGATCTATCAACCCCCAACTTAAATACACCCGATAGCCTGGCCTCCACAGCCATCTGGGGCAATGAATTCCACAGATTCACCACCCTCTGGCTAAAGAAATTTCTCCACATCTCTGTCCTAAATGGTTGTCCTTTTCTGAGGTTGTATCCTCTGGTCCTAAACTCTCCCACTATAGGAGACACCCTCTCAACATCCACACTACATAGGCCTTTCAACATTCGATAGGTTCAATGAGATCCCCCCTCATTCTTCTAAACTCCAGTGAGTACAGGCCCAGAGCCATCAAGCACTCCTCATATGATAAGCCTTTCATTCTTAGAAATGAAGAAGAATATTAACAGCAATATTTTTACATTCTGTTTATTCTGTTCCCCTTGCTAAAATTGTTGTGTGACCCACTGAATATCTCAGTCTTCTTTTTGGCCTCTTTTGGACGGGGTCAACCATGAATGTTGCATCCTCACTGTCGAAGTCAATACATGAGCCAGTATGCAAACCAGGGCAGTACAATATGGAGAACAAGTTGTTGGTCATGCTGCAAGCTCCCCCTCTCCATGCAGCTGATGAAGCCAAAGGAATGGCATAGAATGACACTGTTTGGCAATCAATCAGTTTCATCTTTTCAGGAAGATAAATAAACTTTTATAAATCTCTTTTAGGCCCCAGTTGTGCTATGTTTATGTCAAGGCATACTAGGAAGCATATCTGGTTTTTAGAAAGGATTCTGATAAAATTTAGTTGTTGTGATCAAAGTGATTATGTTGTTGGATGGACTGACTGAACAGGTGGTGGAAGCAGATCCAAAAGTATTTCAAAAATTGATTAATTGATTTTGTTTTCAAAGTACCACTGTAGGTATGATGGGTTAAGAGGGTGTTTTCTGAATGCACAGTTCTTTTTTACACAATTTTATGAACATAAACCATAGGACATTGGCAGCAGCTGTGGCATAATAAAGTTAATTAGGAAGACTCCAATTCCATGTAACTTTCAGTTACAGAGATTTTCAGAAATGCTGTCTCTTTGTGAGTCATGGCTAGAAATACTTCCATAGATTGTTCAGAGCTGTCTCTTCTTCAGATACATCTTGTCATCTGAATCAGTTCACTGCTTTGTGTAGGAGTAATTGAACTCGCAAGGCACATGGATTATCTATAGCTTTACTTTGTTTTGAAGCACAAAAAATTCACTAAACAGAAATAAAGGTGCCCAGTAAGCCCAGCCACCTCATTATCCTATTAGACAACTACTTGAAACAAATTTACTCTCTGATTGTTCAGACAGACCTCTTCCACTCAGACATACCCATGACCATGTGGTGCATGCTCACATACAACCGAGGATTGAAGACCTCCAAACAATAGTACAAACACAGAAAAGAAATGTCGCTTTAAATTTGCCTGGAATATGTGAAATGCTGTGCAGATGTTGTTGTGTTGTCCTGTTCACAATTGTTGCGAAAAAATTAGTAGTTGTTTTAACAATAATATATGGGAAAAGCCAGCCTAATCCAACATGCCTGTTCCATTCAGACATACAGCTGCAAGCAAATCATTGACACATTCCCCCTATTCACAAAATCTCCAGGGAAAGATGACTCAGCGCTAATTGAGTCCTTTTATTTCCTCTGAAGCAAAATCATTTTACTTCTGAACTTGACTTTTATGCAGAATTTAATACTTTTAATCATATATTAAAACCAATGAACAAAACATTTTCTGGGATGTGCGGCAAGAACAAACGACAGATAACAAAGGGACAACTATAGCTCCAGAACAAATTCTTGTACCATATCAGTTGTTTTGTATTAGGCATAAATTGCCAAAACAGTAAATTTTCACAGTAAATTTCTGGCTTTGGGGAGGAAGACTGTCTTCTAATAATGGTGATATTTGTAATAGACTTGCTAGTGAGGCTAGAGGTAGGAAGAACATACAGTTTAACACATGGGTAAGGAGATGGTCCAGGAGGGAGGGTTCAGATCTTTAAATTAATGGCTTTCTTCCAGGAAAGGTAGGACCTTACAGAAGGGATGGTTTGCACCTGAACTGGAGAGGGGACTAATATCCTTGTGGGAAGGTCTGCATGGGGGGGGGGGGGGGGGGAAGTGGTCTTTAAACTAGACTTGCCTGGGGATGGGAACCAGAGTGCCAGTGCAGTTAGTGAAGTGCTTGTGGGGAAAGATGTTCTTAAATCTACATGCAAAGTCGGGAATAAAAAGGTTGAGCATGGTGGGACTAATGTATATATTTCAATGCAAAGAGTATTATGGGAAAGGCAGATGAGCTTTGGGCATGGATCAGCACCTGGAATTATGGCATTGTAGTCATTAATGAGACTCAGTTGCAGGAGGGGCAGGGCTCGCAGCTCTATGTTCCAGTGTTCCATTGCTTTAGATGTGATAGAATGAGAATGATTAAATGGGGAGAGTAGTATTACTAGTCCGGGAGAATTCTATGTCAGTGCTCAGTCAGGACAGACTGGAGGGGTAATTTCTTCACTCAGAGGGTGGTGAGAGTGTGGAATAAGTTGCCAGTGCAAGTGGTGGATGTGGGGTTGATTTCAACATTTAAGAAATATTTGGATAGGTACATAGATGGGAAGGGTATGGAAGGCTATGGTCCAGATGCAGGTTGATGGGACTAGGCATAACTAGAGGAGCTGATGGGCCTGTTTCTGTGTTGTAGTGTTCTAAGACCCTATGACTAACTTCCTTTTCTGAATTAGAATGTTGTTTGACAGGTCATGGTTTTCTTCCACAACCTGCTATGTTACGAATCATTTAAAATTCCCCAAAGTCACTGAAGATTCATATAAATTACCCAGTTTTTAAGTACAGTGGATTCCAGTTAATTGGGACACGTCGGTCCAGTACATTTTGGCTCAATTGAGCAGCTGTCCCAATTAGCCAGTTTCATGGAAATAGTTTAAAAAAGTATAAAAAAGACTAACTATAATTTAACAGTAACAAATTATGTATTTAAATGAAATACAGAACAAATTAAAGCACTGTCAATATTACTCAACATCATTATGTGCTGTGTTGTATGATGTGGGCAATCATGGTCTTTGACCATGATTGTTCTTGGCAGATTTTTCTACAAAAGTGCCTTCTTCTGGGCAACACACACAAAAGGCTGGTGGAACACAGCAGGCCAGGCAGCATCTATAGGAGAAGCACTGTCGACGTTTCAGGCCGAGACCCTTCGTCAGGTTCCACCAGCATTTTGTGTGTGTTGCTTGAATTTCCAGCATCTGCAGATTTCCTCGTATTTGCTCTTTAAATTCACTACTGCGAAGCCTCTACCAGTGATGCCTACACTGAAGAAGTTTAAATCTTCTCTTCGACGGGAGTTCAGTGAAACCTTCTCTCGCTGCTCCCCATCTATAATTCCTTCGGTCCTTCAACTTTTCGATCATACTTTGACCCAGACCCGCCATTACAGCCATATATCCTTCCTTGGAATGTGTCTCCGCCGCCAACTGACTCCAGTTGGCTTCAGGATCTGTTTTCGAGCTTCTCAATTTGGACCTTCTGAGGATCCCAGGTACTCACATTTAATTGACTCTGCCTCCCGTTGTTTCTCCCGCCAAGCTCTGAGGGCGACACTCTCCGCCATGAGAAGGTACTTGGCATCCCTACCACAATCCCTTCCACGCCTCCGGGACACCTTTTTCTCCGTTTGCAATGGACCTGTCCGTAAAATAGTCCTGACGAAGGGTCTCGGCCTGAAACGTCGACAGTGCTTCTCCTATAGATGCTGCCTGGCCTGCTGTGTTCCACCAGCCTTTTGTGTGTGTTGCCCAGAAGAAGGCACTTCTGTAGAAAAATTTGCCAAGAACAATCATGGTCAAAGACCATGATTGCCCACATCATACAACACAGCACATAATGATGTTGAGTAACTGTGCAAATGGAAATATAAATAAATAGCAATAAATAACAAGAACATGAGATACTGAGATAAAGAGTCCTTAAAGTGAGATAATTGATTGTAGGAACATTTCAAATAATGGAAATGACATTTCACGAATTGTTGAAAGCTTACATTGAGTCCGAAAGAGGTGCAGCATGGATGTAAGCTATTCAGCCCACCAAGCTTATTTACATTATAATGTTAATCCTTGTTTGTATTTTCCATGTTTTCTCAATAGCTTCCCTCAGATTCTACCATTCACGTACACATTTGGAGCAACTTACAGTGACCAATCAACCAACCAGCCCTAAAACCTTTGGAAAGTGGGAGGAAACTGGAGCATCCAGAAAATCTATGCAGCCACAGGGAGAATCTGCAAGCTCAATGCAGACATCACCCAAGGTCAGGTCTCTGCTGCTGCAAGGAGATGGCTCTACTAGCTGCACCATTCTTCCACCCACAGTTTTGGCTTCCCTTATAACAATATTGATCAAGCGCCACAATGTCCGAAAGCAATGGCAATAGATGAGAAATATTCCAAATCTAATACTGTCTTACCCAAGCACTTCAATTAGCTTGAATGCTCCTGGCACAGTAGAATGGTGGAACGTTGTGGTAGATAGGAACAGGATCCAGGGCCTAATTACAAGGCAAGGACAAGGCTGTACTTGATTATTAATTCCTGTTAACAAGAAGCCTAGTGGTATTTCACAGCTGGGTTCACATTAAACAAATAGTAATTTGGTGAGATGTAGCACTGTTTGGGGATATCCAAAATAAAAATATTCAATTCCCTACACTGACAGCTTCATCTTGCTGAGCATAAACTTCATAAAAAATGTTTGACAACCATCTTAAAAGAATCCAAAAAAATGTTCCTTTAATTTATTTGAGCACACAATTTATTTAAAAATATATTCTTGTAGTCCTATTGTTAAATCAGATAACAACCAAAAGACAACGTGGAAGCTCAATTAATAATCATTTGAGTTTAATTTCACCCCACATTTTTCTGGTGATAAAAGAGGTTGTGTGTCTACAGCTACAACTGGTACCCTCAAATCATTAATTCAGTATGAGTACAGTGAATAAAAATAGCAGTAAGTGATAATCACAATAATGCGCTCAAAAAAAAACATTTGCTGTCAAAAACCATACTCCCAAATGAATAAAGTGTGCTCTGTAACTATGGTAACAGAATTAGTAACCTTTATACTTGCCTTGATTACAGAATTAGCCAATGGGAGCAATATTGTAGTGTGCACAGTGACATGCCTGCCACAGTTGGTGATGTGCATCATAGATTTAAATTAACCATTTAGACTTGCGAGTTAACAGGCTCTTTCGGCTCAGTCACAGTTCATCTGATCCATTACGTATTAAATCCTCTCATAATGCATTGTTTGTCATTCAAATTACATAATTAAAGTCATCTGTGGAGTACATATCTCACCCACTGTAATCAAAGGAGCAAGCAAGTTGACAGCAGCATTTTGGATGCATGAGGCAAAAGAAGATGTCTTAATAAATTTCAATATCTGCAATGAGGCTCTTCTAGAAAAATGTCTAAGTGTAATTATCACAATTATGAATAAATATCTTAGTTAAGAAGTCCAGGCATGATTTACGGAAGGCTATCTTAGGAGGCAAGAAACAATTCTGATTGAGGTTAGAGATGGAATCAGATGTACATCAGTTCTGGTAGGGTTTGTAGGGCTTCACTTCCTACAAAATGAAACCTAACATCCCCCAGATGAGTTCAATGCCTTTTATGCACGTCCAGTAGCAATCACATCTACCGTGATAAAGTACTTTGAGAGGTTGGTCATGGCTAGAACCAACTCCTGCCTAAGCAAGGACCTAGACCCTCTACAATTTGCCTATCACCACAGTAGGTCTACAGCAGATGCAATCTCACTGGCTCTCCACTCAGCTTTGGATCACCTGGACAATACTAATATCTATGTCAGGCTGCTGTTTATTGACTGCAGCTCAGTGTTCAACACAATCATTCCTTCAGTTCTAATCAAGAAGCTCCA
Source organism: Hemitrygon akajei (assembly GCF_048418815.1). Taxonomy (NCBI): domain Eukaryota; kingdom Metazoa; phylum Chordata; class Chondrichthyes; order Myliobatiformes; family Dasyatidae; genus Hemitrygon; species Hemitrygon akajei. The sequence goes on along the minus strand of NC_133141.1, from coordinate 6,139,382 downwards.
AAACTTGGGCCACTGAACCTCCCCCGGCAACTAGATCCTTGACTTTCTCACCTGGAGTCTGTGCAGATCAGAAATAACATCTCTTCCACGTTAACAATCAATACTGGCACATCTCAAGAATGCATGCTTAGCTCACTACTCCACTCTCTCTACGTCCATAACAGTGTGACTAGGCACAGCTTGAACTTCATCTATAAACCTGTCGACAACACAACTACTGTTGACAGAATTACAGATGGTGATGAGGAGGCATACAAGAATGAAATAGATCAGCTGGTTGAGTGGTGTCACAGCAACAACCTTCCACTCATTGTCATTAAGACCAAGGAATTAATTGTGGACTTCAGGAAGGGTAAGTAAAGGAAACACACAACAGTCCACATCGAGGGTTCAGAAAGGCTGAGCAGTTTTGAGTTCTTAGGTGTCAACATCTCTGGAGACCTATCCCTGGGCCCAACATATTGGTGGTGAATTTGTGGAGTTTATTACCACAGGCAGCTGAGGAAGCCAGGTCATTGGGTGTATAAGGCAAAGCTTGATAGGTTCTTGATCGGACATGGCATCAAAGGTTACAAAGAGAAAGCCAGGGAATGGGGCTGAGGAGGGAAAAAAAAGGATGGGCCATAATTGAATGGCAGAGCAGATACAATGGGCCAAATGGCCTAATTCTATCCTGTGCCTTATGGTCTTATATTGATGCAGTTACAAATAAGGCACAATAGTGGCTATATTTCACTTGGAGTTTGAGGAGATTTGACATTTCACCAAAGAGTCTCACAAATTTCTACAAATGTACTGTGGAGAGCATTCTAACTGGTTGCATCTCCATTTGGTATGGAGGGGTGACTTCACAGGATCAGAAAGAGCTGCAGAAAGTTTTAAACTCACTAACCTCCCCAACATCCAGAACATCTTCAAAAGCCAATACCTCAAAAAGCCGGCATACATCATTAAGGACCCCTATCACCCAAGACATGCCCTCTTTTCATTATATATTTACCTATTACTGTAAGTTATACTTCTTTATTATTATGTATTGCAATGGACTACTGCTGCAAAACAACAAATTTCATAACATATGCTACTGATATCAAACCTGATTCTCATTCTGATTCTGAAGATTTTGGTCTACATCCTAATATTTAAGACTGCAAGTCCTCAGTGCACCACCTGCGTTGCAGCATAAAACAACAGTACATTCTGTTTCCACCTGCAGAAACAATTTACTATATTTAGTAGAATCCCAATTATCCACTCTAGTGGCAAGGCACTATTCCACATCTTCTGGAGTACAATGCACATCAGGAGAATACCAAAATTACCCATCAATTATCCATTTTAAGAACTTGCCATTCCTATTTATGTGGGAAGATTCAGCTGTTCTGCCTACTGGTTTGGCAATACCACCTTCCCTTAAATTGTAGCCCTGATTAGGCATCAGCTGCTGTAAGTAATTCACGCCTCTGTCTCTGAGTCAGGAAATTGTGGCTTCAATTTCTACCCTGGAAACATGGACTAAAATCTAGGGAGATAATTCAGTCAGCAGTAACAAAATACACTACACGATCTGCGTTTCTGAATAGATGATCAATAGAAGCACTATCTCAAAGAATGACAGTCAATCATACTGAACAACATTTATTCTTTAATAAATTTCATTAAAGATAAAACACGGAAGAGAAATGCAAACAGCTGAAGTTGAAAAGTATGTTTCATCGTCTCTCATGATTGAGGGAGCAAAAGGGTTTCATGAGGCTAGAAAAGCTATGCTCTGTGGTTGCTGCTGTCCTTTGCATTTCTCTGAAAGTTGTTGGATTGGACAGCATGGCCAATGTAGCTCTGAACATGCAAAGCCAACATTGTGACATGGGGAGTAGCACATCATTCACTGCAAGGAGACAGTTGAGGAGAACACTGCAATGTATTTCCCTGTGTAGTCAGTGGGGAGACTCACTGTGCTTACCATAAAATGTATCTTTTTTCCTGAATCCAGCCATGATTCAACTTCCCATTCCCATTCTGACAAGTTAGTCCATGGCCTCCTCTACAGTTGTGATGAGGCCACATTCCAGTTGGAGGAGCAACACCTTAAATTCCATCTGGGTAGCCTCCAACCTGATGGCATGTAAATAGATTTCTCGAACTTCTGGTAATGACCCCCCTTCACCATTTCCCTCTCTCACTTATCTCTTTACCTGTCCATCACCTCCATCTGGTGTTCCTCCTCCTTTTCATTCTTCCATGGCCTTCTGTCCTCTCTTATCAAATTCCCCCTTCTCCAGCCCTTTATCTAGTTCACCAATCAACTTCCTGGTTCTTTACCCCTCCCCCCCACCCCAGTTTCACCTAACACCCTGTGTTTCTTCCTCCCCTCCCCACCTTCTTGTTCTCATCTTTTTTTTCTCCAGTCCTGATGAAGGGTCTCGACCTGAAATGTTGACTGTACTCTCTTAAAAGGGCTGGATGGTTTAGAGTTTGTGAAATGTGTGCAGGATAGCTTTTTGCAACAATACATAGAAGTACCGACTAGAGATGGGGCAGTGTTGGATCTCCTGTTAGGGAATGCGATAGGTCAGCTGACAGATGTATGTGTTGGGGAGCACTTCGGGTCCAGTGATCACAATAGCATTAGCTTCAATATAATTATGGAGAAGGACAGGACTGGACCTAGAGTTGAGATTTTTGATTGGAGAAAGGCTAACTTTGAGGAGATGCGCAGGGATTTAGAGAGAGTGGAATGGGTCAAGTTGTTTTATGGGAAGGATGTAATAGAGAAATGGAGGTCATTTAAGGGTGAAATTATGAGGGTACAGAATCTTTATGTTCCTGTTCGGTTGAAAGGAAAGGTTAAAGGTTTGAAAGCGCCATGGTTTTCAAGGGATATTAGAAACTTGGTTCGAAAAAAGAGGGATGTCTACAATAGATATAGGTAGCATGGAGTAAAGGAATTGCTCGAGGAATATAAAGAATGTAAAAGGAAACTTAAGAAAGAGATTAGAAAAGCTAAAAGAAGTTACGAGTTTGGTTTGGCAAATAAGGTGGAAGTAAATCCGAAAGGCTTCTACAGTTATATTAAAAGCAAGAGGATAGTGAGGGATAAAATTGGTCCCTTAGAGAATCAGGGTGGTCAGCTATGTGTGGAGCCGAGGGAGATGGGAGAGATTTTGAACGATTTCTTCTCTTCGGTATTCACTAAGGAGAAGGATATTGAATGGTGTAAGGTGTGGGAAACAAGTAAGGAAGTTATGGAACCTATGACAATTAAAGAGGTGGAAGTACTGGCGCTTTTAAGAAATTTAAAAGTGGATAAATCTCCGGGTCCTGACCGGATATTCCCCAGGACCTTGAGGGAAGTTTGTGTAGAGATAGCAGGAGCTCTGACGGAGATCTTTCAGATGTCATTAGAAACAGGGATTGTGCCGGAGGATTGGCGTATTGCTCATGTGGTTCCATTGTTTAAAAAGGGTTCTAGAAGTAAGCCTGGCAATTATAGACCTGTCAGTTTGACATCAGTGGTGGGTAAATTAATGGAAAGTATTCTTAGAGATAGTATTTATAATTATCTGGATAGACAGGATCTGATTAGGAGTAGCCAGCATGGATTTGTGCGTGGAAGGTCATGTTTGACAAACCTTATTGAATTTTTTGAAGTAGTTACGAGGAATGTTGACGAGGGTAAGGCAGTGGATGTAGTCTATATGGACTTCAGCAAGGCCTTTGACAAAGTTCCACATGGAAGGTTAGTTAAGAAGGTTCAGTCGTTAGGTATTAATGCTGGAGTAATAAAATGGATTCAACAGTGGCTAGATGGGAGATGCCAGAGAGTAGTGGTGGATAATTGTTTATCGGGATGGAGGCCGGTGACTAGCGGGGTGCCTCAGGGATCTGTTTTGGGCCCAATGTTGTTTGTAATATACATAAATGATCTGGATGATGGGGTGGTAAATTGGATTAGTAAGTATGCTGATGATACTAAGGTAGGAGGTGTTGTGGATAATGAGGTGGGTTTTCAAAGCTTGCAGGGAGATTTATGCCGGTTAGAAGAATGGGCTGAACGTTGGCAGATGGAGTTTAATGCTGAGAAGTGTGAGGTTCTACATTTTGGCAGGAATAATCCAAATAGAACATACAGGGTAAATGGTAGGGCATTGAGGAATGCAGTGGAACAGAGAGATCTAGGAATAACAGTGCATAGTTCCCTGAAGGTGGAGTCTCATGTAGATAGGGTGGTGAAGAAGGCTTTTGGAACGCTGGCCTTTATAAATCAGAGCATTGAGTACAGAAGTTGGGATGTAATGTTAAAATTGTACAAGGCATTGGTAAGGCCAAATTTGGAATATTGTGTACAGTTCTGGTCACCGAATTATAGGAAAGATATCAATAAATTAGAGAGAGTGCAGAGACGATTTACTAGGATGTTACCTGGGTTTCAGCACTTAAGTTACAGAGAAAGGTTGAACAAGTTAGGTCTCTATTCATTGGAGCGTAGAAGGTTGAGGGGGGATTTGATCGAGGTATTTAAAATGTTGAGAGGGATAGATAGAGTTGACGTGAATAGGCTGTTTCCATTGAGAGTAGGGGAGATTCAAACGAGAGGACATGATTTGAGAGTTAGGGGGCAAAAGTTTAAGGGAAACACGAGGGGGTATTTCTTTACTCAGAGAGTGATAGCTGTGTGGAATGAGCTTCCTGTAGAAGTAGTAGAGGCCAGTTCAGTTGTGTCATTTAAGGTAAAATTGGATAGGTATATGGATAGGAAAGGAGTGGAGGGTTATGGGCTGAGTGCGGGTAGGTGGGACTAGGTGAGATTAAGAGTTCTGCATGGACTAGGAGGGCCGGAATGGCCTGTTTCCGTGCTGTGATTGTTATATGATTTATATGGTTCCATAGATGCTGCCTGGCCTGCTGAGTTCCTCCAACATTTTGTGTGTGTTGCTTGGATTTCCAGCATCTGCAGATTTTCTCTTGTTTATGATAGTCGTGCTTCTGAGATCCTCTGCAATATTCCCTTTTCCTGATGTGGATGATTTTTTTTGATTGACAAAAAGTCAAAGTCAATGTTCTCATTATCAACTTCAGAGCCTCAGTGGGGAGACCCCTTGGTCCATTTCTTGAGCAGGCATAAGGTATTTCAAATTTCTTGTTAGTCAAGTGTGGCAGCAGGCTGGAATGAATAGGTTGTTGAGGGATGAAATCAAGGGCACTCATGTCAGAGCCAATAATGAGGATATCCTTGAAATCTTCTTTCCAATGGACAGACTAGTTCTCTTTCTTTTGTAAATTCTTATTTTACATGATGCACAATGGCAAGATCTTAACCAGTAGGTTAATAACAGAGCAATCACAGCTCAGACCACCGTCAAGCAAAGACTTTTCCTCATATTTCTCATTCCATCTTTTAATCTCATCTCTAACATGTTGCCTGCTTGTGTGGAACTAATCTACAGAACTAATGGGGAATTGTCCAACCCATGTTGCTTCATTCTACAACTATTCCATCCTCAGCTGTTGAGTTCTGGTGCTCAGCCAATTTGCGTCTGCTCAGAGGCTACACTTCAATTCATTGTCAACTGGTTTAATGAAGCATATGAGCATCTTACAACCAACATCTGAAAAATAAAGATCCTCTATCTGCATCCACTGTACAACATTCTCTGATAAAGGATCATGGCAAGACTCTACATAAAGTGAACTACTTTCCATATCTCAGAAGCTACTGCTGAGTGAGGATGGACACTAATGATGAGATTCAGTACCTTCAGTATGCCAGCACAACTTTTAGGCATCTGAGGAAGGGGGCATTTGATGATTAAGGTTTGAAATGTGGGACAAAGCCCATAGTATACCACGCATAAATGACTCTTGCCCTTCCCTATGATTTTGAGACTTGGATACCTAAACATGATACCTCAGGGGACTGGAGAAAAACCACCAATGCTGATATCACAAATTCACTGACAGGATAAATAAACTAAAATCAGCATCCTCTCCCAGGCCCAATTTCCCAAAACTGAAGTCCTGATTACATCCAGTCCATTTTGTTGGGCAGGTGAAATGGCTCTCACTCTGACATGAAACTCCAGAAACACGCACTCTAATTTGAGCTCTGTCCAGGGAAGAGATTTCCAAGCCCACCCAGGAAATGCTTCAGGGGAAATCTCAAAACTTCCTTAAAAACTTGCAACATCCTGGCCCATGGTTGCTCAAAGTGAAAAGGCATTCAGGGTGGCACTAAGAGCCTTCAGAGCAAACTGAGATCTAATATAAATAGAACATAGAAACATAGAAACCCTACAGCACAATACAGGCCCTTCGGCCCACAAAGCTGTGCCGAACATGTTCCTATCTTAGAACTACCTAGGCTTTACCCATAGCCCTCTATTTTTCTAAGCTCCATGTAGCCATCCAGGAGTCTCTTAAAGGACCCTATTGTTTCCAACTCCACCACCGTTGCCGGCAGTCCATTCCACACACTCACCATTCTCTGCATAAAAAAACTTACCCTGACATCTCCTCTGTACCATCTTCCAAGCACCCTCATACTAGCCATTTCAGCCCTGGGGATAAGCCTCTGACTATCCACACGATCAATGCCTCTCAATATCCTGAACATCTCCATCAGGTCACCTCTCATCCTCTGTCGCTCCAAGGAGAAAAGGCCGAGTTCACTCAACCTATTCTCATAAGGCATGCTCCCCAATCCAGGCAACATCCTTGTAAACCTCCTTTGCACCCTTTCTATGGTTTCCACATCCTTCCTGTAGTGAGGCGACCAGAATTGAGCACAGTACTCCAAGTGGGGTCTGACCAGGGTCCTATATAGCTGCAGTTACCCTTTACTTCAGCTTTATTTACCTCTCGGCTCTTAAACTAAATCCCACGATTGATGAAGGCCAATGCACCGTATGCCTTCTTAACCACAGAGTCAACCTGTGCAGCTGCTTTGAGTGTCCTATGGACTCGGACCCCAAGATCCCTCTGATCCTCCACACTGCCAAGAGTCTTACCGTTAATACTATATTCCGCCATCATATTTGACCTACCAAAATGAACCACCTCACACTTATCTGGGTTGAACTCCACCTGCCACTTCTCAGCCCAGTTTTGCATCCTATCACTGTCCCGTTGTAGCCTCTGACAGCCCTCCACACTATCCACAACACCCCCAACCTTTGTGTCATCAGCAAATTTACTAACCCATCCCTCCACTTCTTCCTCCAGGTCATTTATAAAAATCATGAAGAGAAGGGGTCCCAGAACAGATCCCTGAGGCACACCACTGGTCACGGACCTCCATGCAGAATATGACCCATCTACAACCACTCTTTGCCTTCTGTGGGCAAGCCAGTTCTGGATCCACAAAGCAATGTCCTCTTGGATCCCATGCCTCCTTACTTTCTCAATAAGCCTTGCATGGGGTACCTTATCAAATGCCTTGCTAAAATCCATATACATTACATCTACGGCTCTACCTTCATCAATGTGTTTAGTCACATCCTCAAAAAATTCAATCAGGCTCGTAAGGCACGACCTGCCTTCGACAAAGCCATGCTGACTATTCCTAATCATATTATGCCTCTCCAAATGTTCATTAATCCTGCCCTCAGGATCTTCTCCATTTTCTAACCAACCACTGAAGTAAGACTCACTGGTCTATAATTTCCTGGGCTATCCCTATTCCCTTTCTTGAATAAGGGAACAACATCTGCAACCCTCCAATCCTCCGGAACCTCTCCCGTCCTCACTGATGATGCAAAGATCATTGCCAGAGGCTCAGCAATGTCCTCCCTCGCCTCCCACAGTAGCCTGGGGTACATCCCGTCCGGTCCCAGTGACTTATCCAACTTGATGCTTTCCAAAAGCTCCAGTACATCCTCTTCATTAATATCAACATGCTCAAGCTTTTCAGTCCACTGTAAGTCATCCCTACAATCACCAAGATCCTTTTCCGTAGTGAATACTGAAGCAAAGTATTCGTTAAGTACCTCTGCCATCTCCTCCAGTTCCATACACACTTTTCCACTGTCCCACTTGATTGGCCCTATTCTCTCACATCTTCTCCTCTTGCACTTCACATACTTGTAGAATGCCATGGGGTTATCCTTAATCCTTTCCGCCAAGGCCTTCTCATGGCCCCTTCTGACTCTAATTTCATTCTTAAACTCCTTCCTGCTAGCCTTATAATCTTCATGATTCTTATCATTACCTAATTTTTTGAACCTTTCGTAAGCTCTTGTTTTCTTCTTGACTAGATTTACAACAGCCTTTGTGCACCACGGATCTTGTACCCTACCATCCTTTCCGTGTCTCATTGAAACGTACCTACCCAGAACCGCACGCAAATATCACCTCTACATTTGCCACATTTCCTCCATACGTTTCCTTGAGAACATCTGTTTCCAATTTATGCTTCCAAGTTCCTGCCTGATAGCCTCATGTTTCCCCTTACTCCAATTAACCGTTTCCCTAACTTGTCTGTTCTTATCCCTTTCCAATGCTAGTGTAAAGGAGATAGAATTATGATCATTATCTCCAAAATGCTCTCCCACTGAGAGACCTGACACCTGACCAGGTTCATTTTCCAATACCAAATCAAGTACAGCCTCTCCTCTTGTAGGCTTATCTACATATTGTGTCAAGGAACCTTCCTGAACACACCTAACAAATTCTACCCCATCTAAACTCCCCACTCTAGGGAGATGCCAATTAATATTTGGGAAATTAAAATGTCCCAGCACAACAACCCTGTTATTATTACTCCTTTCCAGAATCTGTTTCCCTATCTGCTCCTTGATGCCCTATTAGTATTGCGTGGTCTATAAAAAACACCCAGTAGAGTTACTGACCCCTTCCTATTCCTAACTTCCACCCACAGAGACTCCGTAGACAACCCCTCCATGACTTCGTCCTTTTCTGCAGCCATGTCACTATCTCTGATCAACAGTACCTTGCCCCCACCTCTTTTGTCTCCCTCCCTGTCCTTTCTGAAACATCTAAAGCCTGGCACTTGAAGTAATCATTCCTGCCCTTGCACCATCCAAGTCTCTGTAATGACCACAACCTCATAGCTCCAAGTGCTGATCCACGTTCTAAGCTCATCCGCTTTATTCATAATACTCCTTGCATTAAAATAGACACATCTCAAACCATCGGTCTGAGCACGTCCTTTGTCTATCACCTGCCTATCTTCCCTTTCGCTCTGTCTCCAAGCTTTCTCTATTTGTGAGCTAACCTCCCTTTCCTCCGTCACTTCAGTTGGATTCCCACCCCTCAGCAATTCTAGTTTAAACTCTCCCCAATAGCCTTAGCAAACCTTCCCGCCAGGATATTGGTCCCCTTCGGATTCAAGTGCAACCCGTCCTTTTTGTACAGGTCACACCTGCCCCAGAAGAGGTCCCAATGATCCAGAAATCTGAATCCTTGCCCCCTGCTCCAATCCCTCAGCCACGCATTTATCCTCCACTTCATTCTATTCCTACACTCACTGTCATGTGGCACAGGCAGTAATCCCGAGGTTACTACCTTTGAGGTCCTGCTTCTCAACTTCTTTCCTAACTCCCTGTAGTCTGTTTTCAGGACCTCCACCCTTTTCCTACCTATGTCGTTGGTACCAATATGTACCACAACCTCTGGCTGTTCAACTTCCCACCGCAGGATATCGTGGACATGATCAGAAACATCCTGGACCCTGGCACCTGGGAGGCAAATTATTATCTGTGTTTCTTTCCTGCATCCACTGAATCGCTTGTCTGACCCCCTAACTATAGAGTCCCCTATCACTGCTGTGGTATCCTCTTCATTTCCCTACCCTTCTGAGCCACAGGGTCAGACTCTGTGCCAGAGGTGCGACCACTGTTTCTACCCCCAGGTAGTTCATTACCCCCAACATTACTCAAGCAGGAATACTTACTGTTAAGGGGGACAGCCACTGGGGTACTCTCTAGCATCTGACTCTTTCTCTTCCCTCTCCTGACTGTTACCCATTTCTCTGTCTCCTGAGTCCCCGGTGTGACTACTTGCCTATAGCTCCTCTCCATCACCTCCTCACTCTCCCTGACCAGATGAAGGTCATTGAGCTGCAGTTCAAGTTCCCTAACGCTGTCCCTGAGGAGCTGCAGCTTGACACATCTGGTGCAGATATGGCCATCCGGGAGGCCGGGAGTCTCCAGGACGTCCCACATCTGACACCAAGCACAGAAAACCAGTCTCACACACATAACAGATAACCTACCTGGCCTCAACCATTTATCACTGAAGCCCTGTTGAGTCAAAGCCTTCCTACTCTGTCTCCCACTACTCCGTTGCCTGCTCCTCTGACACCTGCTCTGTAAATCTGTCTTCCCGCTGTTCTCACTCCAGGCGCTTGCGCCGTCGTGCCCCGTTCAAACCGCTGAAGAAATAAATGGCTGAAGGAAATGTGTCACCACACTGCTTGTGGTGACTTATTAGTTATTCCTTATACTTCTCTTCTAATATTTATATCTGTGAACTTGTAATGCTACTGTGACACTGTAATTTCCTTTGGGATCAATAAAGCATCTATCTATCTATCTATCTATCTATTTGTGGTAGAGTCTTTGAGTCCCATATTGGCCTCATCAACTACTTTAGGGCCCGCAGAACTAAAAAGGAAGCAATTCATCTTCAATCTTGCTGGACCTTCTTAGAAGTTCAAGTTTACTGACCCAACTAAACAACAGAATCCTGACTCACCTGCAGATCAACCAGTCAGCACTGACCTGACTGGTCAGCCCTCCATTCAATGTGAATTATCACAGATAATTCTCTTAACCTGAATGCAGGTGCTTATCTGTAGATATGGAATATCTGTCAGAACACTTTTTACATTCAAAAGTACGTTAATGGTATTTTTTTACAAAATTCAGTTAATAATGGCAGATGACATTCCGCCCATCTTCCTCTTTTTCCCTATCTTTCTATTCTTTTGTACTACCCCACTAATTCACCTGCCCTCAGTAATACACACAACCACCAGACAGCCCACACTATGACCCAGCCAGCTGACATAAAAGTTCACTGTGTGCTGCAAAGCATTGAAGTTTCCATAAGCGCTCCAGTCTCCCTGCTGAGAGATTCACTACCTACTGTAGTTGATTGTCACTCAGTAGGGAACTAACAGTGTAGGGAATTCACTATGGTTCTTTTGTAGGTCATGTGCTAAGTTGTTTTTATCTCAAATGCAAAGTATTAAGTTCAAAGTTCAAAAGATTCCCTTTGAACTAAGGGAATCCTTCATACTGAGGAGGCTGTTGGAATCCCTACTTACATAAAATGAAGGTTTGCTGTTCTTCATATCATTGGCAACCATCCTTGGCCTTAAGATAGGAAGGCTCCAAGAGTAATAAGTGGTGGTTGCTATGCCACCTGTACCTAGCAAATCAGCAAGGATACTCAACACTTGGCAAACAAGAATGAAAATCTCAACTATACATACAAGTCTTAAAAATGCTGTGGATAAGTGTTTCTGTTAAATCAGCATCCGTTATAAACTATTTCTCTGGATAAAGTGCATTTTTAATTAAACTATCAGCAACACACCTGCTTCCAGAATCTCGCAGCTGCAAGAAAATTGAAGCTATTTACAAAACCTTGTAACCAAGGTGAAGAACATCCAAGAACGCCTTTGTTAAATGTTATATCCAGGCTGTTTGCAGGATTAACCTCTGAACAAGAGATGGGCCTTTACTCAATATTTTTATTCAGTAAATCAAGTTTGTCAGTGCCTTGCTTGCAGCAAAATTCCCATAAATTATTCAGCTGCTGGAATAGTTCTCCACGAGGAATGGAGTTATATTTCATTGCTGTTAATGAGGAATTGTTGTCAAAGATTTTAGCCCTTAACAGCAGAATTTACCATAAATGAAAGTATTTCTTCAGAGTATTCACGGCTGTTGAATTGAGATCATCCAAACAGATGGGCATTTACAGCTATTGTGCTGTTAGGAATTGGCAGCTTCATAAATCAAACTGCTCAGAACCAGCTAGATTCTTGCGGATGTACAACTCCACAATCAATCACCCTCCCCTTATTTTTGAATGGTCAATCTTTATGTCAGAGGGGATAGCTTGGAGTAACAGCATTTTGAATGAGAGGGATATATTTGTACTTATTTGTTTGGAGGTACTTCAAGAACTCTGGAGGATGTAAAACACATCATATAAGCTAAAGTTTTTTTTAACGTTATTAAATTTGTGTTTTTACCTGACATCTCGTAAGCACGCTTTTGTCCAGCAAGGAATACAATCAGGATTGGAAATGCGGATGGATATTATTTAGTTTGTGGAATCTTACAAGAGAGCATTCAAAAATGGCTCTTAACTGAAGTACAACTCACAGTTAAAAGAACAGTTGAAATTGGTGTTTCAATGGAAACAGCAGCCAGAGATGCAATTGAGTTGCAGTCAGGAATGAAAGTGAGAATGAACAAAATTGCAATGTCTAAACAGAAACCGGACTGACTGAACAAATTGTGTTACTGTTGTGGCAGGAGCTCACGCACACCAGAACAATGCAAGTTTTAAGGTGAAACTTACAGAAAATGTAACAAAGTAGGACACATACAAAGAGCATGTCAGGCAAACAAAAATAAATAGATTGCACAGGAAAGAGAGAAAGATAAAAAAAGTTATGTTACAGTTTCAAAAAGAGCACTAATCTGGATGCTGTGGCTGAAAAATCTGATAATGCTGAGAGGGACACAGGACTGAGAAGCCTTAAGGTTTACTATACTAACAATAGACAATACAAGTCAAGTCAAGTCAAGTCACTTTTATTGTCATTTCGACCATAACTGCTGGTATGGTACATAGCGAAAATGAGACAATGTTTTTTCAGGACCATGGTGTTACATGACACAGTACAAAAACTAGACTGAACTACGTAAAAAACACAGAAAAAAAATTACGCTAGACTACAGACCTACCCAGTACTGCATAGAGTGCACAAAACAGTGCAGGCATTACAATAAATAATAAACAAGACAATAGGGCAGTAAGGTGTCAGTCCAAGCTCTGGGTATTGAGGAGTCTGATAGCTTGGGGGAAGAAACTGTTACATAGTCTGGTCGTGAGAGCCCGAATGCTTCAGTGCCTTTTCCCAGACGGCAGGAGGGAGAAGAGTTTGTATGAGGGGTGCGTGGGGTCCTTCATAATGTTGTTTGCTTTGTGGATGCAGCGTGTAGTGTAAATGTCCATAATGGCGGGAAGAGGGACCCCGATGATCTTCTCAGCTGACCTCACTATCCGCTGCAGGGTCCTGCGATCCGAGATGGTGCAATTTCCAAACCAGGCAGTGATGCAGCTGCTCAGTATACTCTCAATACAACCCCTATAGAATGTGATGAGGATGGGGGGTGGGAGATGGACTTTCCTCAGCCTTTGCAGAAAGTAGAGACGCTGCTGGGCTTTCTTTGCTATGGAGCTGGCGTTGAGGGACCAGGTGAGATTCTCCGCCAGGTGAACACCAAGACATTTGGTGCTCTTAACGATCTCTACCGAGGAGCCATTGATGTTCAGCGGGGAGTGGTCGCTCCGTGCCCTCCTGAAGTCAACAACCATCTCTTTTGTTCACATTCAGAGACAGGTTGTTGGCTCTGCACCAGTTCGTTAGCTGCTGCACCTCCTCTCTGTAAGCCGACTCGTCGTTCTTGCTGATGAGACCCACCACGGTCGTGTCATAGGCGAACTTGATGATGTGGTTGGAGCTGTGTGTTGCAGCACAGTTGTGGGTCAGCAGAGTGAACAGCAGTGGACTGAGCACACAGCCCTGGGGGGCCCCTGTGCTCAGTGTGATGGTGTTGGAGATGTTGCTCCTGATCCGGACTGACTGAGGTCTCCCAGTCAGGAAGTCTAGGATCCAGTTGCAGAGGGAGGTGTTCAGGCCCAGTAGGCTCAGCTTTCCAATCAGCTTCTTAGGGATGATTGTGTTGAATGCTGAACTGAAGTCTATGAATGGCATTCGAACGTATGTGTCTTTTTTGTCCAGGTGGGTTAGGACCAGGTGGAGGGTGATTGCAATGGCGTTGTCTGTTGAGCGGTTGGGAACGTATGCAAACTGCAGGGGGTCTAGTGAGGGGGCAGCAGGGTCTTGATATGCCTCATGATGAGCCTCTCGAAACACTTCATGATGATGGATGTGAGTGCAACGGGACGGTAGTCAGTTAGACAGGACACTGAAGACTTCTTCGGCATGGGGCCAATGGTGGCAGCCTTGAAGCACGTTGGAATGGTGGCGCTGCTCAGGAAGATGTTGAAGATGTCAGTGAGAACATCTGCTAGCTGGTCTGCACATCCTCTGAGCACTCTACCAGGAATGTTGTCTGGTCCAGCAGCCTTCCATGGGTTGACCCTTCACAGGGTTCTTCTCACATCGGCCACTGTGAGGCATAGCACCTGGTCATTCGCAGGAGGGGTGGACTTCCTCGCCGCCACGTCATTTTCTGCCTCAAACTGGGTGTAGAAGTTATTCAGTGCATTTGGGAGGGAGGCACCACCTGCACAGTCAGGTGATGTTGCCTTGTAATTGGTGATGTCCCGGATGCCCTTCCACATGTGCCACATGTCGCCGCTGTCCTGGAAGTGGCTGTGGATTCGCTGGGTGTGTGCACGCTTTGCCCCTCTGATGGCCCGGGACAGTTTGGCCCTCGCTGTTGTTAGGGCTGCCTTGTCGCCTGCTCTGAAGGCGGAGTCACGGGTCCTCAGCAGCGCACACACCTCCCTGGTCATCCATGGCTTCTGGTTAGCGCGTATAATAATATTAGAAGTTAATGGCAAATTGAATAAAATGGAGCTTGACTGAGTTATTCCACAAAATGAGTTTAAACAGCATTTCAAAGATACTAAACTGAAGCTTGCAGATATCCAACTAAGAACTTATACTGGAGAAAAGATAACTGCTGTGGGAATGACATTTGTAATAGTGAAATATAACAACCAACAAGTCACATTGGGCATGTATATGGTAAAAACAGGACAGCCAGCATTGTGGGCTTTGATTGGCTGAGACAACTACAATTTGATTCTACCGATGTACTGTGGAAAGTATTCTGGATTATGGACAGGTATGGAAATCCAATGCACAGGAATACACAAGGCTACGGAGAATTGTGGACTCAGCCAGTTTCATCATAGGTAGAGCTCTCCTCACCATTGTGGGCATCTATAAGAAACAATGTCTCAGGAAGGCAACATCCACCATCAGGGTCCCCTATTATCCAGGTAATGCCCTCTTTTCAGGCAGGAAGTATAGCAGCCTGAATACTGACACTTCAAGGTTCAACAACAGTTTCTTCCCTACTACCATCAGGTTCTTGAACTGACTTCAAAAACCCTAACGCTACCTCAGACTGTATTTCCTTTTCTCTTTCTCAACTTGCACTAGTCATTATGTTTATTTGACATGTAAGTTATGCAAAATTTATGCTGCTGTGGTGGAAAGCTAATTTTCATGGTATGACAATATACTTGAACTTGAAACCTGAATCAGAGGGCCCTACTGGTCATTGATGAGGAACCAGAGCTATTTGTTTACAGCTGGAGTGAGACATAATCATAATATTAGTAATAATTGCTTCCTGCGGATTTTCAGGACTGCCTATGGGAAAGGAAGTCTATATCTCTGTGACAGACAGTTCTCTGGAGTTAGCAGCCTCAAATTTTGCTAACTCCATAGCATGTCACTTGAACCATCACAAATACTGAACTGTTACTATTCTACAGTGTATCATGGGTGTCTTATAATTCATGATTAAATAGAATTCCTTTCTCTAATATTCCTCAGATGAAATATATGTTTCACAGATGAAAATGTATTGGCTCTGTGATGACCAATGTGTGGAGTCAAAATCTCAGATTTGTGTGAAATGGGGGGGAGGGGACTGAACAGCAGGGAGGGAATAGATTTTTTTGGCAATGACCTGGCACAGTAACATTGGTCTTCCAATTACTTAACTAGAGAAACTGTCAATCTTCTAGTACTGGAACAAGCTAGAAACAAGCTAAAAAATTTGGATACCACAGTTGGCTCACTCCCAATATTTCTTCCTTGGGGAAAGAAACAAAAAAACCATTAGGAGAATGAGGATGAAGCTTGAGGATGGACATTTTTTTTGGATTCCTACTTTACTTTTTCTAAATTGAGCTCAATGATGTTAGATATGACCTGTTTTGGTACACAACACCAGGGTACCTGGGCTGGCCACCAGAAATGATCTTTTATGAATATGGAAGCTATATGAGTTGATCCTCTGCACCTGAAAGGAGTTTCAGGAGGTGGAGCAGATTCTGAGGCAAGTTGACTTCCAGAATGCCACGATAGTGTGACATTTTCACACCATTGAATAGGTTTGATTCATTTTAGATATCTCTGATAAAGACATTGGTTTTGACAAGAAGCTCAGACACTTTGGCCTTCCCCCTGCCTTGTGCAGCTGGATCCTGGACTTCCTGTCAGATTGCTGAGGTAGTAAGGGTGGGCTCCCTCACCTCTGCTCCTCTGACCCTCAACACAGGAGCCCCTCAAGGCTGTGTCCTAAGCCCCCTCCTTTACTTGCTGTACACCCATGACAGTGTTGCCACCCACAGCTCCAATCTGCTAATTACATTTGCTGATGATACTACATTGATTGACCTAATCTCAAATAATAACGAGGCAGCCTACAGGGAAGAAGCCATCACCCTGACACAGTGGTGTCAAGAAAACAACCTCTCCCTCAATGTTGCAAGAACAAAGGAGCTGGTTGTGGACTATGGGAGGAACAGAGACAGGCTCACCCCTAATGACATCAATGGACTTGGGGTTGAAAGGGTGAACAGCTTCAAGATCCTCGGTATACACATCACTGAGGACCTCACTTGATCTGTGCATACCGGCAGTGTGGTGAAAAAAGCACAACAATGCCTCTTTCACCTCAGACGGTTGAAGAAGTTCAGCACGAGTTCCCAAATCCTAAGGACTTTCTACAGGGGCCCAATTGAGAGCATCCTGACTGGCTGTATCCCTGCCTGTTATGGGAACTGCACTTCCCTCGATCACAGGACTCTGCAGAGAGTGCTGCGGATAGCACTGCGCCACTGTGGATGTGAACTTCCCACTATTCAGGACATTTATAGAGAAAGGTGCATAAAAAGGGCACAAAGGATCATTGGGGACCCGAGTCACCTCAAACACAAATTGTTCCAGCTGCTACCAGTCAAGAAATGGTACCACAGCATTAAAGCCAGGACCAACAGGGTCTGGGATGGCTTTTTCCACCAGGTCATCAGACTGATTAATTCGCACTGACACAATAGTGTCATATATTGACACTATATTAAAAGCAATATTGACTGTTCTGTTGTACAGTTTACTGTACATACTATTTATTACAAATTACTACAAATTACACATTGCTCATTCAGATGCAGACATAACATAAAGATTTTTACTCCTCACATATGTGAAGGATGTAGAAATAAAGTCAATTCAATTCATTGATTGACCTCTCAAACATTTAAGATAATCAAGAAGAAAATTATTTAAAAAACATTAAGTATAAACATAATGAAAAATGCTTTTAAATGCCCACAAGTGTTTAATATGAAACAAAATAGGGAAAGAACTTAAAACGTTCAAGCTACACTCATCATTCCCCAGATGGTCAGTGTTAGGGGTTGCTATTTCTACCTTTTACACCTTACTCTCCATGGTTTGTCCTGTGCTTGGCAGAACATATACACAACTCCAAGGGGAGCTGATATGTAGATGGCTGAATACTGGTGTTTTCACTTTTGTCTCTGTTCCTTCCTACATGGATGTTACTTGACCTGCTTTTCCTCAGATATGGATGTCACTGGGAAGGTCAGTATTATTTCTCACCTCCAATGTCTTGCTTAGCATTGCAAAATGACTCGTTGGCCAGATGGGAAAGACCCTTTAAGGATTCTTTCCCCGAAGGTCATAAATGAATCAGTTGCATTTAAAAACATGCAAGAACTTCATGACCATTGATATATGGTTTAATAGTCAGATTTAATCAGTTTTTAAAAGCGAAGTGAAATTCACACTGAGATCTGAACTGATTCTCTGAATTAACTCTGTAACACAACCATTATGTTTCAGTACTCTACAGCAAAGAATCAGGCCCTTCGGGCCATCTAGTCCATGCCAAACTATTAGTCTGCTTAGTCCCATTGACCTGCACCTGGGCCATAGCCTGCCATAACACTCCCATCCATGTACCTGTCCAAATTTCTCTTATATGTTGATATCAAACCCACATCCACCACTTGTGCTGGCAACTCATTCCATACTCTTGCCACCCTCTGAGTGAAGAAATTCCCCTTCAAGTTTCCCTTAAATATTTTACCTTTTATTCTTAACCTTTAGTTCTAGTCTCACTCAACATCAAAAGCCTGCTTACATTTACCCTATTTATACCTCTCATAATTATGTACACCTTTATCAAATCTCTCATTAGGTCCTAACCTATTCAACCTTTCCTTATAACTCAGGTCCTCAAGTCATGGCAACATCCTTGTAACTTTTCTCTGCACTCTTTCAACTACCTGAATATATATATATCTGAATAGAGATCCATTATCTAGGATAATATTTTAAATTTATAAGTAGATGATTGTCAGCTTGATAATAAGATTTATTAAAAGCTTTGTTCAATAAAGATAAAGATTAGCTTTATTTGTCGTATACACATCGAAACATTGAAACAAACAATGAAATTTTTTGTTTGTGTCAACAACCAACATATCCAAGGAAATGCTAGGGGCAGCCTGTTTTTGATGCCATGTTTCTGACATCACAAAGCATAGTCACAATTTACTAACTCTAACCTATACATATTCAGAATGTGGGAGGGAACTCCATGGGGAGAACACACCAACTCTTTATAGGCAGTGTTGGAAATTAAACCCAGATTGATTTTACAGCTGGCACGTAAAACATCATGCTAACCTTTATGCTACCGTGCTGCCCTTAATTAACCATACATGAAAAAAAACATTTTTATTTAGAGATACAATACAGACCCTTTGAGTTGCACTGCCCAGCAACCACATGCAACCCCCGATTTAACCTTAACATAATCACAGGACAATTTACAATGACCAATTAACCTACCTGGTACATCTTTGGACTGTGGGAGGAAACTGAAGCACCCAGAGAAAACCCACCCATTCCACAGGGTCCAGAGAGTCCTTACAGATGTAATGCCCTGGTTACGATTTCTACTACTCTGCTGTAGGTACCTCATTTTAGCAGTTTTCTGCAAAAGCAGTGTGTTCTGCTGATAGAATGTTTTGGTTTCGGCTAAAGATTAGATGCCGTGTTGTTCAATTTAGGAATGCTGTGTCAGCCAATCAGGATTGTGGGATATGAGAGAAGGTTGTAGAGAGCTGTGGAGCAGGACACAAGGGAAGATGCTGCAGAATGCCATTGGAAGGAGATACCTTGTTGAGAGAAGTGCTATGTGCAGATGAATGGCTCCAAGGAGGAAGGGTAATACTGCTGAGAGAGAGCCAGTTTGTTCGAGATGGGCTTTGAGGGAAGTTCAGAAAGTGGCGGGTGCTTTCACGTAGCCAGTGGGTCCAGCACATGATTAAAAGACACTGCCTGAATACTCCAGTATGAGCTCCAATGGTCATGTGCATATTGGAGTGGTTTAACTGTCATGGGCTCTTTACTTCTCTTTTTCCTATTAATTGTTTGATAAAGCTGAAATTGGTAAATATACTTTCTTTATAATTTTATGCGGTGTGCGATCTGTTATGGCTTGCCGACTGATGGTTGTATATGGGCAGTACTTACACAGCATTCACTCAAATTGAGGTTCCTTTAATTGGAACATCACAATGTTCCTGTTTGGTTGAACGTGAAATCATACCCACTCCAGACATGAAAGGCAGCCTTCTCACTACTGTGTCACTTGGCTGTTAGCAAAGTTCGCTAACGAGCCGAGTTTGTATATGAGCCCCAGCGAGAGGGTTACACAGAGGATGTCGGAATTAAACTCTGAGCTCCGACATTCCAAGCTGTAATAGTGTTATGCTAACCACTATGCTACTGTGGCCCTGGTACTTTTTGTAAAAGTACTACATTTTGCACAATACAATATTCTTCATATGGTTTGAGGGAAAACAACTGTGCTTCATATTTTCAAATAGCACATGCAAGTTTATACAACTCAGTCATAATGACCTATATGCACTGCTGAAACTTCCCCATGATCTATCTTGCAAAATGAAACCACAATATTCTCATTCTTCATCATTCTTTTAGCCAACTTACTACTGAAGGGATTTTTGTTGTTGCTCTATAAAAAATTTTAAAGCTCACTTTAGAGGTGTGTATAATACCATTAGAACAGCGATGGCACTTTGTCCAGAATCATATTCTGAATCTGTGATCACAGGCGGCACAGTACAGCTAATAGGCCAACGGTTTCACAGTTCCTCTGTTTTAACTTCCAGTGATGTTTGTGTGACTATGCAGGCTTTCTTTGTCATGCTAAAGACATGCAGTTTGGTTGGCTAATTGGTCAGTGTCACATGACCCTGGTGAATTGTAGAATCAAGAGGAGGGAATGGGAAGAGTGGGAGTGAGAAAACAGAGATTTATGTAAAATGTGCTTGTGGGTTGGCGAAGACCCAGTGGATTGAAGGGCCTGTTTCCATGTGTATGAACTCCTGACATAAAGTGAAATTGTGGTTCCCTAATATGAACTACTGATTCTTGGAGCTTCATCTTCATTGGAAAATAGAACTTAAATTCCCAGTGCCACTTCAACATATGGTGCTGTTTTTCACTTGTATTCCTTTACATTTATGAAAACACCTTACTGGAACCTCACCACTGAGCTGCACTGCCCAACTGAGAGGATGGCTAATTGACTGAAGTTATCTGCAGATATCAATCACACACAATAGACATATCTCTGCAGGGGTATGGGTAAATCATTGAAAACTGCAAGCACCTATCAGACTAACAACTGAGAAGCAGCTTCGATCTTTTATTTAATGCATCCATGACCAAGCTCAAAAAGACTATTGCCCTTTCAGTGTGTCTGGAAAAATGAAAGATATTTTATTACCAGAACTCTGGCAGAGAATAGTGGATAGAACCAGCAGTAATTCTTCTCACATGGGAATGGGAAATAGTTAGAAATTTCAAAGCTCAAACAGGGCTTCAAAGCAACCCGAATCAAGGTCACACCATACTCCCTTTCCATTTCAACCAAGCAGTAATTTTTTTCTGAGCTTTCTCACAGATGCTTTTAAATTGATTTACATTCCATCTGGAATTCTCTGAAAACAAAGATGGCCTTGGTAGATTATGGCAAGGGACAAGTGGCTACACAGTGATCATTTGCCCGTTTTGTGAGAGGTGTGGACTGGAATTAAATTGGTCCATCTTGATTTCCTTGGGTGAGGGAAATCCAGTGTATGTTCGAACAATTTTAATTCATACTGACAAGTGCATAGTTTCCCTGCCTCTCCTGAGGTAATCTTGAAACTGAGGTGCACTATTAAATAACAGTTGGAGATGGAGTTAAATTAGAATGATGGTTTGTATAGATTTAGAGGGTCTCCCTTGAGTTTAGAAGATTAAGGAATGGACTAATTAGTTGTTTAGTACAATTAAACTAATTCATAAAACAGACAAAGTATTTTATTTGGAAAAAGAAATCCAGATTCATGTCTCAAGTTCAAGTTCAGGTTTGCTTATTGGCTGAGAACATTTTATACTTCACATAGTATAACCGTTCAAGGAGCAAAAGTTATCTGTGGGGAACAAGGAGTAAGGACAGGATCTGATTTGTATATGTGCTTTCTATGATTGAATAGTTTTGATAGCAATTGTAGTCATAACTCATTAATGACAGCAAGCACTTTGTTAAATAGGTCTCTGCACATGGGACAATAACGGACCACAGATCAGTGTCTACAAAAAGGAAGAGATATATCACCATAATGGCAGAAATGCCAAGAGACACTCACACTTCCTGCAAACATATAATTATGTCTCTCTGCATACTGAAAATGCAAGAGAGTCATTGCTGTACCTGTTAAATTCCTAACTGCACAGTCTTAAATGGTGTTTCTGCATTCCAGGACTGCACATGCTGGGCTCCAAATCTCAGTGCCCCAAACCTGAAATTTAGCATTCACTATTGGGTTTAGTAATGCAGACATCTTAGACACATAGTCCTGGAAATCTTAGTAGCTGAAGGATTTGACTCCTTTGCATTAGTAGAAGAGAATGAGTAGTTATTCATTTATGCAAAGCCAAATTGTTAGTGGAAGACAACAACAAAGGTTTCCCATTATTTACTACATAATACAAAGGTAACTCCAGAGTTCTCTTCAACTGCTTCCTCCTAGTGGTTGAATCATAGTCATGATTCTATCTACATGGGGTCATAGTTCACATGGTCCTCACTGCATGACAGATGCAAGACAAATGCCAGGAAAACAATGATAACTACTAAGCATGGCTTTCTTCAAACTCAGCTCCAGGGGGTGGGGGGGGGGGGGCACGATGAACATCCTCTTCAAATCCAGCTCCCCTTATGTCTGCAAGCGATGATATTAACCAATGGGTCTACAGCGAAGACCCATTAGTGAAGATCGATATCAAGACTGTGTCACTCACCTAAAATTTATCTAGAACTGTCTTGTTGTAATGTTGAAGCTTATCTCCAGCAAACTTCCCATGAAATTGGAGATCACGGGAAACTGTTTAACCTACAAAGGTGATACTCCAGAATTGAGGCTACCCGAATCTCAGTGGCTGACCTGCAATACTCAGATGATGCTTGAGTTTATACTGTGTATGCTCATAGGCTGAGTTCCGAAACATCCTAGATTCATTACTAACCCATATGGGAAGAAAATACTCATATTTAACAACAGCAAGATCAATGCCCTTAACTCCATTTATGCTTCTGAGACCTGGACTACCTACAGCAGGTACCTGAAGGATTTGGAAAAAAACTCACCAATGCTGTTTCCAAACACACTCCACATTTACTGAAATAATAATTGAACCAACATCAGCATCCTCTTCCAGACTAATACTTCCAGTGCTGAAGCTCCAGTTACTTTCCATTACCTATGTTTGGCTAGACCAGCATCAGAGCTCCTATACAGACACTTTAGTCTAGGTTGTCATTACAGTTGGACAGAGGAAAAGATTCAAGGATGTCTTCAGAGCTTCTTTAAAAAACATAGAACAGTATAGCACTGGATCAGGCTCTTCGGTCCCCCACGTCTGTGCCGATCATGATGACAGACTAACTAATCCCTCTATTCCTTGCCTGTTCATGTGTCTGTCTAAATGCCCCTGAAGTGTTGCTATTGTATTGGCATTTACAAAATCCTGATAAGAAAATAAACTAAGAAATGCAACATCCTTGAGGATCTGTGGTCAACAACCAACTAATGTGGAGAAGGAAAATTGGGATAGGATTAAGAACCTCAAGGGCATTCATTAGAAACACACAGAATTCTTGTGAGTGAAGAAGGGCACTATCTCATAAACTACTCACTGCCGTTCCATCAACCAGAGGAGGGTGGGCGATAGGTGGAAACAGATAGGGAGGCAAAAAACATGTCAGTGGGGCTAGGGGAGAGACAAGGTAGAGGCTGAGGCTGGAACCAGATAAGAGAGGGATGATGAGCAGAAAGAGCACAGTGGCGAAGGGGGCATACAGATACAGAGACTGGTGGATGAGAGGTGGAACTAAATAAGGAAAATGGGATATGCACCAAGGTGAGTAGTAGTGGGTTATCTGAAGTTGGAAAATTCAATGTTCAGGTTTTAGGCTACTTAAATAAATGATAAAAATGTTGTTCTAGTTTGTATTGGCCTCACTGTGGCAGTGGTCCTAGCGGCCTCTACCTTCTGACTCCCTCCACTCCTCCCCTACCCATCCACCTGGCCCCATCTGCTTGATTTTGTTTTTCCTTATTTCCACCCATTACCAACTTGATTCTGTCTCTTAGCTCTCCCCTTCCTACTCCCATCTGGATCTATCTGCCATCATCCTGTTTTCACCAATCATCTACCTTCCTTTCTTACCCTTTACCCTAACTTGTTTATATAGGCTATCTCTCCTCTATACTGCCAGTCCTTTTGCATGGCTTTGACATCAAAGGTTAACTATCCCCTAGTCTTCTATGATGCTGCTTGACTTTCTGAGTTCCTCCAACAGTTTGTTTCTTTGCTCTATATGTCCCACACATTGGGTTATTGAATCAAGTAGTCAGTCAACCAAGCTCTGGTTTAAATATGTTTTTTTGTCTCCGCTTCTTTATTAAACGAGGTAATAAACCAACATCAGTCCACCTCTAAGGTGGAAGCAAAAGATTCCACAGCACAACGCCTCATTGTAGCAGCAAAACCAAACCAAAATCCAGACAAAGCAATATCCGTTTGCCTGCAACCGCTATGGAGTTGTTATCCTTGCATGGCATGCCCTCAGCTTCAATGAAATAATTGTTGCAAAGAGTGGAATCCTTGATTTGATCCTTTATTAGCATTTAGCCAACATGCGATGAACTTAACTGTACCTAAGTGTAACCTAAACATTATTCAGCGTTATTGCAACGGTCAACAAAAGATACAACCTCGGCTGGTCCCAAGCTCCAAACTGCCATGAAATAAGTAAGAATTCGTAACTTATTTCTTTTGGTTTGACCACACCCCGACTCATGTGACTAGTTACCATAATAAACATAATAAATGCACAACACAGAATACAATGCAGGTAGAGAACAGATACATGGCTCCTACATTCAACTATATTAATAAAACACATTGTCTGGTCATTTACCTCACAATTCTTTGCATTAGCTTCTGCAGTTCATTAATATACTTCAACAATACATCAATGACTATAATTCACTTAATGATACTTTTATCTATGACACAAATTAAAGTTTTTCTTTTACCCTCCATTACCAGAGACAATCAGAAATCTTCAAAACTGATGTCAAGCTTTTTCTGCTCTTGCCTGATAGCCCAAAAAGAAAACAAACGATTGATTGAGCAAACAATCAATTTTGTACTAGAACTATTAGTGGGTAAAGCTGTGGCATAGCATTACCACCAGGCTCTGACAATAATTTCATCTCAACTTCAAGGGACAGAAAACCATTTATTCATTGGTCTGTAATGCAGATTTGTACTTCAGATTATCGGAGTTGCAAATGGAAAAGCATCTTTTTCATGAACAATGCTGTTCCTAGATATTGTATTTGATATTGAAAATAAACAATGTGGTAATTGTGGACATAAATTGTACTTTATATTCCAGTTTACTGGCTCTGACTGGTAGCTACCTTGAGGTCCGAATTTTATTGTCTGAATTTATTTTTCAAGTTTTCATTTATCTTTAATGAATTGTTTCTCTGATCAAACTAAGATATGATGCAAGTAGTCACATACAAATATTTATTCTGTGGGTTGATATTACTTTGCCTTCCTTTTAAAAAACACTGAGAAGTTCTTTAGAGTGTTTATGCAATGGCAATGGATTGTGGGAAGGATATACAACTCTTGGCAGGTGCAATTCAGATATATCAGTTTGAAATTGAGTTAAAAGGGTTAAATTAGATTGATAGTTTGTATAGATTTAGAGTATCTCTCTTGAGTTTAGAAGATTAAGAAATGGACTAATTAATTTCTAAGTACGATTAGAATAATTGACAAAACAGACTGTATTTTTTTTGGAAAAAGGAATCCAGAACAAGAGGGAATAAATAAAAACACAGCTAGGCTAAGTAGCACCATCTCAGGAAACTTCTTCAATGTAAAGATGTTGGAAATCCAGAAGTCCTATAAAATTGGGATAATTAAAAATTTCAGAGCTGAGATTGATAGATTTTTGGTAGGTAATAACATTAACTGAGATGGTACCAAGATGGCCAATTATGTGTCAAAATGGAGAACAGCCATGACCTACAAGTTTGAGAGAAGAATAACTTAATCCTGTTAGTATATTCCATTGGCCTTAAAAAAAAACTGAAGGAACCTATCATTTAGACCCATAATTTAGACAAGAAGTTCACATTTACTGAAAATGTCGAAGGAATTTTATGCAAGATTTACCAAGCATTCATGTGGCAGTAAATGCAGTGCAAATGGACAAAAATAAAATCTTAGAAATGAGTGCTTAATATTACAAATTCTTAATCCCAGGGATTAAAATGAACAGGAAAGACTATTCCAGAACTTTGGAAGAAAATTATCAAAAAAGGCACTGACATGGTAAATTTAATTTTAGAATCAGCCCATTCTTGCAGAGTTCCAGTCAGACATTTACTGAAGGGATGCTGTAATTCCTTGTAAACGGATCCTTAAATAATATCAAAGCTTCATTTCTGTGGTACCAGTGCTTTCATTTATTCATTATCTCCAACAACTCAACGAATTGGACAGGGTTGTTTGGTGGTGGGTGGTGTGGAGTGGACCTCAAGGGGTTGGTAATGTGGTTGGTTTGTCAATGATAGTGGAATTCCATGAACCATACTTCTGATGGTGAATCTTAAAGGTTTGATTGGGATAAACTGTTGTGAAGCCTTCAAATTTGTAACCTTTTAAAAACTGCTGCATCTCAGCAATATGGTCTGTCTTTGTGTTCAAGATAATGTACCTTCATACATTATACATTAAACTTCTTTTTTAAACATGGTGACATATTGTGATAGTGGGTTTTGACTGCAAGAAAATGTTTTTCCTTTCCCATTAATTTGGCATCCCAGTTGATGCAATCTCTGCTGAAAAGAGAAGGTCAGGAATTGTAGTAATAATTATTTTCCAGCCCTTTTGTTGCAGATGAACAAGAAATATATATTCAATCAAATACTCTCTCCTGCTTTATGTGCCTTGGGGAATGTATAAGAAAATAAATGCAACTGGAACAAGAGGTGTTCTCTACAGCTAGCCTTCAAAATTTACAAGTTTAACCTTGAGGTTTTATCCACTTGAGCTTTCATGTCAACACAATGTTCTGGCTTTAAACCATTTTAGATAAATCAATTCTCCTTTTTTACAGCCAGGAGCACATAAAGGCCACCCTGAAGTTATCTCAGTGTTTGTTGCATACCATATTATTTACTGCTTTACATCAACAACACTCAGAGCTGATCAGAATACTTCTCATTGTAATTTTTTTTGCAGTGTTAGCATTTTGCAATATTTGTGAGATACAGTCATATTGATTTCTGTACCAAAATGGAGCTTCTATAATGCTTATCAGCAAAGAACAAGCAAGGTTCTGATAGGGACCTCTTATGTTTTCTGTGTGCAGAGTGATGAAATGTACTGTGGTCTGCATCTTGGTCCCTTTTCCTGAGGATGGAGCAAGGGAAAATAAATGCGAAATAATAAATTTGAGTTTAGCTTTAGGATACAAGAGCCACTGGATTATGGTGTATAATAGCTTAAAAGTCTGAGAATGGCTACATGAGACATTTATTTGACTACTGTGTTGCAATTCTCTCAATTTCAGCTCATGTTTGAAGATAATTGTAACCTGATTTTTACTGGTCTGGGCAAGCTTTAATCTACTGCCGGATGATGCTAAGTGATCTATTTGATTTTATTTTTATACAGTGGCATATATATCTGAATGGCAGAAGGCAGATAGGAAATATTACCAGTTAACAGTAAATCACACTGCTGAGAGTCTAAAGTCAAATCCTAATCTGTTGGAATCAAACTCACCATTGATGATACAAGTCTCTCCCATTCAAGGGTTTATAAAGAACCCTTCAAATTGTGAAACTTTGCAATGTGCGAGGTACAGTTAAACCCTTAACTTTCATGGGAGAAATTGGCTTCTGTGAGAAAAGAGGTCAGGTACTTGTCAATCTTCTCCCAATAAGAATGCAGTAAATCAAAAGCAAACTGTGCTTGTATTCACAAGCTGAGGCTTACAACCCTTTCATTCGATTGCCATTGTTGCCAGGTGGGAAATCACAGGTGCATGGGAGATTTTTTATTTCTATTTTAAATAGCTTGTTTCTTTCTCAGTTTTTCATACTAACCTGACCAAAATGAATATTAAATGTTACTAGGCTTTTACAGGCTGAAGGGCAATACCCAAATGTGTTTCTTACCCTTTGTTACAGCAAATGAAACCTTTGTTTAATTACAAATCAAATACAATCAGAATCAGAATCAGGTTTTATAACTGGCATGTGTCGTGAAATTTGTTAACTTAGCAGCAGCAGCAGTTCAATGCAATACATAATATACTATAAGAAAAAAATAATAATAAATAAGTAAATCAATTACAGTATACATATATATTAAAAAAGTGAGGTCGTATTCACGGGTTCAATGTCCATTTAGAAATCGGATGGCAGAGGGGAAGAAGCTGTTCCTGAGTCACTGAGTGAGTGCTTTCAGGGTCCTGTACCTCCTACCTGATGGTAACAGTGAGAAAAGGGCATGCACTGGGTACTGGAGGTCCTTAATAATGGATGCTACCTTTCTGAAACACCACTCGCTGAAAATGTAAGCTAGTATTGAAGATGGAGCCGACTAAATTTACAATCCTCTGCAGTTTCTTTCGGTCCTGTGCAGTAGCCCTCCCATACCGGACAGAAATGCAGCCTGTCAGAATGCTCTCCACAATCTTTTGTTATAATAAAGATTCCCTAGGTGAATGATTGCTAAATGGGCGAGATATACACTTACATTATGTCAGATTATTTAATTAACAAAATTCAAATTCCACAGCTGCCATGATGGGATTTGAACTCAAGTCTCTTGATCATTAATTCAGAGCTCTGATTGAGGCATCCTGTAACATTATTACTATGTTAACATGTAATTCCTCTACATTTGATATGAGTCTATGTGCTTGCTCATAAAGGTTTCACTTAATTGCAATTAGGCACAATTCTTTTTTGTATTGCTCTGACAGATTTTGAATCATTTTTAAGATAACTGAGTTACATAGACATTTCATAAGTTTCATAGGATTAAGAAACAACAGGAAAATTCTGTTCATTTAATCATTTACTGCATATATATGGGAGGTTCAAAACTAAACCCTATCATGACATAATCGTCTACAGCAACCTTTTTCCAAGTTGATGCCATCCACTTGTGAAACCCACTCATACCTCATTCCTTCCCCCCCCCAACATAATTTCCCAGGTGAGGGAATATAATACAGAAAAAAAATCAGAGTCATTGAGGTAGAAAGTACTCAGGTAAATTCCTCACTGTTTTTCTTAGCTGATCGAATTGAGTCCAAATGCCACACAGCACAATTGTCTGTTCATACCTTGCAGAAATTTTGAGAATAATTTACTCTCTTTAATACCATAAATAAGTTTGTTCACTCAGGAAGTGCATGAACATTAAACTGATTAGTATCTGTTGATGCTGATTTTTGCCTAATTCAAAAAGAAAATATTGTAGAACTAAGACAATCCAATGTACAATAACGTAACCATTATTTAAGATTTACTTTTAGTCAATATGTGATTACTTATATCAAATTATTAGTCTAAAATAACTAAACAGTTTGTCTAATCTTTTGTTGATTAATAGTCAGAACAGACTATAGAAAAGAGAATATTCAAATAATTTGTTTTAGTGCAGAGGTGCAATGAAAGGACAAATTCAACAAGGAGCATGATATTAATGACAAATTGAGTCTTCTGAGAGCCTTAAAATGGAAAATACTCTAAAATTCCAGAAGAACTGATTTAACTAATGGTCAATGAGGGCAGAAGCTGGCATTCATCTAGATACTTCAGTTCTAATTGTGGCAGGATGGGTGTGGCTTATTTTAATCTGGATTGCTGACTTTGACCTCATTCTGTTAAAGTAAAGCAGTACATAGGATTTAAAAGGAGCAGCTCTTTATTGATCATTGATTTGGAATATGTAATGTTTCTGGGGTGATAGGGATTGGAGGGAATAAATTAGAGTTTGGTGATTAAGAATTAGGTTCTAAAATCAGCAATTTTACTTGATAGAATACTATATTAGACATACTTGTTCTCTATGTAGCTATTATAGATGAAATGTTTGATTCAAAATCAGTAGCTATAATTTGTAGACTATGAACTAATATTTTAAGAATTTTTCAGAGGTGTTGGATTTGTTGAGGCCTGATGGGCATATTTCTAAAATTAGATTATGTGCCATTATGTGCAAAGGATAAGCAAAAAAAACTTAAAAGAAGACAGAGTGTCTCACAAATAGTATAAAAAAGATAAGATATAAAAAGTAAAAGCATAGCGAAAGAGAACACTGGTACGTTAGAGGATCAGAATAGGGCATTAACTTTGAAAAATAGAGAAATGGCATAAATTCTAAATAGCTATTTTGGATTGGATTTCATGGAAGACAACATTAAAACATTCCATTATCAATGGATAATTAAGCTGCCAAAGGGAAAGAGGGAGGAACCTTAAAGGAAATTTATTACTATAGAAAAAAAGATGGGAAACTAACTGGACTAAAAGCTGAATACAAACAGAAGAAAATCTGCAGAAGCTAGAAATCCAAGCAACACACACAAAATGCTGGAGGGGCTCAGCAGGCCAGGCAGCGTCCATGGTAAAGAATACAGTTGACGTTTTGGGTTGAGATCCTTCAACAAACAAAATAATTGGGAAACAAAAGATGCAGCATATTTAGATTTTGAGAGATATTCAAAGATTCAAAGTTCATTTATTATCAAAGAATGTATAAATTATACAACCTTGAGAGTTGTCTGCTTACAGGCAACCACAAAGCAAGAAACCTGAAAGAACCCAATTAAAAAAATAAAGACCAACACCCAATACAGAGAAAGAGAAAAAACACAAATCATGCAAACAATAGAAGCGAGCAAAAGCATTCTGAACCAAAGTGAGTCCTTAGATCCGAATCCTCAGAGCAGCCTGGAGTAGGCCCAAAGCCTCAGTCTCGTAGACACGAAGCACAGCAGCCCGGGGAGTCTCACAGTTTCAGCACAGTGGAGAGAGGAGTGAATAAAAGATACTGCATAACAATGCCCAAGGTTAAGGACAATTCAAAAACTAGGTAATGATAGAGATCGAGAAGATTATAAGGCTAGCAGGAAGAAGTTTAAGAATGAAATTAGCAATAAAAAATAAATTACAAAAAAAAGAATGAAATTAGGAGAGCCAGAAGGGGTCATGAGAAGGTCTTGGCAAGCAGGATTAAAGAAAACCCCAAGGCATTCTACAAGTATGTGAAGAGAAAGAGGATAAGATGTGAGAAAATAGGACCAATCAAGTGTGACAGTAGAAAAGTGTGTATGGAACCGGAGGAGACAGCAGAGGTACTTAATGAATACTTTGCTTCAGTATTCACTACAGAAAAAGATCTTGGCAATTGTAGGGATGACTTACAGCAGATTGAAAAGCTTGAGCATACAGACATTAAAAAAGAGGATGTGCTGGAGCTTTTGAAAATCATCAAGTTGGATAAGACTCCGCGACCGAATGAGATGTACCCCAGGCTACTGTGGGAGGTGAGGGTGGAGATTGCTGAGCCTCTGGCGATGATCTTCACATCATCAATGGGGACAGGAGAGGTTCCAGAGGATTGGAGGGTTGCAGATGTTGTTCCCTTATTCAAGAAAGGGAGTAATGATAGCCCAGGAAATTATAGACCAGTGAGTCATACTTCAGTGGTTGGTTAGAAAATGGAGAAGATCCTGAGGGCAGGATTAATGAACATTTGGAGAGGCATAATATGATTAGGAATAGTCAGCATGGCTTTGTCGAAGGCAGGTCGTGCCTTACGAGCCTGATTGAATTTTTTGAGGATGTGACTAAACACGTTGATGAAGGTAGAGCAGTAGATGTACTGTATATGGATTTCAGCAAGGCATTTGATAAGGTACCCCATGCAACACTTATTGTGAAAGTAAGGAGGCATGGAATCCAAAGGGACACTGCTTTGTGGATCCAGAACTGGCTAGCCCACAGAAGGCAAAGAGTGGTTCTAGACAGGTCACATTCTGCATGGAGGTCGGTGACCAGTGGTGTGCCTCAGGGATCTGTTCTGGGACCCCTTCTCTTCATGACTTTTATAAATGACCTGGATGAGGAAATGGAGGGATGGGTTAGTAAATTTGCTGATGACACAAAGGTTGCAGGTGTTGTGGATAGTGTGGAGGGCTTTCAGAGGTTACAGTAGGACATCAATAGGATGCAAAACTGGGCCGAGAAGTGGGAGATGGAGTTCAACCCAGATAAGTGTGAGGTGGTTCATTTTGGTAGGTCAAATATGATGGCAGAATATAATATTAATGGTAAGACTCTTGGAAATGTGGAGGATCAGAGGGATCTTGGGGTCCGAGTCCATAGGACACTCAAAGCTGCTGTGCAGGTTGACTCTGTGATTAAGGAGGCATATGGTGCATTGGCCTTCATCAACTATGGGATTGAGTTTTAGAGCCGAGAGGTAATGTTGCAGCTATATAGGACCCTGGTCAGACCCCACTTGGAGTACTGTGCTCAGTTTTGGTCATCTCACTACAGGAAGAATGTGGAAACTATAGAAGGGGTGCAGAGGAGATTTAAAAGGATGTTGCCTAGATTGGGGAGCATGCCTTATGACAATAGGTTGAGTGAACTTGGCCTTTTCTTTGGAGCGCCAGAGGATG
Source organism: Hemitrygon akajei (assembly GCF_048418815.1). Taxonomy (NCBI): domain Eukaryota; kingdom Metazoa; phylum Chordata; class Chondrichthyes; order Myliobatiformes; family Dasyatidae; genus Hemitrygon; species Hemitrygon akajei. The sequence continues at coordinate 6,106,722 of NC_133141.1, read as the reverse complement.
AGAGGTGACCTGATAGAGGTGCATGAGATGATGAGAGGCATTGATTGTGTTGATAGTCAGAGGCTTTTTCCCAGGGCTGAAATGAGAGGGCATAGTTTTAAGGTGCTTGGAAGCAGGTACAGAGGTGTCAGGGGTAAGTTTTTTTACGCAGAGAGTGGTGAGTGCGTGGAATGGGCTGCCGGCAATGGTGGTGGAGACGGATACGATAGGGTCTTTTAAGAGACTCCTGGATAGGTACATGGAGCTTAGAAAAAAATAGAGGGCTATGGGTAACCTTAGGCAATTTCTAAAGTAAGTACATGTTCAGCACAGCATTGTGGGCCGAAGGGCCTGTATTGTGCTGTAGGTTTTCTATGTTTCTAATATAATGATATGGATAGCAGAGCGGCTAGCTAATACAGTAGGATCTAGATTCTAGAGTAATGATTCACTTTCGAATTGATGACCAACTGTAAGGATTACTTTGTACCTCTTAATTCCTGTATCATTTTCTCTCCACTGTTCTTATTCAGCTTTTTGTTTACTCTATCTCCTCCAGACAGATCAGCAGGAATTAACAAACCTTTCCAATCCTTTGCTAGCTGGCTCCTTGAAATCCTATGCCACTGAATCTCTTTCTCTCCAGTGCATTACACACACTCATTTTATATTTATCTCTCCCTTCTCTACAACTTAAAGATGTTGGATTTCTAAGTATTCTTAGTTCTGATGAAACGTCATCAACCGGTAATGTTAATTGCTTTTCTCTCTCTCTTGCTTCACTTGCTGAACTTTTTCAGTATTTTCTGTTTTATTGCAGATTTCTAATATTCATGCTCAGGACGCCACATTTATTGTCCAACGCAAAGCTGATAGTCAGGCTTTTTCTTGAAACTATTACAGGACACTTTTACTTAGAAATCACATGCTTCAGAATCTAGAAGCCACATCTGAGTATGAGATTGAATATGAGTACAGTTTCACTTCATTATTTTGCAATTTAGCAATTTACATGGCCAACTAAGAGATACCAGGATATACAAATTCAATTTCAAAACTTCCCATTGTAGGATGAATTTACTATTTTTGGTCGTCCAATAAATGTAAGTGGCCATAGGTCTTGTTGACTTTCTTACCTAACTGAAGTAGAGCATCTGCCAAGAGGTAGAGCTACATACATTCCTTATTGCAAAAGAATATTATACTACTCAGTTTGATCAAACCAAAATGGCCTTTTAGGAAATTCCAAGTGTTGTTGATTTTGATCAAATTGATTCATTTGATGGAGAATAATTCAATTCATTGTAAATAAGCTTTGCTGATAAAACAGTATGGACCCTAAATAGACAATTCACTTTATTACAAAAGAGCTGTTGAACTCATCTCAGTCCAGAGTGAATCACTCCTTATCTTGAGGTGGTAACCCTTGGTTTTGTACACCTCAATAAGGAGAAACATCATTCTGCATCTATAGAATCAGAGTCACACACCACAGAAACAGGCCCTTTGGTCCATGCTGATCTGTTTTTCTGTCTAGTTCCATCTACTTGCACCCAGACCATAGCCCTCCCTAACCCTCTCATTCTATTAAATGTTGCGATTAAACTCGCATCTACCACTTCCGCTGGCAGCTCTTTCCACGCTTACCTCATCCTCTGAGTGAAGAGGTTCCCCCTTATATTCACCTTAAATATTTCACCTTTCACTCTAAACATATGATCTCTAGTTCTAGTCTCACCCAACTTCAGGGGAAAATGCCTGCAAGCCTTTATCCTATTTATACCCATGATAATTTTGTATACTTCTATTTTCGCTTCCCTTTATCTGTCTCTACCTATCACCTGTCAGCCAGTCTCCCAATTCAACCCCACCCTCTTTCCCATCTGCTTCCATCTGCCCATCACCCTCGCCTAACCTAGATGTACTTATTATTATTGTCAACCCATCTCAACCCTCCCTCTCATCTTTTTATACTGGCTGTCTCCTCTCTACACTCTCAGTCCTGATGCTGGACCCAAAATGTTGACCAGCCCTCATCATCCACAGATGCCAACTGACCCGCTGAGTTTATCCAGTAGTTTGTTTTTGTTTGCCAGATACAGGTGGAAAACATTATGCAAGACTTGAGAGAACACAAGGTGATGATGGGATCTTTTTGAAGTACTATTATGTTCAAGGTTAGCTATAGCTAACTTAGGTGTTTCAAGGAAAAGTCCAATGCTACATTATTTGTATGTTTTAGGTCACACAGCAAGAGCAGACATTGTAGTTGTGGGAAATTTACCCAAAGAACTGAAGTGAATCATTGTGGAAGTAGTCACCCTGTTAACAAGTGTTTAAGATGGATGAGACTGGGTCCTTTTGAAATGGATATTATCATGCATATTCACCTCAAAGAAAAAGAAAGCTGCTTCAAGTTTCAAGACAGCTGTAAATTGTCTAACTCTTCTTAGAAGCAGTGTCAACAGTAATTGTAAAGAAGTTATTGAGATATTTGAAGATCATTTTTCCAGGGGCGCTGCAATCTAATAAATATGTCTGGATGATGTCCATGCACACTAAGGTTATATCATGTCATCTGTCATTTCTCTCCTTCATTGAATAATATTTTAAGGCATATGCCATGGTTGCCTCTATTAGTTGAGATATTGACAATTGTTCAGGGAATGTGGAACAGGCATAAAATCAATTAGACACTGACTATAATCAGTGCCTTTTGGGATGAGGTAACCCATACAACAACAAATGGTCTATGGCTAGTATGTGTGCATGACTTCTGTGAATTTGTAAATCTCAAAGAAGACATTGTCAAATGAAGCTGGATTTGAATGAAATGGAAGAGTTATTGATGTCGCACAGTGAATAGCTCACGAATGAGCATCTGTTAGAACTTCAGCACAATGGTAATAAAAGCAACCATTGACATGGCACCACCACCAAAGCAGTTTGCTTTTGAGCTGTTGCACTTCAAGAATTGATTTCCACCTTCAACGATAACAATCTCAAAATGATATATAGCAATAGATGTAGCAGTACGATGCAGTGTTTTGATTTAGAGAGGTGGTAAAAAGGGAGATTTCCAACATCATTGCCTCATTCCAGGCAGGAGGCTGACCAATGATGTCTCAAACACCTTTTTGTTTGGATTATCATCCGCCCCCCCCACCCCCATCATCTCAATGTCAGTGGCAACTATGCCTCACTTCTTTCTATCGTTTTTTCACCTTACTCCCACATTTAAAGGCAGTCTGTAGACGATCCCCACTATGGTGACTGTCTTTCATCGCTTTCCATGTCAATTCTAAGTTTTTGTCTTACAGTTAGCTACATCTTTTCTTCTACCTATCATAATGTTATTTCAACCCTATCTCCCCAGTTACCCTCTTTATCTCTCCTAAACATTACACTCTGTAATGCTCAGTTCCTAGATCTGATTTTCCGGTAGGTCTATCTTGGGAGTGCTTATTTTATTACTTCTGTCAGTTCTCTTTTATTACTTTTGCTATGACACTGTTATACAATTTATCTAATTTTAAACAGCAAGGTTTCTATCCATCCAACTTTAACAGATTTTATTCGCCGATCCTAATATTCCATTACTTATCTGCACATCAAGGTCAAATTGCAGCAGCGAGTTTAATCAATCAACCTGCATGAATGATGCAGGAAGAAACTGGAGTACCGAGAATTAATCCATGTGGCTATGGGGGGAATGTGCAAACTCCACATAGACAGTGGTGGAGATCAGGGTTAATCCCTGGTCACTGGCGCACAGGAAGGTTAATGGTCTGAGGGTGGATAAATCTCCTGGACCTGTTGGAATGCACCCTTAGGTTCTGAAGGAAGTAGCTGGAGAGATTGCTGAGGCATTAACAATGACCTTTCAAGAGTCGACAGGTTCTGGCATTGTACTGGATGACTGGAAATGTTACTCCACTATTTAAGAAGGGTGGGAGGAAGCAGAAAGGAAACTATAGACCTGTTAGCCTGACATCAGTGGTTGGGAAGTTGTTGGAATCGATTGTTAGAGATGAGATTATGGAGTACCTGGAGACACATGACAAGATAGGCCAAAGCCAGCATGGTTTCCTGAAAGGAAAATCCTGCCTGACAAACCTACTGCAAATTTTTGAGGAAATTGCAAGCAGGGTAGACAAAGGAGATGCAGTGGATGTGGTGTACTTTCAGATGGCCTTTGACAAGGTGCCGCATATGAAACTGCTTAGCAAGATAAGAGCCCATGGAATTTCAGGGGAATTAATGGCGTGGGTGGAGCATTGGCTGATCGGCAGAAAACAGAGAGTGGGAATAAAGGGATCCTATTCTGGTTGGCTGGCTGGCAGTTACCAGTGGAGTTTTGTACAAGTGTACAAAAAGTAATTCAAAAGACACTCCAGACTTTTTTTTATATTCATATTTTCAGCACTAACTTTAGCTTTTATGCCCCCTTGTTATTAGCCTACTAGTGGAGTTCATTGCTCCCACTGATAATGTTTAGGTTTTCAAATTCTATAGTCCACTCTCCTCTCCTATCGGATTCCTTCTTCTCCAGCCTTTTACCTTTTCCACCCACCTGGCTTTACCTATCACCTTCTAGCTAGCCTCCTTCCCCTCCCCCTTTTTATTCTGGTATTTTCTCAGTCCTGAAGAAGGCTCTCAGCCCAAACATTAACTGTTTATTCATTTCCATGAATGTTGCCTGATTTGTTGACCTCCTCCAGCATTGCGTGTGTGTTGATTTGGATTTCCAGCATCTGTAGAATTTCCCGTGTTTATATTTGCACCTAGTTGATACTTCCAATGTTGAATTTTTCAAAGAATGGTCCAATCTATGCTGTTCATGTATTATCTCCTTATGTTTGTATTTAACATCCTCACTTGCAGAACTGTCAGATTCAATTCTTTTTTTGATGATCATACACTTCTTAAATTATCACTGATAACAAGGTTCTCCCAAACAATGACAGCTGTAGATTTTAGTTATTATTTGCATTTTATTTCCAGAGTTATTAAAATTGGATTGCATTTCCAAATATCTTCCAACTGTTTGAAAATCACATGCTTCAGTGAGCACATGGTGAAATAGCTCTACACCACCTATTGCCTAGTCTCATAAATTATAAAAAAGGCCACTGGGGTGAAGTACCAAATCATGTTCAGTACTCATGGATCTGAATCTTTGTAAGATATATAGGCCATCAATGAAGGAGGAAGTTAGATGAACAGTGGTGGAAAAAATAAGAAACTGAGAAGACAAAATATGTAATTATCGAGAGATTGCATATTGTAAACAGTAGACATTATGTCATTGGCTTGATTTTCTGACATGCATCATTCAGATGCTAACATTGTTTCTATTGTAACAAATCCTATGCTTTGTCACTGCAGGTCTTGCTGGCAATGCAATCAAATGAAGCTGAATATTTACTTCCTGAGGGAGGGATGAGTAAACAATATTATGTCAAAATGAAGCCTCAACAGAATGTTCATAACAAACTAAATATTGCACTGAACAGGGCACACAGAAAATCTATATTTGAGAGATAAGCTAGCTTGTGTTAAATATTATTTAAATGGTTGTAAAAATATGATCCTATCAATATATGTACTGTATGTTAATAGATTGAAATAATTTTTCCTGTTCCAATTTCCACAAAAGTTCAGATTACTGACTAAAAAGCATATGTATTCAAATTTGAATAGACTTGGTACAAGCTTCATTTATTTCAGCAGCTATAAATTCATTGAAAAAGAGCAGTCAAACAATGGATTGAATATTTTAAAGGCCATTGCCATCAGTAAGGTGAAATGACACATTTCTTCCACACAAAACACTGCAAACTACTCAAAGGTGTTCAAGTTTGAAAATCGGACCTTTCCTACAGTTCATTAGCGCAGTCATCCTCCTTGTGCTCACTTCTTTTTGGTTCACCTTCACTTGTCTACAACCCTACATGCATCACTGGATTTAACACAGGAACCTGCTGTGCAAAACCAGCACATTTTCTCCGCAACTGTGATTATCCAACTGAATATGGACAAAATGATTTTCTGGTACAGAGCCACTACATACAATGTTCTAAGTGTTGTGTGGTTTACCGAAACCTCTGAACCCCATTCACTGAATTTTCCTGGTAACTGAACTAATAAAAATAAATGTACACTGTGTTTTTCTTGACCTTAGGTAGAACTGTAGAGCTAAACAGCCAATTAAGTATTTTGAACTATAATATTGTTTAAATTGAGGTAGCATGACAGTTAATTTGTGCGATGGCAAACTTCCACATCAGCAATGTGTCAATGAGCATAGCATCTGTTACAGAGATTGCATATGAGAGTAAAATTTTGGTAGGTGGTAATATATGCATGTTAATGTAATGTACAAACTGTCAGCAATTAATCGTAATTGTCTGAAAAGTCTAGGTATAGACCTCAAGGCTAGACCCCTTTTGTAATTGAAAAATTGACTTGCTCATGGATAATGTATTTTAAGTATGCCTTTGCTTTAAAAGAACTATCATAATGTCAAAGAGATTCACAGAGTAAGTTTGGCTCTATATCCATTGTAGACTGCATTTTCTTCTTCATACAGATTTTCTGGATGAGGTTTCGGGGTATTTGGAAACACACAATAAAATAGATCAAAATTAGCATGGTTTTCTTAAAAGGAAATCTTGCCTGACAAATCTGTTGTAATTCTTTTAAGACAAAAGAGAGTCAGTAGATGTTGTTTATTTGGATTTTCTGAAGGCCTTTGATAAGGTGCTGCACATGAGGTTGCTTAACAAAATAAGAGCCTATGATATTATGGGAAAGGTACTAGAATGGATAGAGCATTGGCTGACTGGCAGGAAACAGAATCAGAATAAAGGGGTCCTTTTCTGGCAGGCTACTGGTGACTAGTGGTGAGCCACAGGAGTTGGTATTGGGACTCCTGCTGTTTATGTTGTATGCCATTGATTTGGATAAAGGAATTGATGACTTTGTGGCCAGGTTTGTGGATGATATGAAGATAGGTAGAAGGACAGGTAGTGATGGGGAAGCAGGGTACCTGCAGAAGGACTGAAATTGGGAGAATGGGCAAAGAAGTGACAGATGGAATACAGTGTAGGGAAGTGCATGGTCATGCACTATGGCAGAAGCAACAAAGGCGTGGGCTATTTTGTAAATGGGGAGAAAATTAAATGCAAACGGATTTGTGAGTCCTCATGCAGGGTTCTCTAAAGGTTAACTTGCAGGTTGAGTCAGTGGTATGGAAGGCAAATACAATGTTAGCATTCTTTTTGAGAAGACTAAAATACAAATGCCAGGATGTAAAGCTGAGGGTTTATAAGGCATTAGTTGAACTGCACTTGGAGTATTGACAGTAGTTTTGTGGCCCTTATCTAAGAAAGGATGTGATGGCATTGGAGAGGGTTCAGAGGAGGTTCATGAGAATGATCCCAGAAATGGGAAGGGTTAACATATGAGAATCGTTTGATGGCTCTAAGCCTGTACCCACTGGAGTTTAGAAGAATGAGGGGGAGCTAACTGAAACCTATCGAATATTGAAAGGTCTGAATAGAGTGGATGTGGGGAGGATGCTTCATATTGTGGGAGAGTCTAGGACCAGAGGGCACAGACTCAGAATTGAGGGACATCCATTTTGAACAGAGATGAGGAAAATTTTCTTTAGCCAGAGGGTGGTGAATCTGTGGAATTCATTGCCACAGACTGTGCAGGCCAAGTCATTGGGTATATTTAAGGTGGAAGTTGACAAGTTCTTGATTAGTCAGCAAATGAAAAGGATACGGGGGAAGGCAGGAGAATGGGGTTGAGAGGGATTCATTGGGGTTCAGTCATAATAGAATGGCAGAGAAGACTCGATGGGCTGAATGGCCCAATTCTGCTCCTAGTTCTTAAGATCTTATGGTCATATTCTGTTTTGAATTAAGTCATTATCTATCCTCTGCCTGGGGTGCCTGAGCTCTGTAATTTATGCATCAAGGATTTGGAGCCGTCTTTGGCTTATCGCGTATAAACAGCTCCAGCTGTGTTCGATTACCAATCAGTCTTCGCCCAGACAAGTCAAGGACAATGTCAGACTGTACCAATCACACAGTGTAGGCTGGAGGTGGCAGGGAAGCATTCACTATTAATGTCCTGGAGAATTTCATTTGCTGTTTAAGGAAGGAAGGAATACATCAGGTACTGTAACTTGAGGTATCTTCCTGTGGGCAGTTTAATGTGTTCTGCATTTGCAAACTTTCAAACAATAGTGAAACTTTATGTTGCTTTGTTTGTGATGAATAATACAATGTGTCCTCCTCAAAAATCCCAACTCATGAAATAATTTTCCTAACAAGGCACATAATTTGCTTCACAACAATAAGTAGTCAACAGAATGTGGCATCAAATATTTTCAATGAATGTTACTGAAAGATAACCAAAGGTATCAGAAATTGTCATCAAAATTGAATACTGAAATGGTCAATATTGCCACATGTTTTAGCATGACATTTCTCATTTTGAATAGCACTGTAGAACCACTTTACTTATTAATTTGTTGATTGATTGAGACAGCATGGAACGGGCCCTTCCAGTCCTTTGAGCCACACCACCCAGCAATCCTCTGATTTAATCTGAGCCTAATCACAGGACAATTTACAATGGCCAATTAAGCTACCAATCAGTATGTCTTTGGACTGTGGAGGAATCCAGAGCACTACGAGGAAATCATGTGGGATTTGAACCTGGGTCGCTGGTACTGTAAAGCATTGTGCTAACCAGTAAGCTACTATAATCGAACTATTGCTCAAAAAGTTGGTGATATCACCACCTTGATTCACATTCAATGAAGGTGCTTCCACATTGGTTGGGGAATTTCAGGATTTTGATTCAGTAGTATGGGACAATCAGTATTTGCAGATTAGGACAGTGTGCAACCTGAAGCAATGCAGATGCAGGTGCTCTTTTACAGCAGGAGTTCCCAACCTTTATTTATGTCATGGCCCCTTACCATTAATCAGGGGATCCATGGACCCCAGATTGGGAACCCCTGCTTTATAGCTACTCCTTTTATTGTTTTATGTGGTAGAGTTCATAAATAAATGACATTCTGCTGAAAACACTTAGCAAGGTACTACAGTGCATACTGCAGCTACAATGCAATGGTAGTAGGGGAAGCTGATGGCTGAAGAGATGCATAGGGTGCAAATGAATGGAACTGCATTGTTCTGGATGATCAGGCACCTTGAAAGTCTCATCTGGGGCTAACTCTGTTATTAAATATAAGAGTCAGTTTTAATTTCTATTTATTTAACTGAAATATTTGCTGACCAGATGTTTATTTACAGGTAAAGAGCTGCACAGTACAGTGTGCAAGGATAGTTGTCAGCTGCAGGTTGAAGAGGAAGTTCAGTGTTCAATGCAGTAGTCTGTGGGAAAGAAAAATACAAAGGAAAGGTTTCCTTAAAAGGATGTTTTTATTTTGTAAGCACTTCCCTTATTTAGGACCGCTTACTTCTTTTTTCCTGTTTGTGAGTGTGCAGCCATTTCCTCACAGTAGATACCTGCTGTTGAGCATGTTACAGGAGACTTTTCACCACAATATCAGAAAAGGGGCCTTTTGTTTTACAAATAACCTATTCAATAAATCTCCCTCAGTATAAGAGAATTCAGTTTTGAACTGTCAGGTCCTGCACAAAAGCAAATGGCAGTACTGATACAATTATCAATATACCAAAGGAAAACAAATGAGGGAGTGGACAAGTTAAAGTAAAAGTAATTCTACATATTCCACGTAGTTTCAACCCAAATGGGATTCCACAACTACCCTTCAAATAGTTACAGATCTGAAGTTAAAGAGTTTCAACGTTCTTGGTTTAAGGGCTTAGATGTGCTGGAATTCATAAAATGCATCCAAGAGAGTTTATTGAAAAAGATTATACAGAATTCTACTGAGGGGGCAATACTTGATCTTATCTTAAGGAATAATAATGGGCAAATGATAGAAGTGTCTGTGGAGGAATCCTTTGGGAACAGTGAACATAGTTCAATAAGCTTCAAGGTAGCCACAGAAAAAGATAAAGTTGGTTCTCAAGATACAACAAATCAGAATCAGGTTTATTATCACCGGCATGTGACATGAAATTTGTTAACTTAGCAGCAGCGGTTCAATGCAATACTTAATCTAGCAGAGAAAAAAACTAATAAATAAAAAATAAAAAATAATAGTAATAAATAAGCAAGTAAATCAATTATGTATAATGAATAGATTAAAAACAGAAATACTGAATATTAAAAAAAGTGAGGTAGTGTCCAAAGCTTCAATGTCCATTTAGGAAATGGATGGCACAGGGGAAGCTGAGTGTGTGCCTTCAGGCTTCTGTACCTCCTGCTTGATGGTAACAGTGAGAAAAGGGCATGCCCTGGGTGCTGGAGGTCCTTAATAATGGACGCTGCCTTCCTGAGACACTGCTCCTTGAAGATGTCCTGGGTACTTTGTAGGCTAGTGCCCAAGATGGAGCTGACTAGATTTACAACCTTCTGAAGCTTCTTTCGGTCCTGAACAGTAGCCCCTCCATACCGGGCATACCAAATTAGAGGAAAGCAAATTTCAATGGTCTGAGACAGGACCTAGCAGAAGTAGATTGGTAACAGCTGCTAGAGAGGAAAAAAAACTTGTAATAAATTGCTGTTGTTCCTCTCTGTTCCTTGCAGAGTATGTGGTGGCAACCTTGCTTTTTTTTTTTAGATTTTGTCTGTTTTTTACAAGGCTGAGCTGTTAGCTCGACACTCAACCCAGCACAGACTGAAAGCGTGCAAGGAGCCAGCCGGATTCGTACCCGGGACCACTCGCCTCGAAGCCTGGTGTGGATGCCACTACCGCACTGGCCAGCTATCTAATAAGTGGGATTGTAAGTGTTCAGAATCAGCACATTGTTGTAAAGATTAGAGGTAAAGATGGTAAGTTTTGGGAATGTTGGTTGACAGAGGATATTGAATGTGAGATCAGGTGAAAGAAGCATATGCCAGGTGCAGGAAATTATTGATGGAGTTCTTTATAAGGGATGCAATAGAGAACTAAAGAAAGAAATTTGGAATGCAAAAGGAGGCCATTAAGTGACTTTGGCAAGGAAGATTAATGAGAATTGTAAAAAAATTAATAAGCATATTGGTAGCAAAATTTAGCTGAGGACTGACTGTTTCTTCAGGGGTAATAGATTACCAAAGAGGTTATTTATGTATGCTACCAGGTATGAGTGAGGTCCTGAATGAATACATCTCATTGGTAATCACCAGGGAAAGGAATTAGAGGCTGGAGAGTTAAAGGAGGGTGTTTCCATTATTCTAGAGCATGTTTATTTCAGGAAAAAAGTGTTAGAAATATTGCAGCATATTAGGGTGTATAAATCCTCAGGGCCTAACATGAAAAATCCCAAGATGCTAAGGAAAGCAAAGAAAGAGATTGCTGGGACTCTCACAGGCATGTTTTCATCTTTATTAGCCATAGGTAATGAACTGGAGGACTAGTGGATAGCTAATGTTCAAAAAGGACAGAAGGGATAAGCCTGGAAACCAAAGGCTGGTGAGCCATACATTAGTGGTAGGGAAATTGTTGTAGAATATTTTCAGGACAAAACTATGTTCACTTGGAAAGACTGATTTGGAGGAGTTAGCATTGTCCCGTCCAAGGGAGATCATGTCTCATAAATCTAAATGAGATTTTTAAAGAAGTAACTAAGAAAATTGATGCAAGCAGAGTGGTAGATGTGGTTTACATGGATCTCAGTGAGGCTTTGATAAGACTAGTCCAGAAGGATAAGGCAAAATATGTTGGAAAAGTGGATCCAACATTGGTTTGGTGATAATGGTGGAGAGATGTTTTGCTGACTAGAAGTCTGTAGCAAACGGTGTACTGTCGGAATCAGTGCTGGGTACTTTGTCATTGGTTATATATGCCATGGATAAGAATATAGGTGGTCTATTAGAAAGTTTGCAGATAACAAAAAATTCGTAGGGTGGTAAAAAGCAAAGAAGGTTGTCTGAGGATACAGTGGGCCATAGATCAGCTCTAGATATGTGTGCAACAGTGACCTATGGAACTTAAATTAAACAAGGATGAAGTCATTCACTTTTGGAAGTCAAATTCTGCCATAACATTTAGAGTAAATAACAGGGACTTGATGTACGGATAAACATTGGGGTGCACATCCATAGCTCTCTGTAAGTGGCAACACAGTTGTATAGGGTAGTGAAAATTTATTTGGTATGCTTGCCTTTGTCGGTTGAGGTACTGAGCATAACACTTGGGACGTCATGTTGTAGTGGTACAAAATACCGGTTAAACTCAGAATATTGTTTACAGAGGAGCATAGGAGCTCAGGAGGACGATGGCACCTAATGGCAACTCTTTTGCTTGCATCTTCAGAAACAGCTTTAATATCTCTTTTTCTTCCCTTTCAGGGTTCTTTTGAAGACCCTGACCTGGAGTTACACGCTGACATCGGTTCTTTGCGGGAATAGGACCCGCTCTCAGGGTCTCAGGACTGGCCGCTATTTGATATACCAATGACGCAGCCTAGAAGACTAGCGTACCTTAAGGGTTCCGGGATTTCATGGCTTTGGAGGCGGGCGGACTCGAGGTTGGTGCCTCCGCAGGAAATTGGTGTGTCGTGGGAGATGGAAGATCGAAAGCAGCAAACTCGGTGACCCGAGTTCTTTGGGCACCGAGTTCGGAAAAAGCGATGCAACAGACTTTTAACATCATAAATCAGTGAGTTGTTTGTTATGTCTCCCCTCTCACTGTGAAACGAAGACACCTCTTTTTCCCTTATTAAGGAGAGGAGAGAGCCTGTGGTATGTTGAATTACCGGGTGAACGAGTAGTCTTTGGGGTACTGCAAGTCTGTGTCTTATTGATGCTTTGCTGCACTCTTGAGTGTTTGATAGAGGGTTCCGATGGTTTTTTTCTGCTGGTGAGGGAGGGGGAATTGTTGCTTTGCTGTTTATGCATGGGAGGGGTGAGATGGGGGGGGCCTTGAGGTTCTAACATTTAACTGTCATTCATTCTTTGGGGCACTCCTCTGTTTTTGTGGATGTTTGTGAAGAAAAAGCATTTCAGTATGTATATTGTACACCTTTCTCTGACATTAAATATACCTTTGAAACCTCTGAGACAAGAGAAAATCTGCAGATGCTAGAAGTCTGAGCAACACGCACAAAATACTGGAGGAACTCAGCAGGTCAGGCAGCATCTATGGAAACGAATACAGTCGAAGTTTCAGGCCGAGACCTTTCAGCGGGACTCCTTTGGAAAAAGGAATCAAATTGCTGAATAAAACTCATAATATAGAAAATCCAGGAGCAACACACCTATATTATTACAGGACATTAGAATAAATAACCATTATAAATGCTGTAGCAGGAAAGTATCACCTGATTTTTTGTCCTGAGGTTCACCGTAGTTCGGTGTGTTTAGTTGAAAACCAGCTTGCTGGTGGTTAAAATAAGTCAAGTGCACAGACCTTCAGCAAATAGCAAAATCAGAAATTTGTTTGCTTTCATACTAATTATTATAAAGTTGCAGAAACCCAACATTTTGCATCCAATCACTATTTAAAACAAGAACAGCTTTCCTTGGGATAATTAGAAAGGTTAGATTATCATCTGAAAACACACTCAAGGTTTTTCATGTGGTACCTTCATTCTTTGAACACTGTTTGGTCGATCTGGCTCATTTACCTGAAATCCCATGTTCTGCTGGCAAAGGAGAGTTCTTTATACAGTAGCCTGCCATCACTGCGCTTTAACAAAGTGTACATACAAAAATTACAAAAGACTATTCAAGTCTCTTGAAGACTGTTGGATTTGAGAAAAAAGAATCGAGGTGCTGCTACTTCTTCAGTTGATACAGTGAACCCATTTGAAGAGAAGACTGTTGAGTTTAAAAATGAGAGGTTTACCTCAAAAAAGGGTTTGAAGTGGAGTGACACAGTAAAAAAAAGTTAGGATTAGTTCCCTTGCTGCAGGAAGAATAGAATCGGAGGGCATCTCCTCGGGATAAGTATTTCTTCTTTGAAAGAATTTTACATCTTTGTTAGTCTCTACTGCAGAGAGTCATAGATACCATGTCTTTATACATGATCAAAGATGATTTAGATAGATTTTTGGAGTATAGGGGTAGTGTTTATTATGGATTTCTAATACGAAAACCGAGGCCAAAGATTAAATCACACTGAAAGGCAGGGTACAAAGCAGAATGAACTTAGTTCTACTCAGATTTCTTGTATTTTTATTTATCAGTTGCAGCTCAATAGCAGTGATCTTCTTTTAGATTCAGAACATTGTAGGGTCAAATCTTATTCAAGAGACTGGATCTGCAAGGTGGAAATTGGAATTCAATGCAGAAGATGAAGTGTGGACCATTAGTAGCACTGCTATTCAGATTAATTATTGAGCCAAGGCTTCACTTAACTCTCAGGTGAATATATGAGATCTTATAAAAGAATTTTCAGTAGATGGACTGATGTAACTCAGAAAAATGTGCATCCTCTCCATCCCATTCACTCAAAAATTAGGGATGGGTATTAAATGCTGAATCTGGGAATTCATCAATGCCCAGATCTAGTATATTTTACTAAGCACAAATTGATAGATAATCTTCCTAAATTACAACAATAACAGCTTTTCAAAAGCATTCCATTGACTGTATATTGTACTGAGAAGCCCTGAATCATACACGATGCTAGATATAAGAATCAGCAGATGCTGGAATGTAGAGCAAAAATAGAAGAACTCAGCAGGGTTGGCCGATGGTTCAAGTTGAAACTCTGCTTTAGGACTGAGAACATACACGAAGAAAGCTAGCGTATACAATTGACAAGGAGTGTAAAAATAGGAACTGATAGGCGATACGTGGAATCAGATAAGGGGGGATGATGGGCAGATGGAGGAAGGACATGCAAGGTTAGCTAAAGAAGCAACAACCTAAGGTAGATGGTATGTGGATGATGTCTTGGTAATAAGATGTTGGTGGGCGTGGGGACAGGAAGCAGGAATGGAAAAAGAGAACAAAGGGTCAGAGAACCTGGGTAGACTGGTTGGAGTGGAAAAGGAACATATGGGATGTGGACTACCAGAATTTGACAAATTCAACATTATTACAATTGGGCTACAGGCTACCCAAGTAGAAAATGAGGCATCATTCTTCTAGATTTTTTTGGTCACACTTTGGCAGTGGAGTGAGCCAAGTACAGACAGGTTACTATAGGAATTGAAATAACAAGCATCCAGAAACACAACTTCACTGTGGACTGAGTATGGGCCCTTTAATGTGGTGACCTCAGTTACACTTGCTCTTGCTTACGTAGAGGTGGTGATGCTGTGAACACTGAATGTAAAATACCAGATTATATCAGGTGCACTTGTATCTCTGCCTCACCTGAGGGGTCTATTCAGGTCCCTAGATGGTGGTGAGGAAGTGGGTGAAAGGGCCTATTTAAAATGCCTTTGACATGGTCCCTATTTGTCAATTTTGTTTTACTTCCATCTCTACATACACATTTAGCAGTAGTTGAAGGATATTTTTAACTGCATCTGTTCCGTAATTTTTAAATACTGTACTTGGTATCTAAAGAAGGAAAATCCTGCAATGTGTTTGCCATATGTGCAAGGTAATTAAATATTTTATCTTCTCATATTGTGCAGGTATGTACAGCTTTAGATTTGAATTTTGTGTTATCCCTCTGTATTTTATTAGTGTGTATATATTGAACACTCATCAGGATTCTAACAGATTACTTAACAAATAGCTTGGCCATAGTTTCCCAATTAATATGATTTTGATAATGTGATATCAAGTTCTTTTCCAGCATAAGAACTATATAAATACATATTTATTCTCTATGTTCCTTACTGTTGATTGCTTGTCTGCTTTTAATTTTAATTCTTAGTATCAATAGAAGAGATACAAATGTGACAATACTCATCCCACCATGAGTTATAGTTATGAATGATTGTTATAGCGAGGAGGTCCTGAAGAGAGAATTTAGGGAGCTAGACAGAAAGCTGAAAAGCAGAACCTCCAGGGTAGCAATATCTGGATTTCTGCCAGTGCCACGTGCCAGTGAGGGTAAGCAAAGGTTGATTCTGATTCTGAATGCGTGGCTGAGAAACCCAATGTAGGGGGCAAGGTTTCAGATTTCTGGATCATTAGGATATCTCCTGGGGAAGGAACAAGTTACACCTTAAACCGAGGGGGACCAATGTCCTTGCAGGCTTATCTGTTAGAGCTGTTAGAATTGAAACTAATTTGGCAAGGGGATGAGAAATGGAGTGATAGGGATGAAGATAGGGCTGTTGGTTTACACATTGTATCGCAGCGGGCAGGTAGGCAGAGGAGGTGGAGAAATAAAGTCAATTCAATTCAATGAAGAAACTGAAAGGATAAAAAGACACTGATGGGAGTTATATACAGACCTCCAAACAGTAGTAAAGATTTGGTCTACAAATTACAATGGGAAATAGAAAAGTCAGGTAAAAAGGGCAATGTTACGATAGGCATGAGGGATTTCAATATGCCAGTAGATTGGGAAAATCAGGTTGGTGCTGGATCCCAAGAGAGAGAATTTGTAGAATGCCTATAAGGTGTCTTTTTAGAGCCACTTGGTCACTTAGGGGATCAGCTGTTGTGGATTGGGTGTTGTGTAATGAACCAGATTTGATTAGGAAGATTAAGGTAAAGGAACCCTTTGGAGGCAGTGATCATAATATGATAGAACTGACCCTGCAATTTGAGAGGGAGCACCTAAAGTCAGATGTACCAATATTACAGTGGAGTAAAAGGAATTACAGAGGCATGAGAGAGGAGCTGGCCAAAATTTAAGGAAATAACAAGCAGGAGAGACAAAGGAGAATTGGTGGATGTTGTGTACTTGGATATTCAGAAGGCCCTTGACAATGTGGCACACATGAAGCTGCTTAACAAGCTAAGAGCCCATGGTATTACAGGAAATATAATAGCATGGATAGAGCATTGGCTGATTGGTAGGAGGCAAAGAGTGGGAGTAAAGGGAGCCTTTTCTGATTGGCTGCCAGTTCCTTGTGGTGTTCTGCATGGATCGGTGTTGTCATATATCAATGACTTGGCATTGATGGCTTTGTGGCCAAGCTTGCAGACAATGTGAAGATAGGTGTTGGGGCAGGTAGTGTTGAAGAAGCAGACAAGCTATAGAAGGACTCAGACAGGTTAGGAGAATGTGCAAAGAAATGGTGGATGAAATACAGTTTGGGACGTGTATGGTCATGCATTTTGATATAAGGAATAAAAGTGCAGACTATTTCTAAACAGAGATAAAACTCAATCCTCTGAGGTGCAAAGGGACTTGCGAGTCCTCGTGCAGGTTGGATCACTGGTGAGGAAGGCAAATGCAATGTTAGTGTTCCCTTCAAGAGGACTAGGATATATAAGCAAGGATGTAATACTGAGGCTTTATATGGCACTGGTGAGGCCTTACCTAGAGTATTGTAAGCAATTTTGGGCCCTTTATTTAAGAAAAGATGTGCTGATATTGGAGAGGGTTCATTGGAGGTTCATGAGAATGATTCCTGGAGTGAAAGTATTATCAAATGAGGAGTGATTGATGGCTCTGGGCCTTTACTCACTGGAATTTAGAAAAATGAATTGGGATTTTATTGAACCCTATCATATGTTGAAAGGCCCAGATAGGGTAGATGTGGAGAGGATGTTTCCTATGATTGGGGAGTCTAGGACTGGAGGAACAGCCTCAGAATAGAGGGACGTCCATTTAGAATGGAAGTGAGGAGTAATTTCTTTAGCCACAATGTGGTGAATCTGTGAAATTTGTTGCCACAGACAGCTGTGGAGAACAGGTCATTGGGGGGAAGAAGAGAGGGAGAGAGTGTGGGAGGAGGGGAGAGAGGGAGAGGGGGAGAGAGGGAGAGGGGGAGAGAATGAATTTCTAAATATGGAAATAGAACAGACACATCAGAAATCTAGGTCAGATCAGTCTTCTGATTTGCAGGCTCTAGCCGTATCTGGTATCCATAATGAATGTTAATAAGGACTAAGTTCTATTATGAATCTAGCAGCAGCCCTGGAATATCATTCCATCTGGAAAATATTTGTAGGTAAGGTGGTTTCATCTATGAGGAACTGCACTGAGCTGCAGTGCTGACCTTGTTGCCCCTAAAAGTGACTAGGGACAGATACTGTCAGGTGTGTGGCAATGCACAATAAATCTTACAGTAGGTTCTTAAGGCACCACAAGTTTTATTTTAAACATAAGAAAATTTTCAGATGCTGGAAATCCCGAGCAACAAACATTAAAACACTGGAGAAACTAAGCAGGTCAAGTAGCATCTATGGAAATGAATACACAGTCGACATCTTGAGACCTTTAATCAGGAAGGTCACTGGAAAGGAAAGGGGAAGACATCAGAATAAAGATGTGGTGGGGGTTTAAGCCGGATAGATAGAGGGTGATAGGTGAAGCCAGGTGGGTAAGAAAGATAATGAGCAGGAGAAGGAATCTGGTAGGAGAGAAGAGTGGATCATAGGAGAAAGGAAAGGAGGAGGGGGCCCAGAGGGAGATGACAGGCAGGAGAGACAAGTTAAGAGGCCAGGTGGCAAGTTTTATTTCACAAAAGAGAAAATCTACAGATGCTGGAAATACAAGCAACATACACAAAATGCTGGAGGAACTCAGCAGGTCAGGCAGCATCTATGGAAAAAAGTACAGTCGAGATTTCAGGCCGACTGGAGAATAAAAGCAGGAAGGTTCCTTGTCTTTTTTTCTCCAGTCCTGCCGAAGGGTCTCGGACCAAAACATCAACTGTAGTTTTTTCCATAGATGCTGCCTGGCCTGCTGAGTTCCTTCAGCATTTTGTGTGTGTTGTGAGAAGTTTTATTTAGTAGCTTTGGCTGTCTCAGTGTGCAACCCCAGTGTTAATAAATAAGCTGAAATCTAGCTGAAATCTCAAAAATACATCTCAAAAACTCATTTCAAACATGAAATGATAATTTACTTCAACCATAAGGAAAAAAAAGACTGGACGGTGGCCTATGCTGTTTAAGAAGGGCAGCAAGAACAAGCCAGGGAACTGGCTGGTCAGTTTTACATCAGTAGTGTGAAGTTACTGCAGGGAATACTGAAGATCAAGATCTACCAACATTTGGATCAACAGGGTCCGATTAGGAGGAGTTAGCATGGCTTTGTGCATGTAAGGTCATGCTTGATGCAACTTTAGAGATTTTTGAAGCAGTATCCAAAGAATTAGATGAGGGTAGGCAATGGACATTGTTGTTTAGGACTTCAAAAAGGCCTTCAACAAGTTGCTGCATGGTAGATTGGACTGGAAGATTAGGTTCCATGGAAAGCAGGAAGAAAATGTTAGCTGGATTTTAAACTGCCTGAGAGGTAGGAAGCAGAAAGTGGTGACTAAAGGTTGTTTCTTGAAATGGAGACTTGTGACTGGTGTGCTGCAGGGGGTCGGTGTTGGGACCCTTGTTATATGTTATTTATAGAAGGACTGCAGAAGGACTTAGACAGGTTTGGGCAGGTGCAATATCACGTAGGGAAGTATATTGTCATGCACTTTGGTATTAGGAATAAAGGTGTAGATTATTTTCTAAATGGGGAGAAAATTCAATAATCAGAGGTGCAAAGGGACTTTGGAGTCCTTGTGTAGGATTCCCTAAAGGTTTACCTGCAGGTTGAATAAGTAGTAAGGAAGGCAAATAAAATGTTAGCATTCATTGCAAGAGGACTAGAATATAAAAAGCAGGGACATATTGCTGAGGCTTTATAAGGCATTGATCAGATTGCACTTGGAGAATTGTGAAGAGTTTTGGGCCTGTTATCTAAGAAAAGATGTGCCAGCATGAGAGAGGGTCCAGAGCAGGCTTGTAAGAATAATTCCAGGAATGAAAGGGTTAACATCTGAAGAGTGTTTGATGGCCCTGGACCTTTACTCATTAGAGTGTAGAAGAATGAGGGAATATTAAATGCCTGTGGAGCCCAAGTCATTGAGTATATTTAAAGTGGAGGTTGATAGGTTCTTAATTAATCAGGGCATGAAAGGTTATGGGGAGAAGGCAGGAGACTGGGGTTGAGAGGGATAATAAATCAGCCATGATGGAATGGTGGGACAGACTCAATGGGCTGAATGACTTAATTCTGCTTCAATGTCTTATAGTCTAAATTATAATGCATGAGGCTTGATCAGTAAGTTTGTGGATGGCATGCAATTAAAGAGTGTTATTGATATAAAGAAGGTTAGTAGATTACAGGGGCATCTTGATCAGTTAGAGAAGTAGGCTAAGGAATGGCAAGTGGATTTCAATACAGATATGAGTGAGTTGATACATTTTGGAAATTCAAACCAGTGTAAGACTTTTACTATGAATGGAAGGGAATTAAGGTGTGTAATGGAATAGAAGGACCTAGGAATATAAGTGGATAATTTGTTGAAAACAGTGTTAGGTAGGCAGGATGGTAAAAAAGGAATTTAGCATGCTGGCTTTCATTAATCAGATCATGAGTATATGAGTTGGGAGATTATGTTGCATTATACAAGTTGTTGGTGAAGTCACACTTGGAGTACAGTATGAAGTTTTTGTCATCCTGTTATAGGAAAGATGTGGATAAACTGGAGGGAGTGCAGAAAAGTTGAGTTGTAATGTTCCATGCTGTACTTTTCTATGACTCTGTAAGATGTGCTTCACTCTCTCTTTACTTTATCAAAAACATATTAACCAAATTTCCCAAATTAACAAATTAACCAAATATGGTGGACATATTAATTGAAGGCTGAATGCTTAGTATCTCACATTTAGCTCTGTGAGAGTCCAATGACTTCTGCTTTTGGCTATAGGTAACAGAGCACAGACTTCCTTGTGCTTGTAGCACATTGCCAGCAAACAGATTCTTCTATTCTCTGCTTACACAGGGAAGTAAAATAAAATGGAAACTCTAAATGCCAGAAATAAAAAAAGGATCTATTGGACTTACATAGCACCTGTCATGGAGGAAAATGCTTTGATACACAAACCCCAACTCTTGTCACAGGCCAACTAGGCAGCTGTACATTACCAGGATTGTTTTGCTTTAATTAAAGCATTCAGACAGGTGCTAAATCCTTTCCCTGCAAGAATGCCCTAACAGTTGGGTTTTTAAAATCTGGAAGTAAATTAAACAGGCAGGAAATGTGTTGAAATTATTGCTGTTACTGTAGAATCCTGCAACTGAAACTAACACCCACTAAATAAATAACTGGGTTGTTAAAGTACTTCAAATCTTTTAATAAAACTCAAGAAAAGACTAACACACATCTAGGGTACTTTCTAGTAATTTTGGTAGCTGAATGATTGATGATAATGGATGTTGTTACTTATAATAGCTAACAATTAATCTATGAGATTACAAGTGGAAAACTAAGTGGTGGGTAGATTTTGGAACTATAGATCTGAAGTCATCTGTTCCTCTCAAGTACATGACATACAACACATCTCATGTAGTCAATAATATCAAGAACTCCATTTAATACTCACAAACATATATTAACTTGCATCTAACTAAAAATTAATAAAATCTACATCATTTCATGACCCTATAAATAAGGGACCCCAAGGAACTTTATCAGATAATTCTGGAAACATAGCAGTAGGGTAAGAGGACATTCATAAAGAAAATATGGAGAAGGCTGAAGGTATTTCCAATGAACAGAAATCTGTTTTCTGAAATGGAAATCAGTAAATTAAATTGAAAATGGTACCTGATCCTACTGCTTAAATTTTCTGCTATATTTCAGATATGGCATTGCAACACTTGTAGCCTATATTAACTGTTATTTTATACAGGGAAACAACCACTCTTCTCCATCATTTGATTAATGCAGGTAATACACTGTTTTGTAAACACTACATTCTGTTCTCTCAATTATGTTTATAAGCCTCTCAACCCACTGTTTGAAGGAAGGAGCAAAATTAATGGCATAAATCTGGAGTCAGGATTGAATAAGAAAAACACTGCACTCAATTCTCTGGGTGGACCTGAAGCCAACTGGATTCTCTAATAGATACTAGATAAATAGGATTACTTTGTTGCTATGACAAGGCTTAAGACTGTGATTCTTATGCCAGTTAGTGAATATGGATTGTGTAACAACGTCACATGAGAACACACACAGAGGAAAATAGGAGTAGCAGCAGGTAATTGGGCCTTATAGCCAGCCCCACCATTTAATACACTACCAAGAGTGGCAAGGTAGCGTAGCGGTTAGTGCAATCACTTTACAGCACTCATCATCACCGATTCCAGCTGCTGTCTGTAAGGAGTTTGTATGTTCTCCCTATGACCATGTGGGTTTCCTCCAGGTGCTCTGGTTTCCTCCCACATTTCAAAGACAAACGGTTAGGGTTAGTGAGTTGTGGCATGCTATGTTGGCACTAGAAGCATGGTGATACTTGCAGGCTGCCCCCAATACAATCCTCCGATTGTATTGGCTGTTGATGCAAAATTACATATTTCTCTGTATGTTTTGATGTTTGGATGTACATGTGATAAATAAAACTAATCTTTAATTTGATCACAGTGGTCTACACTGGCTTCAACAGCTCATCTATGCTACTGCTCTATACTCCTACATTCCCCAATGTACAAACATTTATTCACTTCCACTATAAATACTTCTAATGATCCACCTTGCATCACCTGCTGGGGCAGAACATTTCAGAGATTTACCACCTTATTTGAGAAAATAAAATTCTATGTTCCACCATCTTAAATGACGTTCCCCTGACTTCGTATTTATGACCTAATGTTGGAGACTCTCCCATTTGTGAAAGCATTCCAACAGAACAACCAATTATAAATATACTGTATGGTGCAACACACAAAAAACACCGTGTTGGAGGAGCACATAAACAGTTGATGTTTCAAGTTGAGATCCTTCATTGGGACCCTGAGCATTTGCCTTGGAAGTAAAAAGTTTAAAAACCAAAACCTTCTGCTTCTTGGTTAGGTGTCTAAGTAGGTCGATTGTGAAAATCATTCTTTGTA
The DNA here is from genome assembly GCF_048418815.1 of Hemitrygon akajei. Taxonomy (NCBI): domain Eukaryota; kingdom Metazoa; phylum Chordata; class Chondrichthyes; order Myliobatiformes; family Dasyatidae; genus Hemitrygon; species Hemitrygon akajei. Next base: position 6,083,681 of record NC_133141.1, on the reverse strand, counting down.
CATAGCCGACAATACCTGTTACTAGTAGCTTTTATCTGATGAGAAACTGAGGAAGACCAATGCTTAAAGGACCATTTATACAAAAATTGAAATTAGAATCTGTGATAAATCCTGACATTGTGGTTAAATAGGCCATAAAATTAAACACTTTGGATTATGTTGGAAAAGGAAGCAAAGAGACCACAACACTGAGAATGAATTATAATGTGAGGCAACAGTGCAATGAGTCTTTACCTTAATGTTCTGCTGTGAAAGGGCAAATTGGATGTCGTACTTAGAGAGGAGTAACAAAATGGTAATACAGATTATCAAATGAATATTCTTTTTGGGTATATTACGAGTCATTATAACTCAAATCATTAGGTCTAACACTACAATCAAGTTTGGTATGCAGTATCTCCAGACTCTTAAATTTTAAGTTGTTTCAGTAACAGTAAATATCACTTGCTAATTGATCACACCGAAGTATTTTAGGCTGAAAGTGTCACTTATTTGAACCCTGGAGCAGCTGTTTGAAACAGATGGATCTTAGAACTGCTAGTGCAATATGTCTTTCATAAATGGCTGCCCTGGTCACTTAGTTATTACAGGTCAAACAAATGTAACCTTGGTGCTGTATGACAGTATGCCTTTTCAGGAAGGCAGTGCCTGTTGCAAAAACTCTAAGAATAGCACTGATGTAAGTGAACATATGTAGAATATGCACGTCATAAACTAATACCTGATGAAATTAAGAGCTTCTTTAAGAAATGAAAACCAACATTAACAAGTGTCTTTGTTATTGAAGTGAAGTGCATGATTCCATTATTAAAATGAACTCAGATGTATACATAAAATTATTTGAACAATTAAACAATTCGCAGGGTATGTACAGCATAAGAAAATAACATTCATCTCAACACACAAACAACATCCTCCTTGCCACCCACTTATATAAATGTCTAATGTCTTTCTCCACTCTGACATGGTTCCAGGCTTACTGACTTACTTACTCCCCAATGCCATTAGGCTTTACAATTCTACCGCCAGGACTTAAGAACTTTTTAAAAGCTATTATTAATGCTTTTTGAGATAGTGATTTAGATGAATATCATATTTTTTACTGAGTTAAGTATTGTATGTAATTAGTTTTGCTACAACAAGTGTATGGGACATTGGAAAAAAAGTTGAATTTCCCCATGGGGATGAATAAAGTATCTATCTATCTATCTATCTAATAGTTTCCTATTCACCACAGATAATTTAAACTCACTGCACCCCCATTCCCACCAAGTCAGCAAAGAGTGCTTTCTTAAACAGTCCGTGTTCACCAGCGGTCTTCTTACATCTGACTTAGATCAAACAAATTATCCAGAAATAGGAAATTATGCTAAATTATGCTGTCTTTTAATGGGATATTTGGATTTTTCATTGTTCCAGTCTTAGTCACTCTTTCTCATTGTTTCCTCTGGTATATTGATGATAATGTTGTCTGCTCTCTGGCAAATTGGATGAACAATTTCCCTCCTCCCCTTGCATTCACATAGTTCACCTTCAACTCTCCCCTTAGCCTTCTTTCATTGACCTTTGTTAAAACTCCTTTTTTGTGGGGATAGGCTATAGATCAGTATCTACTCTAAGCTTACAGGCTCCCATGGCTACGAAAACAAAGGAGCTGGTTGTGGATTACAGGAGGAATGGAGACAGGCTAACCCCTATTGACAACAAGGATCTGAGGTTGAGAGGGTAAATAGCTTTAAGATCCTCGGCATCCACATCACCGAAGACCTCACGTGGTCTGTACACACCAACTGTGTGGAGAAAAAGGCACGACAGCGCCTCTTTCACCTCAGACAGTTGAGGAAGTTTGGTATGAGCCCCCAAATCCTAAGAACTTTCTACAGGGGCACAATTGAGAGCATCTTGACTGGCTGCATCACTGCCTGGTATGGGAACTGTACCTCCCTTAATCGCAGGACTCGGCAGAGAGTGGTGCGGACAGCCCAGCGCATCTGTAGTTGGAAACTTCCCATGATTCAGGACATTTACAAGGACAGGTGTGTAAAAACGGCCCGTAGGATCATTGGGGACACTAGTCACCCCTTCCAGCTGCTACCATCTGGGAAACAGTACTGCAGCATAAAAGCCAGGACCAACAGGCTCTGGGACAGCTTCTTCCACCAAGCCATCAGACTGATTAATTCATGCTGATTTGAGTGTACTCTATATTACATTGATTGTTCTATTTATTATAAATTATTATGAATTACTATGATTGCACATTTAGATGGAAAAGTATTGTAAAGATTTTTACTCCTCATGTATGTGAAGGATGTAAGAAATAAAGTCAATTCAATTTTCTCCTACTCCACATCCTGTGCAGGCTCTCCATTTTCTCAGTTCCAGAGCTTTCACTGGATTTTTCCATAGCAGTGCCTTCTGTCCAGATTCCAGTTTCTTCATAATGTGAATATCTGTTTCCTCTAGCCTCTTCTCATTTCCAGAAGTTCAAGGCTATTGCCCTTCTCATCGTCTATCCTATTATGTTTGATACTCAATGGAATATTCATTGTGATTTCAACCACTTACAGAATGATGGTACATACCATCAAGCACATTTTGCTCTCCCTCCATATTTCCCCAAGGAAACCATGCCTTCCCTATATGCTTTACACTTTTTCACTTTGCGCTGTTCTCGGTCTCAAAAAAACAATTTCCAGTATAATAGCAATTTAAAATACTTCTTTCAGCCTAATCAGCTGAATCTGGTTCTCATGGCACCATCTCCTTCATAATGAAGAGATTCAGCAGAGAACTCACTCAGTAACATTTCAATTGGTCTGCAAAAAAAGATACAAGCTACCATCTAAATTTAATTCTTCACTTTATCGCCACTCTCACCTTGGCAGTGTATTCTGTTCTGACGAAAGCAGAACACCACAAGAAGTGGGAACAGGAGTAGAACATTCAGACCACATGGACCTTCTCCGCTATTCAACGGAATTATGGGTGATCTGATGTTCCTCATTCACTTTTCTGCCCCTTCTTCATAACTTTTGATTCGCTTGCTGATCAGCATTATACATATATACTGCACATGTAGACTCTGCACCCACAGCTCTCTGTGGTAAATAGATGTTTGACCAGAACATTCTCCTCATTCCGTTTTATTTTCAATTTCTGCCTCTTATCCATCATATTTATATGTCACCATTTTACTTTTTTCACTCCTACTTTAAGAAGGAGATCATACTATTAACAGTGCAGTAGGCTACTCACTGAGTACATTAATTCTCGTTTTGAATCTGGACTTACAAGCTAATTCCAAATCAAAGACAGTGATGAACAAATTATATTGTTATTTGTACTTAATTTTCTATCTACCCCTTTAGATGAAGGTTTTTCAAATTAAATCATAACTAGATGTCATCCTACCTGTTGTGCATATCTATGATTCCACAAGGATGTCTTTGAGTAACCCACGGTGCTGCCTCTTAATCAATAAAATAGCTGTGGTGAACTGCACTTCTGGAACTAGTCTTTGTGCAAAGGCAAGCTGAGTCAGACTCTAAATCAAAGGCTTCAGTGTATGGTGTATCAAGCAATGAACTGTGGCTGTGTATGGTCCCAAGTTTGTATTCCCAGCATCATCAGTAGCTTTCCATCAATATACATCTGTATCTTGAAGATTGGAGAATTACAATCAAATGGAACAGAAGGAAGCCATTTTGGTGATTGGCAGCACCATTCACCAGTTAGACAACTACATAAGCCCAAAGTGAAGCCAGCCGGTGGTGTAGTGGCATCAAGGTGAGTAGTTCCAGGTTTGAATCCGGTCGGCTTCTTGCATGCTTTCCATTTGTACTGTGTTGAGTATTGAGCTAGCAACTCAGCCTTGTTAGAAAAAAGACGAAGTGCTAAAGAAATGGCAAGGTTGCTGCCTGATGCACCACAAGGTGCAGAAAGGAACAACAACAAAGTGCAGGATCACACAAAATGAAAATAATGGATTCATCCTAGCCACTTTATTGTTGCAGGCATTTTCATATTAGAGTTGGTACCTTAAGTATAAAATAGAGCCATGATCTATCCTGTATCTACTAAATACCTTGTAAAATCAGATTACAGTTGCAAGTCTTGGCCAATTATGCTTCTTTATTCAAAATTCAAATTCTCAGTTCTCCCAAAAGTTGACCACATCCTACATGTAGCACCATGGTCCTGAAAAACATTGTCTCGTTTTTACTGTGTACTGTACCAGCAGCTATGGTCGAAATGACAATAAAAAGTGACTTGACTTGACTTGACTCTGCCAGTTCTCTGCTCTCACTGGTCTCTGTCTGACTGTGGAACTGGGATTGCAAGATTTTAAACCAGTTAAAACAAGTCATGCAGAGCTTCTTTATAAAACCAGAACTGCTTTTGCAGCAGATTTTCAACTCGAGAATTTGAATAGCTTATCTTAATTTACAAATAAACATTTAAAATGAAATGAGGAAAAGGAAATCAAAGTGAAAACTCCCCCAGCAGGTTGCACATTAAATTGGCATCAAATAAGGAAGAATCAAGATAGCATTAGAAAAAAATAATTTGCATTCACCAAGAAGCTTAATGTTAAAAATATCCAGTATTAAGTAAAGGAAACAAGTATTAAGCCAGGGAAATAGATAAATGGAGATTATAAGGGTTGACAGAACACTTGTTTAAAGTTTTTGAAAAGTGTTTACTGGTTTGCAGTAATTATTTAGGAAGCTGTTCCAGAAATTAATGACAATGCAGTTGAAAGCATTTTCACTGAGAGGGAAATATACAGGATCCAGAACAAGGACATCAATGACAGGTGAGCAATATCGTGGAAGTGAAAGTACTCAGCTGCTATGATCAATTGGTCCTGATCGTACAAGGCTCAGTTCACCGGCAAACAGAATGCTAAGCTTTCAAGAGAACTGAGACAGCTTGAGCAAATAGTGGAAAGAGATTAAAGATGATTTGTTGAACTGATGGAAGTTATAATTCAACTGTGACAGAATTTCTTGCTCTCACAGCACAGAGACAGCCATGGGGTCAGGCTGGGCATGTTAAACATACATAATGGAATTTCACTCTGTGCTTGTGGTTGAGGAAGGGAATGCATTCATAAGAAAGAATATAGAGGGCTCCAAAGATACTGTGGACTGGATGGTAACAATACCAATATCAGGGATGGGACTGGTTCTACTGGAGTGGTAAAAAATTGAGGAAGAAATTACTGAATAGATTAGCACACAGTTGGATAATACATTTAATAGCAACACACACAAAATGCTGGAGGAACTCAGCAGGTCAGGCAGCATCTATGGAAATGAATAAACAGTCGACGTTTCATGCCGAGGCCCTTCATCAGGACTGGAAAGAAAGGGGGCAGATACCAGAAGAAAAAGGTGGTGGGAGTGAAGTAGGTGAGCTAGAAGGTGATAGTTAAAGCTAGGTGGGTAGTATAGGTCAAAGGCTGGAAAAGAATTTAATAGTCTTCCATCGGAAAACAGGTTGAGACATGAACAAGTAGAGTAATTGATGATGAAGTGGGATAATGAAGTATTTGAAGAGAGAGTAATAATGATAACTTTGAATGTTATAAACAGTGAAGGAATATGTCAACTAGTATAATGATCAAGAGGATGAGTTGGGTGCCCAGGAACTTAATAAACAGATAGACAGACATACTTTATTGATCCCGAGGGAAATTGAGTTTTGTTACAGTCGCACCAACCAAGAATAGTGTAGAAATATAGCAATATAAAACCATAAATAATTAAATAATAATAAGTAAATTATGCCAAGTGGAAATAAGTCCAGGACCAGCCTATTGGTTCAGAGTGTCTGACACTCCGAGGGAGGAGTTGTAAAATTTGATGGCCACAGACAGGAATGACTTCCTGTGATGCTCAGTGTTACATCTCGGTGGAATAAGTCTCTGGCTAAATGTACTCCTGTGCCTAACCAGTACATTATGGAGTGGATGGGAGACATTGTCCAAGATGGCATGCAACTTGGACAGCATCCTCTTTTCAGACACTACTGTTAGAGAGTCCAGTTCCACCCCCACAACATCACTGGCCTTACGAATGAGTTTGTTGATTCTGTCGGTGTCTGCTACCCTCAGCCTGCTGCCCCAGCACACACCAGCAAACATGATAGCACTGGCCACCACAGACTCGTAGAACATCCTCAGCATTGTCCGGCAGATGTTAAAGGACCTCAGTCTCCTCAGGAAATAGAGTCGGCACTGACCCTTCTTGTAGACAGCCTCAGTGTTCTTTGACCAGTCCAGTTTATTGTCAATTCGTATCCCCAGGTATTTGTAATCCTCCACCATGTCCACACTGACCCCTTGGATGGAAACAGGAGTCACCGGTGCCTTGGCCCTCCTCAGAAGTGACTGATAACTCATCAGTAGTAGAGATGCCATCATAGAAAAAAGGATTTGGGTATGGGAGAAAGTTCAGTTCATAAATTTGAAGATTTATTTCACTGGGTAGGTGGTGAGATTAGTGTGAACAGGGATATCGGTGGAATGAGGGCCAAGGAAGGAGAGAGATAACCTCATCTGCAGCAAGGCTGGAAATACAGACATTCTATGGCCGATAGATTAGAGAATGTGCAAAAAAACAAGTATGAACACTTGTATGAAGACTGAGAGTGGCCAGGAGAATAATGTAGTTGGAGAAGGAGGGCAAGGCAAACTGAGAAACAGTATGGAATCCCTGAAGCTGTGTTTAAGAAAGGACCTCTTCACAAAGAATTGCTAGGAGTCTTTAAAAATAAAATATGAGTAATATGTATTAAAAAGGCAAATAATGGAGTAGTAGTACGTGTCAAGATTATTACGACAAAATGGTTTCTGCACATTGAGGAATTTGAATTCTGCTTTGGGTGCCATAGAGTAATGATACTCATTGGTCCGGTCAAAAGGGAACTAATCAACATGAAGTAATAGAACACCATTGCAGGTGTAGAATATTGTTAATGCAGAATGATGTGGAGAAATGGATCAGTTTTATGTGTGAAATTGTGTGTCAGTAGTCAGCAGAAGTTGGCTTTGAATTGAGACAGAAAGCAGATCTCAGGGAACAACTGAAGGAATAGAATGATGCACAAGATGGTGCAAGTATAAAATTCTAACCATGATGCTATGAAAGAAAAAAATACATTGGCATTGAAGGATGCAGCTGACCGCAGAATTTGACCTGAGGGAGGTACGAAAAAAATGATCCAGTAAATAATAAGAAAAGCTTGGCTAAAAGATAGAAGGAAATGATATTTGATAGGAATTTTAAATGAGTAGGAAATACTAGATGGGAAGAAAATAAAAAAGAGGCAAATACTATACAAAAAGGTGATAACAGCATGAAAAGTACATAAAATAGAATTATGTAAAGAATATGTCCACAGGATTAGTCTTCCGAAAAAATAAGGAGAGGAACATGGGTAAAATAGTAATTCCAAAAATTAGTAATGTTCCAATCAAATGGAATGCAACCATAATGCTGGTGAGGAATGAATTATTATTTGCAAATGTACACTTTTTGAAAGGGTCTTGCGTTTCATTAAAATGTAAATCAGTTTTTCAGTCAACATTTTGAGTTGAATTTATCTGGCATAGACTCAGGATACACGGCTGCAAAATGAAGCTGGTAGTCACCATCTCCAGAAACTAAGTGCATTTTCCAGAATTATCAAAGGCCAGGTACAGTATGCACGTTTCCTCAAAATCTCAAAAGAAGTATCGGCCTAACTTCCTGCTTTCTGAAAGTATCTGGATGTGTACTTAAATGGGAAAAGCAGATACTCATGGAAAAATTGACTAAAATGATCACTGTTAGAGAGAAACAGATTAGGACAAATGGACTAAAGGGCCTTCTATGCATTAATGACTCTATGAGTATTTGGAAAGATGGTAAACTGTGGTGCCTAAGGAAAGATATCTGCAATTATAATTTTCAACACCCATTCTAGTCTAGTAGACAATAGGAAATTACCTTTAAACCATCTGTAAAAGGGAATTAAATCTTACATAAATGCTAGTACCTTTCCATGAATTATCTGCAAACTTTTGCAAACATTCTGTCCCCTGTGCGGAGTGCAGAAAAATCCATTTCATTAACACTGTATCAAGAGACAAATATTACCTCTGAGTCTGTCGTAGCAATCTAGCCGGCCACTCATAGTGGGTCATGAATATATGCAGGCTTAAGTAAAATTATTTACATTTTTTCTCCCTCAACATGTATTCAGGAGTTGGGCATTTGCCCATTTTCCACCAACTTTGCTCCAGAACCATCTGTCATGATAGACAGGACAGCTACCTGGAATGATTGGATCTTCCGATTTTCTTTGCTCTATATAAGTGGAGATGCTTGACATTCACATTTCCACGCAGAGTGTCAGAATAGCCATACACTGACAATTGTCATACACTGTTTAAAATTACAGACCATCAGTCTGCTACGGCATCATAATGAGCATATATTGTTCTGGGACATGAACTGAATATATGAGCCTGACAGAATACTTGATGATTAAGCTTCAACAAGAAGTAACGTTACTATAGTACACAGTTGATATCATTTCTCACCTTTGTGAACAACTTATTCAATAACTTTTTTCCTGTATTGATAAACCAGATTGTACACAAAACACTTATATAAAAAAGGGGAAGAAGGAATGGACAATAAAAGATGAAAACATACTTATGTTAAATTAGTATTTTCAAACTATCGTTCCCAGTTCAAAGTCCACAAGGTATTTCAAAGAGATCTCTGAAATCATGTTTGTCCATCAACTATCAGATTTTGTTCATAGAATTATCTGCAGTTATTGACTGACAGCACTTATTTTCCCTGATTTTTTTTTAAATTGACCTTTTGCTATGATAGCAGTTTTCGTTGGTGTGTCTGATATTATCTCTCACAAGGCAGAGCATCATCAATAATTTCCTGTGATTTCTAGTTAGGCATTAATACTTAAGGGGATCCTCAGCTGCTGGTTAACAGCTTTTGGGAATGCCCATCCTCCAAACCCACACAAAGAAAAGTTTGAAAACATCCATATTAATGATTCATGAGTACAGCTATTGGGTTAAATGTTGGTGAATATATTTCAAGATGCTTAAAAGAGCTATAAACGGTTTTATGCTGTGGGAAGACTCTCTCAGTCAGGCATGTAAAACAGGCACATTGAAGCAGCCTCCCGAGAGGAAAGGAAAACTGGATGGCAAGTCCAGCAGCAAATCAAGAAAATAACTAAAGAAATTAAATTATACTTACATCATGATTTTCACAGCTTTTATGAAAGCATTTGTCAACTGATTATGTACATCAATGACTGCACTTCAAAAGTAATGATATGAGATAATTTTACAGTGTTAGTATATAGCCTTGATATATAAAGCAAGTTGTTGTTATTATACAGTAGGGAATATGGCAACCAATTTGCCCTATGTTATATACGTCAAATTACGATTAAAATAACAAATAATGCATTTTAGTGATATTGGTTGAAGAGAGGAGGTGTGACTGGCTGCCTGGTATGGGAACTGTACTTCCCTCAATCGCAGGACTCTGCAGAGAGTGGTACGGACAGACCAGCGCATCTGTAGATGTGAACTTCACACTATTCAGGACATTTACAAAGATAGTTGTGTAAAAAGGGCCTGAAGGATCATTGGGGACCCCAGTTACCCCAACTACAAACTGTTCCAGCTGCTACCATCTGGGAAATCTGCTGCATAGGATCCAGAGTAAGAATTATTTTGTCCTCTTTTACACTTGTGTACTGGAAATGACATTAAACAATCTTGAATCTTGAAATCCCTTGTGTCTAAAAATCCTTCTGCTTTCCTTCTCCTTTAAACCTCTTTCTTCCTCCTTTTATAGCCGAAAGTTAATTTTTTGAAAACTGTGTGAAGAGGTTTTCAAAGTTCTATTATGTTAAAAATGTTATGCAAATAGTTCTTGCTGTTGTAGTTGAGAGGAGGTTACAGGTACTGCAAAACCCCCTTTCACTTTCTCCAGTTACAAAGGAAAGTGCTTTGGGAATATCAACCAGTGATGGAGAAGTGAATAGCTGTGATTTGGTACCAAAAGTCCTTTGAGAGACCAGAGAAAGAGGGGAGGGGATTATATACCCAATGTTAAAATGGAGATTATCTGCCAGATAAAGAAACCACCAGATAGAGGAGACAAAAAGAAATCAAGTTATCAATGCAGACCAAGGGTGAGAGTTAATTTCTAGAAAATATCAGTCCAAGGTTATCTTGATAATGAATAAGACACCAGAGAGAAAGAGAACATTACAAATGCCTGGCTGCTGACCTAAGAGAGTAAACATCGCTATGCTGGTGATGTTTTTCGTTCTAACGGCATTATAATTTTCAAAATCATAAACATTCGACATGATGATATCTTCACATAGTATATTTACAATTACAGTAATTTACATTCAGTTAAATATTGCACAGATTGTGTCTAAACCATCATGAACTGGCAATATCAAAATTAGAACTGGTTGATTAAATGACCTACCAGACCTCCATTCTAATCCTGCCTTTTTTTCAGTTTAAATGACTATTTTCACTAATCCTTAATTTTACAGAGCTAAACAAACTAAATGGATAAAAGTTAGAATTTTTTTGAATACTTTAAAAGAAATCTATAGCAAGTGATGATCTTTAAAGTACACTTTATGAATACACAAGACAAACTTATCACACATATGAAGATTAAATAAACCAGCATATTTCAAGAGAAAAATAAAAATTAATATGATATTGGATGTGGAATTTATGATGATGATAAGTTACATAAATCATAGTTGGCTGTTCCTAGTTGTTTTGATAATAAGACCATAAGACATAGGAGCAGAATTAGGCCATTCAGCCCATCGAGTCTGCTCCGCCATTCCATCATGGCTGATCCCGAATCCCACTCAACCTCATACACCTGTCTTCTCGCCATATACTTTGATTCACTGACCGATCAGTAAACTATCAACTTCCGCCTTAAGTATACCCATGGACTTGGCCTCCACCAGTCTGTGGCAGAGAATTCTACAGATCTATTACTTTCTGGCTAAAAAAAATCCTCTGTATCTCTGTTCTAAAGGGTTGCCCCTCAATTTTGAGGCTGTGCCCTCTAGTTCTGGGTACTCCCACTGGAAGAAACATCCTCTCCACATCCACCCTATCTAGTCCTTTCAACATTCAATGAGATCCCCATGCATTCTTTTAAATTCCAGTAAGTACAGGGCTAAAGCTGCCAAACGCTCCTCATATGTTAACCCCTTCATTCCCAGAATTATCCTTGTGAACCTCCTCTGGACTGTCTCCAATGACAGCATATCCTTTCTGAGATCTGGGGCACAAAACTGTTAATAATACTCCAAGTGTGGCCTGACTAATGTCTTATAAAGGCTCAACATTATCTCTTTGCTTTTATATTCTATTCCCTTTGAAATAAATACCAACATTGCATTTACCTTCTTTACCACAGACTCAACTGTAAATTAACTTTCTGAGAGTCTTGCACAAGGACTCATAAATCACCTCTGATGTTTGAACTTTCTCTCCATTTAGATAATAGTCTGCACTACTGTTCCTTTTACCAAAATGTACTATCATACTCTTCCTAACACTGTCTTCCATCTGCCACTTCTTTGCCCATTCTTCCAATTTGTGAAATGTGAAAAGCAGTGGTCCCAATATTGACCCCTGAGGAACACCACTAGTCACTGGCAGCCAACCAGAAAAGGCCCCTTTTATTCCCACTTGCTGCCTCCTGCCTGTCAGCCATTCTGCTATCCATGCCAGGATCTTTCCTGTAAAGCCATAGGATTTTATCTTGTTAAGCAGCCTCCTGTGTGGCACCAAGTAAATGATATCCACTGCCTCTCCTTTGTCCACCCTGCTTGTTACTTCCTCGAAGAACTCTAACAGATTTGTCAGGCAAGATTTCTCTTCAAAGAAACCATGCTGACTTTGACTTACCGGTATATTATTATTAGTCTCCAAATACCTTGAAACCTCATGCTTATTAATAGACTCCAACATTTTCACAACCACTGAGGTTAGATAGATAGATAGATAGATACTTTATTCATCCCCATGGGGAAATTCAACATTTTTTTCCAATGTCCCATACACTTATTGTAGCAAAACTAATTACATACAATACTTAACTCAGTAAAAATATGATATGCAATAATAATAGCTTTTAAAAAGTTCTTAAGTAGTTTACTTAAATACATTGAGTCCTAACCCCGGCACTTTAACATATCTTACTCCTGGCGGTTGAATTGTAAAGCCGAACTGTTGAATTGTTAGGCGAACTGGAATATAATTTCCTTTCTTTTACCTCTCTCCCTTCTTAAAGAATGGAGTGACATTTGCAATCTTCCAGTCCTCTGAGATAATGAAAGGCCTTCAACTTGTTGATGCCTTTACAACAAAATTGTTAAGATATAATCCTCAAAAATACAATTGGATACATTGGGAGATAAAGTTTTTAAACAATAAATTTTCAGAAGGAGGGTTAGAAATTAATTTGTGGTACCTACATTGATGAATGATTCAAAATGAAAATGGGGGTGATGAGGCAGTGGAAACATTACTAAATGGTTAAGAGCTTGTGAGGATTGGGGTGAAGGTTGCTTAGCATGCTGAGTCAAATTCACGCTGATGTTCTGGATTTTAACTAAAAAGTCAGTTAAAAGCCTGCAGATCTGCTTTAATTTACGAGCTTTGCCCCACTAATCTGGATATCTCAATGTGGTTATCTGGGTAACTGACAATCCTGGAACACCTGGTGGACTCCTCATGAGTCTGTTCATATGTTCAAATTTATTTAAGTCTGAGAGTGAGGAACGACCCACTGCTTGTCTGACTTAAGCACCAGGATGGGCTGGTGTTCAGCTCACAGCTCTGCAAGGTTTACTCATCTCTGCACTGAACTGGGATGTGGCCTACAACTAATGGGCTCATGAGTCAACTGCAGAGATGACTGATGGTATCTAATGGGACAGTGCAGACATCTTCACAATTTTGAGTACTTAGGCTGGCCAAGTTGCTTACTAGGCCTGACTCAGGTACATATGATTTTTTTTTGTGTTCTATCGCTGAGCAGCAGTGAACCATCTGATTGGCCTATGAGAGTTCTCTTTAGGAACTAGTTGACTTGATCAGCATTTCTGATCTGGCTATTGATCACGATTGCACTTAATGAAAAAAAAGGTCAGACCTGGTATAACTCCAGCAGGTCTATTGAAGTCAATGGAAAGAAACAATTGTTCACAGAACGATAAGTAAAAGTTAATTTTCATTTTCATTTGATTAGGCTATCTAGTCTGCCATCATTTTGGCTCAGTTCTTCTTTCTCTAGTTATATAGTCTGGTCTGCTTGGCATGTCTCCCACCTCACTATTAGCAAAACATTATATTGACAAAGAAGTATTATATTATCCTACATGCTGCTTAACTGCTACATTTACTCTTTTGGCTTCACCATACAGAGATATTCACCATGTTCCACTCAAATCTCACCTACCTTCTCTGCTATTGAAAACTAATTTGTTCTCTCTGTTTCTCGTTTTGAAGGATCTTGGATCTGAATTGTGAAGTTTGTCTCTGTACACAGAGGCCTGGCCTGCAGTGTGTTTCCAGCATTTTCTGCTTATACTTGGGTTAAGCCAAACCTTACCACACGGTAAAGATTCAACAGATTGGAACAAAAAAATGACACAAAGCATTGCATTAGTTGTTAAAAACGAACAGATAAGTATATATTTACAGTTCAAAAATGTAATTCAAATATAGATTTTAGAAGGAATATTGGTTTCTTATACTGTGACTAGGGCAAGATACCTAATCAAAAATATATATTTGATCTATCTTACATACAGAACTGATAACTGATTGAAGTAATTTAAAACTGAGATCAAAATTACATCCTATAAAATCCATGGTGTCTTGTGAGTAGGAACAATAGTAGTATCCATCAGGCTGCTGATGAACGACCTTGAACGGAAAATCCTAAGTCTACATGAAACACTGTCGCAGGAAAGCAGCATCCATCATTAGGAATCCCCATGACGCAGGACATGCTCTCTTCTCACTACTTCCATCAGGGAAGTGGTACAGGAGCCTCAGGACTCCCACACCAGGTTCTGGAACAGTTATTACCCCTCAAACATCAGACCCTTAAACTAAATGGGAAAAATTCATTCAACTTCATCTGCCCCATCATTGAAATGTTCCCACAATCAATGGACTCACTTTCAAGGTCTCTTCACTTCATGCTCTTGATATTGTTTACTTATTTATTATTATTATTTCTTCTTTTTGTATTTGCACAGTTTGTTGCCTTCTGCTCTCTGGTTGAACACCTAAGTTGGGTGGTTTTGCACTGATTCTGTTACAGTTATTATTCTATAGATTTACTTTGAGCTACATTTTGCAATGGATTTCTTTCTCTGAATATACAATATGGTATCAGAAATGCTAAACACTTGATGGAAAAGTGCACTTACATTGGTCTGAAATTTCCTTCGTGTATGACCTTAAACTACTCCCAATCCTATATCCAAGATCCCAAAAACATGTTACACCAGAACGCACACAAAATGCTGGAGGAACTCAGCAGGCCAGGCAGGATCTATGGAAAAGAGTAAACAGTCAATGTTTTGGGCTGAGACCATTCGGCAGGACTAAAGAAAAAAAACTGAGAAGATTTGAAAGGTGTGGGAGGGGAGAGAGATATACAAGGTAATAGGTGAAGCCTGAAGGGGGAGGGATGAAGTAAAGAGTTGGGAAGTTGATTAGTGAAAGAAATACAGAGCTGGAGAAGGGGGGAGTCTGATAGAAGACCCCCCCCCATCTTTTAAATCTACTCCTCAGCTTTTTTCCCCAGTCCTGCAGAAGGGTCTCAGCCTGAAACGTTGACTGTACTCTTTTCCATAGATGCTTCCTGGCCTGCTGAGTTCCTCCAGCATTTTGTGTGTGTTGCTTGTATTTCCAGCATCGGCAGATTTTCTCTTGTGATTGGATTACACCAGAACATCCTGTCAAACTCACAGTAGTGTGCTCAGCCTTATAATAACCACAAATAAGATTGAACAATAACAGGAAAGTACCCAGTCAAACCATTTATCTTGTTTTTACATGTGATTCGTCTCCCTATGATTCATGCACATCAAGCCAAACATGTTTAGAGACCTGAAAATGGGAAAATGTTAAATTTTTCACATGCTTTGTACTATTACTAATTTGACTCATTCTTAACTGCAAACTGATATAATTTTACTTTGTCTTCTGACGCTTAGAGACATTTGTAATATGCAAGTGCAATTTGGACAATTTTGATTGCTTTAATAGATTGGAGTATTCTTATAAACACTTAAGGGCGAATTCCCAAAATTCACAACACTCTATTAGAAAACATGTTTCCTCATCCAGCGGTAAATGATTAAGCCTTATATTGAGGCTATGACACCTCCTAATTCTTGACTCCTCAGCCAGGTTTAACATCCTCCAGTAAAGCATCCATAGAATTTTATGCGTCACTGAGATCACCTCACATCCTTCTAAATTCAAAGAAAGTAAATATCTTTTCCTAGGGCAATTCCTGTTCTCTCCAATCCAAGAAATTAATCGGAGGAGTTATAGAAGAATACACTATGAAACAAGCTCTTTGGTCTAATGAGACTATACCAACCATCAAGCCAATCTTGTATTAATCCTGTTTTATTCTCTCTACATTCCCATCAATGTTTTGAGATTGCACAACTCACTTGCACACCAGGGGAATTTACAGTGGCCAATTGACCTACTGACTTGCATGAATTTGGATGTGTGCAGAAAGAGGAGCACCTGGGAGAAATCCTTGAGCTCACAAGGCGGACCTGCTGAGGCCAGAATCAAACTCGGGTTGTGGAGCTGCACCACTCCAGCATGAAGCTTTGTTGCATTCCTTCTCAACAAATAAATCCCTCAGTGAGGAGCCTGAAACTTTCCATGTTACTCTTGGCCTGGTATCGCGGAGGTCATATATAATTGTAATGTCATTCTGATACTTCGCTCTGTACTTAGAAACATAGAAACATAGAAAATAGGTGCAAGAGTAGGCCATTCAGCCCTTTGAGCCTGCACCACCATTCAGTATGATCATGGCTGATCATCCAACTCAGAACCCAGTACCTGCTTTCTCTCCATACCCCCTGGTCCCTTTAGCCACAAGGGCCATATCTAACTTTCTCTTAAATATAGCCAATGAACTGGCCTCAACTGTTTCCTGTGGCAGAGAATTCCACAGATTCACCACTCTCTGTGTGAAGAAGTTTTTCCTCATCTCGGTCCTAAAAGGTTTCCCCTTTATCGTTAAACTGTGACCCCTCGTTCTGGACTTCCCCAACATCGGAAACAATCTTCCTGCATCTAACCTGTCCAATCCCTTTAGAATTTTATGCGTTTCAATAAGATCCCCCCTCAATCTTCTAAATTCCAGTGAGTATAAGCCTAGTCAATCCAGTCTTTCTTCATATGAAAGTCCTGCCATCCCAGGAATCAATCTGGTGAACCTTCTTTGTACTCCCTCTATGGCAAGAATGTCTTTCCTCAGATTAGGGGACCAAGACTGCACACAATATTCTAGGTGCGGTCTCACCAACGCCTTGTACAACTGCAGTAGAACCTCCCTACTCCTGTACTCAAATCCTTTTGGTATGAATGCCAACATACCATTTGCCTTTTTCACCGCCTGCTGTACCTGCATGCCCACCTTCAATGACTGGTGTACAATGACACCCAGGTCTCGTTGCATCTCCCCTTTTCCTAATCGGCCACCGTTCAGATAATAATCTGTTTTCCTGTTCTTGCAACCAAAGTGGATAACCTCACATTTATCCACATTAAATTGCATCTGCCATGAATTTTCCCACTCACCTAACCTATCCAAGTCACCCTGCATCCTCTTAGCATCCTCCTCACAGCTAACACCGCCACCTAGCTTCGTGTCATCCGCAAACTTGGAGATGCTGCATTTAATTCCCTCGTCTAAATCATTAATATATATTGTAAACAACTGGGGTCCCAGCACTGAGCCTTGCGGTACCCCACTAGTCACTGCCTGCCATTCTGAAAAGGTCCTGTTTACTCCCATTCTTTGCTTCCTGTCTGCCAACCAATTCTCTATCCACATCAATACCATAACCCCAATATCGTGTGCTTTAAGTTTGCACACTAATCTCCTGTGTGGGACCTTGTCAAAAGCCTT
The DNA here is from genome assembly GCF_048418815.1 of Hemitrygon akajei. Classification (NCBI taxonomy): domain Eukaryota; kingdom Metazoa; phylum Chordata; class Chondrichthyes; order Myliobatiformes; family Dasyatidae; genus Hemitrygon; species Hemitrygon akajei. The sequence continues at coordinate 6,066,402 of NC_133141.1, read as the reverse complement.
TTGAAAATCTAAATATACCACATCCACTGGCTCTCCCCTATCCACTCTACTAGTTACATCTTCAAAAAATTCTATAAGATTCGTCAGACATGATTTTCCTTTCACAAATCCATGCTGACTTTGTCCGATGATTTCACCTCTTTCCAAATGTGCTGTTATCACATCTTTGATAACCGACTCTATCATTTCCCCCACCACCGATGTCAGACTAACCAGTCTATAATTCCCCGGTTTCTCTCTCCCTCCTTTTTTAAAAAGTGGGGTTACATTAGCCACCCTCCAATCCTCAGGAACTAATCCAGAATCTAAGGAGTTTTCAAAAATTATCACTAATGCATCCACTATTTCTTGGGCTACTTCCTTAAGCACTCTGGGATGCAGACCATCTGGCCCTGGGAATTTATCTGCCTTTAATCCCTTCAATTTACCTAACACCACTTCCCTACTAACATGTATTTCCCTCAGTTCCTCCATCTCACTAGACCCTTGGTCCCTTACTATTTCCGGAAGATTATTTATGTCCTCCTTAGTGAAGACAGAACCAAAGTAGTTATTCAATTGGTCTGCCATGTCTTTGTTCCCTATGATCAATTCACCTGTTTCTGACTGTAAAGGACCTACATTTGTCTTGACCAATCTTTTTGTTTTCACATATCTATAAAAGCTTTTACAGTCAGTTTTTATGTTCCCTGCCAGCTTTCTCTCATAATCTTTTTTCCCTTTCCTATGTACTTACTGCACATGTATTAAAATTCTGAAATTCATGTCCAATGACAGAAATATTGAAACCTACAGCACAATACAGGCCCTTTGGCTCACAAGGTTGTGCTGAACATGTCCTTACCGTAGAAATTACTAGGCTCTATTACTAATTACTAGCCCTCTATTTTTCTAAGCTCCATGTACCTATCCAAAAGTCTCTTAAAAGACTCTATCGTATCCGCCTCCACCACCGTTGCTGGCAGCCCATTTCACGCACTCACCACTCTCTGAGTAAAAAACTTACCTCTAACATCTCCTCTGTACCTACTCCCCAGCACATTAAACCTGTGTCTTCTTGTGGCAACCATTTCAGCCCTGGGAAAAAGCCTCTGACTATCCACACGATCAATGCCTCTCATCATCTTCTACACCTCTATCAGGTCGCCTCTCATCTTCCTTCACTCCAAGGAGAAAAGGCCGAGTTCACTCAACCTATTCTCATAAGGCATGCTCCCCAATCCAGGCAACATCCTTGTAAATCTCCTCTGCACCCTTTCTTTGGCTTCTACATCTTTTGTATAACAATATTTTCCTGTCTCTCACAACTTAAAAAAGCTTTACTTTTCTATTTTCCTTTCTTAGTAGCAGTTTTACATTTTTTCATATTATATTTTAATGCATTTTGCTTCATCAGTTGCTATTATTATTGTTTTTACTGTGTATTATTTATTTTTGTAACATTTAGCAATTTTTGTGTCTTGCACTGTAATTTGAGGACATATGTCAGTGATAATAAACTGTATTCTGATTCCTTTGCAGTATCTCTGCTTATCACCAAAGTTATCTTGTGGCAATGTTTAGGACGGTTGTTAAGATTGGCTATAGAAATTGGTATTGGCATTTGTTTTATTACTGGCACATGTACTGAGATACAGCAAATAGCTTTTGTTTGCATGCCAGTAATAAACCTGATTTGGATCCCACTGCCGTATCTCTGTAATTTCTGCAGATTCTGGCAGTCAAAATGAGCCAGAAATAATGCAACCACATACAGAATACTATATATACTTTTGCCTTTCTTCTTCCTAACGACAATGCAGTGAAACTCAGCTAAATAAACAAGTTACTAGTGAGGTAATATTAAATACCAGTGACCAATATATCAAAAGTAAAACAAATTTTCCATGGTTACAACTGTAACAAAAAGGCCAGGGACAGGCATATCAAACATATCACATAATGTCAACAATATTGCCCCAGCACCTAACTGTACTATTTCCTGCAAGATGTGCAAGAGCGGGGAAAACTCTGGAACAAAAAATTAGGAAAAGGCACCCTTTCAATATCCAAGTACTTCCAGCAAATTACACTGCCAAGGATCTGCAGAAGCTCAGATCAAACCTGTTACTTCTTAAATGGACTAGCCTCTTCTTTAAGAATTTGCAGCAAAAAAAAAGGATGCTGAAAATCTGAAACAAAAATAGGGAATTTTGGAAGTGTTCAGTAGGACAGACAACATCAGTGAGGAGACAGTCAATATTTTTTAAGAAGGGTTCCTCATTAGATTGCTCGTCTTATCTTTTTTCCCATGTTTCAAGTTGCCAAGGGGGCGGCAGCAAAAAAGAGGGACCTGTGATATGGTAGAAAGCAAAGATAAAGGTTATATTTACTTTCAGATGGAACAAAGTGATAGAGATAAATTGAACCAAATGTACAGCTACATGTGCGGAAATGAAGGGGCTTTCCTTAAGTTGTTCACTCAATATCAAGTCCTAAGGCATTTAACATGTTGTGTTATAAGATGTGATGCTACTTCCTGAGCTTCTGTTGGGCATCAATGAAACAAGTCAAACGTAAAGGGTAATGATGGGAGTGGAATAGTGAATTAAAGAGTCTATGCGTTGTATTCTAGCCCTTCAATATTAAAAGGCTACACCCTTATCCTGTCTTTGGAGTGGCCCTTTATAACTAAGAATACTATGCAGTGAGACTCTTGTTCACTTAACATTACAAATGCATATAAACAATACCAGTTGTAAATTTAGGAAGCATAAATGTGTAAGTAAAAATATGAATGAAATTCCTATGTTTCAATGACATGCCTAGAAACAAAAAAAAACAATTCTATGATAAAACTTGAGGGTGAGTGAACATCACTGCTTTGATAAACACAGGGAAAATGTGCTCCAGGTGGCTGTTACAGCTGAATGCCTCCCACACTTACTATAATTATTATTTCCTCTTCAAGAAGGCAATGCCAGTGGACAATTGAGCTCCAGAACAATCAATATGAAGAAAAATTGTACTTCCAAGTCAGGAATTGTGTTCAGCTTAAAGGGGAACCTGCTGGTGTAACATTCTTATTTTCCTGTTCTGCTTATTTGTCTTGATGATAGAGGATGCAGAATTGAATAGTGCTGTTGGATTATCCTGGGCAAGAAACAGAATCGCATTTTGTAGATGGATCATAATGCAACTATGATGCACTAATGGCTGGAAGAAGAATAGGTGCCAGTCAGGTAGATTATTTTGAACTTCTTGAGTGTTTTTGGAAGTACAGTCACCTATGCAAGTTGAGAGTATTCTCTTCAATGGTTTGTGCCTTGCGAGGAGTAGAAGAGGTTTGATATGGCAGATGGTGAATTCTGCCATAGGATACACTGCCGTTGATTTGCTCTGATAGCCACAATATTTAAGTGACTGGTTCAATTAACATTTTGGTCAATAATGAACATGGATAACTTGGCAATATCTTTGTAATGTAAGCTAAGGGCAGATGACTGACCATTCTATCGAAGATGCTTGCCACTTCTCAGCCCAGATCTTCTGTTGTCCAGGCCTTGATGAATCCAGGGAAGGACTATTCATTTCCTTAGAAATTGTGAATGAAATTGAGTATTGTGTTATCATTAACAAACACTCCTGCTTCTTATATTACAATGGAAAGAGAAGATCATTGACAAAGCAGTTGAAAATAGCTGGATTCGAGACATTGGTATTAAGGAGCCTTACTGATACTGTCCTGAAATTTGGATAATCCTCCTGCAACAATTATAACCACCTTTCTTAATATGTGTAATGTGTATTTTTTTTTCTCCCTTGATGCTCAATAATTTCAGTTTCACTGGGATTTTTGAGACCACACTCATTGAAGGTTACCTTCATGAAAAAGACAGTCGCTTTCACAAATCATTTCTTTAGTCTCTTAAGACTTAGGTTGTGATGTACTGTGGAGAGCATTCTGACAGGCTGCGTCACTGTCTGGTATGGGGGGGGGGGCTACTGCACAGGACCATAAGAAGCTGCAGAGGGTTGTAAATCTAGTCAGCTCCATCTTGGATACTGACCTACAAAGTACCCAGGACATTTTCAGGGAGCAGAGTCTCAGAAAGGCAGCGTCCATTATACAGAATCTCCAGCACCCAGGGCATGCCCTTTTCTCACTGTTACCATCAGGTAGGAGGTACAGAAGCCTGAAGGTACACACTCAGCGATTCAGGAACAGCTTCTACCCCTCTGCCATCTGATTTCTAAATGGACGTTGAACCCTTGGACACTACCTCACTTTTTTAAAATATACAATATTTCTGTTTTTTGCACTTTTTAATCTATTCAATATACGTATATTGTAATTGATGTATTTATTATTTTTTTCTCTCTCTGCTACATTATGTATTGCATTGACCTGCTGCTGCTAAGTTAACAAATTTCACACCACATGCCGGTGATAATAAACCTGATTCTGAATTCTAATGAAGTCTGAATCAATGTGGTCCGAGACAAGGCAACGCCCCTCAATTGTAACTGCTCAAAAGCTGTTGCTCCTTCCACTGCAAATGGTTGCTTTCCTCCATCCAGAACTGGCACCAGTGTTCATTAGCCCCGTTGGAAACCAGACTATTCTCCAGGACTCAATTTACCAAAGGCCATGACAGATGGCAAGTCTGCTAACATTAGGTCATTACAGGCACCACCCTATAAAAGCACACAAAGTATCAGGCGAGCAATGAAGCACATCATTACAGAATTAGTAGAGACAGGTGGTTCAAACATAAGCATTAGTAGAATGATTTTATTTGCAACTATATGTGAGCTAATCCTCTCACCCTTTGTGATGAATGAATGGACGTTTTCTAAACAACATGGTTAGCAATGACTGAGTTGACATGTGTGAATATTAATTCCTGCCACTTGGTATAATACAGCCTAAAGCACTCAAATGGATTTACAATATTTATTATATAATATAAACACACAATAGAGAGAGTACAATTAACCACATCCTACATTGTGTGATATTTACCTGCTATTCTTCAGTCAGCATATGTAGTTGAAGTGTTTTGTAATCTCTGGAGATTGTCCAACCAAGAGAATTACATCATTTTTCATTGTGTTTTAGGAATTTTCACAAATTAAAAAAATTACTGGCACATGTTTAGTTCAAATGCTGAACTTGCACCTTAAAATGTTTAGCTAAACAGGATGTGAGATCATGTGCCAAAATCTATCTAGGCCAGGCATAATTGGCTAAGTTGTGCTTGATTCAGCCAGACACCCAGATTTGCCCAACTTCTGCTCTTTCTTTCTTCCCATATTAACCTAGTGTGGATGTGTGGGTCAAATCAGTTTGAGAAGAAAATGCTCTACATTTCCCATTTTTAAATGCAAATTTCATAATATATTTTATTGTAGGAAAAGAATTAAGTTAAGATGTGAACATGGGATAAAGAAGGATGTTGCTAGACCTCTGTTCAAGGAAAATATGAAAGGTATTCAGGATACTGTGGAGTGTGGAGGTGTAGAAGGATTGAGTGTTCATATTATTTTCTTAATTAGTACTTTGGTACACATTTATTCTTTGTTATGTTTCTGTCATTCTGCCCAATTTATTTGTACACAGCCAACAAGGCTTTGTACTTCATTCTGTTCTCTGTCTCCTTAAAACCTACCGTTTTGACTACCTATGTAGATTTTCCTTGGGTAACTATCTTCACAATTTTTTTGTGCTATCACAGCCTTGGCACACTATACAAGTTAAAAATGTAGTACCAAAGCAGATTTTGTTGCACAATGTTAAATGAGATAAATGAGAATTTGATTGATTAAATTTTGATGCAATTGACTTACCTTCTTTGCAGATTGTGGAACTGTACAGTGCATCCTATTATACAGCGCAATAACATTAATACCTGAATTTTGATTTGCAAGCATATCTATGAAAAGTATCCCAAAATATATTTACATAGTCATGTTATTACTTAAACTGAAGAAAAGTCAACAATATTTAGTGGACTTAGAAGCAAGTACCACACACATGATTTTGTAGGTAATTGTAGTCTTTGTAATTCTATAAATAAAAAAAACAAACTCTTAAAAATTTTACAACAGCTTGATGAAAAAGAGGAGATTCATTAGTTCTTCCTATGATTCCTTGTACAGTTTAGTGTACACATTCTCATGTTAAAGTACCGAGATACTCGCAATTTCTCTAACCTTCTGAAGTGATTGGCCACAACGCCCACAAGCTCTCCAATGCGGTTCTCATTAGCTGGCTGCATTTTATGAAGGCACACAATGAGATCTTTGTTATCCTTTGTGTGGAACACAATGAGTTGATCTTTTCCTGTTGACACGCTCACTCCAGTAACCTAAAGACAAGTGAAAAAAAATTATAATATGCATCTTGCACACTGCTTTCACCTTTCTGCCATAATCCAAATGTAGTGATCCATTGTATCAGAAATTGACAATTCATTATGTGAATTAAATCACACAAAACACTGCCTCTAGGCTTTGAAAGAGCTATCAATATCATGCAATTCCCTTGTCTCATAAATAATAACATCATAAGACCATAAGATCCTAAGATATAGGAGCAGAAGGAGGCCATTCAGTCCATTGAGTCTGCTCTGCATTCAATCATGGGCTGATCCAATTCTTCCAGTCATCCCCACTCCCCTGTCTTCTCCCCATACCCTTTGATGCCCTGACCAATCAAGAACCTATCTGTCTCTGCCTTAAATGCACCCAATGGCTTGGCTTCCACAGCTCATGGCAACAAATTCCACAGATTTACCACCCTCTGACTAAAGTAATTTCTCCGCATCTCTGTTCTAAATGGAAGTCCTTCAATCCTGAAGTCGTGCCCTCTTGTCCTAGAATCTCCTACCATGGGAAATAACTTTGCCATATCTAATCTGTTCAGGCCTTTTAACATTCTGAATGTTTCTATGAGATCCCCCCCCCCCCCCCCCCCGCCCCATTCTCCTGAACTCCAGGGAATACAGCCCAAGAGCTGCCAGACATTCCTCATATGGTAACCCTTTCATTCCTGGAATCACATTCTCGTGAATCTTCTCTGAACCCTCTCCAATGTCAGCATATCCTTTCTAAAATAAGGAACCCAAAACTGCACACAATACACCAAGTGTCATCTTACGAATGCCTTATAGAGCCTCAACATCACATCCCTGCTCTTATATTCTATACCACTAGAAATGAATGCCAACATTGCATTCACCTTCTTCACCACTGCCTCAACACGGAGGTTAACCTTTAGGGTATCCTGCACAAGGACTCCCAAGTCCCTTTGCATCTCTGCATTTTGAATTCTCTCCCTATCTAAATAATAGTCTGCCTACTTATTTCTTCCACCAAAGTGCATGAGCATGCACTTTCCAACAGTGTATTTCATTTGCCACTTCTTTGCCCATTCACCTAAACTATCTAAGTCTCTCTGCAGGCTCTCTGTTTCCTCAACACTACCCGCTCCTCCACCTATCTTTGTATTATTGGCAAATTTAACCACAAATCCATTAATCCCATAGTCCAAATCATTGATATACATCGCAAAAAGCAGCGGTTCCAACACCAACGCCTATGGGGCTCCACTGGTAACTGGCAGCCAGCCAGAATGAGAAAGAAGAAGAAGAATTTGCTTTTCAACTCACGAGAGAGCATAGGCCATCAACTTTTTGCTGTTGACGTTTCTATAGCAGGCAATTTCTTTTTTACGAGGTCAAGTTACTCAACCCAGCACGGATGGAAAGCATGCACAGGAGCTGGCTTGATTTGAACTTGGGACCTTCCCCTTCAAAGTACAGCGCTGATGCCACTACGCCACCAGCTGGCACTAACTAGCCAGAATAGGATCCCTTTATTCCCACTCTCTGTTTTCTGCTGATCAGCCAATGCTCCACCCACGCTAGTAACTCCCCTGTAATTCCATGGGTTTTACCTTGTTAAACAGCCTCATGTGTGGCACCTTGTCAAAGGCTTTCTGAAAATCCAAGTACACCACATCTACTGCATCTCCTTTGTCTACCCTGCTTGTAATTTTCTCAAAGTATTGCAGTAGGTTTGTCAGGCAGGATTTTCCTTTCAGGAAGCCATGCTGGCTTTGGCCTATCTTGTCATATGCCTCCAGGTACTCCATAATCTCATCCCTAACAATCGATTCCAACAACTTCCCAACCACAGATGTCAGGCTAACAGGTCTATAGTTTCCTTTCTGCTGCTTCCCACACTTCTTAAACAGCGGAGTAACATTGCGATTTTCCAGTCATCCAGTACAATGCCAGAATCTATCGATTTGTGAAAGATCATTGTTAATGCCTCTGCAATCTCTCCAGCTACTTCCTTCAGAACCCCAGGGTGCATTCCATCAGGTCCAGGAGATTCATCCACCCTCAGACCATTAAGCTTCCTGTGCACCTTCTCAGTCGTAATTTTCACTGCACCTACTTCACTTCTCTGACACTCTTGAATGTCCAGTATACTGCAGACATCTTCCACTGTGAAGACTGATGCAAAATATGCAATCAGTTCCTCTGCCATCTCTGCGTCTCTCATTACGATATCTCCAGCATCATTTTCTATTGGTTCTATATCTACCCTCAACTCTCCTTTATCCTTTATATATTTAAAAATACTTAAATAATAATAAAAATTATTTTTTTTCTCTTTGAAAATTTGAAGACCATTACACAGCACTGCAGTCATACTTTATTCATATGCTTTAATGATAGATGCTGGGATCATAATTGCAGGGCAATTATTGTATGGTTCAAGCTTCACCTCAGGCAGAATTGGTGAACCTATGGCATGTGTACCCAAGATGCCAAGTGTAAAACATTTGTTGGCGTACAGCATGTAGTGCAGTCCCTTGATTCTTTAAACCTCACCCATAAAAAAAGCTACCTAATGATGATCTTTACCACCAAATGAAGCAGAAAATGATATTTTACAACTCAAGAACGGTGAGATGTTTTCACAGAATATGTCTCACATCAACTTGCTGCCAGTTGCACATTTGCAAGAGCATGTGACATTGGATGATATATTTTGAAATCCTCACAGACCTGGTGTACACATCAGCATTTGGATACCAACGGTTGGGCCAGTTGGCATTGACTTCTCTCCGCTTATATTTTTTCTGGAAAATGCCAAGCAAAACATGATTTGGGAGTTTCCGACCTAGGGTCCACCAAGGGCTAAAGGCAAGGCCCCATGGCATAAAAAGGTTAAGTACCCCTGAATTAGAAGAATATACTACTATGGTCATGTGCTATATCAGATAAGGTGCAGACAATGCCACGAACAATAAAAATACCATGCCACCAACTCATCGTCAAATTTGTAGATGACTCCACGGTGATTGGATTAATTACCAATAACAACAAAACAGCACACAGAAAAGGTGCAGAAATTGTCTGAATGGAGCAATAGCCATAACCTTTCACTCCACATAAAAAAATAAAAGAAATAATTATTGATTTCAGGAAATTAAGAAAGTATGAACAAGCTCCACTACTCATAAATAGTGAAGCAGTGGAAAGGATCTCCAGCTTTAAGTTCTTGGGTGTGAACATCGCAGAGAAGCTCTCTTGGACCACCAACACCCCCTTGGTAGGAGAGAATGCTCAGCAGTGGCTATACTTTCTTAGGAGTTTAAAGAGAGCAAATCTGCTCCAAAAGCTGTTGATAACCCTTTATCAAAGTGTAATTGAGAGCATACTGACCGACTGTGTGACAGTATGGTGCACTAACTGCAAAAAAATTGTCTAAAATGCACTTCAACGAGTGATCAGGACCGCACAGAGCATCACTGGGACGCAACTACCAGATAAGGAAACAATCTACAACTCACAGTGTCTACGACATGCTTGTAATAACATGATGGACTCATCCCATCCCAGTAAACAGCTGCTCAATCTCTGACCATTCGGCAGGAGATACAGAAACACCTCTGAACAGACATCCAGACTGAAAAACAGCTTTTTTCCCAGGGCGATCGTGCAACTGTACAATGACACGTTTTAGAGTTGTTTGTTTTTAATTCAGTTGTAACTTAGGTATTATTCTAAATAACTCAGACATTATTTTAAATGTACTCATTGTGTTTTTAGTAATTGAATTGTCAGTATGCTGTTTTGCACTGAGTGGAGTAGCACTGCAATCTCATTGTGCTCAGCAATGACAATAAAGCTCTAACTTCTGTCACTGGATATTCAGTGATAATAACATAGTGTAGCACCACCATGAATATTTATTGTTTTACAATAAACATACTTTATTTGAGTAAAACTGACCTTTCCTACACACTTGGCTTCATCTATCTCCTTTCAGCTGGCCTCCTTCCCCTCCCCCACCTCTTTATTTTGGCATCTTCCCCTTCCTTTCCAGTCCTGAAGAAGAGTCTCAGCCTGAAACATTGATTGTCTCTTCATTTCCATCGATGCTGCCTGGCCTGCTGAGCTCCTCCAGCATTTTTTGTGTGTTGCTTTGGATTTCCAGCATCTGCAGACTTTCTTGTGTTTATGTTATTAACAGTCTGTTGCAGTTACATTAGTAGTAAAGCAATGAATACATGTAAATAAGCCACAGGACTCATCCTTTTTCCTGAAAAAAGTCCATAATTATTGTTACTAACTCATAAATTAATGATAACTTCTGTTCAAAATTACCATGGCATTCAAGAGAAGCTTTGAGATTATCACCAATTTGTACACATTTTCAAAAAGGTTTACCACCCTTCACTGGAACAACTAATACATCTCCAGAATTAATTTCCTTTTTTAAAATATGACTTACATGTACATTAAGATAACAATAACGCTATGATGATGGATAATATCAGCATAATCATTTCATGTGGAAAATTGACATCTTTTTCCTCATTCTTTGGATAATCTGTTACTTACTTTAGTTTTGTAAACACCTCAGTGAGAGCAGTACCTTGATACTTCGTAACACGGCATACACCACTATATTGTAGTTCAAAGCAGTACCCCACAAGTGTCTTCACATCATTTTTGAAACCTCACATATTGTACAAAATGCTGTTAATATTTACAGTGTATATTGGGTTTACTAAATTCACAAAATGCATCAGAGGCTAAACAGATATTGATCCAGTTTAAAATTTCCAACTTCTACTTCCCTACAACTGTGGTTAAATAGAAAAGTAGACCCTGGTTTCAAAAGGACTCATGCATCTTCCTTTAGAGTCAGAGAAAAGTACAGCACAGAAACAGGCTCTTCAGCCCATCTAGTCCATCTCAAAAACCATTTAATCTGCCTACTCCCATTGGCCTGCATTGGGACCATGGCCCTCTGTACTCCTACCATCCATGTACCTATCCAAACTTCACTTAAACATTGAAATATTATTTGGAATAATTAAACATTCATTATTGACTTTAAATACTATTTTCACGAGGACGAAACCAGAGGTCCATATGCCAGTCCTCATCAGAAGGTCAGAAGTGAAGAGGGTCAGCAATATTAAATTCCTTGGTGTTATCATTTTGGAGGACCTGTCCTGGGCCCAGCACCTAAGTGCCTCTACCTCCTTTGGAGATTGAATGGAAAATCCTACAAAAATAATGGATACAGCCCAGTCCATCACAGGTAAAACCTTCCCCACCATTGAGCACATCGACATGAAGTGTTATTGCAAGAAAGCATCATCAATCATCGGAGTCCCCCACCATCCAGGACATGCTCTCTTCTCGCTGCTGCCATCAGAAAGAAGGTACAGGAGCCTCAGGACTCATATCACCAGGTTCAGGAACAGTTATTACCCCTCAACCATCAGGCTCTTGAACCAAAGGGGATAACTTCACTCAGCTTCACCTGCCCATCATTGAAATGTTCCCACAACCTATGGACTTACTTTCAAGGACTCTTCATCTCATGTTCTCAATATTTATTGCTAATTTATTTATTATTATTATTATTTCAGTCTTTTTGCATTTTCTATTATGGATTTACTGTGTATGCCTGCAAGAAAACCAATCTCAGGGTTGTATATGGTGACATTTATGTACTTTGATAATAAATTTACTTTGAACTTCTGAACTTTGAACATTCATCAGTCTGTTTATACTCTCACATTTTTATGGTAACAGTCCTTTCCCCAGGGCAGAGGAGTCCAAAATTAGGGGACATAGATTTAGAGCGATAGGAGAAAGATTTATAAGGGAGCTGAAGGACAACTTTTTTTGTGCAGAGGGTGCTGAGCATATGGAATGAGCTGTCACAGGAAATGGTTGAGAAGGTACAATAGTGTCATTTAACAAGCACTTAGATAGGTACTTGGAGGGGTGGGCCTTGGTGGGATAAGGGCCAAATACAGGAAATTGGAACTATTCAGGTGGTAAATGTGGTTGGCATGTACTAGATGACACACCAGGGCTTATATCTGTGCTGCATTAGCTTTTTGACACAATTTGCAGTTGAAATTGATGAACTAAAGTCCATTTAAACATTTTAAATGAGCATTAGTCCTTCTAAATACTTTTAGCTAAGTTTTTTTCTTAATTAAATGCATAACAGAAGCAATCTCAATCATATGTCACCTTCCCAAACTTCCATCTTATTTATTTTCCTCTCTTCTTTAGATTTAACAGCAGCTTTGCAGAGCATAGTAGCAAAGTGGACATCTGCCAGTTTTCTATACAGGGAGAAGTGATGTCATTTTTATTGCTAATTAAAGCAGATTTGGTCCTAACTGCAGGCATCTTCAGTTCAAGAAAAAATATAAAAGGCAATGGGACAAAGAAGCACAGACAACAGCCCAGTCAGCCCATTTTAATCTGTCATTCTTTAGCGCATGTTAGTACACTTTTAACATTCAGAGATCTATTAGTATTCAACTCCTCATCCAGAGCACAACCACTTATACTGTGAAGATAGCAGGATTGTAAAAACTTGTTTCCTTCTAACGTCCTTAAGAACTCTACAATTTATTGGGTATTTTTGACCACTAGGTTTCCCTGGTGTGTCATTAGACACAGGCTGAATTTTTAAAAAAATTCTCATTTGGTCATTAAGATAAACAAAAACTGGATTAATTTTCAATAAACAAATGCAATTGAGATCCCCAAACAGTAAATTTGGAATTTGCCCTGTTATTGCGACTGACTTTGACAGTAGCAAAATGGTTGACCTTGCCTGACAATCTCCTTTAATTTAGAGAGACACATTGAGGTTTGCTAGTTAAGCAACCTGATTATTTTATGTTCACAGCAACTATGTTCCACTATACAGCGAGACATCAGCTGATGTAGTCTCCAAGGGGATTGCTATGGAAACTAGGTTACCACGGAAATGCTGATACTGAACGATTCTAACAGTAAGATGAATTTACCAGTGAACATCTGGGCACATAATGGTACAATATCATTGTATATCTTCTCCAAAATGAACTGAATACAACCAATTGGTAAATTTGGCACCATTTCACAAATTGTGGTTGGGGAAAAAGAAACCCTGATTTTTGAACAATGAGCAGTATATATTTATGTTTAAGGGTTTTTTTTTGTAGGGAAAAAACCTATCCATTCTGGAAAAAAATTCTGTTGGATTTTAATTAAGATTCATATATGGAGTTTATGTAGCTGTTAATCTGGAATAGACTCATCACTACATAATTTTAAAAGCTTTGGGCAGTGGACTCATCTCATGTTTTATTGATGTCAGTCTTAACAAGTGAAGTAGAAAATATTATGTCTAAATTGTATGGACAGCTTTTCATTTGGTGGGGAGACTGAAGAAGGGGAGCTTAGTAAAAGTATAGTTCGAGACACTCATGCTGCAGCTTATCACATCTTTTGTGTTGAATATCCAAATGACAATGATAAACTACTGTCTTGTTAGGTAAAGAAGGAACTGGGCAAATGAGCTGAACTAACTGCAGTTCCATTTTTGCACAGGCCTAAAGGTGAATACACCAGCAAGTCACCAGAGGCTGTTCCTGTCATCTAATTGTGGACAGTTATAAAACGGAAATGACACAACCATCACAGCAGGTTGCTCTGTCATAGACATCACAAGCCATGGAAGCATTGTAAAAGACACTCAGGCATTATCACTTCCACAACCTCAGGATATCTATTCATTTACACCTAAGAAAACAGATGATGGAAGGAGAAAAATAACATGGAATTTAAATAAAGTTGTTCAAGTCAGACTTTTTTTGACTATGACCTACATTATACAAAGGAATTGTCTTCATCACTTTATATTGGTTCAGTGGATCCAATTTGTATAGGTGCCGGTCAGTGATGAAAATTGCGCGGTCTTCAGATTTATTAAATCGGTTTATCTGTTGAGAGACACAAAAAAATGTAGCTTGAGTAACAAAGCCAACCCAAGACAAGGTAATTAACAAAATGCAAAAATTAGTAAAGTCTTAATCGAATATCATTGCAAGGTGAATGGCAATGCTGATTTTCCTTCAAAATGTTCATTAGAAAATGGCACTAAAGCAGTTTTTGTTTTCTTAAAATAAAATAGGAATAAGCTATTCAGGCTCTTTAGAAATCTATACTCTTTAATTAGATCCTGGCTGATCTCACATCTTCAATCCTGTGTCAGCCTCATACCCTATCTTGTGAAGTTTTCTACAAAAGGTAATTATTTCATTTTTCCCTCTTTTGAAAAAAAAACCCTGTTTCATTGGTAATACTTCCTCCAAGGTTGCTTTACACAATAAAATCAGCAGTGAGCAATCCACTCCAGGGGAATTCAACAGAATAACTGTGATCTTTTATAAAATGTTGTTGCAGCACAGCTTGGACATCATCAAAACAGACAAGCACCAGCTTGTAAACAATTACTGATCTCAGAAAAGATGACACCGAACTTCCACTTCAACCACCAAAGGTTCCAAATACGACAATGAACTACAGAGATCAGGAAAATCCCAGGGTTACCCTTCTGACTTCAGCACAACAAATAGATTTAGATAGAATCCTTCATGGTCTCATGACTTTCAAAAGCATTTTCCAGCCAATTATGTAAATTTGAATTGCGAATCTTGTTTTACAGAGGGATGTGGCAGCTAATTGCACTTAGCCATTTATCAGAAAAACTAATGACATTAATGACCAGGTATTTGGTTGTTGGGTAATGGCTAGGATAGTTGATGCACCATCAATAACTCTCTCTGAGACGTAAAGGCGAGATATCGGCTTTTATTGACTGGAAGAAGGAACAAGCAGTGGTTGACCACCATACTACATCCTGGAGACAGAGAAGCCGGGCTCAGACCTCAATCGCCTTTATACAGGGGTCTGTGGGAGGAGCCACAGGAGCAGTCAGCAGGGGGCGTGTCCAGACAGGTATATGTAGTTCACCACAATAGTAAAGAAATTTTCCCTGCTTTTTTTCAAATTGTCTCATGGTTCAAACTTTTAGGCTCAAACTTCAGAGTAGGAGGAGTTTTGGTTTAATTTCTCCCTGAAAAACTCCAGGACCAAGACCTACAGTATAGTTATCTTCTCAAAGTGTCTTTCAACCTAGCAGAGATCAACAATTTCAAAAAGATCCTAACATAGCTATTATATTAGTATATTCCTGAGCACAATCCATCTGTAAATGGGAGAGAATTCAGACATTGGAGGTGCAAATGGACTTGGGAGCTCTAGTGCAGGATTCCCAAAAGATTAACTTGCAAGTTGAGTTGAGTTGACAGTAATACAATGCTAGCTGCCATTTCAAGAGGACTAGATTATAAAAGCAAAGAAGTAATGCTAATGCTTTATGAGGCTAGACCACATTCAGAGTATTGTGAGCAGTTTTGGGCTCCATATCAAGGGAAGAATGTGATGGCATTGGAGAGGTTCCATAGGAGGCTTATGAGAATGATACTAGGGATGGAAGAATTAATGTATGAGGAGTGTTTGATAGTTCTGGGCTTGTACTCTCTGGAGTTTAGAAGGATGAGAGAGGATCTCATTGAACCCTACTGAATAATACAGACCTGGATAGAGTGGATGTGGAGAGGATGATTCCATTGGTGGGAGAGTCTAGGACTAGAGGGCACAGCCTTGTGATGAAAGGATATTCATTTAGAACAGAGATGAGGAGGAACTTATTTAGCCAGAGGGTGGTGAATCTGTGGAATTGTTTGCCACAGGCTGCTGTGGAGGCCAAGTCATTGGGTATATTTAAAGCAAAGGTTGATAGGTTCTTGATTAGTAAAGATGTATAAAGTTAGGTGGAGAAAGCAGGAAAATGGGCTGAGAAGGAAAAATAAATTAGCTAGGATTGAATGGCAGAGCAGATTCGATAGGCCAAATGGCCTGATTCTGCTTCTATGTTTTCTGGACTTATTTTAAAGAGTGTGAAGGGATCTTTTGTAGAATCCCACTAAACATGTACAAGGAAGCCTCAGTTTACTCATTTATGTATATCAATCAGAGTTCTATGGAATCCTGCAACTTGGGTGACGACTACAAGCATTGATATATCCAATGAGTTCTATAGGTTAAAGCATAATGTAACTGTCAGCTGGTAATAAAGGAAACAAATATTGACTAATGAAAAATTGCTGGTATATACAATATTTTACCTTAGGGTGACATATATTCATGAGACTAACATCAAGAACAACCAAGGTTCATGTTGGGTCACTCATCTCCAGTAAAAAGGAAAACAAAATAAGTTTCAAATTAACTCCTTTCATTTGCCACACAAGTCCATCTTCATTGGGTAAAAAGTATCAAAAAGAACATATTCCTCTTAGTGAGAACAGTGATTTACTGCTTCTCATAAGTATTCAGTGGCTTGTCATCTGATGACAATGGAATATTTTCCAGCCTCCAGGCTTACACCTATTGATGCAAGTAAGGCACAGTAAATAACTCCACTGTATGCAGTCAAACTCCAATGATCTGACATACTCAGGAGTTTGGTGTTGCTATACTAGCAGATTTTCCAAACTTTTGGATAATATTCCTTATTAATATCTTTGCACATTTTTGATTTCACAAAGAATTATAATAAATTTTGCAGTAAATCAAGCAAGCTTAAAAGAAGCACGAGGCAGGAAAAAGCTGAGTTTACGAAGAACATGAGAAACAGGGCCCTGGTGAGTCTGAAAGGAGCATGGGACCAGGGCCTCAGTGAGTTGAAAAAAGGAAATGGGAACTGAGGGTTTGGTGAACAACAAGGAGTGTGGGAACTGGGGGCCAATGAGTCCGAAGGAAACATGGGAACTGAACCCCTGGTGAGTTGAAAGGGAAACGTAGTTCCTGGGGCCCAGTGAGTGAGAAAAAAGCATGACAGGTTCCCTCGTACAATAAGGTGACTCTTGACCTCACAATCTACCTCATTATGATCCTGTGCCTTTCTGTCTACCTACACTGCATTTTTTTCTGTAACTGTAACACTTTATTCTGCACTATTATTGTTTTACCATGTACTACCTTCAATGCACTGCTGTGACGAATTGATCTGTACAACCATTATGAAGACAAGACTTTCACTGTATTTTGGTACATGTGACAATAATAAACCGATTCACCAATTTAATCAATTGGAAACACCAATCCTGTTCCCATCCCCAAAGACATACCTGCTCTTATGTGACAATTGGCCAGCTCTAACACAAACTGCAATTGTTGAGTATCTAAAATTTTTAAATTCAGAGTTGAGCTATGAGAGTTGTAACATGCCTAGAGGGAAGGAAGGTAATAGGGATAACCCTGGGAATTATAGACATTATTACGTCAGTGGTGAGGAAGCTACTGGAGAGGATTCTTAGAGACAGGCTTCATGACCATTTGGAGAAACATAATTGGTTTGGGGTAATTAGCATGGTTTTATGAAGGGCAGGTCATGCCTCGTGAGCCTGATTGTATTTTCAAGGAAGTGATAAAACAACTTGTTGAAGAAGCAGAACAGTGGATGTAGTATATATGGATTGTAGTAAGGCATTTGACAAGGTTCCTCATGGTAGGCTCATTAGGAACGTTGGGATCCAATGAAACTTAGTTGCGTGGATTCAGAATTGGTTTGCCCACAGAAAGTAGAGGGTGGTTAAAGATGGAAGGTATTCTGGTTGGAGGTTGGTGATCAATGATCCTCAGGGATCTGTTTGTGATTTTTATAAATGATTTAGATGTGGAAGTGGAAGGGTGGGTTAGTAAATTTGCAGATGACACTATGGTTGGTAGTGCTGTGGATAGTGTGGAGGGTTGCTGTAGGTTACAATGGCTCATTGATAGGATGCAGAGCTGGGCTGAGAAGTGGCAGATAGAGTTTAATCAGTCAAAGTGTGAAGTGATTCACTTTGGAAGGTCAAACTTGAAAGCAGAATACAGAGTTAGAGCTATGATTCTTAATAGTGTGGAAGAACAGAGGGATATTGGGCTTCACATCCATCTGATACTGCAAAGTTACAGTGCAAGTTGATAGAGTGGTTAAAAAGACGAGTGATGTGTTGACCTTCATTAGTCAGGGGACTGAGTGCAAGAGCTGCGGGTAAAGTTACAGCTCTATAAAGCTCTGGTTAGAGCACACTTGGATTATTATGAGCAACACACACAAAATGCTGGAGGAACTCAGCAGGACAGGCAGCATCTATGGAAAAAAGTACAGTCAATGTTTTGGGCCAACTGTATTTTTCCCATTGATACTGCCTGGCCTGCTGAGTTCCTCCTGCATTTTGTGTGTGTTGCTTGGATTTCCAGCATCTGCAGACTTTCTCTTGCTTGTGATTTGGAGTATTGTGTTCAGTGCTGGCTTTCTCATTATAGTAAGAACGTGGAATAGTTAGAGAGGGTGCAGAGGAGGTTTACGAGGATGCTGCCTGGATTAGAAAACATGTTTTATGAGGATAGGTGAGTGGGCAAGGCCTTTTCTATTTGGAGAGGATGAGGAGAGGTGACCTGATAGAGGTGTACATGATGAAAAGAGGCATCGATAGGGTGGACACCCAGAGGCTTTTTCCCAGGAGAGAAATAAGATCGGGGGCATAATTTTAATGTGTTTGAAGGAAAGTATAAGGGGATGTCAGAGGTATGCTTTTTACACAGAGAGTGGAAGATGCATGGAATGCGCTGCCTGGACTGGTGGTGGAGGCAGATGCATTAGGGGGAATTTAAAAAACTCTTGGACAGGCACATGGATGAAAGTACAATGGAGGGCTATGTGGGAGGGAAGGGTTAGATTGATCTTGGAGTAGGTTAAAGAGTTGGTACAACAGGGCCAAAAGGCCTGTACTGTTCTAATTTGTAGATTTTTATGCCTTTGCACTGTACTGCTGCCACAAACATTTCATGTCATATGTCAATGATACAAAATCTGAGCTGATTCTGATATGATCTCAGTTCAGGTTCTGCAATACCTATAATGAATGACAATGCCATATGATATGAAGAACCTTGTGACACTATATTAAAGTCCTCAATTCTCTTACTGATTTCTCAGAACAAAAGAAAACTACAGTTAGCTGAGGAGAAATGACAGGTAGAAATTCCCCAAGTCACAACATCCATTCTAGATATTAATTTTCTTTGAGTACAAATTATATTTTAGGATTTATATGATAGGTGGCAGTAGCATCTAGTGCTGATGTTCAAAATTGACCTAAAAAGTGGAAATGTCTAGTATCAGAACTCATGTGATAGAAATAACACTGCAAGACTAAAACCTGGGGTTATACTGTAAATAAGCAGTTGGAAAATGTACCATTAAAAAAATTAATTAAAATTTACAAAATATAGAAAAGAGGAGTTTTGGAAAATATGTACAAATATCATTTATGCCTTTAAAGTCAGGTAGAGGTAGAGGTCTAATGTATTTTAATGAATTATTTATAATAATTATTATAGTGTAATGCAGAAGTGACATCACAAACTTGGAGCATACACAAAAGCAAATGTGGGCCTTTTGTGCCTGCTCCAGCTTTCAATATGATCAATATTGTGCCTTAGCATCACTTTCCTGCACTGACCTTGTACCCCTTAATTGTTTAAGTATCCAAACAGCTATCGATCTGTATCTTGAATCTACCAATGTCCTCTTAGGTAATGACATAAAGTGCTAAAGTACTTTGAAATTTTAACTGGTTTATCTTTGAATTGTATGCACATGTGAAAACCTAGCTTGAAAATTTGCAGAGGACTCACATATTTACTTAGTAATGCATCTATTTAGTAATTTTTGTTCTATTATTCCATATAACAAATATTCCAGCTGTTATCCAGTATAGTCCTGCATATTGTCATATCAGTTAATATTCACTTGGGAGACTTTAAAACTTTGAATGATGTACTATTTACATTAAACAACCTTTGTTTCTAAAATTGCACAACTGGATATACCCTTTCCTCATCTGCTGTTATGCTTCAAGACTGCATAAACATTCATTCACATATTTTAGATTAGCTCACAAAAGATGAAGTTCTTTTACAATAACATTTGACAATTTTAGATACATATTTTGGGAAAAGATGACATGCATTATTCACAAGTTCCTTTTTCTGAACTCATCTCTATTAGCATCATAAATGGTCAGATGGCAGTGCCCCTGTACAGTTGCTGGTGGTGTCTCAGTGCCAAATAGCTAGAGGTACCAAGCTTGGTGGTATATGTCTTTAGCATCTACCCACAATCTAGGTATTAGCTGAAGGCCAGTAATGCACTTCCTCTGCTGATGAGCTGCATGTCACTGTGAAGCTCTGGATAGTGCAGTGGAGGACATGTGTGATTTATCTCCACACATGCAGTGCAGCACAAAATTAGGCTGTTAATTAGCACACCTCTTGCTATGGTATGTCACATGCCTCAAAACAGCTTTAGAAAAAATGAATTGCAAATCTTTGAGGTATGGAAACATAAAGCTTATAATTCTTTAACCATTCTTTTACCAGTAGTTCGAACTTACTCTATGAACTTTAAATGGCACAATTTGTATAATACCAGAATCAGGTTCTTAGGCCTGCCAGATCTGTTCTAGTACTCAAATGCTCGTTCACACAATTCCTATTTTATTTTCCTCACATCAGTCCCTTCTGGATTCTACTGCTTACTCTAGAGGCAAGTCTCGCTCAGCATAAAGCAATTGACCTTGGTGTATATATCTGTAACCCACCACTGCTTCAAAAATTTCTAGTGTCCTGGTCCAACTTACTCACATTCACCAGAGATCTCTCTCACTTCTATGACACCAGAACAGCTTGAGAGTCCTTCACAGTTTAGAATCATATCAATAAAGCAGGGAAACAGGCCATTCAGCTTACAATGTCCATATCTTTCAGTGGGCACCCAACCAAAATAATTTTATTCCCTGCCTTCTCTGCGAAGACTGTTCTGAATGAGAACAATATTATAGAAAAGATTCAGTCAGGTTTTAGAGCAAACCACAGCATGGAGACAGCCCTGACCAAAATCATCAGCAACTTTAGGCTCAGCACTGAAGCAAACAGAGCCTCAGTTCTAATTATTCTAGATCTAAGTGCTGCCTTTGACACAACTGATTATAACATTCTGCTAGATCGCCTTGAGAACTGGGTTGGCCTTTCTGGCAGTGCCTTTAATTGGTTTTATTCATATATCTTAGTGAAATTTTTTTTGTCCGTATTGGAGACCAATTTTCTAAGAGATATGATGCATCTTTTGGTATTGCTCAGGGAAGCTGTCTTGGTCTCCTATTCTTCTCTTCATACATGCTTCCCTTAGGAGATATAATTAGAGAGCATAAACCTGATTTCTACAGTTATGCAGATGACACACAACTGTATATCTCAGTTGAGCATGATGGTGATTACACCCCATCTTCTTTGACTTCCAGTATGGCTGCAATAAACAAATGGATGAACAATAATTTTCTAAAACTAAATGAAGATAATACTGAAATACTTTGGGTGGTCCCAAAGCCAAAGGAGATAAACTTGTCACTATTTTTATCACATAATAATACTGAGGAACTAATTCACACCTTTATAGTGAATAGACTAGATTTCTGCAATGCTCTTTTTACCGATTTTCCAAAGCAATTGATTGACAAACTTCAACTCATTCAGAATGCTATTGCTAGACTTTCAGATGTAATATAATTTGTGGGACTCTGATTCTAAAACTGGATCAGGATTGTATTTATAGTAAGGTATGGTGTCTTTTATGAGTTTGTATTTTAAAGCGAGATTTTGGTGAATGATGTTTGTCCCTTGATTGTGTTTGTGTAAATAATCAAATTGAGTTGAACTGTTGCAGGATCCCGTAATGTGTTGGATAGTTTCTGGTTTCTCTTGGCATTTCCTGCTTTTATGATTTTCAATCTGTTGGTCTTTTTTTCTGTATTTTTGATATTTTTTTGTTTTAACCACCTGGTCCTGTATTGCCACAAGAAATCCTTTTGTTTTTGGGAAGAGGTCTCCAACTCTGAGCCTGGTGTTCCACGCTTCCTTGCTAACATCTAGTCTGCTCAGACCATGGAGATGGAGTCTTCCATGGAGGGTCACGCTCTTCCATTCATTAACCTTTTCTTCAGTAGTGATAATTTCTTCACTTTTCTGGGTTGTGCTTTTGTTTAAGTTTAGTGGTGCATACTTCTTATCAGAATTGCCTATGCTTGTATGGAATGCTGAATCCTGTTTTCGATGACAAAAGTATGTCCTTAGAAGTTTTATCCGATTGTTGTGTATTTTTTAAAAATATCTGTTATTCCTCTCCCTCTTTCTGTCCTTGGTAGTGTTAATCTAAGTGTGTTTGAATGTAGAGTACATGCTGAGATACATACTAGGATGCAGTGGGACACATCATCAGTGTTTCGAGTCTTTCAACAACAGCCACTTTCACCCAGGTGACCCAGCCAGGGTTAATGAGGCCCCGGCTTTAGTCCCACCAGCATTGGTTCATGGGTCACACCTCTTAATCCATACTATCTGGAGGCTCACTCAGTAGACTCTGTGACGGTCCTGGTGGCTCTTTTCTTTACAGCCCTGTAATGCCAAGGAGAGAGAGTAGGTTCTACAGAGCGTGCTTCCAGCAAAACCTCTACACGCCACCTCGATAGGCTCCCATCATGCACTTCACCTGTTTCTGGCACTGCTGTACCAGCTCCAAGTATTCGGCTTTCTTACGCTCAAACGGCTCCTCAATCCGGTCTTCCCAAGGCACTGTCAGTTTTAACATGATCACATGCTTCATGGTTTCTGACAGAATGACCAGGTCTGGAGTCAATGATGATGATGCAATGAATGCCAGTCAGATGGCATGATGAGCAAGCCTGCTGGTGATCTCCTCTATGTGGTTGGTCTCCAACTTTGACAAAGGTTATGGGCTTTCTGGATTGGCAGAGGTGCTAACTGATTTTAATGGCTGAGGATATATTTCCCAAAATTTGTTATTTCAGTTGTTATTTTCTTTGTAAATTTTCCAGATCGGCTTCAGACCAAGATATTATGCCAAAAGAATATGTTAATATGGGTATAGTGAAAGTGTTTATTGCCTTCATTATATTTTTACTATTGAGCTCTGTTTGGCAGATTTTCTTAAGCCTTGAAGTAAATTCCATTGAATATTTTCTCTTTATTGCACTATGATCTAATTTCTTTGCTTGCTGATATTCCTGATACTTATGTTTCATATTCATCAGTTGTATTGCATTATTATTATTATTATTATTATTATTATTATAGTTTGTAAGTGTTACCTGGACTTTTTTATACTCTTTGTGGGCCTCACACATCTTTAGTTCTCTAGACCTGGAACCTGTCTTTTTTTCCCTTTTTCTTTAACCCTCAATATCCCTCATATCCAGAATCCTATTTTGCTTGAAGAAAACACAATTATTCTAAATCCATCAGTCTAATTCCTTCATTTGTTTGAAAATGCTATCACATTGATTTCTTGATTCCAGTTAAGGGCTGTAGTCACAAAGGCATATAAAGGTCCAAGCCCATCTCTTTGTTGGCTACGTGAAATATTTCTTTTTTAAATGTTGTCATGTCCCATTCCTCTCTTCTTCTGGAATACTAATGACTGTAATAGTTCTACTTCATAATCCTTAACCAAACCAAAAAGTTTTATCACTGCTTGTTTTACCCTGTTCTAGTCCTCATGTGATCTCTGACTCTCTTCCTCAATTTTCCACCTCCATTTCAGGTGTAATTGGCAACCATTATCCACCAGAAGCTGTGGACTCCCACAGCTACCATGAGCACAATGCCTCCCACTAGGATAATTTCCTTAGGCTAACTTCTTTTCTCTCCTACATTTCTAAATTAATTATTGAAAGTACAGCAAGGTACTTCAAGCTAGCATTCTGGCTAATATTTATCTCTGTACATTTTCTCTGCAACATAAGATTATTTGAGCACTTTAGGTCTTTTTCAGCTCAATTACCACTTAGCAGTAGCACTTGCATCCCTTTGGTCAGAAGGTTGTTGCTCAGATATTATTGCAGAGGAAAAGCAGTCTTCAGTTTGAAGCTGGACTATACTGCAATGTGGTAAGTGGCACCTCCTGCACATTAAACTCTGACTAATCTTCTCTCAAGGTTGGAAAGGATACCACAACACCACTCTTGAGAGGAGCAAGGATGTTTTTGCTCATGTCATATTTAATAATCATCTCTCAATTATCATTAAAAATTAGACTGGAAGTGCCCTAGTGGTCAGATAGTGGCCTCCAAGCATTTACAATTTATTTTTATGACCTAGAGAAGTGTTAAGTACCCAAGTTTGTCAATGACATGAAAAGTGTTGGAAGGATATATTGCAAAGAGGAGTCTGCAACAGGCATGACAGGGTAAATGTTGAGATATTTCCACTAGTGTGAGAATCTTGAACTCGATGACACAGTTTCATGATTTGGGACATTTAGTTAGAACTGAAGAGCATCAGAACTATTCTTCATATTTAAAGAGGAAGTAAATAAAAGGATATTGAGGGCGATATTGAACTGAAAGAGAAGAAGAGATGAGGCCTGGGGCAGATCAGCCATGATCATTCTGAATGGTGGGGTAAATCAGAGGCACTGAGAGGCAAACTCTTGTTCATCTTTTATGTTTTTAGATCGCTGTTTGTATGAGCCTGCTATGTATAAATCCTCCATTAATCAAAGGCAACCTCATATCTCTTTTTGTTTTATACAACATTGTTATGACATGCACCTATCCGCACCAACTTTTGAGGTTTAGACGCTCTAACTTCCCAGAGTATGGATAGCTGGCGTGGCCCTTTAAAGATTCAAGACAGTCCTGCTAATTGGGGTTCAGTGCTTGTGAATGGGGTGCTGTTTCTGCTTGGCTGGAGGTTGGAGGAGTGGCGGTCAGTGACTCTGGTTGTAAATGGTGTGGGGATGTGGGAATAGGTTCAGGTAGGGGGATGGATCTGGAAAAGGAGCTGCAAATGGAGGGTTCGGGTGAGTGCAAAGTGGAGGGAAGATGTTGGAATGAAGTTGAATCTAGATCTGGAAAACGGAAAGAGAAACATAATATTAGAATGATTACAAGTGATGGAGAGGAAGGGCGGGATATTTTGGAAAAAGGAAAGAAGACATCAAAGTATTGTTTAAATTTGACCTGGAACAGCCTTTTTCTATCAATCCCATTGAATTAACTGCACAGTTGAAATCTGCTAGAGGGAATATAGATTGTGCTCATACTTTAAGAGGAGGTAAAGTGTAAATCGTTTGTAACGATAAGAAACAATGTGAGAAGGCATTACTTTTGAAGACTTTACTTGGCAAAAAGATAGTATGTTGCCCAATGAAAATAGGGGTATTAGGTGTGTTATAACAGGTGTTCCAGTGGAAATTGCAATAGGAGAGGTTAAGCCTCATTTATTGGGATGCAAGTTTAAGAAGGGAAAGAGATGGCAACTAGTTAGAAATGGGGAAAGGATAGATAGTTTATCTGTGTTGATGTATTTTGATGAAGTGAAGCTCCCTGATAAAGTTAGTTAGGGCTATGTTAGTTATAATGTATGAGCCTATATTCCACCCCCACTCAGATGTTACAAATGTCAGAGGGCTGGGCATGTTGCGGCAATATGTCGTGGGAAACTAAGGTGTAGTAAGCGTGGTGGGGAACATAAGTGTGAACATTGTGAAGGGGTAAAGTTTAATTGTTGCAATTGCGGAGGAGAACATAGTGCAGAGGTTGGGCTTCTGTGGCTGAAGATCTCGTCTAATGCCGCAAGGAGAGATGGACTAGGGCAAGGGAGATTTTGTTAGCTTCTACCAGGAAAGCTGAAGTAAAGGGTTACTTCAACTGTATAGGACCCTGGTCAGACCCCACTTGGAGTACTGTGCTCGGTTCTGGTCACCTCACTACAGGAAGGATGTAGAAACCAATGAAAGGGTGCAGAGGAGATTTACAAGCATGTTGCCTGGATTGGGGAGCGTGCCTTATGAGAATAGGTTGAATGAACTTGGCCTTTTCTCCTTGGAGCAACGGAGGATGAGAGGTGACCTGATAGAGGTGTTTAAGATGACGAGAGGCATTGATCTTGTGGATAGTCAGAGGCTTTTTTCCAGGGCTGAAATGGCTGCCAGAAGAGGGCACAGGTTTAAGGTGCTTGGAAGAAGATACAGAGGAGATGTCAGAGGTAAGTTTTTTATGCAGAGAGTGGTGACTACATGGAATGGGCTGCCGGCAACGGTGGTAGAGGCGGATACGATAGGGTCTTTTTAGCTAGGTACATGGAGCTTAGAAAAATCGAGGGCTATGGGTAACCCTAGTATATCTAAGGTAGGGACATGTTCGGCACAACTTTGTGGGCCGAAGCCCTGTATTGTGCTGTAGGTTTTCTATGTTCTATGCAAGAGAAGACAGGGATCAGTTTTGCAGCCTGGGCAACAGGTCTGGCTGCCAACTCAGGATTTGCCTCTCCAAGTGGTGCCCAAGTTCACTGGACCCTTCAAAATTCTCAGGAAAGTAAACCCGGGGGCCCACATCTTGCAGCTCCCCAAGACCCTCAAGGTCAATCCCACTTTCCATGTTTCTAAGTTAAAGCCTGTGAATGCCAGCCCATTAGCCCTACCACCATCAGCCCTGCCGCCACCCAGTTTTATTGATAGGAAGCAGGTTTTCACCATGAGAAGAATTGTGGACTTGCATACTGTTCGAGATGTTCAGCAATATCTCATGGACTGGGAAGGATTTGCACTAGAGGAGAAGTGATTGGCACCTGAAAGAGACATCTTGGATCTGGCTCTCATCCATGACTACAATTATCGTCTTTCCAGGCAGCCAGGGCCATCAGTTAGCCATAGGGGAGGGGAGGCTGTTATGACATGCACCCAGCCATGCCACCTTCCGAGGTTTAGATGCTCTAACTCCCAGGAGTATGGATAGCTGGGGTGGCTACTTTAAATATTCAGGACAGCTCTCTTTAGCATAATCATGCCCTATTTTTGTCCAAATGAAATAGCCAAATTAGCACTATTTAAATATAGAATTTGACATTCCAGTAGGTTGAGTTATTTTGAAGTTAGATCAAAATGTAATCTTTAAAAAGACTACAGTATTTGACATACCATATTGAGATCTAAACAGTACACAGGTTTTAAAAATTACCCTGCTCCTTCTTGTAAGGGAAAACATAGCAGCCCATCTGTTATCAATGTGAATATTTTTAATTGTGGTATACAAGGGATTATTGAACAGTAACTGACTATCCAAAAATCTAGTTTCCATTTTCAAATGTAACTTCAAGGATTTCGAATATTGTTTCTCTGTTCAAAAGGATATCAGTGCTCAGGAAAGAATATTTCTACTATTTTGAGAATTAACAGTGACAAATTCTATGGCTACATTGACTATAGTGTTGCTATGCTAAGGATGTGCTGTTTTTTGAAATCCATAAAAAGGCTTTGAAATAGAAACAAAAGCTGAAACATCTTTAACCCTACATTCTCAAAAAGTTACTTATCCCCAATATCTTTAGATACTGTACCATTGATCAATTAGATCCATAATCACACACAAATGTGATTTTATATAACTGTTAGTGGAATAAATGAAACAAATAGTTTATTCAAATATCAAGGGGGAAATGAAATAATTGCTGGATTTGGACTGACTCGATTGCATTACAATGAAACAGCATTGGCTCAGTGGGCTGTCTCTGTGCTGTAATAATTCGATAGTTACTGATTAGTTTGAATGGTAAAATCCATGACAACCTGCTGTGCCAACAAATCATATACTTACCTTCCGTACATGGCTGGAAAAGAGTGCGTTCATGTATTTGTCCTTTCGCTTCAATTCATTAGCTCTTGCAGAGAAGGCAGGTGTCATCTGTGGATTATCCTGTTTTTGAAGAGTAATGAAGAGTTGATGAGCAATCTTTTTAATCTCACCACAAAAGCACTATTGATGAACTATTATTTTGCTTCAACCAAGAAAAGACTTGAAAAGAAAACAGAAAACATCTGAAGAAAACACTTGTCAGGTCAGGCAGGAACTGTCAGACTTGAAGTGTTAACTCTTACCTTCCATTGACACTGCTTGATCCACTGAGTATTTCTGGCATTTTCAGATTTTGTTTCAGAATTCTAATTTTGTACACCATTTTTATTTTCAATAAAATGAACTACCTTGCATTTTTTCAATTATAACAATATTTTTCAAAACTATAAAACTTATTGTATGGCAGATATGTTCTTTATATAAAATTATAATGCAACACTGAAGGAATAGCTCCCATCATTAAATGATATATGGTAACAACTTTCATTTTAAGTGTAAAAATACCAGCTTCTGAATTACACACTAATCAAAACTTCTAAATGTTATCTGAAAGAAGAAATTGAAGTACAAATATTACATCTAGTCATATTGTAATCAGCAAATTAACTATTTTAATTTATAGCTCATAAACGCAAGCGATTCTGCAGATGCTGGAAATCTTGAACAACACACACAAAATGCTAGAGGAACTCAGCAAGTCAAGCAGCATCAATTGAGGGGAATAAACAGTTGATGTTTCCAGCCAAGTGCTTTAAATAGGACTGGAAAGGAAGGAGGTAGGAACCAGAATAGAAGGCTGGTGGGGGGGGGGGGGGGGGAGCATGAAAGCGAGCGTTTGATGGCTCTGAGTCTGTATTCACTGGAATTCAGAAGAATGAGGGGTGATCACATTGAAACCTATCGAATGGTGGAAGGCCTTGATAGAGTGGATGTGAAGCGTCTAAGGCCAGAGGACATCGCCTCAGAGTAGAGAGGCGTCCTTTTCGAATGGAGATGGGGAGGAATTTCTTGAGCCAGAGTGTGGTGAATCTGTGGAATTCTTTGCCACAGGCAGCTGTGGAAGCCAAGTCATTATGTATATTTAAGGCAGAGATTGATTGATTCTCGATCGATCAGGGCATGAAGGGATATGGGGAGAAGACATGAGATTTGGGTTTAAAGGAAAATTGGATCAGCCATGATGAAATGGCAGAGCAGACTGAAAGGGCCAAATGACCCATTTCTGAGGGGAAACTTCTACGCTCAGAGGGTTATGAGAGTGTGGAATGAGCTGCCAAGACAAGTAGTACATGCCAGCTTGATTTCAACTTTTAAGAGAAATTTGGATAGGTACATGGATGACCTACCAGCGCAGGTCAATGGTACTAGGCAGTTGAAATGGTTTGGCATGAACTAGATTGGCCAAAGTGCCTGTTTCTGTGCTGTAATTTTCTATGACTTTGACTCTATATAAAAAAAAGATGAGAGTGAGTAGGAAGGGGATGACATACAAAACTGGGAGGTGATACGTGGAACAGGTAAAAGGCTGAAGAAGAAGGAATCTAATAAGAGTGAACAGTAAACCATGAAAGAAAGGGAAGGAGTGGCATCAGAGGGAGGAGATGAGCAGGTGAGGAGAAGAGAAGGGGTGAGAGTGGGAACCAGAATGGGGAATGGACAAAGAGAGAAGGGTGAGTTAGGAGATTTTACTAGAAGTTAGCGAAATTGATGTTCATGGTATAAGGTTGAAGGCTACCCAGATGGGATAGGAGGTTTGGGGGTAAGTGTAGTACTTGTCACACTTGCAAGGACCAGTGGCTAGAAAGAGCTTAGTGGGAAGGAATGAGTGGATAAGGGAGTCATGTAGAGGGCAATCCCTAAGGAAAACAGAGAGTGAGGGTGAGGAAAAGATGTGCTTAGTATCCCATCTGATACTTAGGGATAGGATCTTGTTTGACATTGATGACTGAATTGGTACTGCTTCCTGCTTCTATGATGAGCTTGTCAATTTCATCGACTTTGCCTCCGACTTCCACCATGCCCTCAAATTTATTTGTTCCATCTCTGACTCCTCCCTCCCCTTTCCTGATCTCTCTGCCTCCATCTCTGGAGACAGACTATCTACTCACATTTTTTACAAACCTACTGGCTCTCACAATTATCTTGACTATACCTCTTCCCATCCTGTCTCTTGTAAAAATGATATTCTCTTCTCTCAGTTCCTTTGTCTCCTTTGCATCTGTTCTCAGGATTAAGCTTTCCATTCCAAAACATCTGAGATGTTCTACTTTTTCCCTTCCACCACCATCAACGTTGCCCTCACCTGCATCACCTCCATTTCCCACACATCTGCTCTCATCCCTTCCTCCCACTGTGGTAAAACAGATAGAGTTCCACTTGTCCTTATCTACCACCCAACCAGCCTCCATATCCAGCACATCATTCTCCATAACTTCTGCCACCTCCAACAGGATCCTACCACTAAGCACATTTTTCCCTCCCCGCACTCTCCACTTTCCGTAAGGATTGCTCCCTTGCCCACTTGTTCCTCCCCACTAATCTCGCTCCTGGAACTTATCTCTGCAAGTGTAACAGGTGCTACACCTGCCACTACACCTTGATTCACTCACCACCATTCAGGTCCCCAAACAGTCTTTCCAAGTGAGACAACACTTCACCTGTGAGTAGTCGGGGTTATCTGGTATAGCCTCCTCGATATCAGTGAACAACAACACAGAGGAGTCTGAAGATCGGGAATTACTTCATCAAGCACCTTTGTCCATTGTAAAAGGCAGTACTGCTGGTAGCCACCCACTTCCTATTCCCATTCCAACAGTTCTGTCCATGGCCTCTCTGTTGCCACGATGCGGCCAAACTCAGGTGAGAGGAGAAACACCTCATTTTCTGCCTGGGCAGCCTCCAATCTGATGGTGTCAACAACCAATTTCTCTAACTTCAGGTAATTTTTTCCCCACCTCCCTTTCTCTCTTTATCCATTCTCCATTCTGGTTCCCACCCCTCACCTGTCCATCTCCTCCTTCTGGTTCTCCTCCTCCTTCCCTTTGTTCCACGGTTCACTGTAATCTCTTTTTAGATTCCTTCTTCTTCAGCCTTTTACCTCTTCCACCTATCACCTCCCAGCTTCTTATTTCATCTCCTCCCCCACCCAACCACCATCTCCCTCATATGGTCTCACTTATCACCTGCTAGCTTGTATTCCTTCCCCATCCACCACTTCTTATTCTGGCTTTTGCCTCCTTCCTTTCCTGTCCTGATGAAGGCTCTCAGCTTGAAATGTCCATTGTTTATGCTGCCTGCCATGCTGAGTTCCTCCAGCATTTAGTGTGTGTTAATTTATAATTCATTTTCATACAATCTCAAAAGCAGCCTCTGAGATAGTATTGGGACCTGCATGTTGGAGAACACAATATGCCAACAACCATTCTTCAACTATGATATTTACAAGCAGTTTCAGCATCACTGTTGCAGAGAGGCTACCTGTGGTCCATTTGAAGCTGTGATAATAACCTTCAGATGCTGGATCAATGTTGGATCCCAGTGTGTGCCAAAGGATTTGGCTACCACTACAGTATATTTGTGTCAATCATATCCATGCCTTTTGATATTGAACTTAAATCTTACACTGGGCTACCAAATGCAGCAAGCAATTTCTTAGTAGAGTGATAGTGATTGTTTTTTTGATGACCATTGGGCCTGTGATGCATTGATATGTTCTCAGAGTCAGTGGTGTAGTTGGCACAATGTGGAGTACAAAGATATATTCATTGATTTAACCACCAGTATGGTTATTGAACTGTCTGTTACTCTGCATTTGAACCTGCCGAGCCTGACCTCTAGCACTGAATAAATGAATGACTACTTCTATTGCTTTTATGCATGTCTTGTGGATTTACTGATTCTTTCTCAATAAAATTTTAAAGTGGCTTGCCCATCAAATTTATTATTCTTTTACTGGTGTCAGTAGAAGGGGTGTATTAGTCCCTGATAGGAACTTTGTTAATGTCTCAGAACCAAGACCTTTGATCGGAACTGGGAAACAAATTAGTCAAGTTACAGAGATTTTGAGAATGTCTTGTATCTTTTCTTCTGGTCATCTGGTAACCTCTTTCTGTGATAGAGCTCAGAAAAGTGAAGTATGCCCATTCAATCATATTCTCAACATATACTGGCATGTCAGCCAAACTATATGTCAAAATGTTTCTCAGTTTTTCTACTGCTTTTCTTGCTGAGTCCACTAGTTTACATTGCTTCTCCTCTTTCTTTCTGTAAAAATTAAACAGTTCACATTTTTCAGCATTAAATCTTATGTGCCACTTATCCACCCATTCAGTAAGCCTGTGTACTATTATTACTTTCTTCATAGCTCACTAAGTTTTGCGTTATCTAAAATCTAAAAATTGTATCCTGTACACTAAGTAGAAGGCATGCACAAGTCATTGGTGAGGCTGCATTGGAGTACTGTGTACAGTTATAGTTGTCTTATTATAGAAAAGACATGGTTAAACTGGAAAGAGTGCAGTGAAGATTTACAACAATGTGGCAAGAACTAGAGGGCTTGAGTTATTGGGACTGGTTAGCCAGGCCAGGTCTTTATTCCTTGGAATACAACAGAAATGGTGACCTCTTGGAAGTGTTTAAAATTATGAGAGGCATACACTTTATTAGGTACACCTGTACATCTGCATGCTAATGCAAATAGCAAATCAGCCAATTATGTGGCAGCAAATGAATGCACAAAAGCATTCAGATATGGTCAAGAGGTTCAGTTGTTGTTCAGACCAAAAATCAGAATGGGGAAAATGTGATCTAAGTGACTTTGACCGTGGAATGATTTTTGGTGCCAGACAGGGTGGTTTGTGTATCTCAGAAACTGCTGATCTCCTGAGATTTTCATGCGCAACTGTCTCAAGAAATTACAAAGAATGGTGTGAAAAACAAAAACAAAATCATCCAATGACCATCAGTTCCATGAGTGAAAATGCCTTGTTAATGAGGAAAGTCAGAGGAGAATGGCCACACTGGTTCAAGCTATCAAGAAGGCAACAGTAACTCAAATAACAACGTGTCACAATAGTGGTGTGCAGAAGAGTATCATGTTGCACCATGAAGTGGATTGGCTACAGCAGCAGCAGAACATGAACATACAGAAATACATTCAGTGGCAACGTTGTTAGGCACACTTCTGTTCCCAATAAAGTTTCCACTGAGTTTAGATAAAGCGAATAGTAACAGTGTCCCTCCCTCTCCCCACCCTAAGTAGGGAGTCCAAAACTAAGGGGTATAGGTTTAGGATGAGAGGGAAAAGATTTAGAAGGGATCTGAGGGGCTAATTTTTCCTCACGCAGAGAGTGGTGAGTATATGGAATGATCTGCCAGATTAAATGATTGAGGCAGGGACAAAAGTATCATTTAAGAAACACTTGGATAGGGGTATATGTAGTGGTGGGGCATGGAGGGACATGGGCCAGGCACAGGAAATTGCGACTAGCTGGCTGAGCTTCATGGTTGGCATGGACTGGTTGGGCTGAAGGGCCTGTATCTGTGCTGATGAAGGACCTTGGCCAAAAACTCTACTGTTTACTCTTTTCCATAGATGCTGCCTAGCTAGCTGAATTCCTCCCAGCAGCTTGTGTGTATCACCTGGGTGTTTATCTATTTTATATTCAGCCTGACAGTCTATTAACTATTGTTTATGAATTATTAGATCAGCCAGATTTTAATTAGATCATCATTTGCTGAGAATCTTTGTGCAACATAATGCAAAAACATCATGTCAAGTTGCCATTTACTACATCAGCCATGCCTCTTGCCTCCATAAATAGGCTTCTTATTTGACTTGATTGCCCTGTCCCTCTGCTTATCAGCCTCTTCCTGTTTAATACCTGCAGAATATTTGATTCCCTTTTGTGTTTGCTACCACTCTTTTTTGATGGTCTTACATTGTCTCTCATTTCCCTTTTCACTTACTCTTTGAATTTCCTGTAATCATTCCAGTTTTAACAACCCTTAATCAGTCATATGGTCTCTTTTTACTGCTATATTATATTTTCACTGTTTCTGGTGATCCATGGAATTCGAGTTTTAATTTCACTACTTTTCTCTTTCATGAGAATGTTGCTACACTGAAGCTGAAATAGTTTGACTTTAATCGCGTCCCATTTTTCAAGTATAGTTTTGCCTGTCAAGCTTTGATTCTAATTTATTCTGGTCACATCTGTACTGAAATTGGACCATCTCCAGCTGAATTTCTTTACTTTTAAGTGGTTTATATGTTTTTCCATAGATAATCTAAACCTTAGAATCAAGTTCAGATTCAGATGTATTTATCACACGTACATCAAAACAGACAGTGAAATACCTTGTTTGCCCAACTAGCATAACTAGCATACCCAAGGGTGCTGGGGCAACTTGTAAGTGTTGCCAGACATTCTGGTGACAACATGGCACTCTCAAAATGTTCCATAGAACAACACAAGCAGCAACAATAACAATAAAAAAGACACGACAATAACAGCAAAGCAAGCCTCTTTCCCATCACTAATTCACTCACAGCAACTCACACACACACACACACACAGAGGGCTCCAACTCCAGGACAGGTTTCCTCTGGGCTTCCGGTCTTTGTCTCCAGCTCCTCAGACTCACTCCAATTTGAGACTTCACCCCAAAGTGCTGATCATGGGCTTGACTGTCAGACCTTGACTGCCAGACTCACACAGACCTCTGATCCTAGTGAACTGGGCCCTGGTGACTCTTTTGGACTTTCGTAACTCCTTTGGGCCTCTGCCTTTGACTTTGACTTTCGGTGTTGCCCTCCAGACTTCACAGGTTTGACCTTTGGGCCTCTACTTCCAGACCTGCATGGGCCTCCGAATCTGGCGACCTGGGGAGGGTCACCATTTCCGACCTGGGACTTACCACTATTGACCTAGAACTCACCACCTGTACAGACTACCAACCGAGGATTGGTGCTGGTCCCCTCACCGACACAACTTCCAAGATAGTTAATGTTTGACTGGGGGATGCTTCAACCTGAATTCGTGCCCACTCTTCACTTACTACCCCGACCTCCAAGTCTTCCTCATCCCAGTCCCTAAACCATAGGGTGAACCCTAATGCCCTGTGCTGTCTCCAAAAACATCCCTATGAACACAGCAAACAACTCTGTGCTTAAATCCAAAATAAAGATACTAAACCTTTTCTCCATTCCTATCATTGAGAAACAGAATCCACATAGTGATTCAGCTAGAAGCCCTTTGATTGCTAGAAGGAGGGAATTACAGAGGACTCTTTCTATGCAAAGCAGCAGGAGACCCTATTGCATCGGATTTGCCTCCTTTCTTAGTCATGATTAGAGTTTCTGAGGTCCTGTGGTCCTCAACTCATGTGAGTGAGATCAGACTGTGAATTTATGCCAGAAGGCCCTCTCTGCCAAGTTTTAGAATTTCAGCAGGGTCACCATCTGCTCCATAGGCACCGTTGATCATGATTGGTAATGGGCCAGTTCAGCTTCTTGTTCATTTATGATAAGTCTAGATCAGATTGCACCTTGTGGGATAGAGTCAAGGACACCCACATGAAAGACAAATTTGCATTTAAGGAGTCGTTCAAAATTTCCCTCCAGCAGGCACCGGCTGTCTTGCTGTCCTTGATAAGTTTTTCTCCCTTCTTGGTTCTTAGTGGGGCAAGTCCTTGGGCGCTTGCACCATTGATGGCCTAGACAGTGATGAAGTTTTCATGCATCTTGTAGTTATCAGCTAGTTGCTAGATCTCCAACACTCGACCAACTGATTTTTCTTTTAGTTGTGAGTTTTTTGTTAGACTTTACCCTTCTGGTGCCAATAGATCTTTCTTAGCCAGAGGCCGAATGGAGGTTCCAGTCTAGGCATTTGTGATTAACTCCTGGATTTCCTTTTTCTCATATGCCTTTTTAGGACAGAACAAAAGCTTCTTTGTAGATGCCAATTATGCTGAACATGTGGGCAGACCAAGCACTGTGGACATTCTGTGGCTTCTATTGGTTGAAAGTCACATAGGTAAATTAACCTCATTTCTCTCTGGGGGAACGGAATAAATTATTCCCTTCTATACTAATACTGTACCATTCTAGTTGAATCCTATCCTTTCAATGATTCATTGTGCTACTATTCAGCAATTTTAAACACTTCTACATTCAAGTGAAGACAAATAAGTCTGTAACTTGACTAGCTACGCTTTGGCTTATTTAAATGAAGGGTTTGCTATTTTTCAACATTGATCCTACTCACACCCAAAACTTTGAAAGATGGCAATCTTGAATTTGTAATTACTTCAGTCTAAATTTAGGTGGAAAAACTTAGTGATTTCTTTGCTCTTAAGCTTCCTCAGCATACACAACTGGTATTTCCTTAAGACTTTCAGGACTTAAGGTGATTGCTTTCATAGTTCTTTCTGAACCTTTCCACCAGGGAAAACAGTCAGTAAGATAGTGATTAAGACTGATTTGCCCCTTCCTACATTCACACAGGGAAGGAACTAATTAATTTCATTACATCCGTTATGTTGGAGAAAGGAAATGCTCATGTACAGTAGTGTTAGAAAGTTCGTGAACCCTTTAGAATTTTTTTCTATTTCAGCATAAATATGAACACTTGCTTTTAGTAACTGGTGTGATCCCCTTGTATAGCAATAACTTCAACCAAATGTTTCTGGTAACTGCTGGTCAGTCCTACACATAGAACTATAGAAAATCTACAGCACAGTACAGGCTCTTCAGCCAAAAATGCTTTGCCGAACATGTACTTACTTTAGAAATTACCTAGGGTTACCCATAGCCCTCTATTTTTCTGAGCTCCATGCATCCATCCAGGAGTCTCTTAAAAGATCCTGTCGTATCTGCCTCCACCACCATTGCTGGCAGCCCATTCAATGCACTCACCACTCACCATGTAAAAAACTTACCCCTGACATCTCCTCTGTACCTACTTCCAAGCACCTTAAAATTGTGCCCTGTCGTGTTAGCCATTTCAGCCCTGGGAAAAAGCCTCTCTGCCTATCTACATGATCAATGCCTCTCATCATCTTATACACCTCTATCAGTTCACCTCTCATCGTCCGCCGCTCAAAGGAGAAAAGGCCGAGTTCACTCAACCTATTCTCATAAGGCATGCTCCCCAATCCAGGCAATATCCTTGTAAATCTCCTTTACACCCTTTCTATGGTTTCCACATCCTTCCTGTAGTAAGGTGACCAGAACTGAGTGCAGTACTCCAAGTGGGGTCTGACCAGGGTCCTATAGACTTGTAACATTACCTCTCGGCTCCTAAATTCAATCCCACATTTGATGAAGGCCAATGCACTGTATGTCTTCTTAACCACACAGTCAACTTGCGCAGCAGCTTTGAGTGTCCTATGGACTCCGACCTCAAGATCCCTCTGATCCTCCACACTGCCAAGAGTCTTACCATTAATACTATATTCTGCCATGATATTTGACCTACCAAAATGAACAACTTCACACTTATCTAGTTTGAACTCCATCTGCCAATTCTCAGCCCAGTTCTGCATCCTATCGATATCCTGTTGTAACCTCTGACAGCCCTTCACACTATTCACAACACCTGATGACACCTTTGTGTCATCAGCAAATTTACTAACCCATTCCTCTACTTGCTCATTCAGGTCATTTATAAAAATGACAAAGAGAAGAGGTCCCAGAACAGATCCCTGAGGCACACCACTAGTTACCGACCTCCATGCAGAATATGACCCGTCTACAAGCCAATTCTGGATCCACAAAGCAAAATCACCTTGGATCCCATGCCTCCTTTCTTTCTCAATAAGCCTTGCATGGGGTACCTTATCAAATGTCTTGCTGAAATCCATATACACTACATCTACTGCTCTACCTTCATCAATGTGTTCAGTCACATCCTCAAAAAATTCAATCAGGCTTGTAAAGCATGACCTGCCTTTGACAAAACCATGTTGACTATTCCTAATCAGATTATGCCTCTCCAAATGTTCATAAATCCTGCCTCTCAGGATCTTTTCCATCAACTTATCAACCACTGAAGTAAGACTCACTAGTCTATAATTTCCTGGGTTATCTGTACTCCCTTTCTTGAATAAGGGAACAACATCTGCAACCCTTCAATCCTGCGGAACCTCTCCCATCCCCATTGATGATGCAAAGATCATTGCCAGAGGCTCAGCAATCTCCTCCCTCACCTCTCACAGTAGCCTGGGGTACATCTCAACCAGTCGCGGAGACTTATCCAACTTGTTGATT
Source organism: Hemitrygon akajei (assembly GCF_048418815.1). NCBI lineage: Eukaryota > Metazoa > Chordata > Chondrichthyes > Myliobatiformes > Dasyatidae > Hemitrygon > Hemitrygon akajei. Next base: position 6,027,937 of record NC_133141.1, on the reverse strand, counting down.
TCCAAAAGCTCCAGCACATCCTCTTTCTTAATGTCTATATGCTCAAGGTTTTCAATCCACTGTAAGTCATCCCTACAATAGCAGTGAATACTGAAGCAAAGTATTTATTAAGTTTCTCTGCTGTCTCCTCTGGTTCCATACACACTTCTCCACTGTCACACTTGATTGGTCCTATTCTCTCACGTCTTATCCTCTTGCTCTTCACATACTTGTAGAATGCCTTGGGGTTTTCCTTAATCCTGTTTGCCAAGGCCTTCTCATGGCCCCTTCTGGCTCTCCTAATTTCACTCTTAAGCTCCTTCCTGCTTGCCTTATAATCTTCCAGATCTCTATCATTACCTAGTTTTTTTGAACCTTTCGTAAGCTCTTCTTCTCTTCTTGACTAGATTTACAACAGCCTTTGTACACCACGGTTCCTGAACCCTACCATCCTTTCCCTGTCTCCTTGGAACTTATCTATGCAGAACACCATGCAAATATCCCCTGAACATTTGCCACATTTCAGCCATACATTTCCCTGAGAACATCCGTTCCCAATTTATGCTTCCAAGTTCCTGACTGATAGCTTCATATTTCCTCTTACTCCAATTAAATGCTTTCCTAATTTGTCTGTTCCTATCCCTCTCCAGTGCTATGGTAAAGGAGATAGAGTTATGATCACTATCTCCAAAATGCTCTTCCACTGAGAGACTTGACACCTGAGCAGGTTCATTTCCCAATACCAGATCAAGTACAGTAGCAGAAGTTCCCACTTGCTTTATAAAGGCAACAACTATACCAGTGCCTAAGATGAATAATGAGGGCTGCCTTAACCACTATTACCCAGTAGCACTCACATTGACAGTGATGAAATGCTTTTGAGAGGTTGGTTATGACTAGACTGAACTCCTGCCTCAGCAAGGACCTGGACCCACTGCAATTTGCCTATCATCACAATAGGTCAAAGGCAGACGCAATCTCCATGGCTCTTCACCTGGCTTTAGACCACCTAGACAACACAAATACATACATCAGGATGCTGTTCATCGACTATAGCTCAGCATTTAATACCATCATTCCCACAATCCTGATTGAGAAGTTGCAGAACCTGGGCCTCTGTACCTCCCTCTGTAATTGGATCCTAGACTTTCTAACCAGAAGACCACAGTCTGTGTGGATTGGTGATATCCTCCTCGCTGACGATCAACACGGGCGCACCTCAGGGGTGTGTGCTTAGCCCACTGCTCTACTCTCTATATACAGATGACTGTGTGGCTGGGCATAGCTCAAATACCATCTACAAATTTGCTGACGATACAACCATTGTTGGTAGAATCTCAAGCGGTGAAGAGAGGGTGTACAGGAGCGAAATATGCCAACTAGTGGAGTAGTGCACCAGGAGCACCAGACTCAGTATATTGCACCAGCTGACTCACAGGTGAAGTGTCACCTCACCTGGAAGGACTGTCTGGGGCCCTGAATGGTGGTGAGGGAGGAAGTGTAAGGGCAGGTGTAGCACTTGTTCTGCTTATAAGGATAAGTGCCAGGAGGGAGATCGGTGGGAAGGGATGGGGGGTGTTGAATGGACAAGGGAGTCACATAGGGAACGATCCCTGCAAAAAATAGAAGGGGGGGGGGAGGGAAAGATGTGCTTGGTACTTATGTACTTACCCTTGTAAGCAGAACAAGTGCTACATCTGCCCTTACACTTCCTCCCTCACCACCGTTCAGGGCCCTAGACAGTCCTTCCAGGTGAAGCGACACTTCACCTGTGAGTCAGCTGGTGTGGTATACTACGTCTGGTGCTCCCAGTGTGGCCTTCTATATATTGGTGAGACCCGACACAGACTGGGAGACTGTTTCACTGAACACCTATGCTCTGTCCGCCAGAGAAAGCAGGATCTCCCAGTGGCCACACACTTTAATTCCACATCCCATTCCCATTCTGATATGTCTATCCATGGCGTCCTCTACTGTCAAGATGAAGCCACACTCAGGTTGGAGAAACAACACCTTATATTCCGTCTGGGTAGCCTCCAACCTGTTGGCATCGACATTGATTTCTCTAACTTCCGTTAATGCCCCTCCTCACCGCATCCCTTATTTATTTATTTATTTCCCCCCTTTTTTTTCTCTCTCTGCTCCTCTCACAATCACTCTTTGCCTCTTCTCCATCTTCTTCTGGTGCTCCGCTCCTCCTTTCTTTCTCCCTAGGCCTCCCGTCCCATGATCCTTTCCCTTCTCCAGCTCTGTATCCCTTTTGCCAATCACCTTTCTAACTCTCAGCTTCACCCCACCCCCTCCTGTCTCCTCCTATCATTTCACATTTCCCCCTCCCCCTCCTATTTTCAAATCTCTTACTAGCTTTTCTTTCAGTTAGTCCTGACGAAAGGTCTCAGCCCGAAACGTCGACTGTTCTGCTTCCTATAGATGCTGCCTGGTCTGCTGCATTCCACCAGCATTTTGTGTGTGATGCTTCAATTGGGTTATGATCTGGACTCTGACTTGGCCATTCCAAAACAATAGATTTTCATCTTTTTAAACCATTTAAACCATTCAATTGTTGATTTACTCTTGTGTTTTGGATCATTGGCTTGTTGCATCATCCACTTCTATTTAGCTTCAGGTGACGGATCACTACCCTGACATTCTCCTGTTACATGTCTTGATACAATTTTGATTTCAATGTTCCCTCAATGAATGTAAGCTGTTCAGGCCATGAGGCAGCGATGCAGCCCCAAACCATGGTGCTCCTTCCACCATGCTTCACAGTTGTCATGAGGTTTTGGTATTGGTCTTCAGTGCCCTTTTCCCTCCAAACATAGAAGTGTGGATTTCTGCCAAAAAGTTCAACTTTTGTCTCATCTGTCCACAGAACATTGTCACAGAAGCATTGTGGAACACCCAGGTGCTCTTTGCAAACTTGAGACATGCAGCAATGTTTTCTTTGGAAAGCAGTGGTTTCCTCTGTGATGTCCTTCCATGAACACCATTCTTGTTCAGTGTTTTTCTTATAGTGGACACATGAAACAGAGACTTCAGCAAGTTCTAGAGATTTCTGCAGGTCTTTTGCTGTTACCCTTGGGTTCTTTTTCCACCTCCTTCAGCATTGCACATTGTGCTCTTGGTGTGATTTTTGCAGGATTGCCCACTCCTAGGGAGAGTAGCAACAGTACAGATTTTCCTCCATTTGGAGACAATTTCTCTTACTGCGGGCTGATGAACACTCAGAAACCTTTTCCAGCTTTATTCATCTCTACAATTCTTCTAAGGTCCTCTGAAAGTAGTTTTGATTGAGGCATGGTGTACATAAATAGATCTTTCTTGAGAAGAGCAGGGTCAGTCAGTAACCTGACTTTGTGTTTCTTTTTTATAGAGCAGGGCAACTCTCCAACCCACACATGCAATCTCACCTCATTGATTGGAACTCCTAACTCCAAATAGCTTTTGTAGAAGGCATTATCCCAGAGGTTCACATACTTTTTTGAACCTAGACTATGATTGTTTAAATAGTGTACTCAGTAATGATGAGAAGAAGTACAATTGTTTGCGTGTTATTTGTTTAGGCAGATTGTGTTTGTCTGTTATTGTGATTTAGATGAAGATCAGACTTAGATGAAGATCAGATCACATTTTATGAGTAATTAATGCAGAAAACCAGGTAATTGCAAAGGGTTCACAAACTTTTTCTTGCAACTGTAGATCTCAGAGCTAAGCAGAAAAGGATCCAGATTTTTAGCACTTTGTTGTTATTTGCTTTCTAACTCCAGTCAAAGATCAATGTCTACCTGTTATGATCCTTTCACTGTTTGATGCCTTGCTCTTTTCTTGGTTCATGTTAATCACTTTCAACGTTAGACTTCTGCAACAATTGCCTGCCATGGCATAATAATCTTTATGTACCTAAAAAAAATCTATGTGTGATACAACAGTGGATTCTATTTATTCTATTAAACTGTTAGATGGCCTGTTAGACCAATAAAACATGAGTGATTTTTGCACTTCAAATGAATAACTCAACAGTGCGGAAATAAATTATCAACACCTGAAGAGATGAGACAAGTTAACATCTCTTATTTAAGTCAGTTATGACAAAAGGTCTTTAAAAGTTACTTTATTCTAGAAGGTAATATAGCTATTATTTTTGCACAGATTTTGACTTTCAGATTCAGAAAATTTATAACATTTTTCATCTGAACAAACTCAAACCTGATCCAGAAATATTTGAAAGTTATCATGTACAACATGATATAGTTAAACACCTATTTTAAAATGACGTCTTTTTGTCTGGTGGTAAGCATATGAACATGTTGGTGCCAGTGTGTCATTGGTGAAGGGCTCACAGTGCTATTGAATGATGTTTGATATTATGGGGCCAAAAATTATTCTTTTCACTAAATAGATCCAAGTGCAAAATATTTAACAAAGCTTTAACCAAAATAACATTTCTCCATTTCTTCCCATGTTGAGGTAACACTGTACAAGATTATATTTCTCATATTTTTTCCAAAGCTATGTTATTTAGAAATACTCACCCTATAATATTCTTGCATTCTAATTTTTCCTCTTCAAACTAACCTCTTTTTACTTTCTATCCAATACCATTACTATGAAGCTGGCAAGGTCACGGGAGGTTGAGGGTGAGGGACAGACACGGGGAGTGTTTTTTTAAATCACTTCCTCTCTTTCCCTCAAAGTCTATAGAGCATGGGCAAGCCCAGCAAGATAAATTTGATGAGCGCTTTGATGAAATCACCATAGATTCTTACCAGTTTATATACCGTATTTGTTATAGAATCGTGCACTAGTGGCATAGAAAAATACAGCAGGAAAGCAGGTGTTTCAGCCCACCAACTCCATGCCAACCGTCAAGCACCCATTTATTCTATTGCTACATTAATCCCATTTTTATTCTCCCCATGTTTCTATCAACTATCTTAGACTCTATTACTCAGCTATGAACTAGTGCCATTTTACAGGGGTTAACTAATCTAACAACCTGCATGTCTTTGGGAAGTGAGAGGTAATCCATGCATCCCCAGGGAGAATGTGCAAATTCCACACAGTGTCATTTTCAAGAAGAAAGCATTAATATTAGACAGAATTGCATTTGAACTGATTCCCTTTGTCAAAAAACAAATGTATACATGTTTTAAACTCAGCTTGAAGGATATGCTCAGTTCATCCCACAGTACCTTTTGCCTGAAATAATGCAGTCAAGTGTTATTAAAAGAATTTGGATGAGCTAACTGTTACACCACACAAAGGAACTAATTCACTATTGGAGGAACAGTTTTTTGTTAAAGATGCCAGAGCTTTGAAAGAACAACCTAGAGTTCTCCTGATGTGCTGGCCAGCACCTATTCCTGAATATGCAATACTGCTATTATCCTCATTGTCAAATGCGAAGCTAGCTGATAGATTAGAATTGTTTTTACCTATATTAAAATAAATGCATTCAAATATTTTTAAAACATTATAAAGACCAACTCCATTTTCTCTTTCTGTATACTTTGATATCAAGGTGTAGCAATTACAATTATGTTATGTACACAATACATTAATAAAATTTGTTGCTGACAAACTGAACAAGCAGCTGAACTATTCCTTTTAAGGAGAAAATTCCCAAAATACAATAATAAGAGTTGCCAATTATATTAGGTCATTGCTGGTCTCAGTGGGTTCCAGCAAAGATGAAAGTCCCAGCAAAGCTGCTGAATGTTGGTTGCAAGCCAGAGGGATGCTGAATTTCATTAGTGCACAACCACTGCAGCTGAGAGGAGCCCTCTCTGCTCTCCCCCCAATGCATATCTTTCTATCTCCCCCTCCCTCCCCCTCTTCCCCTTCACACAGTCACACAATTTCTGTAGCAACATATCCTATTGCATCGCAAATGAGAGCAGTACAAACAAATCAGTCTCTGAGATCAACAACAGGAAAGGAAGAGCCAAAAAGGCAGATATACTGGTGTGGGACTAGATGCTGGCAAGGTCCCCTAGTCACAATACAGATTGTAATTGCATTCCTAATGGTGCATCAGTTGGTTGATATCTCTTGGAGGAAACAAGGCTAGATGCACAGACTGTTGTCTTCAGGTAAAGAAGTAGCCTTGAGAGTCAAAAAATACACAAATACTGCATGTTGCTAAATTCATTATGTGGCCAGGCAGAGAAACAAATAAAATCTATGAATGATAAATGAAAAATGGTAGAAATATTTGACAAGCCCATCAAAGAGCAAGGTAGAAGATAATATTAAAATAAAGTACCAATGTTTAATACATAAACCTCATGTTCACTTAAACCTTTGATCCGACTTTCTACCAGATGCCAGTAAACCTGCTGTATATTCCAGCCATTTTATATTTTGTTTTAGATTTTCAGCTTTTGTAGTTTCCTGCATTTTTTTCACCACTACATTAGTAATAAATGCTGAAGTAACAGTGATTAAACTCTCTTGCATCAGAAAACTAATCAAGTTCGTATCTAAAATATCAAGATCTCTCAGCAACCCATATACAATAATGACTGAATGACATATGCCTAGCAAATATATGTTTATATAGTGATGTAGTTTGTGGATTTTTGTAAAAAAAAAATCATAGTACATTGTTGTCTATATTCACTCAGTTTAATTGACTGTGCTACTATAATAAGAGAATCTTTTGCAATTTTTTCAATCCCACTATGCCAACATCCTAATATGGCCTTTGTTAAGGTAACACAGATGCTTCCCTATAAGCAAAACAATAATCAATAGGACTGGAATAATCATGCATTGTGACTGAGTCAGAGTTATAGTATACTATGGATTTTAATAAAAGCTTATACTAAATAGATTTATTTAAAAACTTAAATATTCTTCTGGAGGTATATTTATCTTTTCTCAAATCGCCTCATCCAGCACATAAGTAGAACATCTTATGGTTGATAAAATAGGTGTGGATTTTGATTTGAGCCTGCCACAATGCTCTTTCTTAGTATGGGCTGCTGCCTTACAGTTCCAGTGACCTGCATGCAGTGCTGATCTCTGGTGCACGTTTTCCTTGTGATTAAGTGGGTTTTCTCAGGGTGTTCCAGTTTCCTCCCATATCCTAAAGATACAGTATGTGGATGGTAGATTAGTTGGCCACTGTATACTGTCCCTAGTATGTAGGTAACTAGTAAAATTGGGGAGCAGTTCATACGAATGTGGGGAGAATAAAATTAGTGTGAATGTATGCTTAACGGTTGGCATAGATTTAGTGAGCTGAAAGAACTGTTTCCATGCTATATGAGTCTGTGACTATTCTAGTATAACATTGTTTTCTCAATTAAGCAGTCACTTGAGGTACAGGATAACTTGCTTGTCCTGTGGGTTCCAAGGTGACCAATGAGTCTCATGAGGACCTGTAGACTTTGCCTAATGTAGGATAGGTTGAGTTTGCATGGTGAAATGGATGGGTAAATTATTGGAGAGAATTGGAGTAGCCTGAGCCTTCCTGGAGGGTTCTCCACTAGTCTAAGTGGACTGCGGCTAAGAATTCTAATAAATTGCTGAAGATGTTTTGTTTTTTCCCACTGATTCCTGTAGTACATGACTGGTCACAGGCCCTCAATCTGAATAACTGTCCTCCACTATCACCCTCTGAATTGTTTCACCAAACCAATTTTGTATCCAGCTGGCTAGCTGGACCCCATGTGATCTCATCTTCTGGACCAGTGGTCAAGGGGAGAACATACAAACTCCTTACAAACAGCAGTGGAATTGAACCCAGTAGCCAATGTTGTAATAGCATTACACTAAACACTACATTACTATGTTGCACAGCGCTGATGGTAATTATTATTCAGTTTGATTTAGAATAGTTATGGAAAAGGACAGAGTTAAAGTAGATATAAGAAATCTACATTAGAGTAATGGTACTCTAACATCATTGAGAAGTGATTAAACAAGGGTAGTTTGGAAATAACTCCACAAATGTAAGTGTAAATCAGTCTCCAATCAATGGAAGCATTCAAGGATGTTCAACGTATACATGTTTCCAGTAACAAAAAGGATTGGACTGCAAAATCTACAGCCTTTAGAAGTTAAAATGCATAGAAGTTAGAATGAGGCAAAATTAAAGGAAATCTTGTCAGCAAGGTGCATTTAGTACAACAGAAACCCTGAATGAGTAGAAACTGTAGAAGAGATAAGAAAAGAGTATGCAGAAATATAGAAACAGCATGCAAAATTATAGTCAAGTAAAATCAGTAAAATAAATCAGTAAAAGGTTTCCAGGGTGGGAAAATTGTAGATGGCAGTAGATTGCATAAACTAGCATAGTTTTCTGATTTATAAAGTTCTAAGGTCCAGGATATAATAAATAGGAAGGATCTATTTCCCTTACCAGAGAAGCCAAAATCCATAGGGTACTTGTTTAAACTAATAGGGAGAGGGATTAAAGGGGGAGATGGGGGAAGTTTTTAGAGAGGGTCTGGAACTCATTGTTTGAAAGGAAAGGCAGCCTCTTTCAGCTTCAATGAATCATGTTCTCTGGAAGCATGCTTAATGAGGTACAAGATTTTCTAGGCAACTAGAGAGTGAGCATAGTCAGTTTCAGTAATATTCTGGGCATTCTAAAGGAGCTTTAATAAATATAATCTGAAATATAAAACAGTACCAGGTTTCCACTCATTTAATAGCTACAAAAAGTTAAAAGCATACAGTAAAATAATGTTTGTTCACAAAAATCTGCAAGAGTGAACAGAAAGAATTGCTTAAATTGAGCTTTTTTAAATACAGTGAATAGGGACAGACTATTTCCTCAGGCGGGTGAGCCCATGACAAATGATCATTAGTTTCAAATGAGCATGCGGAGAAAGACGTGAGAGATTAAGAGCAATTTTCTCTTAGCATGTTAATGGAGCATGGTATGACTGGCCACAGGGAAAGTGAAGGCAGAAATTTCTAAATGCAAAGAAAATGTTTTAAATGCAGGTAAGAGTTTTGAAGAGACCATGCTGCACTTTGGGGCTCTCTGTAGAATTTGTACATTCTCTCCCTGAATGCAATGGTTTCCTCCCCCGTGCCAAAGAGATGCTGGTTGATAGAGCAACGGTGGCTATAATTTAATGGCAATTTGAGGGGAAAAATATGATTAGAATAGGTGAGTATTTGAAGGTTAGCGTAGATGCTGGGTCTCTCCTTCTGCTGATGATGATGACCTGACTTGTTTATATGAGAACAATTTAGAAGTTTACAGAGGAAAAAGAATCTGACAATATAATCATGCTTTTTTCCCCCAAAAATAATAAATTCCTTTAGGAAATAAATTAGAAAGCATTGAATATATATACAGTACATATCCTGTAACTATCTACATCTCCTTTTAACACTGGCAGCTTACAAACTAAACCTTTTGAGGTCTGGAGTCACTTAAAAGACATATTATTACATCTGAACAGATGATTCTTGATTTCTGGAATAAAATAAATAAATACAGTGAGAAGGTAGGACGGGTTACTATAAAGTGGGTGCAAATTGCACAGATAGGCTAAAGTGAACAAATAAAGTGGGAGGAGGCTCGAGTAATTTAAAAACATTGAAATAGGTTTCCGTGCTATTAAATTTTCTAATGCCATGTAACTCACCTAAAATATGAATAGCTTTTTTCCCCACTTCTGGCTGACCTGCTATATTTTTATTATTTTTACATTACGGAGGGCAGCTTGCTGCAGGTTAATTAGAAAAATGATAAAGGCAATAAAAACCAGTCCTTGCTCACATTCAATCTACTTGTAAAAGTAATCAACCAGAAGGATATGCCTGTGAAAGTTGATACAGGACTATAGATAGAAGTTAATAATAACGAACTATTCTGCATATAAGGTTAAGAATTTCCTATGTGAACTAGTTAACTAGTGATGGTGCAATACTTATAAAAAAAACTGATCATTCAAACATCATTCAATAAAATTTTCATGACACTGGCATTATAAATATAAAAACCCATTAATTCCATATCTACTGTAACAAATATTCTCATTGTACTACCACATACAGTTTCCTTTTTAGTGTTGTTATATCAGACACCACAGGACTAATTTTCACGTACCGTTTCAAAAGAAGAGTATGGATTATATCTTGCAACTACAGTCTAATGTCAGGACAAAATTGAATTTCACATGGAAAAGCATGTTTTAATAAATGATGCACCTAATTGCGAAAAGGAAATTGTGCCTAACTAATCTTTTACAAAGAAACTGAAATTATGCCACAGTTGTTGCTTTATAGTCTTTGAAAAGGCAAATGACAAAATGCTACGTAATAGGTGCACTGAGGAAATAGAAATGAATGTTAACATCAGAATGCTGACAACCTGGATACAAAATTATCAGTGATAAACAAATGATAAATAAGGAAATGCACTATAATCCAAGCATGGAGATATCCAGCAGGTCTAATTGGATTTATGAGGTAGGTAGATGGTTGTCAACCTGATACAAAATTGATGACCTTATGATCCGCAATTTTCAAAAAAAGTACTGCCAGTTAGGAACAAATAAAAACAAAGATGTAAATCTTTGAAGGTGACCAGGTTAATTCAGAAAGCATTGAAGAAAACAAATGGAATACAAGTTTATGAAGTGAATACAAAAACAAGGACATATCACTAGCTAGCCTTTAGCAGGAACCATGTTAATTCTGGGAATTATACTGTGGTGCTCTGGGGGCAAGGTCGACAACACTCCCCAGCATTCCTCGCGGCCAACGCTAATTATTGTTCTTGTTTTAAAATGCATTCATGGCGTGCATGTTCAGTAGAATTATGGTGAGGTGTTCAAGTTCATTTATTTTAGCTCAGATTATACAGTTTCTTGCTTGTGTGTTTGTGTGCTACTCTTTGTGTGCAATAATCACCTTCCCCACCAGCATGTGACTGAGTTAGTTCTCACCGAGCTATTGCACTCTGTCTGTTATTGTGCTTGTCGCAATAACAACGGTAGTTGAGGTAAATGAGCTCTTCTCATCTCATCATGGACCGAAGTACTTTAGAGGAAACGGATGAACATATAACATAGAAATTTACAGCACATTACAGGCCTTTTGGCCCACAATGCTGTGCCAATTATGTAACCTACTCTAGAAACTGCCTAGAATTTTCCTAGCGCATAGCGCTCAATATTTCTACGTTCCATATACCTATCTAAGAAGCTCTTAAAAGACCCTACTATATCCGTTTCCACCACTGCCACTGGCATTCCATACACCCACCACTCTCTGTGTGAAAAACTTACCCCTGACATGCCTTAGTAACCTATTTCCAAGCACCTTAAAACTATGCTCCCTCGTGTTAACCATTTCAGCCCTGGGAAAAAAGCCTCTGGCTATCCACACGATCAATGCCCCTCATCATCTTATACACCTCTATCAGGTCACTTCTCATCCTCCGTCACTCCAAGGAGAAAAGTACACTCAGCCTATTTTCATAAGGTATGCCCTCCAATTCAGCCTATTTTCATAAAGTATGCCCTCCAATTCAGCTTATTTTCATAGGGTATGCCCTCCACTTCAGCCTATTTTCATAAGGTATGCCCTCCAATTCAGGCAACATTCTTGTAAATCTCCTCTGCACTCTCTCTATAGTATCCACATCCTTCCTGTAGTGAGGTGACCAGAAATGAACACAGTACTCCAAGTGGGGTCTGACCAAGGTCTTATATAGCTGTAACATTACCTCATGGCTCTTGAACTTAGTCCCATAGTTGATGAATGCTAACACACTATATGCCTTCTTAACAACACTATCAACCTGCACAGCAGCTTTGAGTGTCCTATCAACACAGAACCCAAGATCTCTCAGATCCTCCACACTGCCAAGAGTCTTACCATTTGTATTATATTCTGTCTTCAAATTGGACTACCAAAATAAACCACTTCACACTTATCTGGCTTGAAGTCCATTCTGCGACTTCTCAGCCGAGTTCTGCATCCTATCGATGTCCTGCTGTAACATCTGACAATCCTCCAGACTATCCACTACACCCCAACCTTTGTGTCTTCAGCAAACTCACTAACCCATCCCTCCTCTTCTTCATCCAGGTCATTTATAAAAATCACAAAGAGAAAGGGTCCCAGAACAGTTCCCTGAGGCACACCACTGGTCACCAACCTCCATACAGAATACAACCCACCTATAACCACCCTTTGCCTTCTGCAAGCCAATTCTGGATCCACAAAGCAAGGTCTCCTTGGATCCCATGCCTCCTTACTTTCTGAAGGAGTCTTCTTCATGTTCTCTGCAGTCCGAATATCTCACTTCTCTGCAACACTCATGAAATCAGAATTGTTCTAATGTTCATGTTGCATTCTTACATTTCACAACATATTAACACAAGTTGAAAATGCAACTGAAATCCACAAAATATTTTCTCAACTTGAATATCTACCTTGTGAAAGGCAAGTGTACTTAGTGGATCATACGGTGACCTCAAAAAACATAAACAGGTAGAGTAAAAAGACATTAATAGGACAGTCATATCAAACTTTGATTCCTCTACTGTCCTTTCTTATCAAATTCCTCCTTCTTAAGCCCTTTACCTCTTCCACCTATCATTTGCTTGCTTCTCACATCAATCCCTTTCATTCCCCTACCCTTTTCTAGCCACATGCATTCACCCTCACTTGGACTCACCTATGAACTCTCAGCTTTTACTCCTCCTCCTTCCCATCATCCCACTTTTTTATTCTGGCATCTTTCCCCTTCCTTTCCAATCCTGAGGAGCCTTCAGCCTGTAACAATGATTGTTCATTTCCGTCCATAGATGCTGCCCAGCCTGCTGAGTTCTTCCAAATTTTGAAATAAATCTGTGTTTCTGACTCAGAAAGGCAACAAGACTAATTTATTTCAGCAGGACTGAAATATTACAAGAAGCCCCAATGTTCTACAAATATTTATAAAGGCATAAAAAGATTTTAAAAATCCTATTCCTGTGCTCAGTCTCTGGGTATTGAGTTTTATATTAAGTAAATATAGAAGTTTGTCTTTCTTTTAAATAAAATATTTGATGTTTTCATCTTTTTAGATAACCAGTCTAAAGATTGTTCTAACCTTTTAGATTTTGATAATTGTGATATTATTAGTTTTAAGGATGTTGATGATTTTAAAAGGGTTAGTAGTAGTTTTAATAATGTTTAATTATACTAATAGTCTCAGGTCAAGAGGGTCTGACAGAGGTAATTTCAATAATCTTATCACTCATTATGTGGCAGTTTCGAGTGTTGGTAGAAGACTTTCTGGCCTAGTGAAGAATGACTGTAATCCCTATAATTATGGTATTAATGCTTCTGACTGTGTAGCAGCTGACAGCATTGAGGATGTCATCTGGAGGACAGTCCGTGTTTCAGAATTAGAAGTAAAAGGCAGATTCCAACAAAAAAAAGAGAATGGAAAACAGCTTTGATTATTTTTATTCACAAAGCAAATACATAAATGCAATGCAAATACTGGAAGAAAAATAGAACTTAGAACAGTACTGCACAGCAACAGGCCCTTTGGACCACAACGTTGTGCTGAACTAATTACATTTGCTGAAGAAAAGCTACTGTTTCTGCTATTTCTATAAAATAAAATATGACTAGACTCACTGAGGATTTACTGAACATAGTTTTCTCCTAATTATTCAAGGAAGTCCTTGTTCATCACAACTGCCATCCTACTATCTCATTCATGGATGGTAATTTTCTGTCATCAATCACTAAATAGTGACTAAAGTTAGGAAACCAGGTAAATATATCTTTTTCATCAGATTGTTACCTCAGGTGAGTTCAGCTGACTCAAGAATTAAACCTTTGGTCCTCATAATTTATGTCATATTATCCAATACATTTGAAGTTCATCTGATACATTAAAAAAATCACTTTTCTTTTAACTTTATTTAGTTTGCATTTTAGTGATTGTGCTTCTTTTTTGGTACTAACATCCAAATTGGAAACCACACTCTCTAGCCATACATCCAAATCATTAAATACAGTGTAGGAACAGAACCCAATGTGAGACCATTACCAACTTCCAACAACTCTGAGAAAATTATACAGCTGTGTCTAATTATTTTCATTTATCTAAATATTTAACCATTTCATTCATAGATGTTTCAGAGATGCTCTATATCATAGAGGTTAAATCAAAAATTTTGATATTACCTCAAGTAGCTCTACCTTTGTGAAAATGAATATGGTATTGACTTTAGTCTTGTAGCGCAATAGAAACCAGGAAGATAGTTTTAGAACCTCCATCTTTTTTATTGAAAACCTCAGTCTTGTCTATTTTCCTTAGCTCTGCACTCACCTCGTTTCCTCCTAGCCAGATCAAGGATAAACTTGACTTGTGTTGCAATTCACTACAACAATGGTATAAGAACAGGAGTGCTTAGAAGTGGATGAGAGATGCAAATGAGCGGCAAACTTTGGAGATTGTCTTCAACAACCAACTTTAGGTAGAATAGACTACACCAAATTCAATGTCAATGGTAAATGATAAGAAGCTGAAAGTGTGTGGCACCATCTATTGATTAAGGTGAAAAGACTGAACTGTTTGCAATTGGTTGGGATGCAAGGAATGAGACAGGAGTTAATGATCTGTGGGACCAGAGAAGGCACCTAGTTCAAAACAAGGCAAATATGGTCCTGGGCTGTTACACTGGATCTTCATAGCAGTCACAGAGTCCATTCTCACGTACGGATGCGAGACGTGGACATTCACCAATACCATGAGAAAGTCACTAGATGGTTGCTATACACGAATGCTCCGGATGGCTCTTGACTGAGTTGGCAACAGCACATGACGAACGTCGAGCTCTATGACGACCTACCGATGCTCACTACTAAAATTGAGGCAAGAAAACTGCAACTAGCGGGGCACTGTCTACGCCACCCTGAGCTACCTGCCAGCCTAGTCATCACACGGGAGCCCAAGCATGGGAGGGTGAACCCTGGGTGCCCTCCCAAGACTATGGTCAACATGCTCCTAGAAGATAGCGACGTGGCTAATGTAGATGAACTGAACACACTGATGAGGGAGAGGGAGGGGTGGAGAGTCCGTCATTGTGCCTGACGCTGGCCCCCTAAGCCTGAGTCGACGTAGTAGTAGTAGTAGCTATTACATTCAGCAAAAGCAGGACATTTCCAGGCCAGTTAAAACATGTTTAAGAACATTAACATGCAGACAATGGGCAGCATTAACTTCACAAGCTAACTACTACTAATTGACAGCACTCAGAAATCTAAGTATAGTCAACTTGATAGAATGAAATCTCCTCTAATTAGTTGAAATCAATTAATTAATTAAGCAAAAATTTCAAAACCATCAAACTACTCTCTTGCTTATTTCACCAAATTCTTGAACTGGTCTATACAAACTCCAGTACACCCTAGAATCTTACGTGAATTTGTTAATCCAATCCTCAGTGTTTGGTATGCCAACATTTGGAATAGACTCTTTGACTCGATTTTCTCACTTGCAGACCCTAGTCAGTTTGAATTCACAACAACATCTCCTCCACAATCTCCCTCAGCACAGGTATGCCACAAAGCTGTGTGCTTAGACCTCTGTGCTACTTGCTTTATATGTATGACTGTGAGGCTAAGCACAGCTCCAATGCTATATGTAAGTTTGCCAATGACACCACAGTCACTGGCCGAATCAAGGGTGGTGACAAATTAGCATATTAGAGGGAGACTGAAAATCTGGTTGAGTGGTGCCAAAACAATAACCTCTCACTTAATATTAGGTAGACCAAGGAGATGATTATTGACTTCAGGAAAAGGAAACCGGAAGTCCATGAGCCAGTCTTCATCAGGGGATCAGAGGTGGAGAGCATTAGCAACTTTAAATACTTTGGTGTTATCTGTTCATGGATCTGTCCAGCATGTAAGTTCCATTACAAAGAAAGAACGGCAGTGCCTCTACTTTCTTAGAAGTTTCTGAAGATTCCGCTTGTCATCTGAATCTGTAACAAACTTCTATAGATTTGTGGTGGATAGTATATTGACTGGTTGCATATCAGCCTGGTATGGGAACACCAATGCCCTTGCAAGGAAAAGCCTACAAAAAGTAGTGTATATGGCTCAGTCCATTACAGTAAAAACCCTCCCCACCATTGAGCACATCTATATGAAGTGCTGTTGCAGGAAAGTGGCATCTATTATCAAAGACCCCCACTCCATCTAGAATATGCTCTCTTCTCACTGCTGTCATCATGAAGAAGGTACAGGAGCCTCAGAACCCACACCATCAGGTGCAGGAACAGTTACTACCCCTCAACTATCAGGCCATTGAACCAGATGAGATAACTTCACTCAATTTCACTCATCCTATCACTGAACTGTTCCCACTGAAACAGATTCACGTTCAAGAACCCCTCACCTCATGTTCTTGATATTTATTGGCTATTTATTTATTATTATTACCATTATTTTTTTCCTCATTCTTTTTGTTTTTGCAGTTTATTGATTTTTTTTGCACATTTGTGTCTGTCCACCCTTTTGGGTGTGGACTTTCATTAATTCTATTGTGTTTCTTGCATTTATTGTGAGTGCCCACAAGAAAATGAATCTCAGGGTTGTATATGGTGATATACTTTGTATATTTACTTATATAATAAATTTACTTTGAACTTTTCAACTGAGTTTGTTAAGTAATCTATACCTGCTCTTTCAACCATTGAGCTAGCCAAAGTTATATCAAATTGATCCTGAAAAACTGGATTTTTTTTGGAATAAATGGATCAAAACAAGAAGTCTATTTCCCATTTTGAATGGTCTGAAACTGGTGCAGAATTAATTATTTACACTTGACTTCTTATGTAAAGAAGTGAAATGCAGAAGGAGTAATTTTGACTGTCTTATACAAATTGCAACTAATCATGTCATTTGGGAGAAACTATGGGCATGGTTATAACATGCCTAATTTTGTATTCATTTTATGCTGTTAAAGTGTTTTTTTTTATAAATTACAGTTTCTGTGATCAATAGGGCTTGCAGCTAATGGTGTACAATGACATTATCAACATATGGCAGAAGTTTGAAAGCTAAAATTTGAAATAATCTCCTGCTCAGTACATGCATATAAACCGAATGTCACATGCTGAAAAATATGATGGCAAATTTAACCTTTTGAAAGAAAATATAACAAATATTTTAAATTTATTCCTGAATGGCATTGAAAGAAGTCATCATATTTAGTGTGAAATATATCACTTGATGAGTTAACCTACTTTCCCTCCTGAATGAAATCCACAGATTATTGGCAGAAAACTACGGGGCATTTTGTGAAGTGAATAAGAGCCAGTAGTTAAATTCAGCAATCAAATCAAAACAAAACAATATCAAAGTCCATTGTTCCTTTTTGTTTTCTGAAATTTAATGACATTGAGAATGATATCTAGAACAAAGCATGAGGAAGAAATCCTTGGGACTGAAATTATCTGGAAAAAAAACATATTTCCAAACATTTACAGTAAAGTTAAGAATTTTGTACCACTACAAAACTATCAGTACAGAGTAAGAAAGGAAGTTATCTCATGTGATCTCAACAATGCAATATCTTTAATACTCACGGATGCCAGGTAATTGCCCTCCCAACTTCTCTGGAGGCCCAGGTCACCTCTCTGACCCTTCAGGTTCTCCAAAGCTGCAACCTTTGCTCTGACCTGCAGCAGGTCGGCAGGTGGGATACTCTTAATCAGCTGAAATGCTCTCCATCTATTGGTAGGAATAAAATTCATTTTAAAATCCTTTTTATTAATTATTATTGAAGATCAACAAAAAAAGATACATTAAATCAATATGTCATTATGTACAATAGGGAATTAAATTAGCAAATAACTGATTAACAAAGCTAAGCAATATATCAATAATAAGAGAAAATAAAGTGTTAAGAATATTTTTTTGAAAGAAAAAGAAGGAAAAGAACCCCTACTAACTGAAAAAACCCCCAAAAAAACATTGGGAGCACAGCTTCGAAGCTATACATCATACAAGCTTCCATAAAAAAAACATCAATCCACCAACTCAAATCCACTTAAAGAAAAATCGGAAGGAAACCATATTAATTAACTCAAATCAGATGATAGTAGAGGGCGAATGAACCCCACCTTTTCTCAAAATCAAACCGAGGATCAAAAGTTCGACTTCTGATTTTCTCCAAACTAAGACATAACATCACCTGAGAAAACCATTGTATCAAAGTAGGAGCAGAAGCATCTTTCCATTTCAACAAAATAGCCCTTCTGGCCAATAATGTAACAAATGCAATTACATGTTGGTCTGATGGAGAAATACCATGAATATATTGAGGGATTATACCAAATAAAGCTGTCAATTTATTAAGTTGTAAATTAAACAATTAAAGGAATAAAATTAAAACAATTTCATGTAAGAAAGACTCACTTTTAATTATCACTTTTCACAAAATGAGTTTTGCAACCATTCAAAGTGTTAAAGATTAACAGATTAAACATATAAAGCTTTTGAGAGGCCAATAGCATCTTGGTTTAATATCTCATCTGAATAAAGATGTTTCAGGCAGTGTACAATACCCTCAATGCTTTGCTGCAAGTGGACACTGGAGTGGGCCTTCAGCATACATTCTACTTGAGATGAGAACACTATCTTTGAACCATGGAGTTGAAAGCAGTACTGTAATCACTGTATGGGAATTTGTTATAGTAATCTGTATTACAAAATATAAACTGCATTCAACACTCAAATCACAGCATTTGACTTATAAATGGACTGTTTTAGAGGTTTCTATTAATATCTAAAATGTAAAAGGAATAGTAAAAAGTCCAGCATTTTTCAGCTTCCCTATTGTTTCGTATGATGTGGAACATTAGTTATTAATGCTCTGATTTCCAATTATATTTTCAGAAAAAATCTCTAATTATAATCCATGACCAGCTTTCAAAGAAATGACAACTGTATTCTGCTGAAGAGCTATAAATTATAAGTTTTTGTTCTGGCTCTGCTGAATGCCAAAATGAGTAGCTGCACCAAGTTGCTCAGGATTTTTTTTATGAGGTCGAGTTGCTAGCTCAACACTCAACCCAGGCACAGATGGAGAGCGTGCAAGAGAGCCAGCCAGATTTGAACTCAGGACCTCTCACCCTGAATTCCAGTGCTGATGCCACTACACCACTAGCCAGCATAGATACCAGTGAAAATCTTATCTTCACTCAAATCAACAGCATGAACCTTCTGCATTAGGTGCTTGCTGATCCATGCCTACCTGCCATCACTTATCTCCATAACTATACAGAAGTTCACTGCAACTGCAGAAGTATAAAATGTTTGCACAACAGACTAATGGATATTTCCTGAATGCACTCTGAATGGAATCTAGAATACAAACTTCTCCAAATTCCCAGTAGACTCTGCTCACTTTTCCAATAGCAGGAAGAAGAGCAAGTTCAATTATTTTCATGGAAAGGAACAGTTGCAAGGGAGAAGTGCAAGTATTTTAAATTTTTATTTTATTTTTCTTTTTATGTTAATTTTATTACTTTAAATATTTACAAATATCAGTGGCACTCACAAATAGTTTAAACTATCACACTATTGATAGCTAATTATCCTAAGAGCATGGCTACATTTTGGATGGGGTAACCCTATGCCATGCTAGCCCTCAATAATCAGCTTGCAGCTGGCTTATTTGAAGAACTTCAAGAAGGGGCACCTACTCCTAGTATTACTGGGGCTTGTGAGCAACCTAGTCTGTACAAGATGCAGGCCCCCAGAATTGGCAGCTAAAGAAGGTCATGGTTTCTCTGTCTAGTTAAGAATGCCCTCATATTACATTATAGTCAAGTCAGAATCAGATTCTTCTCAACATTTATATTCCAAATGAAGAGTGGCAAAATATTAACAAGGAACCAGAATGATCAAAAGTGGAAATAGGAAGAATGAATAATAGAGGAGATTAAAGAATCAGGTACACTTTAGTCAAATTTATGAAACTATTATAATTTAAATTTCTAAGTAATTTGCTTAGTTACACACCTCAAGTCAGTTTTTTTTAATAGTTGGTATATGTGCTATTACTTGCCCAAGATCTAATCAAACCAAGCTGCTCAATGGAAAATCTTTGTTGAGCAGATCGATATCTGTACTAACATTTTTTGTTAAAATGTCCTTACAGCATTAAATGACACAATTTCACATCTGAGTAGATGAATTCTTTCATTATAGAGTTATAGAAAAGCACAGCACAGAAATAGGCCCTTCAACCCCTCTAGTCTATATGAAAACTATTTAAACTGCCTGTTCCCATCAACCTGCACCAGGTCACAGCCCTCTATACCACTACTATCCATGTACCTACCTAAACTTCTCTCAAACATTGAAATTGAGCTCGCATGCACCACTTGTACTGGCAGTTCATTCCACACTCTCACCACCCTCTGAGTCAAGAAGTTTCCCCTCATGTTCCCCTTTAACTTTTCACTTTTCACCTTTAACCCATGTCCTCTGGTTCTCGTCCCACCCAACTTCAGTGTGAAAAGCCTGCTTGCATTTACCCTATCTATACCACTCATAATTTTGTATACCTCTATCAAACCTCCTCTCAATCTTCTATGTTCTAAGGAATACAGTCCTAATTATTCAAGCTTTTCCTATAACTCAGGTCCTCCGGACCCAGCAACATCCTTGTAAATTTTCTCTGTACTCTTTGGATGTTATTTACACCCTTCATTCCGCTCTGAATTGGCCCTAACTAAACACCGTATTTCCTAGCAACAAGCAAACTGCTGGAGAAAGTCAGGTGGCCAAGTAGCGACAATGGGGGGGGGGGGAGGGTGGGAGAAGGAATTGTCAACATTTCAAGTCTAAACCCTGTACCAGGATGAATTCCACCCACAAAGTTCCTTCAGCAGATTGTTTATTGCTCCAGATTCCAGCATTTGCAGATTCCTGTATTCTCTAACTATCTTTAAGCAACTGCACCCAATGTTTGTCTATGTATTTTGAGTAATCTGTCTCATATCAAAAATCAAATCACAATGTATGAATAAAAGCGGTTGCTGTGTACCAAATAGCACAAATTTTGCGTAATTAAATGTCAGTACATTGCTCGGTCTGCCTCCAATAGCATTCATAATACAGGTCCTCCCCAGATTATGAAAGCCTGGTTTACGGACAGCCTATACACGTGAATGATATTGGGGAGATCGGCTAGTTTGATTTTCCAGCTGCTACAATGTTGTGAGGATCTTCTGTCATTCTAGAAATCAGTTCACAACAATATCATTGCATCATGCAGAAAATATCAAAATGGATTAGTTATACACCTCGGCTTATAGATAGATAGATAGATAGATAGATACTTTATTCATCCCCATGGGTTATGAATTATGGTTTATACATAAAACCATAAGATAAAGGAGCAGAATTAGGCCATTTGGCCCATCGAGTCTGCTCTGCCATTTCCTCATGGCTGATCTATTTTGTCTCTCAGCCCCAATCTCTTGCTTTTCTCCCCATATCCCTTCATACCCTGACCAATCAGGAATCTATCAACCTCTGCCTTATTGTTTTACAAAATTGAATTGCAGTGGATTTTAATTTGGCTTTTTTTTACACTGATCAACAGAAAAAGAATCTTTTGTGTTAAAGTGAAAACAGATCTCTACAAAGTTATCTAAATTAATTGTAAATATAAAACACAAAATAGTTGATTGCATAAGTTTCCCCCCCCCCCCCCCACCACTGGTGCAGCCAATTGGTTTTAGAAGTCACATAATTATAATTAATTAAATGGAGACCACTTGTGAGCAGTCATGGTGTTTCAATTGGTTCACCGGAGTCACTATCCTGGCAAAAACTACACCATGAAGATAAAAAGAACACTCCAAGCAACTCTGCAAAAAGTTATTGAAAAGCATGTTGGGAGATGGATATAAGAACATTTTCAGGTTGCTGAATATCCCTTGGAATACAGTTAAGATAATCATCAAGAATTGGAAAGAATATGGCACAGCAGTAAATCTGCCTAGAGCAGGCTGTCCTCAAAAATTGAGTGGCTGTGCAAGAAGGGGATGAGTGAGGGAGCCCACCGAGAGACTTATGACAACTCTGGAGCAGTTACAAGCTTCAGTGGCTGAGATGGGAGAGACTGCACATGGAACAACTGTTGCCTGGATGCTTCAGCTTTATGGAAGAGTGGCAAAGAGAAAGCCACTATTGGGAAAATAACTCATGTGAAATCTCGGCTAGAGTTTGCTAGGAGGCATGTGGGAGGCTCTAATGTCAGCTAGATGAAGGTTCTATGGTCTGATGAAACCAAAATTGAGCATTTTGACTAAATGTTATGTTTGGTATAAGCCAAACACTGCACATCATCAAAAACACAAGTGTTGTGGTGGCTGCATCATGTTGTGGGGATGCTTCACTGCAGCAGGCCCTGGGAGGCTTGTGAAGGTAGAGGGTAAAATGAATGCAGCAAAATAAAGGGAAATCCTGGAGAAAGCCTGATGCAGTCTTGAAGACAAATGTGACTTGGGAGAAGATGTGTTTTCCAGCAAGCCAATGACTCCAAGCATAAAGCTACACAGGAATGGCTTAAAAAGAACAAAGTTAATGTCCTGGAGTGGCCAAGTCAAAGTCTAGATCTCAAACCAATTGAAAATTTGTGGCTAGACTTGAAAAGGGCTGTTCACTCACGATCCCCATGCAATCTGACTGAGCTTGAGAAGTTTTGAAAAGAAGAATGGGGGAAAAATTACAGTATCCAGATGTGAAAAGCTGATAGAGGCCTATCAACACAAACTTAAGGCTGTAACTGCTGCCAAAGATGCATCTACTAAATACTGACTTGAAGGGGTAAGTAATTATGCAATCAATTATTTTGTTTAATAGTTGTAATAAATTTAGACTAACTTGTAGAAATTTCTGTTGATCAGTGACAAAAAATGATAAATTAAATCCACTGATTCAATGTTGTAAAACAATAAAATATAATAACACCTTGGGAGGAGAATGCCTTTTATAGGCACTGTACAGAAACATATGGACTCCACAGCTGCCTGTGGCAATGAATTCTACAGATTTGCCACCCTCTGGCTATAGAAATTCCTCCTCACCTCCATTCTAAAAGGACACCCTTTTATTCTGAGGCTGTGCCCTTTGGTCTTCCACCATAGGAAGCATTTTCCCCACATCCACTCTATCAAGGCCTTTCACCATTTCATTGGTTTCAGTTAGGTCACCCCTCATTCTTCTGAATTTTAGTGATTACTGGCCCAGAGCCATCAAACACTCTGTATATGACAAGCCATTCTAACCTGGAATCATTTTTGTGAACCTCCTTTGAACCCTCTCCAGTTTCAGCACATCCTTCCTAAGATAAGGGACTGAAAACTGCACATAATACTTCAAGTGAGGTCTCACCAGTGTTTTTTAAAAAGTCTAAACATTAAATCCTTTTTATATTCCAGTCCTCTTGACATGAATGCTAACATCACATTTACCTTCCTCACCACAGACTTGACCTGCAAATTAACCTTTGGGGGAATCCTGCATAAAGTCACCCAGGTTCCTTTGCACCTCAGTTTTTTGTATTTTCTCTCTATTTAGAAAATAGTCAACCCTTTCATTTCTTCTACCAAAGTGCATGACCATACACTTCCCGACACTGTATTCTATCGGCCACTTCTTTGTCCATTCTCCTAATCTGTTTAAGTCATGTAGCCTCTCTACTTATTCAGAACTACCTGCCCCTCCACCTATCTTCGTATCATTTGCAACAAAACCATCATCCATCAATTCCATCATCCAAATCATTGACATATAACATAAAATGAACCAGTCCCAACACAGACCCCCTGTGGAACATCACTGGTCACTGGCAGCCAACCAGAAAAGGCACCCTTTATTCCCAGTCTTTGCTTCCTGCCAATCAGCCACTGCTTTATCCATGCTAGAATCTTTCCTGCAATACCATGGGCTCGTAACTTATTAAACAACCTGGTATGGCACATGTTACCCTTGGTTAGCCTATGTTTTAATTTTAGTATACTGCTGGGAAGCTGCATTTCCAACTGACAAGGAATGAAATCCTGTTGTAACTTGGGGAGGTTTGACTTTCTTCCTGATATTCACCAATTTCAGAACTGTATAAACACCCCTTGAGTCCTGTAAATGTTTCTTTTAATTTATAAGTCTGCTTTTGATCAATGTATTTATGAAGTTATCTTGAGCATACTAAATTCTGCTGTACAGAGTGATACGGATAAATTATTAGTGTGGCTGAGAAGCCTGACAGTAGGAGAAACATTATTGTCATCTGTTGTAACTTCGGAGGACAGTTTATTGTGTCTGCTCCTTAGATTTGTGTTTGATACATGAATACATTATGTACATATGCAGAAATTGTGGCATTTCACTTTATAAAAAAAAATCTTGGTACATTTGCCTTAAATGCTTCTTTGCACAACCAATTGAGGCCAAAATATTATTCCATATGCAGGGCTTATATTTTTCATTTCATTTTACTTTCCATAAAAGATTATTAATTTAACTTGGAACCTCAGTCACAAAGGTTCTTCAATATATGGTTCTGATAATGACAAAGTCATGGACTGATGTGATATTCCTCTGTACTCATTCTGCAAATGACATGGTGCTGTTCTGTAATTTGTAACATGTTGAACCTGAATTTGGAGGAATACATAAAAGAAACCCTTGCTACTTCGGAGGTGCTGAAAAATCTTTCTTTTGAAAGAGTGGTGAATTTCATCATTCAGGCTGGTATTTTAAACATGGGCACAAGTTAAAGCAAACTTGCACTGTAATTTGCAAGTAAATTGGTTTAGTACCAGAAGTGATCCTGTCAGTGACTAGAGTTAGTTGATCTTTTTCTTTTCCGAACTTCTTGGCTATTGAGTAGAGTAACTGCAAATGAAATCCTCAGACTGAAAAACTTAGGCAAAATCTTCATTTCCTTTCATGTAATTATACTTAAGGAAGTAGTTCTAAGAACATCCCCATTTTCAACAATGACATGCAAGTGCCGAAGTTTACTGCACCAGCACCTCTCAAACCTATTACAAAGTCGAAAGTTGCAGGTGCATTGAAATGGCAAAGATCCCCCCCTCCCCCACAAGGCAACAGTGCCCTGATAAAGATACATATCAATGTTCCTTTGTTGCTGGATCCAAATCCTAGAACTCCTTTATAACTGTTCTGTGGATATAACTACAGCAATTCAAGAAGATGGCTCACCACCACTTTCACTAGGGCAAATCAGAATCAGAATCAGGTTTATTATCACTGGCATGTGATGTGAAATTTGTTAACTTAGCAGCAGCAGTTCAATGTAATACATAATCTAACAAAGAGAGCAAAATAATAAATAAAACATAATAAATAAACAAGTAAATCAATTACGTATATTGAATAGATTATTAAAAAATGTGCAAAAACAGAAATACTGTATGATTTTTAAAAAAAAAAGTGAGGTAGTGTCCAAAGCTTCAAAGTCCATTTAGGAATGGGGTTGGGCAAGGAATACTGCCCTTATTAGAGGTGACCATGTTCCCAAAAATGAATAAAAGTAGAGCAAAATGTAAATTCTGCATGATTGCTAGTCATTTATAGGCACGGAGTTTTATTGGCAAAATTACTAACTATTTATTCTCCATTTATCCTTTGGGGTAGTTTTGATTTTTCAGTAAAGCTTATTCCTAACATGAGTAGTTTTGGTTTGTTTATATATTACAGTTTTATAAATAGTTTTTTCAGTCTACAGTAAAATATTTTTGAAATCACTTAGAAGATATTGCACTTATCTGTATCTCTTACATGAACTGTTTACACATTGCAAACTAAAGCTGTTGTACAGTATATCCTGAAGCTTGATAAAGAATTCTTGATTCTGTTCTTCCTGTTACTATTGATGGTGAGGACGCGGATGTGGTACAAGTACCTGGGGGTGCACCTGGATGATGGACTTCTGTGTTGGTCCTTCACTCAAGCTGTGTACAAGAAGGGACAGAGTCACCTCTACTTCCTGAGGAGGTTTGAGGTCCTTTGGAGTATGCAGGCTCTCTTTCACATGTTCTTCTATGCAGTGGTGTTTTGGGGGGCAATGGTATCAACACAGGTGATGCCAACAAGCTCAATAAACTGATTAGAAAGACTGGCTCTGTTATAGGAGTCGAACTGGACATACTAGAGGCTGTGGTAGTACAAAGGATCCTATGGAAGATCTTGATAATTCTGGACAATGTTTCTCACCCTCTGAATGCCACCTTGGCTGAACAGAGGAGCACTTTTAGTAAAAGACTAAGACAACTGCGCTGCTCCAAAGAGCAGCTCTATGAGGTCACTCTTACCCTCGGCCATTAGGCTCTATAATGAGTCAACCTATAGCCGGGGAAGTGATGACCCCCTCCTGTTAACCTCTGTTTACCACAACCTGCTGTCCTGGACACACTGCAATACTACCATCACTTCTTATCTGGACAGTGTGAATGTGCACTCATTGCTGTCTAATACTGTAAATGCACTATCATTTTATTAGTGTGAATTTGGAAATCTTGTAATATTTGACTTGTAAATCTTGTACATCTTATTTTTAATGTAACTTTAAAAAATTCTCAATGCTCTTCTAGTATCTGTATATCTGTGCATTTGTAATACTACTGTGATACAGTAATTTCCTTTGGGATCAATAAAGTACTATAAATTTGGGTATTGTGCTGTAGTTAGCCTATTATATAATCCTAAAGATGCCTGACCAAATGGTCAAGTTTGATAGCCAGGAACTGATGAAGTTGTCAAAGCAATGGTAAACAATATGTTCTAAACTGATAAAATGAAGTTGCACACCATTTATTTTGCATATTGGGGTAAATC
The DNA here is from genome assembly GCF_048418815.1 of Hemitrygon akajei. NCBI lineage: Eukaryota > Metazoa > Chordata > Chondrichthyes > Myliobatiformes > Dasyatidae > Hemitrygon > Hemitrygon akajei. The sequence goes on along the minus strand of NC_133141.1, from coordinate 6,001,084 downwards.
ACTAAATATAGAATTTCAAATTTCAATATAGCTCATTAGACACATGAAAATGGAAGATGCACATTTTAACTCGAATGATCAAGTTGTGATAATGGAATCTACTTCAAGTTTGGAATAAACCACAGTTAAATCTTCAGCAAAAGTTACAAGGCAAAAACAAATAGAATTTCAAATGTCAGTACAGTAAACCATTAACTTTCAGTTTCACAAGTTTGTGGTCAAAACCCAATGCTACAGTATTGATTACATACTACAAGTTCTTCTGCTCATGAGAAAATCTTTCAACAACTAATTTCAGTCTCTATTCAATCACTGGGGGGAATTTTGACCTTTTAAGAATGTAAAGTACTTTGCAGAAGCAACAAACACTACCTCTTTTTATGCTGTCCCACTAACAGCCAAGGTTCACATCTCTACCCATGTCTATGTGACTTATCACTTGACAGAATTCATGGAAAATCTCCCAGCAAATAAAAGTCTTGTTCAGTTTTGCAAAGACCATCCACAAAATAACTCAGCTGGTGAGCAACTGTGATATTTGCGGTTTTTGAGATCTAAGGGTGTATGCTACACAATCACTAAATCACATTGACAATGCTGGTCAGCATTTTACCTTTGGTAAACAGACTGCAATGTTTCATCAAATTTATGTAGGATCTTGGGTGGAGTTGGCCATTTCACATGTTTACCATAATCCTTCATGGTCCCAACGTTCTGAAAACGCTTGCCTACTTCCCGGATATAAGATTTCACCTTGTACTTCCTGTAATGGCTTATAATAATGTAGACAGCTTTTGTGCGTTTATAGCGAAGTCGAGCTATGGTTCCCCTCCAGACCTATAAAAGAAAGTGGATATTTAATTAAGGAAAATGGACTAGAAATCTACCGATTACATAAAATACAAGCAGATATGCCCAAATTAGCTTAAGTATCTTTGAATCAGAATCAGGTATATTATCACCGGCATGTGACGTGAAATTTGTTAACTTGGCAGCAGCAGTTCAATGCAATACATAATACAGAAGGAAAACAACCAAAATAAATCAATTACAGTATACATATTGAATAGATTAAAATTGTGCAAAAAAAAAAGCTAATATATATTAAAAATAGTGAGGTTGTGTCCAAAGCTTCAATGTCTATTTAGGAATCAGATGGCTGTTGGGAAGAATCTGTTCCTGAATCACTGAGTATGTGCCTTCAGGCTTCTGTACCTCCTATCTGATGGTAACAGTGAGAAAAGGGCATGTCCTGGGTGCTGGAGGTCCTTAATAATGGACGCTGCCTTTCTGAGACACCGCTCCCTAAAGATGTCCTGGGTACTTTGTAGGCTAGTACCCAAGATGGAGTCAACCGAAACCTTGCGTTTCGAATTGAATTATAAGGGTACGTTGACAAAGACCCAATAGTTCCTTAATGGGTCTTTTATCACTTGCCGTTTCCACATCATTACTTTGGCCCTCTAACGTACTTACTGAAGTTGGGAACTTCTTGATTCAGACTGAATCAGCTTTAAGATTATTTCAGGTATGGAAAAGTACTTTTTCTCTTCCTGACCAAATTCCTTCCACGAGACTATTTTGCACCATTCTATCATTAACAAAGTATGGTGATTTGATCCTTGGTTAAACTGTATAAAATTCTTCAAGCAAAAATTCTTTATGAAGCTTTTTGGTTGGCTGCTCTACTGATTCTCAATATTTAAAAATTATCACCTTTTGCCAGTGGCTGATATCAACAACCCCAAGACTACAGAATGGGTGAGAAGCCACTGTGGCTTTCTTTCTACTAGCATATCCACAATTACTAATCAACATTGCAGCTCTTCAGATTATCAGTTCATTTGCAAACAAAACTCTTGCTTTTAACAAGCTTTAGCTGGGTGATTGCAGTTACAACACAACTTTGGCCCTTACTGAAACCTCCTTTGCTACCATATACCATATACTTTCCCACACATGGACTGTTTTCTTGGCACACAATCACACCCCCTGTAATGCAGTGTCTCCTGTACACAACCAAAATAATAACTTGGCTTCAATTTTGAATTGGTTTTAATACTGGGAATTCTGTAAATGGAAACCAGTAGGTACCTATTTACTGAGCCACACATAAAAAGTTGTTTAACAAGAAAAATGTTCAGGTGAAGGTGTTTTAATTAAAACAGCTTGACTTTTCATTGAAATTCAGGTGTTTGAAATCTGAGCCATGTTGACTTTTGTCAGATTTGACCAGGAATGACTGACAGGAATTGAGCCATATAAAACAGGAGATCTTTGGGTTCAAGTACCGGTGCATGCTCAAAAGAAATTGTAACCATAGAACGATCTTCCACAACTGTGCAGCACATAAACAGGCTATTTGTCTACAGTTTTTTAAAATTCTGACTCTTTGGAAGAGAAATACAATTAATTCTACTTTTCAAATGGGTATGCTGCAGGTGGTTATTGAATGAGATCGTGGTAATGGCAACTGGGAATTCTGTTGAGAAATGCTAGTGAGCTGAAATGTATAGCCGAGCACGTTCTGGAATTCCATGCCTGTACTCTGCGCACAAATGCAGAACACACTGGACATCACAACTACTATTCATCCCTGGGTTCCCCAGAATTTCCAGCTGATTCCTAATCTTTGATTGGAGGGAAGGAAACATTCCATAAACCGGCTGCTCAGCCTTGCCCTAACTATTAAACTACCAGACAAATGTGACCCTATTCCAAGGACTGGGATTATTGCCCTTGATTAAAATGATAAATCAAAATACTTGGATTTCTTTTAAGCTTTTATTAGTACAAAGTTCAAAGTAAATTTATCATCAATGTACATGGATGTCACCATACACAACCCTGCAATTAATTTTCTTGTGGGCATTCTCAATAAATCCAAAAAAGAATAATAACCGTAACAGAATTAATGAAAGATTGCACCAACTTGGGCATACCAAGGCTTTTAAATGCATTAAAAAATATATTTTCTAATAAGTTTGACTGTTATAAAGTATTATATTTATGTACTTTATTTCCATAAGACATAGGAGCAGGTTTAGGCCATCTGTCCCGTCGAGTCTGCTCCACAATTCAATCATGGCTGATCCTATTTTTCTATCTCCTCCTCAACCCCAGTTCGCAGCCTTCTCCCCATAATCGTTGATGCCATGTCCAATTAAAAACCTGTCAATCTCTGCCTTAAATACACCCAACAACCTAGTCTCTACAGCTGCATGTGGCAACAGATTCCATAAGTTCACCACCCTTTGGCTGAAGAAATTTCTCTGCATCTCTGTTTTGAAAGGGCACCCCTCTATTCTGAGGCTGTGCCCTCTTGTCCTAGACTCTCCCACCATGGGAAACATCCTTTCCATATCTACTCTGTCAAAGTCTTTCAACATCCCTCCTACCAATCAGTCAATGCTCTAACCATGTTCGTAACTGTCCTCTAATACTATGGGATCTTAACTTGGTAAGCAGCCTCGTGTGGCACCTTGTCAAAGGCCTTCTGAAAGTCTAAATATACAACATCCACTACATACCCTTTATCTATCCTACTTGTAACCTTCTCAAAGAATTCCAACAGGTTTGTCAGGCAGGATTTTCGCTGAAGGAAACCATGCTGACTTTGTCCTATCTTGTCCTGTGTCACCAAGTACTCCATAACCTCATCTTTAACAATCGACTCTAACATCTTCTCAACCACTGAGGTCAGGTTAACTGGTCTATAATTTCCTTTCTGCTGCCTTCCTCCTTTCTTAAAGAGTGGAGAAATGCTTGCAAATTTCCAGTCCTCTGGCACCATTCCAGAGTCTAATGATTTCTGAAAGATCATTTCTCATGCCACCACAATCTCTGTAGCTACCTCTTTCAGAACCTCTTTGCAGTTCCTCTGGTCTGGGTGACTTGTGTACCTTTAGGTCTTTCAGCTTTTTGAGCACCTTCTCCCTTGTTACAATAAAAGTACCAACTTCTCTTCCTTCACACACTACAACATCAGGCACACTGCTAGTGTCTTCCACAGTGAAAACTGATGCAAAATACTCATTTAGTTCATCAGCCATCTCTTTGTCCCCCGTTATTATTTCTTCTGCCTCATTTTCTAGCGGTCCTATACCTACTCTCATTTCTTTTATTTTTAACATACTTGAAAAAGCTTTTACTATCCACTTTGATATCATTTGCTAGCTTGCTTCCATATTTCATCTTTTCCCTTCTAATGATTTTTTTCTTAGTTGCACCCTGTAGGTTTTTAAAAACTTCCCAATCCTCTATCTTCTCACTAATTTTTGCTCTGTTGTATGCCCTTTCTTTTGCTTTTACAATAGGTTTGACTTCCCTTGTCAGCCACGGTTGTACTATTTTATCATTTTGAGTATTTCTTCATTTTTGGAATACACATGTCCTGCATATTCCTCATTTCCCCCCAGAAACGCATGTTCTGCTAACATCCCTGCTACGTCAGACTTTACTTTCTCCCTATCAAATTTCAAGTTGAACACAATCAAATTGTGATCACTGGTTCCTAAGGGTTCTTTCACCTTAAGCTCCCTAATCGCCTCTGGTTCATTACATAACACCCAATCCGGTATAGCTGATTCCCTAGTAGGCTTAATGACAAACTGCTCTAAAAAGTCATCTCTTAGGTATTCAACAAACTCAATCTCTTGAGATCCATTACCAACCTGATCTTCCCAATTGCCCTGCATATTAAAATCTCCCATGACTACCATAACGTTGCCCTTTGACTTGCTTTTTCTATTTCCTGTTGTAACCTGTGGTCCACTTCCCAGCCACTGTTGGGAGGCCTGTATATAACTGCCATCAACGCCCTTTTACCCTTGCAGTTTCTTAACACAGCCCACAAGGATTCAACATCTTCTGATCCTATGTCACATCTTTCTACTGATTTGATGCCACTCTTTACCAGTAGAGCCACACCACCTCCTCTGCCTACCTTCCTATCCCTCCGATACAATGTGTAACCTTGGACATTCAGCTCCCAACTACAACCATCCTTCAGCCACGATTCAGTGATGGCCACAACATCATACCTGGCCATCTGTAATATTGCAACAGGATCATCCACCTTATTTCTTATACTACGCGCATTTTGATACAACACCTTGAGTACCGTATTTGCTGTCCTTTCTGACTCAGCGCCCCTATTTTGCCATCTGTCCTTCCCTGAGTCCCTTCACTCTGGTTCTCTCCCCCCCCCCCCCCCCGCCAAGTTAGTTTAAACCCTCTCCAACCGCTCTAACAAACCTGCCTGTGAGAATATTGGTCCCCCTTGGATTCAGGTGCAACCCATCACTTTTGAACAGATCATACCTCCCCCAGAAGCGATCCCTATTATCTAAGAACCTGAAGCCCTGCCCCCTATACCAGCTTCTCAGCCACGCATTTATTTGCCAAATCATCCTGTTTCTACCCTCACTTGTGTGTGGCATGGGTAGCAATCCAGAAATTACTACCTGGGAGGTCCTGCTTCTTAGCTTTCTACCTAGCTCTCTGAATTCTCTTTTCAGGACCTCATTGCTTTTCCTTCATATATCATTGGTACCGATATGTACCAAGACATTTGGCTGCTGCCTGTCCCTCTCCAAAATGTTGTGGATGTGATCTGAGATATCTCTGACCCTGGCACCTGGGAGGCAAAGTGTCATCTGGGTGTCCAGTTCATGTCCACAGAATCCAAATTATGTATTTCCACTGTTACTCATCAGAGACACCTAGAAACAGTGCAAAAGTCCCACTACCAGCAGGAGTTATCATTGCATCACATATCATGGCCCTTTGGCATGCTGAGGGATATGTACTTAGCCCATTGCTCTACTCCCTCTATACCCATGACTGTTCAATTAAATTTCTTGTGGCTCAAATGCAATCTATAAATCTGTTGATGATACAACCATTGTTGGCAGAACATCAAAAGGAGGTGAGAGGGTATACAGGAGTGAGATATACTAGCTAGTTAAGTGGTGCCACAGCAATAATCTTGCACTCAACGTCAGTAAGACCAAAGAGCTGATTGTGGACTTCAGAAAGTGTAAGATGAAGGAACACAAACCAATCCTCATACAGGGATCAAAATTGGAGAGAGTGTCAAGATCTGAGGATCTAACCTGGTCCCAACTTATTGATCAACTATAAAGGAGGGCAGACAGCGGCTATATTTCATCAGGAGGAGTTTGTCACCTACAGATGTACTGTGGAGGGCATTCTGACAGGCTGCATCACTGTCTGGTGAGGGAGGTGGGGAGGCTACTGCACAGGATCGAATGAAGCTACAGGAAGTTGCAAAATTAGTCAGCTCCATCATGGGCACTAGCCTCCGTAGTATCCAAGACATCTTCAAGGTGTGGTGCCTCAGATATTATTAATGACCCCCATTACCCAGGACATGCCCTCTTCTCATTGTTACCATCAGGAAGGAGGTCCGGAAGCCTGAAGGCACCCTCAGTGATTCAGGAACAGCTTCTTCCCCTCTGCCATTTGATTCCTAAATGGACATTGAACCTGTGAACACTACCTCACTTTTTAAAAACTGGTTCTGAAGCTGAGTCTATGCTGACTGACCATCAAGCATCTAGTATTACTCTTGTACCACCTCATATTCCCATCAACTCTCTTCTAGATTCAACTACTCATTACACACTAGGGGTAATTTACAATGGCCAATTAGCCCATTTATCCACACATCTTTGGGAAGTGATATGAAACTGGAGCACCCAGAGGAAGTTTAAACTCCACACAGTCAGCACCAGAAGTCAAGACTAAATGTCAGTCATTCGAGGAAGCAACTCTGAGTTATGCCTCCGTGCTACACTGTAGTCCAGAGTAATCATCTGGGGATAGGACATCAGGTTGCACTACCTGAGGTCTAACATAATCTCATTATCTACCCTGTTTTATGGAAAAGCTGTGGCAGCAGGCAGCTGAGGATCCCTGCTACTGCAAAAGTTAACTGTTACCAAAGGAACCCTACAGGAGCCAAACAAAAGGCATGTGGTAAGTTATTGACTATCTGGTCAATTGAAGCTCCTTCTGCTAGTTTCAGACTACTGGATTCCATTTATTAAGGAATCTTTCTGACAAATAATAGATTAAGATAATAGACATGAAACAGTAGATTAGCTCCTTGTGGATGAGTTCACACTGCTTTAAGATGTTTTTCCATACACAGGATATTTGGCATAAGATACACGCAAGGGCTTCATTTTCACTGTTGCATTCTTTTTACATTTTACCAATGATATTCTGTCTATGGTTAACTTTATTTTAAACAAAATAGATCAAAATAGTTGTTTACCCTGCTATGAAATGATTTTCTGATGCGATGCTATTTGCCTTCAAACCAAGGAGAGAATGTATTATTATCTCACCTATTCTCCTTGCTCATGGACTGAATTATTTACAACTGTAGCAGAGAACAAAGAAGCAAATGCATATTAAACACATTCCTCTTATGAAGCTTCCATCTACAATATTTCTGTATTTAAACAGTAGGCTCTTTGGTACTAAGCTTATTGTGGAACCAGACAGAACATAATAATCCTGAAAGTGGAGACGAGCAGCAATAATTGAATATCTTCAATACTCTTCAGAGAAAAGTTCAAAGGTGCTGTCAGGGCTTTATGCTTTGAAGAAGAATTTCAAGTTTTATACTCTGATAATAAATGAACCTTTGGCTCTTGGTAGGGTCACTCATACCAAACAGATCTAAAGGTGGTCCACAAGTCCTCCAGGTTTGGGGGTTCAGCTCAGGGCTAACAACCCTGAGTGGTAAAACATGATTGTTCTGGAAACAGCAATGAAGAATCCTTCTACATCTGAGTACTATGGTATTCCTGAGTCTCCAACTGGGACAGTAGTGAAAACCGAGAAGTTTCTAACACGATGAAGGAAGCCCTGAACACAGCCAGAGATGGAGGACCTTCATTGCTGCTCTAAATGCCAGCGATTTAGCAGGCAGTAAGAAAGATGTATATGTAAGCATATACTACCTTGAGAGTTATTTTCTTGCAGGTATTCTTACAGGAACAAAAAGAAATAGAATTTACGGAACACTATACATAATCTTACAAAAAAAACCTATGTGCAAAATAAGTCAAACTGCACAAACAACAAAATAACAAAAAGACATGACCTAGATGGTGCTTTCTTGTGGTAGCACTCCATGTAAATATGCTCAGTGATGGGGAGGGCATTGCCTTTGATGGAGGGTTGTATTCACCATTCTTTGTAGCCTTTTTGTTCTCATACCAGACCATGATGCAACCAGTTAGGATATTCTTTACAAAATTTACAGAGTAAAGGCACTGCCTTACAAGATTTAAGACAGTTTAATCAAATTTCCCATATTCAAGCATAGAGGAGAACGAAATAATTGTTACTCCAGATCCAACGCAGCACAAAAATAGAGCCATAAAAGATGAAGAACATGATAATAAAAATACAATGACTATAAATACAGTACAGAGGATAGCTTATATACATTGATCATATGCCCATAAAGTGACGCTAGGCACAGGAATGTCTGTACTTAAGGTGACTGACAGGAAATGATAAAGTAGTGGTGGTAGGAGTGTGAAGGGGTGGGTTAGTGGGTGGAGGTGTTGATCAGCCTTGCTATTTAGGGTAAGTAACTGTTTTTGAGACTGGTGGTCCTAGCAAGGATACAATGTAGCCTCCTCCCTGAGGGGAGTGGGACAAACAGTCCATGACCAAGGTGGGTGGGTGGGTGGGATGTTACTGTTCATGATGTTACTGGCTCTTTCCTGGCACTACCATGTATATACAGTATGTCCTTGATGGCGGGTAGGCTGGTGCTGGTGATGCATTGGAAAGCTTTGACAACCCATTGTAGAGATTTCCTGTATGCTGCAGTGCAGTTTCCATATCAAACAGTGCTGCAGCTGTTAGGATGCTCCCTACTGTGCATCTGTATAATTACATGAGTATAGATTGTATTGTCTAGCCCTCCTCAGCCTCTTCAGAAAATAGAGGCATCAGTGAGCTTTCCTGATTGTGTAGAGTATGTTCTGTGACCAAGAGAGGTTGTGCACAATATGCACTCTCAGGAGTTTGAAACTGCTCACACTTTCTACTGCTGTGCTGCTAATGTAAAGAGGAGATGAGAGTGATGCAATTTCCCCTGAAGTCCATAATCAGCTCCTTTGTCTTGCTGATATTGAGGAAGAGATTATTTGCTTGGAACCAGGTCTCGCACTCTTCCACCTCCTCTCTGTAGGCTATCTCATCGGTCTTAGTGATGAGCCCCACCACTCTCATGTTATTGGCAAACTTGACAATGAAGCTTTTACTTAAAATTTGTTGCTAACAAAATCTGGTTAAATACTTTATGCTTTAACTTGTGTTTTATGAATGGGGGGGGGGAACAGTAGCTAATAACTCAGTTAAAAATCTAGAGATAACATGCATGTTATCAAAACTCTTAACATATTCTGCATAGCAACTTAAGATAAAATGCAAACAGATGCAATCTTTCACGTAAGGCCCAAAATGGATGGCTAGGGGCACAATATGGAGACGTGAGGTTTCCCATACTGGATTTGGATGTCTATAGGCTTGTATTCCAACTGAATTTTAATACATTGGGAAATACTACCAGCCGCTCAAGGAATCATCATGGATCTGCACCCACTGCTCGACTGGAAGCCTATTCTAACTTTAAGCATTTCCTTATACTATATATCTTACTAAAATTGGAGGGAATAAAAGCACCAATGCAACTTAAAAAATGTCAATTATTCTGCTCTTTTGCAGAAATCTGTGATAAACCAAGTTATGGCACATATGAAACTTTGAAAACAAAGATCTGGTTGGGTTAATAATAAAACGGCAGCCTCAGCAAGTGTTCAATTGTGAGGCTATGCTGGAGGTCAGAGGTTAACATCTTATTGCTTTTAAGTCTTGGCTTATTCCTTTTATATCCAAAAGATTTTCCACTCATTTACCAACCCTGTGAGTCTACCATACACCAAATTGGTTTGTTGAACAGATGAAAAATTTGATGTATTTTAAAAATCGCTGTCTAATGTTTCAGTACACTTGTATTTCATCAAGTTGACATTATATAAGCCATCTTAACTTGAACAGGCTACACAAACCAGCTGTTCTTTATTTTGTATTTTTGCTGATTTATTTTAGACATTCAGCGTGCAGCAGGCCATTCTGGACCACTGAGATGCGCCACCAAGCAACCCAATGATTTAGCCTAGCCTAATCACAGGACAATTTGCAGTTACAAATTAACCTACATACCAGTATGTCTTGGCATCATAAATCTATTGGGACACAGGAAGAGATGGAGGACTCTTCATTATGTGACAGCTATACCACTTTCAGATATCATTGCAAAAAAAGACTTCTATCATGCTCATGTTGCTTTCCTAAAAATAATTATGGACGTTCTAATTTTCAGCAAAGAAAATGAAAGGAGAGTTGTAAAAATGAGCACTAATGTGGAATTTTCAGCCTCTGTAGTAAGGTATATTATTGAGGTCATTTATTGTGGTGGTCAGTTCAAATGGTCTAATTGTTTTTAAGCTCAACCTTGTAAAAACCATTGAATTGTTATGACAGGCAAAAAAAATCACAGGAGAGAACTGAGAATGATATAAAATATATCCTCCTATTTGTCCTACTTAGTCCAAATAGCATTGTGCTCCACTTGAACCTCCTCCCTCCCTTCCTGATTTAAGGTTCTTAGCATAATCATCATTTCCCTTCTCATCTGCTTATCCATATTTCTCTCTCGATTCATTTACACTTTTTAAAGAACTCCCTGAAGGAAGCTGAGCTCTATTAACTGGTGGAAAGAAAGTTCAAAGACAATCAAGGAAAATTAAACTTTGAGTTAATTTAATGCCCTATCACCTCTGCCTAGTAAAACATTTGGCCTAAACAAGCTTAAAGGTCATGAAGGAACTCTTTATATGCATTAATTGAAGATAAATCATTGGGTTTCATCATCAACAATGATGACAAAAGCATTTTGTCAATTATTTTACTGAATTAGATAATTGAGATACCAGCATTTAAATGTATTCAACACTAATCTTTTTCTCTTCATTCTACGGTGATGACCTGATGCCTTCTTTGTGGCAACTGCTTACGGAAAGAACGCTGAAGGAGAGTGAACACTGAAATATTTCAATTTCCTATACAAATACATATTGTAGCAGTTTGCAACTGGTGGCTCATGGAGTATTTTGGGTTCCTATTTATGAGCTATTGTCTTGGCCTATTCTACTTAACATGTAGTTAACATGTTATACTTCATGCTGCAACAAAACTTAAGTTGTGCAATAAGGATTAGTATGGCCCCTAACATACTTTAGTAGCTAGATCATTTTGTGACAGGGAACATGTGGACTTTATTTGCCCAAATTAGTTTGCTCTCATCAGTGCGTGGTAGATTATGTCTAACCAATCTTATAGTGTTTTTCAAGGAGACATTAGGAAAGATGATGAACGAAAGCAGTGGACGTTGTCTACATGGACTTCAGCAAGGTCTTTGACAAGGTCCCACATGGGGGGGGGGGGGGGGGGTGGGGGTTAGTCAAGAAGGTTCAGGCACTTGGCATTCGGGATTAGGTACTAAATTGGATTCAACATTGGTTTTGTGGGAGAAGTCAGAGAGAGGTAGTAGAAGGTTGCCTCTATGACTGGAGGCCTGTGACTAGGGGTGTGCCACAGGGTTCAGTGCTGGGTCCATTGTTATTTGTCATCTATATCAATGATCTGTATGATAATGTGGTAAACTGGATCAGCAAATTTGCTGATGATACAAAGATTGGAGGTGTAGTGGACAGTGAGGAAGGTTTTCAAAGCTTGCAGAGGGATTTGGACCAGCTGGACCGAATTTGGACTATTGTGTGCAGTTTTGGTCACCTCATTACAGGAAGGATATTAATAAGGTTGAAAGAGTGCAGAGAAGGTTTACAAGGATGTTGCCGGGACTTTAGAAACTGAGTTACAGAGAAAGGTTGAATAAGTTAGGACTTTATTCCCTGCAGCTTAGAAGAATGAGGGGAGATTTGATAGAGGTATATAAAATTATGATGGATATAGATAGAGTGAATGCAAGCAGGCTTTTTCCACTGAGGCTAGAGGAGGGGGAAAAAAACAGAGGTCATGGGTTAAGGGTGAAGGGGGAAAAGTTTAAGGGGAACATTGGGGGGGGGCTTCTTCACACAGAGAGTGGTGGGAGTGTAAAATGAGCTGCCAGATGAAGTGGTAAATGTGGTCTCACTTTTAACATTTAAGAAAAACTTGGACAGGTACATGGGTGAGAGGGGTATGGAGGGATATGGTCCAGGTGCAGGTCAGTGGGACTAGGCAGAAAAATGGTTTGGCATAGCTAAGAAGGACCAAAGGGCCCGCTTCTGTGCTGTAATGTTCTATGGTTCTATACTGCACATGATTTTTCTGTTCCTGCCTACAGAGCCTTCACTAGAGTCACTTAATGTGAAAACGTTGTGATCAAAATGTGTAATAGTTGGCAATCAGCAAGAAGCTTGCTTGACATTTTTTGATGCTAAAGGAACAATATGTATGGCATGTGGAGTCCATAAGGAAGTAAAATGCCACATTGCCACATCTTGTTATCAGATGGTAAATGTGGATGAATTTGGTGGACTGAGCTTGCCTAGTATTTTTCCTGATTCAGTGCTGAGTTCATTGTTCCATATGTCTATCCTATATTTCTGAATTCTGTGATGACTGCTTGTAACCAAGTGACTTAGTAGTCATATCAATCAGCATTTGAAGTGTATCACATCATATGGAAGTGGAATCAGATTACACCAATCAAATTGGTTAGTGCTGGCTGGCTTCATTCCCTTAATGGCTATGGCAATTCCTTTCAATATTTCAAGGTCTTAGATTAAATATATATTTTTTCCCAATCAAGAAAATGTCTTTAAGGCGATTGGGTAATTGCAGCTCCACATTTCAAATGAAATAGTCCCAGTTAGATTCATAATATGTGCTCCATCAATGGACTATTGAGGCAAATGGAGATTTGTAGGATGAAAATTGTTGGGTAGGCTCAGGTAAAGTTATATGCACTTGGAATCAAGGATATTCTTATAGGTTACAGGGAGAAGGCCGGGAACTAGGGCTGAGGAGGAAGAAAAAAGGATCAGTCATGATTGAATGGCGGGGCAGACTCCATGAGCCGTCTTATGGTCTTATAAACAAATGGTAGCCAAGGCTCTCTGCCTAATTTAACTAGAATTTAAAGACCTAATTTGACTCAAGTTACTGTATGTGTTGGTTCCTTAAGATTGTTATAGCTGAGGGTGGTATTGGGGATAAGCTGTCACTATCTCTTAAATGCTCCCAATGACTTGCACCTCAAATAGCTTTCTGGCAGCCAAGTCCAGCTCCTAACCTTCACGTGAGGCTTAGCTACTCAGCCTGGTGGAACCATTTGTACTGACAAGCGGCAAAGGTGGTTTAAAACCAATTGCTTTGGGCAGATATGACTTGTCAGCTGTGGTTGGCAGCTCATCTAGGAGGAGGGAAAGTTCTGATCTCAAACCTCCGCTGCCTTGTGGCTATACCCATTCATGGGGAAAGCTTCAGGTGTAAACCTTGAGGGGGGAAAATCCGTAGCTGGAGTCCCTAAGGCAGTCCTACATTGAGTTCAATGCTGACTGGAAACTCCTGCGACGTTGCTGGTGCCAAAGTGTATCAGTCTCTGCCGTTCCTGAGGGTTCATTATGTGTGTGGCGAGGGAGAGCCTGCTACATGGGCAACAGCTTGCTCTCCATATCGTACTAACTTGGCTTGTGTATCTAGATAGCGAGGTCACATATCCACTTTGGGTATCAGAATAGCAGCAATTTAGCTAAAGGGGAAAACTGGACTGCAGGCAGCTATACAGTTTGACAAAACGGGCCTTAGATAAAATGTGGATAGAACTAGGTTTAAAAAAAGATCAATGTGAGGATTCACAGGGGGAATTGCCTTAAGGATTAATACAGATACAAAAATTATCATAGATGCAAGTAAATTACATAATGCATAAATGCATAATGCATAAATTACATTACATAATTACAAATGCACATAAATTGTGATTATTTCCAGAGAGGGGAAAAATATAACACTGCCAGTACATCATCAGAGATGGGAAGTTCATGTAGGATGACAAAATAGCACCCAATTTGAAATAAACAGAATAATTCAAACAGAAAGGAAATGGAACACCACAAAATTATTATAGGGAGTTTATGCAATTTAACAGGAAGTATGTGGCTTTATATGACATTTAACATTTAAACTGATCACTGAACATCTTGTACTTTTATAAGGTATCTGAAAGTAATCTAAAAGCATCTGATATACTCAGAGCTTGAGTTTCAATTTTTGACACTATTTATTGTTTCACATTCTTTGAAAAGTTAACAATTTTGGGGTAGACAGCTGAGGTGGGTTGCACTGATAGAGCATTTTAATTACAAAATACCCAACGTGGCTGAAGGACACATCCTATTCTTTTTGGAATCAGTCAGAAAGTGGAGCTGGTGCTGATAAATACAGAAAGCAAAAAAGCTACTTTTCTACCTTCTATGCAAAAAGGCATAAATAAATGGAAAATTAATTATAAGTATTTCATAAACTAAATGATACATCTGTGACATTGGAAAGATGTATACCTGATTTTTGGCTCATGGTTTCATTTCCAGTGCTAAAAGAGAGAATGCAACACTATCAACAAAATGAACTTGTGAAAGAGATCTGTACGACTAGTTGCTTCTCTATCTTGGCATTGATATGACAACTGGCTTTTGAAATAGATACAGTATTTTAACAAAGGCTGTTGAGAGGCTTAGGAGTAAAGTTACTCAGTGCATCATTAGGATCAAATGGAAGAATGCCAAGATGTAGCTGGTCAGCCATCACCTGGATAAGGTAAGAGCAGATATTGGGGTTCTGTGGACAGTGACTGCAGGGATAAATTAAAACACTGATCTAGCTGAATGGATTCCCATGATTTCTCTGAGAATTCACTAATTTCCCAGAGGTTTGGCTGATTTGAGCGCAATCCAGCTTGAAAAGATTAGGGTGTGAGGGGCAGGTCGGTGTTTAGTTCGACGCTCCGTGAGGTTTACTTGTCTCTGCACTGAACTGAGTCTGTGGCCTGCAGCTAATGGGTTCCTGGACTGGCTGTAGCGATGATTGGCTGTGGACTCACTTTTGTGAACTTCAGTTCTGAATGTTATTTGCTTATTTTTATTGTTTGCATGTTTTGATTTTCTTCTGCACATTGGTCTTTTTTAAAGAATGGTTTTTATTGGGTATCTTTGTTTTGTGACTGCCTATAAGGAGATGAATCTCAAGGTTGTATATGGTATACAAACTTCAATAATAAATGTAATTTTAACTTTAATTTATTGATGTAATCCCTATTATATTGTGCAATTATTTTGCTTTACTCAAGTGGTTCTGTCAGAGTCCGTGATCTACAGTTCAAACTACAGTTCTTTGCAAGTGGTGTGTTTTCAGACTGATCTACACCACTGGGGCTGGTAGGTCAGATGTCGGGGAGTGGCCCTGTGGTTACCCGTATCCTCACCAATTTAGCCAACTTAAACATCGTGGGAGACTGAAACATCAAGACTGGAGCACTGAGACAGCAGGTAGTGTGTTTGCTAATTGCCGGCTGTTGTCAGAGGAAAGCCCCTGCTCTCTATCTCTTGTCTCACCTGTCGGTCCTAGAGATAGGGGTTTGTGAGGCAATTCAGAAGACTGTAACACTGGAACAGCGAGGTGCTGGTCTCTCCTCTTGTTGTTTCTGGAATTACCTCACTCTCCCTCGCTGGGAGAAAGCCTGTCTGAGATAACAAAGTGCTGGTTTGTGGATTGTAGTTTTGATGGACTCTGGGACTTCTGCCATTGCAGAGGTAGTTGCTTTTGCTGCTGCTTGTGTAAAGTGAGGAGGGGAGGGCTTCAATGTTTCTATCATTCATTCTATGGGGTTTCTTGTTTCATGGGTGGCTGGAAGAGTATGAATTTCAGGTTGTATATTGTATACAGACTCTGTTAGATTTAAGATTCAAAATTGTTTAGTCATTTTTAGTACACAAGTGTAAAGGAAAACAAAATAATTCTCATTCTGGGTCCGATTCAGTACAAAACCCCACAAAAAATAAAGAACACAATAAAAAGTATATAATGCATTAGATTTCTTATATACATTGATGGTATGCCATAAAGTGACGCTAGGCACAGGAATATCTGTACATAAGGTGATTGACAGATGAAAAAGTAGTGGCGGTTGGGGTATGGAAGGATTGGTTAGTAAGTGGAGGTGTTGATCAGCCTTGCTGTTCAGGGATAGTAACTGTTTCTACTTCTGAGGCACCTCAAGGCGACTCATGTAGCAGCAGAACTCTCATTAAATATTCTCATTTCAGCCTGATACAGCTAAAAAGCACAACTGCTTCCAAGGTTAGTACAGTCGACAAAGATGTCTTAAAGCGTTTAAATGAACTATCACTGCTTAAAACTGATGGAAACAATGCTGATTTGGGACAGATTCGTCCTCGTAGGATTCCATGCGGGAAACGTGGTTGCAGGTCAGGGTTGCAAGTGCGTTTAAGGAAACGGGGTTTTAAACCCCCAATACCAACTATCTTGCTGGCATATGTGCAGACTCTGGTGAATAAAATTGATGATCTCAGAGTTAGGGTGCTGAATCAGAGGGATATTAGGACCGCATGTGTCCTTTTCTCCCCCCAATGGAATCCTGGTTAACCCCTTCCGTACCGGATGCAGTGATTCAGATCGATGGGTTTATTATACACTGTCAGGATAGATCCATTAGAGTCTCTCAAAAGCAGAGGTGGAGGAGTATGCCTCATGATCAACTCTTCTTGGTGCACACATTATCAGTTCTGTCCCAACTCTGCTCACCAGACCTGGAATATCTAGCAGTAAAGTGCCATACTTTTTAACTACCACAGGAGTTCTCTGGGGTTATTTTGGTAGCAGTTTACACTCCACCTCAGGCCAATGTCAACCAGGCTTTGGATCTTCTGAGCAATGGGATCAACATGCACAAAACAGCACACCCTAATGTCTTCACCATCGTTTTGGGAGACTTTAACAAGGCCAGTCTGAAAAATATCACTAAGGAACTACCATTAACAAATCACTTGCAATACTAGAAGAAACAACATACTGGGCCATTGTTACACCACCATCAAGAATGCCTACCGTGCTATTCCACGCCCTCACTTCAGGAAGTCTGATCACCTGGCTGTACTTCTACTCCCTGAGTATAGGCAGAGACTAAAGACTGCAACACCTGCAGTGAGGACCAAGAAGGTATGGACAAAGGAAGCATAAGAGCGCCTACAGGACTTCATTAAAACCTGTGTGGATAAGTGTGTGCCTACAAAGACTTGCTGTACGTTTCCAAACCAAAAGCCGTGGATGAACCAGGAGGTACATCATCTGCCGAAGGCTAGATCTGTGGCGTTCAAGTTTGGCAACCCAGGTGTGTACCAGAAAACCAGGTATGATTTGAGGAAGGCTATTTCAAGGGCGAAGAGACAATTTTGAACGAGGTTGGAGGCGAAATTGGATGCACAACAACTCTGGCAGGACTTACAAGACATTACTTCCTACAAAGCAAAACCCAATAGCATGAGTGGCAGTAATGCTTCACTACCAGTAATGCTTCATTATTAAGGACCTCCAGCGCCCAGGGCATGCTCTTTTCTCACTGTTACCATCAGGTAGGAGATTAGGAAGCCTGAAGGCACACACTCAGCGATTCAGGAACAGCTTCTTCCCCTCTGCCATCCGATTCCTAAATGGACATTGAACTCGTGAATGTTACCTCACTTTTTAAATATATATTCTGCTTTTGCATGATTTTTAATCTATTCAGTATATGTATACTGTAATTGATTTACTAATTTATTTATTATTTTCTTTTTTTTCTTTTTCTATATCATGTATTGTGTTGAACTGCTGCTGCTAAGTTAACAAATTTCACGACACATGCCAGTGATAATAAACGTGATTCTGTTTTTGTATCTGGTGACCCTGGGGTGGATGCTATGCAGCCTTCTCCCTGATGGGAGTGAGATAAACAGTCCATGAGCAGGGTGGGTGGGATCCTTCATTATGTTACTGCCCCTTCTCCAGCACTTTTCTATATATATGTCCTTGATGGTGGGAGGCTGGTGCACGTTGGAGAACCTTCTTGTCCACTGCAGTGCAGTTTCTGTACCATGCAGTGATGGAGTATGTTAGGATGCTCTTTACTGTGCATTTGTATAATGATGTAAGCATAGATGTTCATTGTCCAGCTCTCTCCAGCTTCCTCAGAGAGTAGAGGCATTGGTGAGCTTTTCCCCCTTGACAATGATAATGATGGATAAAGAGGAATCAATTTACAGATGGAGATTTAATTCAATATTATTAAAACGTCAAGATTTTTGTGATTTCATGAAAAAGCAGATACAGTTTTTTTAGATACAAATTTACATTCAGTTGATGATAAATTTATAGTATGGGAAGCAATGAAGGCATATTTGAGAGGCCAGATAATAAGTTATATTTCTAAAATTAAGAAGGAATATATGGTAGAAATAGATCAATTGGAAAAAGAGATTACAAAATTAGAAAAGGAATCTCAAAGATATATGACAGAAGAAAAACGAAGACAACTTGTTAACAAGAAGTTACAACATAATACACTTCAGACATATTGAACAGAAAAAGCAATTATGAGAACTAAACAGAGATATTACGAACTAGGTGAAAGATCACACAAGATTCTTGCTTGGCAGTTAAAAACAGACCAGATTTCCAAAACGATAAATGCAATTAGAACAAGTGTAAATAAAATTACTTATAAACCTTTAGAAATTAATGAAAATTTTAAGAATTTTTATTCTGAACTGTATCAATCAGAATCACAAAATGATAATGTCGAGATAGAAAGGTTTTTATCACAAATAACTCTTCCAAAATTGAATTCGGAAGAACAGAAGGGATTAGATATGCCTTTTACATTAAAAGAGGTCGAAGAAGCTCTAGGATCACTTCAGAGTAATAAATCCCCAGGAGAAGATGGTTTTCCGCCCGAATTTTATAAAAAGTTTAAAGATTTACTAATTCCTCCTTTTATGGAGTTAATGTACCAAGCGGAAAGAACGCAAAAACTTCCAGAATCTTTTTCGACAGCTATTTTAATAGTATTGCCAAAAAAAGATAGAGATCTTTTAAAACCAACATCATATAGACCTATTTCTTTGTTGAATACTGACTATAAAATAATAGCAAAAATTTTATCTAACAGATTATCTAAATGCTTACCAAAATTAATACATATGGATCAAACAGGATTTATCAAAAATAGACAATCGGCAGATAATGTAACTCGGTTACTTAGCATAATTCATTTGGCACAAAAGAGGGAGGAAATGAGTGTGGCAGTTGCCTTAGATGCAGAAAAAGCATTTGATAGATTGGAATGGGATTTTTTATTTAAGGTATTGGAAAAATATGGATTAGGAGTATCTTTTATAAAATGGATTAAAACCTTAAATACTAATCCCAAAACTAAAGTAGTGACAAATGGTCAAATTTCAGCATCATTTCAGTTAACAAGGTCAACTAGACAAGGTTGTCCATTATCACCTGCTTTATTTGTGTTGGCGATAGAACCATTAGCTGAATTAATTAGAACGAACCCAGATATTATGGGTTTCAGAGTTAACCAGGAAGAAAATAAGATTAATTTATTTGCTGATGATGTTTTGCTTTATTTAACAAACCCATTGTATTTGCTGTGTAAATTACCGTAGATTCCGGATTTTAAGCCGCTACTTTTTTCCCACATTTTGAACAGCTTTGAACTTTGCGGCCTTTAAAACGGAGCGGCTAATACATGATTTTTTTCATGCCGCCTCGTAAACATTTTGCCTCATAACAGTAGACCAATAAAATTGATGAGTAGTTCACAGAGGTCCAATGAAATTGTACGATAAATCAAGCGCACTTTCACAATTAAATTATTGTAAATCAGTCATTTGTACTCACCCTCATCAACATGGAAAACACTCGAAGAAAAGCATTGTGCTGCCTTTATGGCAGTTACTTAGTTTATAATATTTTCGCTTAGTAATTCATTTTCTAGTTAAAGTTAGAAGAGTTTTAACTATATTTGTTTTCTGTACTACATCGCGGGATGCTATGACGTCACACCCGGTTTCGCCGCGTCTTGTGGGAAAAATGCCAGTTTGCGATAAAACGGGACGGAGGGAGGGAGCGCATTACGTGAGCGGCTTTGGATCTGAGCGAACGCTGCTTTTAAGTTAAAGGCGATCAATAACTTTTCCTGGTAGGCTGCAGTATATATATTTTTTACCAGTCGTTAGGAGATATTGGAATGTTGTTCAGTAAAGAAGTACACGCAACGTATATTTAAAAGTAGCCGCGTTACGGGCACGGTTCGAAAAAAAGCATTTGCAATATGTATTTGTTTTTGTTACCATATGGATTTAATTAAAAGTTAAAAAATCCTCACGTGTAATATCTTTCTGTGTAAATATCTCATATTACAACGTGGGACACCTGCGGCCGAAAATCCGGTGCGGCCTGTACAATTAAAAAATTGATTTTATTTCTAAAATTAGAGCCAGCGGCTTTTAATCAGGTGCGCTCTGTAGTCCGGAATCTACGGTATCTTCTAGATTGGAAGAATATGGGAAGATATCAAGCTACAAAATAAATTGGGATAAAAGTGAAATTCTACCCCTTACTAAAGGAGATTATAGTCAATGTCGACTAATAACTCAATTTAGATGGCCGAAAACAGGTATAAAATATTTAGGTATAAGAGTTGATAATGATATAAAGAATTTATATAAATTAAATTATTTACCATTATTGAAAAAAATTCAAGAAGATCTTGATAAATGGATGACGTTACCAATAACATTAGTAGGCAGAGTAAATGCTGTAAAAATGAATATATTCCCTAGATTACAATATTTATTCCAAACACTACCAATACAATTACCGCAGAAGTTTTTTCAAGAGGCATTGATCGTATGGATAGTCAGAGGCTTTTTCCTAGGGCTGAAATGGCTAGCACGAGAGGGCACTGTTTTAAGATGCTTGGAGGTAGCTAAAGAGGAGATGTCAGGGGTAAGTTTTTTACGCAGAGAGTGGTGAGTGCGTGGAATGGGCTGCTGGTGATGGTGGTGGAGGAGGATACGATAGGGTCTTTTAAGAGACTCCTGGATAGGTACATGGAGTTTAGAAAAATAGAGGGCTATTGGTAACTCTAGGTAATTTCTCAGGTAGGGACATGTTCAGCACAGCATTGTGGGCCGAACAGCCTGTATTGCGCTGTTCTATGTTTCTAAGAAGCTCTTACAACACAGATAATCAAAGAGCACTGCTCCTTGGATGCTACAGAGGATAGTACCCAAGATGGAGCTGATTAAATTTGCAACTTTCTGGAGTTTCTTTCAGTTCTGTGCAGTAGCCCCCCCCCCCCCCCCCCCCCATAGCAGCAGACAGTGATGCAGCCTGTCAGAATGCTCTCCATGGTACATCTATAGAAGTTTTTGAGAGTTTTAGTTGATAAACCAAATTGCCTTAAACCCCTAATGAAATATAGCTGCTGTCTTGCCTTCTTTATAACTACGTTGATATGTTGGCACCAGGTTAGATCCTCAGAGATCTTGACGCCCAGGAACTTGAAGCTGCTCACTCCCTCCACTTCTGATCCCTCTACGAGGATTAGTATGTGTTCCTTCATCTTGCCCTTCCTGAAGTCCACAATCAGCTCTTTCGTCTTACTGACGTTGAGTGCGAGGCTGTTGCTGTGACACCACTCATCTAGCTGGTATATCTCACTCCTGCACGCCTTCTCATCTCCTTCTGAGTTTTGATTCTACCAACAATGGTAGCACACAACTCTGCCTCATTTGCAGTTACCACCAACAACAAAGTAGCATGCGAATCATTATGGCTGTTTGTTATCACCCTTGCTTTCTTTTCTTCCCTTCCCTCCTCCTCCTTCGATCGATCCTGGAAAATATTCTAGCCCAAGTCACCTGCAAAGTCACTTACAGATTGCTGGTTTCTTAGTCCATTGCCCTAATTTTTCATCAGCTTTTGATGCCTTATAAAATTTGTGCTCTGACATCCTGGTTGCTACTCTGATGATGTCTCATAAGTGAAAAGAGTATAGTTTTGAGTACAATTGGTGTAGAGTTTGTTGTTCATCATCAAAATTGACCTGACTATATTGTGCACTACAAAATCTCATTTGCTGTTGCCAAAGCACCTAGATAAATCTCAGCTTTACAGAGCAGGCATTGGAGTAGAGGGAGACAGTAGGAGGGCTTTGGCTCAACGGGGCTTCAGCGATAAAGGGTCGAGTTGAGGTAGGTTACCTGTGAGGAATAGAAATAGGAAGTATGACTGAGGCCGGTGTTCTGTACTGGGGGGTATCAGATGTTGAAGTCCAGGAGACTCCCAGCCTCCCGGATGGCCACATCTGCGCCCGGTGTGTTGAGCTGCAGCTCCTTAGGGACCCGGTTAGGGAACCGGAGATGCAGCTCGATGACCTTTATCTGGTCAGAGAAAGTGAGGAGGTGATAGAAACGAGTTATAGGCAAGTAGTCACACCGGGGCCTTGGGAGACAGACAAGTGGGTAACAGGACAGGAGAGGGAAGGGTAAGAGACAGATACTGGAGAGTACCCCAGTGGCTGTCCCCCTTACCAATAACTACTCCTGCTCCAGTACTGTTGGGGGAGACGGCCTACCTGGGGGAAGCAACAGTGGCTGCACCTCTGGCACAGAGTCTGGTCCTGTGGCTCAGAAGGGTAGGGAAAGGAAGAGGATGGGAGTAGTGATAGTGGACTCTACAGTTAGGGGGTCAGACAGGCAATTCTGTGGATGCAGGAAAGAAACTCTGATGGTAGTTTGTCTTCCAGGTGCCAGGGTCCGGGATGTTTCTGATTGCATCCACGATATCCTGAAGTCGGAAGGTGAACAGCCAGAGTTTGTGGTACATATTGGTAACAACAACATAGGTAGGAAAAGGGAGGAGGTCCTGAAAGCAGACTACAGGGAGTTAGGAAGGAAGTTGAGAAGCAGGACCTCAAAGGTAGTAATCTCGGGATTACTGCCTGTGCCACGCAACAGTGAGGATAGGAATAGAGTGAGGTGGAGGGTAAATACGTGACTGAGGGATTGGAGCAGGGGGCAGGGATTCAGATTTCTGGATCATTGGGACCTCTTTTGGGGCAGGTGTGACCTGTACAAAAAGGACGGGTTGCACTTGAATCCCAGGGGGACCAACGTCCTGGCAGGGAGGTTCACTAAGGCTATTGGGGAGAGTTTAAACTAGAATTGCTGGGGGGTGGGAACCGAACTGAAGAGATGGAGGGAAGGGGCTGTTGGCTCAGAAATAGAGAAAGCTTGGAGACAGTGTGAGAGGGAGGATAGGCATGTGACAGAAATGATGTCCACAGACCGATAGTTTGAGATGCTTCTATTTTAATGCAAGAAGCATCATGAACAAAGCGGATAGGCTTAGAGTGTGGATCAGTACTTGGAGCTATGATGGTGTGGCCATTACAGAGAATTGGATGGCTCAGGGGCAGGAATGGTTACTTAGAGTGCCAGGCTTTAGATGTTTCAGAAAGGACAGGGAGGGAGGCAAAAGAGGTGGGGGTGTGGCACTGTTGATCAGAGATAGTGTCACGACTGCAGAAAAAGAGGAGGTCATGGAGGGATTGTCTACGGAGTCTCTGTGGGTGGAAGTTAGGAACGGGAAGGGGTCAATAACTCTACTGGGTGTTTTTTTTATAGACCACCCAATAGTAACAGGGACATCGAGGAGCAGATAGGGAGACAGATTCTGGAAAGGAGTAATAATAACAGGGTTGTTGTGGTAGGAGATTTTAATTTCTCAAATGTTGATTTGCATCTCACTAGAGTGAGGGGTTTAGATGGGGTGGAGTTTGTTAGGTGTGTTCAGGAAGATTTCCTGACACAATATGTAGATAAGCCAACAAGAGGAGAGGCTGTACTTGATATGGTATTGGGAAATTAACCTGGTCGGGTCTCTCAGTGGGAGAGCATTTTGGAGATAGTGATCACAATTCTACCTCTTTTACCATAGCATTGAAGAGGGATAGGAACAGACAAGTTAGGAAAGCGTTTAATTGGAGTAAGAGGAAATATGAGGCTATCAGGCAGGATCTCGGAAGCATAAATTGGGAACAGATGTTCTCAGGGAAATGTTCGGCAGAAATGTGGCAAATGTTCAGGGAAAAAAAAAGAATTTTAACTTGCATTAAGAAAATGAAAATAGATATAGCTTTTTTTTTACAAGAAACACACTTAACAGAGATAGAACATCAGAAATTAAAGAGAGATTGGGTCAGAAATGTTTAAGGACAGAAGAATATTTAAATATATTCTTAATTATATGATACAGGGGGAAAGGTAAAAATTTGAGAAATATTAATCAAGAGTACTGATATTTTTTTCCTTTCTTATATATACTTTTTTATGTTACGGGGGAGCTGGGAGAACTTCCGATCAATTGCTACGGGACTCACGTGTGTAATCATGGTGATTGTCATGACCCGTACAACGGAGGGGAGTAATGTTGTGTTTTTTTTTATTCACAACATTAGTAGGGGGGTATTTTGTTATTTTTTTCTTTATAATCTATTTTTCTTTTATCTTTCTTTCTTTGCCTGGACAATTGGGGGGGTAGACACATAGCAACATGGAGAATTTTAAAAAGATTCCCCAAGGTACTACGAAAGTCGAAAGGTTAGGTATTACTATAGATTGGAGTAACCCTGTTAAAAATAATGACTAATTTACTGAGTTTTTAAAGTTTTAATGTTAATGGGCTTAATGGACCAGTGAAAAGAAAAAGAATTTTAACACTAAAATTAAGAAAATTAAAATAGATATAGCTTTTTTACAAGAAACACACTTAACAGAGGTAGAACATCAGAAATTAAACAGAGATTGGGTTGGAAATGTCAATGCAGCTTCATTTAATTCAAAGGCAAGGGGAATTGCAATTTTGGTTAATAAAACTTTACCAATTAAAATACAAAATGTATTAATTGATTCTGCGGGGAGATATGTAATTATACATTGTCAAATTTTTTCAGAACTATGGACTTATGAATATTTATGCACCAAATGAAAATGATGTAAAATTTATACAAGAGGCCTTTTTGAATTTGGCTGATGCACATGACAAAATATTAATAGGTGGAGATTTTAACTTTTGTCTAGACCCAGTTTTAGATAGATCAACAAAGGTTGTTACAAAATCAAAAGTAGCAAAATTAACTTTATCATTGATGAAAGATTTAAATTTGATTGATATATGGAGAAGAATTAATCCAAAAGAAAGAGATTACTCATTTTATTCAAATAGACATAAAACTTATTCAAGGATAGATTTTTTCCTATTATTAACGAATATTTAAGACAGAGTGAAAAATATGGAATATAAAGCAAGAATATTGTCAGATCACTTACACACTTGTTGATATAGCCAGTGACAGAGTAGTCATATTTCTCAAGGTCTGTATCTACTACATTTGTGGTGGCTTCCTTAAACATCTGCCAGTTAGTCCACTCAACACAGCCCTGAAGCTTAGAGATGGCTTCATTTAGACCATACAGTGATGTTCCTCTTGAATGGTTTCTCCATTTTCAGCAGCAGTCAGTATGCTGGGATTAACATTATGGAGATGTGGTCAGAGAGACCAAGATGAGAGTGTGAGATTGCTTTGTAAGTACTGTGTCTATTTATATAAACATGGTCCAGCCTGTTTGTTCCTCTCGTGGCCATAGTGACACGTTGCTGGAATTTGGGTAAAATATCCAGCAGGTTAACATGATTGAAGTCTTCTGCAATTATGAAGGATTGTCCAGATGGTTGTTTTGCAAAGGCTTTGTAAAATTCACTCAGCAAAAAAGAAGTAAGTTAGAAACTTTAAAAAAAAAAATAGACTGCAGATATGTTTGAATAGTACAGGTGGCAACTGCCCAAGTGATACAGCTTTGGACTAAATATAAATTGATCTTCTAAATGGTGTGCAAGACAAGCTTTTCACTGTAGCTCAGTGCATATGACAACAATAAGCCAATTTATAAATTAATTACTACAGAAATTGGTTAAATTTTAACAACTAATTTAATTACTTAGCCATCAGTCCCATTCCCCTCTGTTTATGAATTGGATTGGACACAGCAGTCAGTGTTATTGACTTAAATAAACGAATAAACTATTGAACCTTTGGAGGTGAATGTTCTGCACTGTGATATTGAGAGTTCTTGAGTGGCTATTGCCTGTGTGCAGTGATTTAGGGGAGGATGAGGTAGTTTGTGCAGCCACAAACTAATGGAAGTAGTACAGACATACCAAGCTTTTGCACCCAAAGTTGAAAATAGGAAGACTGATTAATATCCCATAGTTGTTCTTAACTGTGTTGAGCATATGATGATACCTAAAATGCAGAAATGATCACCAAAGAATATAAAGGTGAAGAAGAGAAATTGGGTGGATGAATGACCTGTGTCTACAGGCTGAGCTTGAATCATTCACTTTTTACATGCTTTGTACTTTTTCATATCCACTCAGCTATGAAGAGCCATACTAAACAGCAATGGTCTAATGCTGTCAATTTCTTGTACATAGACATTTTGACATAACCTATGGTGAATCACTAATACTGCAAAGAGCTTTGAAATAAAAGTGAATTTTTATCCATAGTTAGTGAAATAATCTTTGAAATGCAGTGACATCTCAAAATGCAATGTATGTAAATAGATACAGCTTAGAATTACTCAGTGAAATACATTTAGTTATGAACTTGGTGATTTGTAAATAGGTCAGTGGTTAGGCTTGCCTTAGTAATTAGCAGTTGTTGGCTTGCATCGTATTTGTTGTCGGCATACTTCATCTCCTTCCAATGTCAGTTTTAGGATTCAAGAAACCTGGGCTAGGGAGACTCCAGGAGGTCTTTATGAAACATAAATTGACTAAAACAATCAATGTTCTGGCAGAAGAAAGTGAATGATTGATGCTGACTCAAATGATAAATGAGTTAATACAAAAGGCAGTCCTGCATAGTTTGTCATCTTTAGATGTGTTTGACTGAGCGGCAGATATATTGATAATATTTTTATTCTGTAATTTCTAATAAAAAAAACTTCTGACCTTTTAAATAAGTAAAGCATCACATAAGTATTATAATTAGAGGAATAATCCAACAGCTTCCAAATTAGCAACCATTTTATTCCAAAGATCCAAAATTTACTCCTGTCAACTTCTTAATTAGTTCAACACACACAAAATGCTAGAGGAAGTTGACAGGCCAGGCAGCACCTAAGGAGGGAAATAAACAGTTGACATTTTGAGCTAAGACCCTTCATCAGGAATGGAAAGAAATAGGGTAGAGCCAGAAAAAAAGGGGAAAGTTCTATGTTCTATGAAAGGGGTGGAGCACAATGTGCAGGAAATAGGTGAGTCCAAGAGAGGTGCTCTTGCCTATCAGGCTCCTTCTTTAGCCCTCTATCTCTCCCCCCTGTGGCCTCCCAGCTTCTTGCATCATTCCTTTTCATTATCCCTCCCACACTCACCTACCTTCCCCCTCTTGTGTGTTAGTTAGTTTATCTTGTTCCAAGCTCTGATATGATTTATAAAATTCTCCCAGCATCCCAGTGATAAGTAGGTCCAAATTTTATTTTGTAATTCTTGATGGAACCTTGAATGGCTTTTCTTTCTGTAAATGGTCACTTTGGGAAGTTTCTAAATATTTTCCCTTGACTTTCAGTTTGTCTTTTGATGGCATCACCCACTGATTCTGGAGTCAGTTTTCACATGTACATTAATAACAAACAGTTCCATCCTTTCAAGGTCGCTTTTAATTCTATCATTGTCAAAGCTCCAGAGTTAATATGGCCATTCTTTGCATTCAATCCATCCTTTCACACCACTGTGGCCTCCTCTAGCAATACAATCATCCTTCTCTTGGCTCACCAGTACTAACCAAGCCGCTAAACACATTAGCTTTTTGGTCTGGAAAGATCTTCCCTAAATTCTTCCACTTTTCTATCCACATTCAATTCTCCTTGTCCATCCTTATTGGATAATCATTCCAAAATCCATGTCAATTCCTTGTCTGTTTTTTCCTTCCATAAAAGCGATTATTATCAGTTTCTAAGGAGCATTCTGCCCTTGTATGATGCAGTTTGGGTGCTGGGGTGGAGATGCATCTCTACCAAAGGAGGTGTAAGGCGCTCCTTCCCTCCATTAGCCTGCTTAGCCCCCCTCCCTGGATCAGGGTCATGTGAAGCCATGGGAGAAGGTGGTGGATGGTCATATAAGCAGCTGGTGCATATCACAAGTCCTGGTTATGTGACCACTGACGCCAGGCTGACAATCTTGAAGAGTATTGATAATGGCTGAGGTTACCCATCTTGTAAAGACATGGCACAGAAGGCAATGGCAAACCACTTCTGTAGAAAAATTTGCCAAGATCATGAAAGACCATGATTGGTTACATTATACAACATGGCACATAACAAATAAATGATGTGATGCAGTATATTCCAGGAATATATGACATTGTTACTAAAAGACACCTGACATTTGTTTTGGTTTCATTTGTATCATGTGTGCATGCCCACACATATAAACACACAATCAGAGTTATTTCATTGTCATTTATACTAATTGTGATGCTGAATTGGCTGACTGAACTAATGCAATTTTTCTGGTGAAAATATTTTGAGGGAGAAGTAAGATCAAGATTTAAACATGACCACAATAAAAGACCAGCAATATACACTCAGTGGTCACTTTATTAGGTCACTCCTGTACCTAATAAAGTGGCCACTGGGTATATGTTCGTGGTTTTCTGCTGTTATAGTCCATCCATTTCAAGGTTCAATGTGTTGTGCATTTAGAGATGCTCTTCTGCACACCACCATTGTAACGTGTGGTTATTTGAGTTATGTCATCTTCCTGTAAGCTTGAACTAGCCTGGCCATTCTTCTCTGACCTTTCTCATTAACAAGGCATTTCCATCCACAGAACTGCTGACCACTGGGTGTTTTCTTAAAATTTTTCACAGCATCCTCTGTAAATTCTAGATCAGGGGTTCCTACCTTGGGATCCATGGACCCCTCAGGTAACGGCAGGGATCCATGGCAATAAAAAAGGTTGTGATCCCCTGTTCTACAGACTGTTGTACATAAAAAAAAATCTCAAGAGGTCGTCAGTTTCTGAGATACTCAAACCACCCCATCTGGTACCAAGAATCATTCCACAGTCAAAGTCACTTAGATCACTTTTCCTTCCCATTCCGACAGTAGGTTTGAACAACTACTGAACCCCTTAACCACGTCTGCATGCTTTTAACCATTGAGTTGCTACCACACGATTGGCTGATTAGATATTTGCATTAACAAGGTATGCAGGTGTACCTAATAAAGTGGCCACTGAGTGTACTTTCAAGTCAAGATGACATATGGTTTGGAGAGGAACCAGCAGGTATACAGTTTTGATATGCTTGCTGCCTTTGTACTTTTTGGTGGTGGAGGTTGTGGCAGGATTGGAAGGTGCAGTCAGGTAGCTTGGGCATGTAACTACAGTGCACACTGATGCGACTGTGAGTTGATGGCACGGGAAATACTGTATACCTTTTAGAAAGGTTGATGGGATGCTACTCAAGGAAGCTGATTTGTTCTGGATAAGACAGTATTTCTTGATAGCTGGTGCTGCACTCACCCAGAAAATTGAAAAGTATTTTATCCCCTCCAACCACCTCCACCTCATGTGAAGAAACCTTGGGATATCGTGCAGTTATCACTTGAGGTAGGGTACCCAGCCTGTGCCCAGGTTTTGTAGTCACAGTATTTATGTAATTGGTCCAGTTGAATTTCTGGTCAATGGTGACCTCCAGGATGTTGATGGTGGGGGAACTTAGCAATGGTAGGTGGTTAGGCACATGCTTGTTGGAGATGGTCATTGCCTGCCACTTTTATGGTCTAAATGTTGTCTAAGTCTTGCTGCATGCAGGCAAGAGCTGGATCATCTGTTGAGGAGTTGTGATAGGAATTAATTAATCAGCAAATATCTTCAGTAATATTCTTATGAAAGGAAGGCCGGTAATAAACAATTAAAGATGGTTGTGCTTAAGAATTTCTGAAGTGATATCCTGTAACTGGAATGATGGACTTCCAACAATCACAACCATCTTCTTTGCATGAACAATTACTACAATCACTAGAGTATTTTCGCTTTAATGCCCACGAATTTCAGTTTTACCGGAGCACTTTGATGCCACATTTGATCAAATGCAACCTTGAATCCCACCTCTAGAATTCAGTTCTTCAGGCCATTTTGGATCAAAGCTGTGATAGAACATAAAACACAGAAATCTACAGCACATTACAGGCCCTTTGTCCCACAGTGTTGTGCCAATCATGTAACCTACTCTAGAAACTGCCTAGAATTTCCCTGCCACATTGCTCTCTATTTTTCTAAGCTCCAAGTACCTATCTAAAAGTCTCTTAAAAGACCCTATTGTATCTGCCTCTCCCACCATCACTGGCAGTGCATTCCACGTACCCACCACCCTCCGTGTATTTAAAGAAAACTTATCTCTGTACCTACTTCCAACTATGCCCTCTTGCCTTAGCCATTTCTGCCCTGGGAAAAAGCCCCTGGCTTTCCACATGATCAATGTGATGTCTGGAGACCAGTGGTTTTAGCAAAACCATAAAACATCACTGAGCAGTTTATTCCTCAAGAAGTACTGCTTGATGGTGATTGATGTGATGGGGTGGTAATTAAGTGGATCTAATTTATCTAGCTTTTTGTGGGTAGGATATGCTTTTGAAATACCAGGTTCTGTATTCGATGGGTGCATAATTCTGATCATAAATCTTAATTTTGTAAATTACTGATGCACTTATTCTATAAAAAGCAAGTTGATTAGATTTATGAATCTCAGTCGGAAACAAAATTATTGGTGTTGTACTGTTAGTTAGATTGTTTGGTAACAGTGATCCAAGGCCTAATGGTTTCTAAAGGTGATTAATGCAAGAATAATCTCTCAGAAAGTAATTTATGCTATTTATAGAATACTCCCAATGAATATCCTTTTACTGACAAAAATATTTGTAATATTTGTAATCATTTGTGAAAATATTTGTAATTACACATCCAAAGCATTCTTGTATTTGCATATCGATTGTTGTCCATCCTGTTGGGTGCAATCTTTCATTGATTCTATTGCACCACCCTCTTGCAAAAGAAATTTCTCCGCATCTGTTTCAAATGGACACCCTTCTATCCTGAGGTCATGCGCTCTTGTTCTAGACTCCCCCACCATGGGAAACATCCTTTCCACAACTACTCTCTCTAGGCATTTCAACATTCAAAAGGTTTCAATGAGATTTCCCTTCCCCTTCCTTCAAAATTCCATTGAGTACAAACATCAGAGCTATCAAATGTTCCTTGTATGATAACCCTTTCATTCCTGGAATCACAATTGTGAACCTCCTCTGAACCCTCTCCAATGCCAGCACATCTTTTGTTAGATGAGCAGCCCAAAACAGGTCACAATACTCAAGGTGAGGCCTCACCAGTGCCTTATAAAGCCTCAGGATCACATTCCTGCTCTTGTATTCAAGACCTCTTGAAATGAATGCTAACACTGCATGTGCCTTCTTCACCACTGACTTTATCTGCAAGTTAACCTTTAAGGTGTTCTGCACAAGGACTCTCAAGTCTCTTTGCATCTTAGGTTTTTGGATTTTCTACCACTTTAGAAAATTTGTCTGCACATATATTTCTACTACCAAAGTGCATGACCATCCAGTTCCAATACACTGTATTGTATTTCATTTGCTACTCTCTTGCCCATTCTCCTAATCTAAGTCCTACTGTAGCCCACCTGTTTCTTCAACACTACCTACCTCTCCACAAATCTTCGTATCATCTGCAAACTTGGTAACAAAGCCATCTATTCCATCATTTAAATAATTGATATACAGCGTAAAAAGAAGCGGTCCCAACACTGACCCCTGTGGAATACCCCTAGTCACTGGCAGCCAACCAGAAAAGGATACTTTTATTCCCACTCGCTGCCTTGTATCAATCAGTCAATGTTCTAATGATGTCAGTAACTTTCCTGTAATACCATGGGTTCTTAACTTGGTAAGCAGCCTCATGTGCGGCACTTTGTCAAAGCCTTCCGAAAATACAAATATACAGCATCCACTGCATCCTCTTTATCTATCCTACTTGTAACCTCTTCAAAGGATTTAGGTTCATCAGGCAAGATTATCCCTTGAGGAAACCATTCTGACTTTTCCCCCATCTTGTCCTGTGTCACCAAGTACTCCATAACCTTATCCTTAACAATTAACTCCAACATCTAACCACTGAGGTCACGCTAATTGGTCTATAATTTCCTTTCTGCTTTCTTGCTCCTTTCTTAGAGTGTAGAACCATTTGCAATTTTTCAGTCTTCTGGCACTATGCTGCAATACAATAACTTTTGAAAGATCATGACTAATGCCTCCATAATCTCTACTGTTACCTCTTCCAGTACCCTAGGGTACAGTTTATCTCTTCTGTGTGACGTGTGTATCCTTGGGTCTTGCACCTTCTCCCTTGTAATAGTAACTGCATTCACTTCTCTTCCCTCACATCCTTCAACATCTGGCAGTCCTGATGAAGGGTTTCAGCCCAAAATGTCAACTGTACTTCTTCCTATAGATGCTGCCTGGCCTGCTGTGTTCCACCAGTATTTTGTGTGTGTTGCTTGAATTTCCAGCATCTGCAGATTTTCTTGTGTTTGCATATCCTGTACCTTCCTCATTTTTCCCAGAAACTCACACCATTGCTACTCTGCTGTCACCCCTGCCAGCATCATCTTCTAATTACTTTGGCCAACTCCCCTCTCATACCACTGTAATTTCCTTTACTCCACTGAAATACTTTCTCCCTATCAAATTTCAAGTTGAACTCAATCATATTGTGATCCACTGGTTCCTAAGGGTTCTTTTACCTTAAGCTCCCTAATCGCCTCCAGTTCATTGCGTAACATCCAATCCAGTATAGCTGATCCCCAGTAGACTCAATGATAAACTGCTCTAAAAAGCCATCTTAGAGGTATTCCACAAACTCACTCTTGAGATCCATTTCCAATCTGATTTTCCCAATCGACCTGCATGTTGAAATCTCCCATGACTATCATGACATTGTCCTTTTGATACCCCTTCTCTATTTCCCACCGTTATGTGGTTCACATCCCAGCTACTGTTGGGAGGCCTGTATATAACTGTCATCAGAGTCATTTTACCCTTGAAGTTTCTTAACTCAACCCACAAGGATTCAACATCTTCTAATCCCATGTCACATGCTTCTACTGATTTGATGCCATTCTTTACCAGCTGAGCAACACCACCACCTCTGCCTTTCTTCCTATCCCTCCAATACAACATGTAACCTTGGACATTCAGGTCCCAACTACAACCATCCTTCAGCAAAGATTCAGTGATGGCCACAACATCATACCCGACAATCTGTAATATTGCAACAAGGTCATCCACCTTATTTCTTATACTCCACGCATTGAGATGTAACACTTTGAGTATTATATTTGCTACCCTTTTGATTCTGCATCCCTAATGCACTGATACTTGCCCTGCTGGATGCAATATTGTCCCATCACCTGCCTGCCCTTCCTGACAATCTGACTGCATGCTATCTTTGGTTTTTTACCATCTGTCCTATTCTGACTCCCTTGACTCTGGTTCCCACCCTCCTGCCAAACTATTTTAAACCCTTCCCAACAGCTCTAACAAACCTGCCTGGAAGAATATTGGTCCCCCTTGGGTTTAGGTGCAACACATCACTTTTGAACAGGTCATACCTTTCCCAGAAGAGATCCCAGTAATCCAAGAACCTGAAGCCCTGCCCCCTGCACCAGCTTCTCGGCCACACATTTATCTGCCAAATCATCCTGTTTCTACCCTCACTGGTGCGTGGCACAGGCAGCAATCCAGAAATGACTACCTGGGAGGTCCTGCTTTTCAGCTTTCTGCCTAGCTCTCTGAATTCTCTTTTCAGGACCTCATTGCTTTTCCTTCCTATGTCAAAATGTAGCAAGACACCTGGCTGCTCTCCCACCCTCTCCAAAATGTTGTGGATGTGATCCGAGACGTCCCTGACCGTGACATCTGGTAGACAACATATCATCAGGGTTTCCCATTCAGGTCCACAGAATTTCCTGTCTGTTCCTCTGACTATGGAGTCCCCTATCACTACCATTCCCCTCTTCTCCCTCTTTCCCTTCTGCACCACAGAGCTATGCTCAGTGCCAATAGCCCATGTTCCATGGCATTCCTCTGGGAGGCCATCCCTTACAACAATATCCAAAACAGTATACTTATTTTTGAGAGGAATAGCCACAGGGGTGCTCTGTGCTAACTGCGTATTTACATTTCCATTTCTCCTGACAGTCACCCAGCTACTTGCTTCCTGCAACTTCGGGGTGATTACTTCCTTATAAGTCCAGTCAATTATCTCCTCACTCTTCCATACAAGTTGAAGGTCATTCAACTGCTGCTCCAGATCCCTAACATGGTCTTCAAGGAGCTGCAGCTGGATGCACTTCACACAGATGTTGTTCCCGGGGAGACTCCAACATCTGGCATGAAGAACACATAACAGCCATTTACTATACTAGGTACAGCAAGACGGGAAGAAAAAGGAACCTTAACAGAAGCTTACCCAGAGCCAACGTCTCTTTCGAGCCGAAGCTTCCTTTGGGCTAAAGCTTGACACTCCTACTCTCACCACTGGTGTACTCCCAACAATAGCTGTCCTGCTTGTCCCTTCTGTACTTTTAAACATGCATTGCTGACCCACAAGAAACCACATCACTGTGGCTTGCTCGTGTTGCTCATTGGGCCATTGGAATGAGCCTGAATGCCCATGAATCTCTCATTTTAAACAAGCGTCACCGACCTGTGAGAAACCTCTTTGCTGTGGCCTGCTCCTGCTGCTCATTGGGTCCTCGGAAGTCATCACTATTATGGACTTCCCACTGCCCCACACTAACCAATGCACTGCAGGAGTTTTTAGGTACAGTGAATTTCTATCACCATTTCTCTCTGAGCTGCTAAAGTTATGCTTCCCCCTGTATTGTGCGCTTAAAGGCAATACCCCTAATGACACACTTGACTGATCAACGCACATGACCAAGGCATTTGCTGATACCAAAAAAGCTCTTTCCAACATGATCCTACTGGCACATCCTCTACCCAACGCACCTATAGCCAACACTACTAACACTTCAGACTATGCTGTGGGTGCTGTGTATGAACAGTTGGCTGGAGGCAGCTCCACCCCAATGCCTCCACCACCACCGTTCTTGTTTTCTACTGGACGGTAAGTATTTCAGAGCATTTGTTGACCACAAACCCCTCGTGCACATGATGGCCGAAGTGTCAGAGCCTTGGTCTGCATGGCAGCAATGCCATCTGGCCTAATTTCAGAATTCATGACTGAAATACAGCACATCAAAGCAAAAAAATTACTGTAGTGATTGCCTCTTATGGCCAGCTGTTGATAGTCAACACATTGGGGTTGACTATGCCGGGATGGCAGCCGACCCAGCTCCAAACTCAGAGGTCACGGCTTTCAGGACAGCAGTTGGCTGATATCAAGTTCAGGAACGCAGGAGTTTCTCTCCTGTGTGATGTCTCAACCAGTTGCCCCCTCCCCATAGTGCCTGCAAACTGGAGGTGTACTGTTTTTTTAACTCCATTTACAGCCTCTTGCACTTGGGCAGAAGGCTTCACAGAAAATGATTGCTTTAGAGTTTGTGTGGCACAGCCTTAGGAAGGATGCGCGGGATTGAACTGCTGCCTGTGTTGTGTGTCAGTGGGTGAAAATTAACCATCATGTTCAGGCACCATCGACATCTTTCAAGTGATGGTTTGACCATGTCTCACCCCCTCCCGCGTTTTCCCACATCTCCTTACCATGGTGGACCATACCACAAGCTGGCATCACCACGAGTCGCTTGGTTCAGTACCCTATCTGATATTTTTTCCGACCACGTCCCCAATTCATGTCAGACTTCTGAGCCGCAGTGACCCAGAACCTCGAAGTTAAATTGCATCATACCACAACGTATCACTGGCAGTCCAATGGCCTTTGTGAGCGGTATCACCATTCTTTAAAGGTTGCGCTGAGAGCCTTCCTGACAGATGTATTGACACAATTGTCTTCTGTGGGTCCTTCTGGGGCTCAGAATGGCTCCAAAGGAAGACCTGCAGTCCTTTACAGCTGAGTGAGTGTACAGGCAGCCACTATGGGTAATGGGTGATTTTTATTCCTGATGCCACAACTGTCTAGTCAGCGTCTGAGCACCGTTCTACCCTCCTCAGTAAACTCAATTCTTTTACACCTTTTCCTACTTCACATCATGGTGTACAGCACTCTTGGGTTCCAGTTGACCTGTGTTCAACCTCGTCGTATTTGCCCTTAAGCCCCCTTATGACGGCCCGTTGCGTGTTTTGGAACTGGGGGAAAAGACTTGTATTGTAAATAAGAAGAGTAAACCTAAATGTATTCTGTAGGTCACATTGCACCGGCCCACCAAGACCTGCATGGTTCCACGACCGTACCCCCTACATCATGACATAACCATGAATGAGCCAGAGGCACCTGTTGTTACTCAAATCAAGGCACGTGACCTGAGCGGGGCTGCTTGTATGAGCTTCAGCTGGACTCATGATGCCACTTTTGGCAAATTCTGTAGGGGGCCAATGTAGGGTAATGTTATGGGTGACAGATATAGAAAGTGTTCTACATAATTCACAAACACAGTCAGTGAGTTGTTGTGTTCACTTTAAGAGACAATATCTGATGCATTGACATCAGTGTAAGGCGACTGCTTATGGTTTGTCCACAATGGTTTGCCCACAGTAAAGGGCTGAGGCTTTTGTTAAGCACATAAAACAATTCTTGCATGTTTTATTCACAAAATCCTAAAGTATATTAAAGTATTGTGATTTCCATGGAGGGCTTTCTATCAACAATGCTTTAATAAGATTTAGTCCCTCAATATGTAGTAGTACCTTCTACAGAATTTTGTTGCCTACGAACTGAATTTCTTAGTAGTTTTTGTTAGTGAAGAATTGGGCAATGGGATATATTGGAAATGGAGTCTTCACTCCAAGTTCACTGCATTGAATGCATTAAAGCTCTATTTATCCAAAAAGCAAGCTGTTAGAATTGGATGACAATGTCTGCCAGTAAATAGCAGTACAAACAACCATGCTGTGAAGGAGAACATTCTGCCTGATAGAATTTTAATTGGGAAGACCAGCTGCTGTTTCCTGCTGTGTAAATGCGGAGGTCTGAAACAGTCATCTTGCACCCAACTGCTGCTTTTGGATAACACAATGCATAATATTCTACCATAAACCTACACTGCCTCTAATGAACTTGGGAACCTAGTATTAATCAAGACTGTACCTCAGTAGTTATATTTCCACTGTATAATTTATACTATGAATGAAACAATGTTTTTTTGCTATAAGTTTGGGGAGTCGTATTGTCCAAATATATAGGCTAATGGAGAATTTACCTAGAGGTACAATAATTCACATTGTGGAAAGACTAGCAGGGCTCTGTAACAGAGTCAGTAGCATAAAATATGGGAACAACAATCAGAAAATGAAAGGCATGCATGTGACAAAAACTTCAAAATCCCAAGATAAGGATGCATTTGGCAAAGCTGGAGAGCTTATCAAGTAGTCGACAATGAAATAAATATCTAATTGATTTGAATATAATTTAATTACTTTCATAGCTAACTGAGATCACTTCCAGGACTTGCAAACAGACCAATAACTTACTTAAGACACAAAGCTGCATATATAGTAAGTAAGCACTAAAACCAGAATAAGCAAGCTAACTACTAGTTTTAAAATAGCAGAAATACAACATTGGGGGGGTGGGTAGGAAGGAATCAGGATAAACACAAAAACTTCAAAGGGTATTCTACAAGCACAGCTCAAGCATCCAAGCGACACCTGACAAAAGCACAGCTGCAAATTCTGAATGTAAAGAAACAAATCCTTTCAGTATTATAAATATTCATGGGCAGTCACAAAATAAAAATCATAATTGGAGGGTTGTGGATGTTGTTTCCTTATTCAAGAAAGGGAGTAGGGATAGCCCAGGAAATTATAAACCAGTGATCTTACTTCAGTGGTTGGTAAGTTGATGGAAAAGTTCCTGAGAGGCAGGATTTATGAACATTTGGAGGGGCATAATATGATTAGGAATAGTCAGCATGGCTTTGTCAAAGGCAAGTCGATCCTTATGAGTCTGATTGAATTTTTTGAGGATGTGACTAAACACGTTGATGAAGGATGAGTAGTCGATGCAGTGTATATGGATTTCAGCAAGGCATTTGATAAGATACCCCATGCAAGGCTTATTAAGAAAGTCAGGAGGCATGGGATCCAAGGGGACATTGCTTTGTGGATCCAGAACTGGCTTGCCCACAGAAGGCAAAGAGTGGTTGTAGATGGGTCATATTCTGCATGGAGGTCGGTCACCAGTGGTGTGCCTCAGGGATCTGTTCTGGGACCCTTACTCTTCGTGATTTTTATAAATGACCTGGATGAGGAAGTGGAGGGATGGGTTAGTAAGTTTGCTGATGACACAGAGGTTGTGGGTGGTGTGGATAGTGTGGAGGGCTGTCAGAGGTTACAGCGGGACATTGATAGGATGCAAAACTGAGCTGAGAAGTGGCAGATGGAATTCAACCCAGATAAGCATGAGGTGGTTCATTTTGGTAGGTCAAATATGATGGCAGAATATAGAATTAATGTTAAGACTCTTGACAGTGTGGAAGATCAGAGGGATCTTGGGGTCCGAGTCCATAAGGCACTCAAAGCTGCTGTGCAGGTTGACTCTGTGGTTAAGAAGGCATACGGTGCATTGGCCTTCATCAATCATGGGATTGAGTTTAAGAGCCGAGAGGTAATGTTGCAGCTATATAGGACCTTGGTCAGACCCCACTTGGAGTACTGCGCTCAATTCTGGCCGCCTCAATACAGGAAGGATGTGGAAAATGAAGGAAGGGTTCAGAGGAGATTTACAAGGATGTTAACACAAAGTACACTGCAGATGCTGTGGTCAAATCAAGACGTAAAAAAAGCTGGATGAACTCAGCAGGTCGGGCAGCATCTGTTGACTTCTCCTTTCAACAGATGCTGCCTGACCTGCTGAGTTCATCCAGCTTTTTTGTACGTCTTTACACATATGTTGCCTGGATTGGGAAGCGATGGAGGATGAGAGGTGACCTGATAGAGGTGTACAAGATGATGAGAGGCATTGATCATGTGGATAGTCAGAGGCATTTTCCCAGGGCTGAAATGGCTAAACGAGAGGGCATAATTTTAAAGTGCTCGAAAGTAGGTACAGAGGAGATGTCAGGGGTATGTTTTTTTACGCAGAGTGGTGAGTGCGTGGAATGGGCTGCTGGCGGCAGTGGTGGAGGCAGATACGATAGGGTCTTTTAAGAGACTCCTGGATAGGTACGTGGAGCTTAGAGAAATAGAGGGCTATGGGTAAGCCTAGGTAGCTCTAAGGTAAGGACATGTTCGGCACAGCTTTGTGGGCTGAAGGGTCTGAATTGTGCTGTAGGTTTTCTATGTTTCTATAAAATGTACCCATCAGACCAAAAGTGAAGGTATACATTTTACAGTTAAAACATTAAATGATAAATATTCAGCAAAGGGGCAAAGAGGAAACATGCTCTCTTTTTAAAAAAAAATAAAAATCCAAAATCTATTTGATACAATTTGGATGGTAAGGACATGACCCAGGCATCTCTACTGCATTGTAGCATTTGTCTTCAAACTGCAATAGACAGGCTATTATTGTGAAGATGGAAGAAGGAATGGGTAAGTGTAGAATCAGGATCAGGTTTTATATCACTGGCATATGTTGTAAAATTTGTTAATTATATGGCAGCAGTACAATGCAATATGTGATAAATATAGAGAAAAACAATTACAGTAAGTGTGTGTGTACTGTATATATAACATAAAAATATGGCTATTAAATAGTTGCGTTAAAATAAGTAGTGTAAAAATGTTAAGAAGTGATGAGGTAGTGTTCGTGGGTTCGATGTCCATTTAGAAATCAGAGGGCAGAGATGAAGAAGCTGTTCCTGAATCACTGAGTGTGTGCTTTCAGGCTTCTGTACCTCCTTCCCAATGGTAACAATGCAAAGAGGGCATGTGATGGGGGTCCTTAATGATGGATGCCACCTTCCTAAGGCTGAAACTAGTGATGTTTAAAGAAGGTTTTACAAAGCAGAAGCAGGTGATTGCATTTGTTTTATTCTGACATAAGACAAAAGGGTAAAACTAAAGAATACCCATGTGACATTAAACCAGTAAGTAACTTCTCACATGAATACAGAAATTAATCACTTGCTTTTTTTTTGAAGATGTGATGCCATGAACATTATGCAAAAAAAATCCAGGAGATTGAACTGGACTTCAATAAAGCATTTATAAAAGACCTGTATGAGAAACTAATGAGTTTCAAAGTGGTGAGAATCAGGGTCAGACTTGGGTGCTAACTAGAGCAGGAGGTCCCAATCTTTTTTTATGCCATGGAGCCTTATCACTAACTG
Organism: Hemitrygon akajei; assembly: GCF_048418815.1. Lineage (NCBI taxonomy): Eukaryota > Metazoa > Chordata > Chondrichthyes > Myliobatiformes > Dasyatidae > Hemitrygon > Hemitrygon akajei. Next base: position 5,960,277 of record NC_133141.1, on the reverse strand, counting down.
AGGAGTCTGTGGACCCTAGGTTGGGAACCCCTGAACTAGAGCTTTCTTCTTTAATGTTTTTAGTAAAGACGTAACTAGCACTAAATTAGAAATCATCAGTTGAAATCTCACCATAGAAAATTCCAGAATATCGTGAATTACAACTGCTGATTTGCGTGCAAATGCTAAACACAGAAACTGCTGTACTATTGATAACTTGCCCAGTTCACTAATGGTCTTCACTAAGGAAGCCTGCCTGTCTTCCCTGGTTATACTATGCCAGTTAAGTAACCTACCAAACTAACAATCGTGCAGATAATTACTATTGAATTAAAGAGTTCATATGTTCGAGGAAACTAAATAGAAGTTTAGCCTGCTTTTGAAATCAATTCAAGTATATAACAGTATTTTTTAGCAGTGCCAGCATTTCAAAGAGAATATTAATAGTTTGAATAATGCTGCAGCACATTAAAGTCAGAAATATATGTAAATTCCAACATGATTTATCTGCATGCATGAACAGTAATCTTGTATTGAAATAGTTCCATAAAACCAAATGGTAATGGTTTACTGTGTGTATGATAAAAGATGGCTAGAAACCAAAGGGCAAAACAGCATATTACTGCACCATGTAAATCTTGGTCTATATCTCTGACTAATTGATCAAAATGAATCTAAAGGTGGGAAATCTTGCGTCTTCATATTTAAGCTGCTATAGTGATGAGGTTGCAAGTTTTTTAAGCAGGGCACAACGTGGAAAATAGAGTAGATGTTAAGGTAGGAAGTGGTGCTCCACAGGAATCGGTGTCAGATTACAGTTATACATTACACAAAAAAATTTCAAAATTTCCAGAGCACAACAATTTCTTTTGGTTACAGACTAGGGGGAGTGATTGGTGTGGAATGGGGTCATGACCCTTGCTACCACAGAAGTCTGCATGAAAATGGAAAAAGACTTCGACATGTGTAATTGACGAACAATATGGTTGAAGGTCTACCATCTGTATCTCTCAGAGCAAGCAGTATTCAATGATCAGAAACAGACAAATAACAATATTAATTGTTATCAATATTTAATAGTACTTTCTTTTTATATCCAGTGTGATTTTAAAAGCTAATTGGCTGTAATGTCCTTCATGCATCAATGTATTGTATATTAGCATTTTAAATATATTTATTTGTTGTATTCTCCTTAACGTGTGGTGCATGACAGAAACTAGGAAGTCATAATTCAGAAGAATGAGGGGTGACCTCATTGAAACCTATCAAATGGTGAAAGGCCTTGATAGAATGGATGTGGAGAGGATGTGGGTTAGGGTAGGATTAAGGTAAAAATGGATCACTTGTAATGATCAGCTATGTATATTTTGCATTCCAGGTCTGGTGATCTGCAATCACCAGCTGAAAAAAAAAGGAGCAGAGAAACGTATGCCAGGCATCCCAGAAAATATTTCCTTGCATAACTTTTTTTTTTACAATGACTGATCAAAATTCTGGTCTAGATGGCATTGAACTGCAGTCTCAGTCGATGTCACGGCTCAGATTTAGTTGTTTTTAGTTTCATAGGGATAGGTTAGGGACAGAGAGAGGAGTTAGGGGTTGGGCCAGAGAATAGGCCTCTGTGCCCCAATTGAAGATCAACATGGATGTATGACAAAGGACATCCATGGTCAGGTGACAGGCTGGCACACCAGCTCCCCCATCCCCAACAGGTTAGTGAGTCATCAGCAAGTTTCAGGATCAGAGTTCCATGTGGGTAGGAGATATAAGGATGGTAACCCTCCACTTGCCCACGGTGCATGAGTCAGCAAAAGTCAGTGTTTGGGGCCTAGTATTCGGGGTCCTCATCCGTCGTCATCGGTGAGTCCTTAAGTCAATATCGAAGACAGAAGACCGATCAAAAGCTGAGGCCTGACAGCCAGAGCCCCGAGTCTGCAAATCTCTGCAAGCTGGCTGGGGAAATTGATGGCCTGGTGTCTGTGAATCCATAAGTCCACTGGGGAAGTCAAAGGCCCAGTGTCTGAGTCCATAGGGGAAATTGACCCAATGTCTGTGAATCCACGAGACCGCTGAAGGATGGAGGCCTGTCCTGGGGTTAGAGGACTTTATGTGTGGGAGACAGGAAAATAGCTTATTTTGCCTTTGTTACTTGGCATGTTCTGCTTTGCTGTGCTCTGTGTTGTTCTGCCAAAAACATTGTGGACGTGCTATGTTGGTGCTGGAATATGTGGTAACACTTGCTAACTGTCCCCAGCATAACTTGGGTGTGTTGGATGTTAATGAAAGTGACGCATTTCCCTGTATGTTTTGATGTACATTTGATAAATAATTCAGAACCTGATAAAGTAATTGGCAAATAGATGGGCAAAGTGGATTAAACAAAGTAGAGCATACATGAACATACAATTAACACACACAAAATGCTGGAGGAACTCAGCAGACCAGGCAGCATCTATGGAAAAGAGCCTGAAACGTCAACTATACTTTTTTCCATAGATGCTGTCTGGCCTGCTGAGTTCCTCCAGCATTTTGAGCATGTTGCTTGGAGTGACATTTGCAATTTTCTAGTAATTCTTGAGAGATCACTACTAATGTGTCCGCAATCTTTTCAGCCACCCCTTTCAGAACCTTGGGGTGTAGTCTATCTAATTCAGATAACTTATTTGCCTTCAGATGTTTCAGCTTCCCAAGCCCCTCCTCCTTAGCAATACAACAGCATTTGACCAAGTGTGTTACTAAGGGTTCCTAGTAAAACTGAATTCAATTGACATCAAAGGAAAGATGTTCCAATGGCTCTATCCATGCCTTGCACTTTGGAAGCCAGCTGTGGTTGTAGGAGTCTATCATTCATACACCGGGACTTTGCTGTACAAGTTGTTCAGGTAAGTGGCAATTACCCAACCATCTTCAGCGGCTCCATTGCTACATCAGAAGTGGGGATACTCATTCATGGCTTGATAATTAAATGAAGTATTTTATGTCCACATGAAACAGTCATAGCAAGCAACATCCACAGAAAAGAAAGAGTCTAGCTGCTGAGCTTTACCACTATAGAGTTTATAAACATTGTTATCCTTGGGCTTACCATTAACTAGAAACTCAACTGGATCAATAAAATAAAATCTATGACAATAAGACTAGGTCAAAGTTGGCTATCTGTGGTAAGTAACTCTCCTAACACCCCAGATCTCTTCCACCAGCTATAAGGCACAAGTCAGGAGGATAATATAATCTCCACTTGCTTGACTGAGTGCAGCTCCAACACCACTCAGAACAAAGCAGCCTGCCTGACTGACATCACATCTGCCACCCTAAAAGTTCATTTTCTGCACCACCCGTGCACAGTGGCTACATTTGCGGTATGTTCAAAATGTATTCCAGTTGCACTGTGACGGTAACATGAAAATCCACATCCCCTGCCAATGAGAAGATTAGCAGTTTCTTGGGAATACTATCTGAGGCTCCTTTGAAAGTTACAGAATCAGATTTAATATCACTGGCATAGGTCTTGAAATTTGTTAACTTAATGACAGCAGTACATGATAAATAAACTGAGGAAAATGAGTTACATTAAATATATACATGTCTATTAGACAGTTAAGTTAAAATAAGTAGTGCAAAATAACAAAAATAAAAAAAGTAGTGAGGTCATGTTCATGGGTTCAATGTCCATTTAGAAATCGGATGGTAGAGGGGAAGAAGCTGTTCCTGAATTGCTGAGTGTGTGCCTTCAGGCTTCTGTACCTCCGTCCTGACGGTAACAGTGTGAAGAGGGTATGTCCTGGGTGGTGGGGATCCTTAATGATGAACACTGTCTTCCTAAGGCACCACTCCTTAAAGATGTCTTGGATGATACCCATGATAGAGCTGACTAATTTTATAAGTTTCTGACATACAAGTTAAATGTTAGAATACATCCTTTATCATTGCTTGATCTAAATCTTGAAACTCCTAGCCCAACAGCAGAGTGGAAGTAGCTTCATCAAAAACACTGGAGAAGTTCAAGATGATGATTTATCATCACTGATTCAAGCCAATTCGAGAAGGGGAATAAATGCAGGATTTTGGATGCGGTGACAGAGAAAGGAAAAAGGAACAGAACAGAAAGAGTCAAAGATATGGACGAAAATTTGAAAATTGCTGTGTTGCTGGGCTGGTAGAAAAATGGTTTTAATTTAATTGAAGGTGTATCATTCATGGATAGACTTATTCCATTGCCAGCACTTGTATTCTGGGAAAGAGAAGGCAAATAGCACAAGGCATTCTCTAGAAGATCATGAAAATTGCTCTCCAATAGGTTGATTCACCAATTTTGTGTTCTTTTAATCGTCCGTCTTGACTTAATACTTTTTTGTCATTTCCTATTTATTTATCTGACTTTAGATCAGCAAACTTTCACTTTTTACACACTGGCAGTGTTTAACGCTTAACTTGAGTGGCAAGTTCTCTATTATTTTCTGGTTGTGCAAAAATATTATGGTACTGAACAGCATAGTTAACCATCAGCAAGCAGCACTTAATTCGTGCAATTGAGACTTCTGTTTAAAACAAAAGTCAAAGTTTCAAGTTATAATTGGTCCAAACAGGAAAGAATAGTTGGTATTACAAGGCAGGCATAATTGTAAGCAGGACAAGTTATAATGAATTGTTGTGAAGCCGATGTTCTATATCGGTTAACTACATGTTTGCAGGTACACGTGCATAAAGATAGGCACACCCGGCTGCAAATATAAAACACAATGGTGCATTAGCTCATTTTCATCTTTATATAGGTGGTCCTGCTCAGTCAACTGAAACATTCAGCCCACCATGGCAATGCTGACCATCAAGCACTCATCTATGCTCAGCGGCCACTTTATTATGAAAAGTGGCCACTGAGTGTATGTTTGTGGTCTTTTGCTGCTGTAGCTCAGCCACTTCAAGGTAGGTTCAACGTGTTCAATGTTCAGAGATGCACTTCTACACTCCACTGTTGTAATGCCTGGTTGTGCATGAAAATCTCAGGAGATCAGCAATTTCTGCGATACGCAAACCACCACATCTGGCATGGTCAAAGTCACTTAGATCATATTTCTTCACTATTCTGATATTTGGTCTGAACAACAACTGAATCTCTTGACCATGTCTGCATGCTTTTGAGCATTGAGTTGCTGCCAAATGATTGGATGATTAGATATTTGCATAACAAGCAGGTGTATCTAATAAAGTGGCCACTGACTGTATGCTATTCTGATTTACCAGTAAGTACTGGTCTATAGCCTTCTATGCCCTGATCATTCAAATACTTATTTGGATATTTTTTACCACTCTTAGAGTTCCTGTCTCAATTACCCCTTCAAACAGTGTACTCTGAATTTTAAACAACCTCTGGGTGAAAATTTTCTTCCTCAGGTCCCATCTAAACCTTTGCTCTAACCCTATATTCTCTAGTTTGATTCCTTTGCTCTGGGGGAAAGGTTTCCTACCATTTACCCTATCTATGCCCTTTATAATTATATCTTAATTAGCTTCCCCCTCAGCCTTCTCCACTCTGAGCAAATTAAACCCAGTCCATCTTGTCTCTTCTCCAAACTGAAATGCACCATCCTAGGCAGCACCCAGTGAATTTTCTCCAGTGTAATCACAACCATTTCACAGAATGGCAAGCAGGCCTGTACAGAATACTCAAGCTGTGGTTTAATTTACCTTTTTATATTGTATCATATATAGAATACTTATAAAGAATACAATATGGAATACTTTTATATTCTATACATTCTGCATGCTGTCTGTACCACTTTACCAACCAGTAGTTACCACTTTCAGAGATCCATGGACTTGGCATACAAGGTCCCTATGTTTCTTTATACTCCCTAGGGCCCAAACATTTATTGCATATGTCCTACTCTTATTAGTCTTTCCAAAGTGCATCATCTTGCATATATCAGGATTAAATTTCATGCGTCATTATTCTTCCCATCTTATTGACTGATCAATATCATCCTGTATCTTAAAACCATCCTCTTCACCATCAATAATGCCACAATTCTTTGTGTCATCTATGAAAGTACTAACATACCTCCCACATTCAAATCGAAGTCATTTCTTTATAATTGGAAGAATCCAAGCACTAATCTCTGTGGCACGCCACCAGACACAGGCTACTGCCACTGTTCTCTGTCTCCAAATACTAAGCCAATTGTGCATCCGATTTGCTAACTTGCTTGGATGAGCTCTAATCTTTTGCATCAGCTTTCCATGTAGGCTTTTGGAAAGGCCTTACTAAAACATCTGTAGACTACATCAAACATATTGTCCTCACCAATGCATTTTGTTACCTCTGTATAAAAATTCAAACAAATTGGCAAACAATTATACCTCCTAACAAAGCCATGCTGACCATCTTTGATTAACCACTGCCATTTCCACAGACTTGCCTGTGACTTACTGGTGTACAATTAACTGTCTTATTCCCAATACCTTTCTTGAACATAAATGTCATATGTCATGCCCTCCAGTCATCTGACAGCTTACATGTGAGCTCTGAAAATTAAAAAAGATCTGTCAGGGCCTCAGCAATCATCCTGCCATTAGCAGCTGGTATATCAGCTGTATATTTATCCACCTCAAGCATGCTATGAAATTTAATACTTTTTTTATAATAATGTTGTAGAATTTCATCATCCTCCTTCATGACTTGTCCCACCATATTGGCCTTTGCTTTAGTGCATACAGATGAGAAGTGGTCACTTAGGACCTCACTAGATACTTCCCTGATTATTCTCTTGTTCTTAATATATTTATAAAAAGTTTTGGGATTTTCCTTATTGTTAGCCACCTGTGATACTTTTCACTCACTCTCTATGTTAATTTACTTTTCAATGGTCTCCCAATACTTCTTTTTCTGAAGCATATTGCCAACCCACCATCTTCAGTTTTCTACATCTGCCACATGCTATGTTTATTTCTTATTCAACTTTCAATATGCTTTAACGTCCAGTATTTCTTGGACGTGATGTCCTTATGTTTCACACTTGAGGGAACACAAAGTATTATGTTATTTTTAAATTACTTTCACGTGAGCAGTAGACCTACTTACAAGTAATTGCTTCCAGTCTCATGCTACCAGATTATCTTACTCTTCCCAAATTCACAATTTTCATTTCCAACACTTTGTTCCTTTCTATAAATATCTTGAAGCATAGAGTAATAGTCAATACCTCCAAAATGCTCTCTCACTAACACTTCAACCATTTGACTGGCTAAATCCACCAGTCAACTACAAACTTAGGGCAATTTACAGCAGTCAATTATCATACACCTGTACATCTTGGGTATGTGGGAGGAAACCACATAGTCATAAAAAGAATATGTACACTCCACACAGACAGCGTCTGAGGTTACGATCAAACCCAGATCTTCGGCACTGTCAGACAACTGTGCCACAGTGTTGACCTAATCTGCTACAGAGGTATTGAAAATGTGAAGCATGAATCCTAACACACAAGCATGAGCAGAAATCCCACATTTACAATGATTCATTATTGCTTAATGGCAATTTTTGTTATTAAAACATCACCATGCATCACACTAATGTTGCTTGTAAAAGCTGCATAAACACAAGAACTTCAAGTGGTCTTAGCAGGAAACAATCATTTTATTTCCGAATGTAACATCATGCTAGAAATTGCTGGCTTCAGTACAGCATCTCTATTGATGGGTTGCAAGTTCTCACAGATATTAACTCAGTAGGTGTGACCTTACAGGCAGCTCTTAATGGAACATTCATTCAGGTATAGGGAGTGTTGCTACTGATTGAATTAATGCTGCATTGAACAGGAGAATGCTCCCAAGGAGTCAGGAGGATTGGGACAGCCTGATGAAGCATAGTGCTCACGAGCCAAGTTCATTGTGCATATTCCAGGTGTTCTTTGTGGTAGTTTGCCAGAAATGTCTGTTAGGTCATGAATGCGATACCCAAATGATTGCACATTGAAGCCTGCAATACAGGCAAATATCATTGCCCACTTGGTATAGTTTAGGTAACATCCTTAATGTGAAGTGAGTAGCAATAATCATGAGGTTAGAGTGAGAGTGACCATGACTCAAACACTCATGAGCAAACAGGAAATGCACATCCAAGATTGTACACAAAGCTGAATGAGGTTACAGATTTCAATGAAAACTAAGAATCTTGTCTGTGCTTTAAATAGGAGCTCCAGAGGAAGTGAGTTAATAAAACATGTTTTTCAGACTAGAAACTTTGAAATTTTCACTAAGTAAAATTTGTGTTGTGCATTACAGTTGACATAGCTTGAAGAGTTTTGAGCTGATAAAAGTGTGAATGAGAACGAAAATTTCTGCCAATATGGAGGAGTTTAATTTTAAGAAATGTGTGCTTATCTCTAATCACAAACGAGAAAATCTGCAGCTGCTGAAAATCCACACACACACACACACAGTTATTCTCTCTCTCTCTATCTCTTTGGTTGTCCATCAGAATCTGATGATGACATCCACTCCTTTAACAGTGAGATCTTTGATGACTGTACAGTCCTATCCTGGACCCACAAGCTCTATTGCAGGTGGAACATGTATATGTGGTAGTGATAGCAACCAAGGCTGCATTTCTCCTGGCTCTCTTCTGCTGTCTTCTAGTTGCTCTTTCCATCTCCAGAATACGAACCCTGTCCCTACGCAGCTGTTGCCAAGGATACAGTCAGCAGCAACATCCTCCAGGTCCTCGGGTCTGATCTTGCACTTCCTTAAAGCATTCTTCACCTGATCCTTATAGCGCTTCTTCGGCCCTCCAGCTGAGCGTCGACCATGATGTAGCTGGCCGTGTAACACTCTGCGGGGTAGCCGACATGGGGTGGGGGGGGGGGGGGGAAGAGAGAGAGAGACACACACACACACACACACACACACACCTGTACAATATGGCTGATTAATATTAATCTGCCTCATTCGGTAACAGCTGGGAAGGTTTAGTTGAAAGTAAGTGGGTAGTATTTAGAAGCTGGTACCATAAGCAGCTGAAACAAAGAAAAATACAGATGTAATTAGAAGGAGAAGCTACAAGCTTATGGGGCGTTAGCTTTCATAAGTCGAGGGATTGAGTTTAAGAGACGCGATGTAATGATGCAGCTCTATAAAACTCTGGTTAGGCTACACTGGGAGTACTGTGTCCAGTTCTGGTTGCCTCACTATAAGAAGGATGTGGAAGCATTGGAAAGGGTACAGAGGAGATTAACCAGGATGCTGCCTGGTTCAGAGAGTATGGATTATGATCCGAGAATAAGGGAGCTAGGGCCTTACTCTTTGGAGAGGAGGAGGATGAGAGGAGACATGATAGAGGTGTACAAGATATCAAGAGGAATAGACAGAGTGGACAGCCAGCGCCTCTACCCCAGGGCACCACTGCTCAGTACAAGAGGACATGGCTTTAAGGTAAGGGGAGGGAAGTTCAAGGGAGATATTAGAGGAAGGTTTTTCACTCGGAGAGTGGTTGGTGCGTGGAATGCACTGCCTGAGTCAGTGGTGGAGGCAGATACACTAGTGAAGTTTAAGAGACTACTAGACAGGTATATGGAGGAATTTAAGGTGGGGGGTTATATGGGAGGCAGGGTTTGAGAGTCGGCACAACATTGTGGACCAAAGGGCCTGTAATGTGCTATACTATTCTATGTTCTATAAACATAAGTGAAAAATAAAAACTATTTCTGAAAATATGTGAAGAGAAGGGAGTAGGCTCATGCGCGGTATAAACATGAGTAGGTACCAATTAAACCAAATGAGTCAGAAACATTCATTTACTCTGGAGAGCTGGAAGATTTACTTGCTTTGAAAAACAGTGTCTTATTACCAAAATTCCCATGTGAAACTGATACAAAAACTGATCTCAATGCCCATATGAACAGTATGTGTCTTATGGAGCCAAACGTCCAGGACAATATTGACAATTTCTGTTGTCATATCTGTCAGATTTATTGTCACTAAGTAAAAGTTTGCATCTGAATATTATATGCACATCATAGACAAAGTGTGTCCCACTCTTTTTTTCTCTTGGAGAAATTTTGCAGAGCAAATAAAGTACTCCTTTAGTGTCCTTATTGGTAGCAATACTTAAGCTACTGTATTAATCTGGTTAAAGTCACTAAAAATAGGGCAGTATTAAAGAATAATAGGATTGTATTAGTGGGAAATGCAGATTACACTGGTATTGACTGCACCACCCAGAGTATCATGCAACTTATGAATTTGTAAAATGTGTCCAGTAATGTTTCCTGAGTCAATATATAGGGAGCCTTACTTTGAGGATGTAACACACACAAGATGCTGGAGAAATTCAGCAGGCCAGACAGCATCTATGGAAAAGAGTACATTTGATGTTTCGGGCTGAGACCCTTCAGCAAGACTGGAAAGAAAAAGATGATGAGTAGATTTAAAAGATAGGGGGAGGGGAGGGAGAAATACAAAGTGATAGGTGAAATCAGGAGGGGGAGGGGAGAAGTAAAGAGCTGGGAAGTTGATTGGTGAAAGAGATACAGGGCTTGAGAAGGGGGAGTCTGATAGGAGAGGACAGAAGGCCATGGAAGAAAGACAAGAGGGGAGGAGCACCAGAGGAAGGTGATGGGCAGGCAAGGAGATAGATGAAATGAGAGAGGGAAAAGGGGATAGGGAATGGTGAAGGAGGGGGTGGGCATTACCGGAAGTTCAAGAAATTGATGTTCATGCCATCAGGTTGATGGCTACCCAGATAGAATAAAAGGTATTGTTCCTCCAACCTGAGTATGGGCTCATCTTGACAGTAGAAGAGGCCTTGGATTGACAAATTGGAATGGGAATGGGAATGCGAAGTGGAATTAAAATGGGTGGTCACTGAGAGATCCCGCTTTTTCTGGCGGATGCAGTGTAGGTGCTCAGTGAAGTGGTCTCCCAATCTACTTTGCAGTGTCACTGATATACAGGAGGCCACACCGGGAGAACCTGACACAGTATATGACCTCAACGGACTCACAGATGAAGTGTCACCTCACCTGTAAGGACTGTTTAGGGACCTGAATGGTAGTGAGGGAGGTGGTGTAGGGATAGTTGTACCACTTGTTCCACTTGCAAGGATAAGTGCCAGGAGAGAGATCAGTGAGGAAGGACAAATGGACAAGGGAGTTGCATAGGGAGCAATCCTTGCGGAAAGCAGAAGGGGGGGGGGGGGGGGAGAGGGGAAGATGTGCTTGGTGGTGGGATTCTGTTGGAGATGGTGGAAGTTCTAGAGAATTACATGATGGATGCAGAGGCTGGTGAGGATGAGGAACCCTATCCTTGGTGCATGAAATGGAAGAGATGTGGTTGAGGGCAGTGTTGATGATGGAGGAAGGGAAGTTCCTTTCTTTGAAGAAGGAGGACATCTTCATTCTGGAATGAAAAGCCTCATCCTGAAAGTAGATGTGGCAGAGATGGAGGAATTGAGAGAAGAGGATGGCATTTTTACAAGTAACAGGGTGGGAGGAGGTAGTCCAGGTAGCTGTCAGATTCTGTGGGTTTGTAATAGAGATCAATAAATAAGCTGTCTCCAGAGATGGAGAAAAGGGAGGAAGGTATCGGAAGTAGACCAGGTAAATTTGAGGGCAAGGTGGATGAAGTTGATGAGTTCCGCGTGGGTGTAGGAAGCAGCACCAATGGAGTCATTGATGTAGCATAGACAAAGTGTCGTACCAGTGTAGCCTTGGAACATAGACTATTCCACGTAGCTGACAAAAAGGCAGTCATAGCTGGGACTTGTATAAGTGCCAATGGTTATACCTTTTGTTTGAAGGAATTGGGAGGAGCCAAAGGAGAAATTATTAAGAGTGAGGACAAACTCCACTAGATGGTGGAGAGTGGTGGTGAAGGGGAACTGGTTGGGTCTGGTGTCCAGAAAGAAACAGCGATCTTTGAGGACTTCCTGGTGGAGGATAGATGTGTATAAGGACTGGATATCCATAGTGAAAATAAGATGATGGGGGCCAGGGAACTTAAAATCATTGAAAAGATCCAGAGCATATAAAGTGTCACAGATGTAGGTGGGAAGGGTCTGAACCAGGGGTGATAAAACAGAGTCGAGGTATTCAGATAAGAGTTCAGTGGGGCAGGAACAAGCTGAAATAATGGGTCTATCTGGACAGGCAGGTTTGTAGATCTTGGGTAGGAGGTATAAACAGGAACTATGAGTTTGGTGGCAGTGGATGGGAGATCCCCAGAGCTAATAAGGTCAGTGATGGTGTGGGAGACAATGGCCTGGTGCTCCTTAGTGAGGTCATGTTTGAGGGGCAAGTAAGAGGAGTTGTCTGAGAGTGGTTCAAAGGTCCAATTTAATGTCAGGGAAATGTATACAATATACATCCTGAAATGCTTTATCTTCACATTTCGCAGTTGTTGGTGCAATATTGCTCCTTCTCTTAGGGAATAAGGCAGAACAGCTAAATGAAGTGGCAGTCTGGGAGCACTTTGGTTCTAGTCATCATATTCCTATTAATGATGTAAAAGAATAGGACAGATCTTCACGTTACAGTCCTAAACTAAAGCAGAGTGAATTTTGGGGGAATAAAGCAAGATCTATCAGGAGTCAATTGTGTGAGTCTGTTTGAAGGGATAGCAATAAATAGTAAGTGGGAATCTTTTAAGAGTGTAATATAAAGAGTCCAGGAGCAGCATGTTACTGTAAGGTGAAGGATAAACTTGGCAAGTTTAGGGAACCTTCGCTGATGACAGATATTGAGGATCTGGTCAAGGAAAAAAGGAAGCATACATTGGGTTTTTGAGGCCAGGAGTATAACAAGATTAAGAATACGCTTAAGAGGGTAATCGGGTGGGCAAAGAGACAGACAGGTTAAGGAAAATCTCAAAAGGTTTTACAACACATTAAGAGTTTAAGGTTGGCTAGGAAGATAGTAGGACTACTTAGCATCTTGAGATGCAGGAGTTGGGTGGCATTTTGAACAAATATTTCACCTTGTTGTTTACTGGGAAGAAACTCATGATTGTTCAAGAGTTACAGGAAAAAAGTGATGTTTTGGAGAATAATTATATTACCAGAGAGGAAGTATTTGTAGCTTTAGAGCATATTAAGGTGGATAAATCCCCAGGTCTTGACCAAGTGCATCTTCAGATTTTGTGGGAGGCAAGAGGAGAGCATGCAGAGGGCCTTGTGGAGATACTTGCTTCAGCATTAGCTACTGGTGAAATTGCTGAAGACCGGAAGGTGGCTAACATTGTTCCATTGTTTAAGAAGGGTAGCAAAGACAATCCAGGGAACTACAGACCAATCAGCCTGACATCAGTAGTGGGGAAGTTACTGGCAGGAATTCCAAGCAACAAGATCAACAAGAATTTGGATAGAGAGACTGATTATGAGGAGTCAGCATTGTTTTGTGTGTGTAGAGTGGTGGGGCAGCAGATGTTGCTCCTGAAAGGCTGGGTTCCTGAATCAAGGAAGAACCAGCTAGGTAGATTCAAAATTGGCTTGGAGGTGGATAGCAAAGGGTGGCAGCTGCAGGCTGTTTATCAGAATGGAGGCCAGTGACTAGTGGTATGCCACAGGGGTTGAAGTTTGGATCCTTGTTATTCATGACTCATTTAAATGATTTGCATGCAAATGAACAAGGCTTGATCAGCTAGATTGCAGATGACATGAAATTAGGAGGTGTGTTGACCTTGATTGGTTAGGAATGTGGACCAAGCAGTAGCAAATAAATTTAAACACATACTGTAACTGAGGTAACATACTTTGGAAAGTCAAACCAGTATAGGGCATACTATGAATGGTAGAGCACTAAGGAGTGTAATGAAACAACAGGACCCGAGAATACAAGTACATCGTTTGTGAAAGCTCCATCACAGGGAAATAGGGCGATAAGAAAGGCACTTTCCATATTGGCCTATTCCAGGGAAGGTATGACCTATTCAAAAAGGACAGGTTACATCTGAAATCGAGGGAGAACAATGACCTTGCAGGCAGATTTTCCAGAGCTGTTGGGGAGGGTTTAAACTAATTTGATAGAGAGACAGGAACTGGAGTGACAGGGATGAGGATGGAGCAGATGGTATACAAGAAGACACAGTGTGTAGTACGACTGAGAGGAAGGACAGGCAGATGACAGGACAAAATTGTCAGTGGGATGAGTTGAAGTGTAACATGGGGACAAAATCAAAGGGTGAAGAGCGCAGGACTGAAGGTGTTATATTTGAATGCACACAGCATATGGAATAAGGTAGATGATCTTGCAGCACAGTTAGAGATTGGCAGGTATGACATTGTGGGCATCACTGAGTTGTGGCTGAAAGAAGATCATAGTTGGAAGCTTAACATCCAAGGATACACAATGTATCAAAAGAAGAGGCAGGGAAACAGTCAGGTGGGGTGGCTCTATTGGAAAAAAGTGAAATCACGTCCTCAGAAAGAGGTGACATAGAATGGAAAGAAAAGTTGTAGGTAGAGTTAAGAAACTGCAAGGGTAAAAAGACCATTATGGGAGTTATATACAGGCCTCTGAACAGTAGCCAAGATGTGGGCTACAAATTACAATGGAAGTTAGAAAAGCCATGTCAAAAGGGTTATGTTACGATAGTCATGGGGGAATTCAATATCCAGGTAGATGGGCAAAATCAGGTTGGCGCTGGATCAGAAGAGAGGGAATTTGTAGAATGCTTTTTAGAGCAGCTTGTGGTTGAGCCCACTAGGGAAAATGCAATTCTTGACTGGGTGTTGTGTAATGAACCAGATTTGATTAGGGAGATTAAGGTAAAGGAACCCTTAGCAGGCAGTAATCATAATATGATAGAATTCACCCTGCAGTTTGAGAAGGAGAAGCTAAAGTCAGATGTATCAATATTTCAGTGGAGTACAGGGAATTACAGAGGCAAGAGGGAGAAGCTGGCCAAAGCTGATTGGAAGAGGATGCCTGCAGTGATGATGGCAGAACAGCAATGGCTGGAGTTTCTGGGAGGAATTCATAAAGCACAGGACAGATGCATCCCAAAGATGAAGAAATATTCTAAAAGGAAGAAGTCAGAGACAGTATAAAAGCCAAAGAGAAGGCATATAACAAAAATTAGTGATAAGTTAGAGAACTGAGAAGGTTTTAAAAACCACAGAAGGCAACTTAAAAAGCCACCAGGAAAGAAAAGATCAAATATGAAGATAAGCTAGCCAATAATATAAAAAACAATACCAAAAGATTTTCAGACATATAACAAGTAAAAGAGAGGCGAGAATGGATATTGGACCACCAGAAAATGACATTCGAGGGGTAGTAATGGAGGACAGACAAATGAAGGACAAACTTAATAAATATTTTGTATCAGTCTTCACTGTGGAAGGCACAAGCCAAATGCCAGAAATGTGAAGTGTCTTTCCTATTACTAAGGAGAAGGTGCAAGGGACGCTGAAAAGTCTGAAGGGTAGATGAGTCACCTGTACTAGATGAACTATACTGCAGATATCCAAAAGAGGTAGCTGAGGTGTTAATGATCTTACAAGAATCATTAGTTTGTGGAATGGTTCTGAGGACTGAAAAATTGCAAATATCACTTCACTCTTTAAGGAGGAAGGGAGGCAGAAGGAAGGAAATTATAGGCCAGTTAGCTTGGCCTCAGTAGTTGGGAAGATTTTGGAGCCCATTATCATGATTAAGGTTTTGAGGTACTTAGAGGCACATGATAAAATAGGCCAAAGCCAGCATGGATTCCTTAAGTGACAATGTTGCCTGACAAATCTGTTGGAACTTTGAGGAATTAACAAGCAGGATAGACAAAGGAGAGTCAATGGATGTTGTTTATTTGGATTTTCAGAAGGCTTTTGACAAGATGAGAGTCTATGGTATTATGGGAAAGGTACTAGCATGGACACGGCAGGAGGGAAAGTCAGAATAAAGGGGTCATCATTAGGCTAGGGTTAAATTGGAGGATTGCTGGGCAACACAGCTCAAAGGGCCGGAAAGACTTATTCTGCACTGTATCTCAGTCGATCAATCAAATAAATAAATAGATTCTATCAAATATTGAAAGGCCTAGATGGAGTGGATTGGAGAGGATGGTTCCTATAGTGGGTGAGTCTAGGACCAAAGGGTGTAGACTCAAAATGGAGAGACATCCATTTAGAACAGAGATGAGGAGGAATTTCTTTAGCCAGAGGGTGGTGAATCTGTAGAATTAACTACCACGGATGGTTGTGGAGGGTAAGTTATTGGGTATATTTAAAGCAGAGCTTGATATGTTTTTGATTAGTCAGGCCATCAAAGGTTATGGGGAGAAGGCAGGAGGAAGGGCTAATAAATCTGCCATGATGATATGGTGGAGCAGATTCGATGGGCTGAATGACCTAATTTTGATTCTATGTTTTGTGTTGTAGTTGTACAAACCATTGATGAGGCCACACTTCGATCATTGTGTAGAATTTTGGTCCTCCTGTTACTGGAAAGATGTAGTTAAACTGGAAAGAGTGCAGAAAAGATTTATAAGAATGTTTCCATGATTAGAGGACTTGAGTCATAGGGAGAGGTAGGCGAGGTTAGTTCTTTATTCCTTGGAGCATAGGGGAATGAGGGATGACCTTGGAAGTTTGTAAAATCATGAGGAATAGAGATAATGTGGATAGTAACAATCTTTTCCTCAGGTTAGGGGCATAGACTTAGGGTGAGAAAGGAAACAGGCAGAGGGTGGTGAGTATAGGGAATGAGCTGTCAGAGGAAGTAGTTGAGGTAGGTATGATGGAATTACTTGGAGAGCCACAGTACATGCAGGCACGTGTGTTGGGGGTGGGAGCCCGGATGCAGGAAAGTGGGACTGGATGGGTGGGCACCACAGTCTCATGGACTCGTTAAGCAAAAGGCCCATATCTTTGCTGTATTACTCTATGATTCAACAACATTTAAAAATGATCCTCAAATTTAAATTAGAAACTTCAACAGATTTGCACTTAGAGAGGAAAAAAAACAGTAAATAGTTTGAGTGGGTGGAATTTACAAAAATATTAGCTGAGTTAATCCTCAAAAGCTGTTTTACATTAGTGAAATTGGCAATTTCATGTTTGTACTCTACTTGCTGGTTATATACATGGAACTTTATGCTTGTGAATCAAACCAACAGCAAAGTATGAAAGCTTCAGTATTTATGTACCTTCATTTAAGCTGTTTTACAGAAAAGGCATCAGACTGCAATACCCTAGAGAAGACAGTAAAAACTGCTGAGAGGTTCACTGGGGTCATCCTCCCCCCCCCCCCCCCCCATTTGTGACACTTAACAGAAGTGTTGCAGACAAAGGGCTCAAGGCATTGTTGAGGATCCCTACCACCCATTCCACAATCTAATTGACCCACTACCGTCAGGAATGAGGGACAAAAACCAGGACTAGGATTGCCAGACTGGGTATCAGTTTCTTCCCTCAGGCTCTGAGACCAAAGAATACCTTGCCACCACTGGGATTCTCTCATTAGGACAGCGAGCCATTTATTGTACTGTTTACCTGTGCTGCACACTACATGCATTTTGAATTATAATTTTATTAACTTATGGTAATATTATTTTATGTACTGTGTGGGTGCACTGTGGTCTAGAGGAATGTATATATTCATTTGGTTGTGTGTGTATAGACTTAAAACGAACTAATGTTGGTGCTCATGGTGCCTAACAGCGACTCCTTTGTTTGCGTCTTCAGAAAAAGCTTTATTCCTATCTTTGATATCTCTTTTTTTTTCCCTTTCAAGGTTCTTTTGAAGACCCTGACCTAGAGGTACACGGTGACTTCAGTTATTTGCGGAAATGGAACCCGCTCTCAGGGCCTCATGACTCACTTTTCGCTATGCCAAGGATGCAGTCTGAAAGATTCGTGCACCTTCAGGGTGCTGGATTTTTGTGGCTCTGGAGATGGATTGATTCAAGGCCAGTGCTGCTACCTGATGTGTCGTGGGAGTACACGGAAGATTGAAAGCAGCGAGCTGGCTGCATGCTCAAGGACCTAAGCTCTTTGGGCACAAAGCTCGGAAAATGCGATGCAACAGACCTTTAACACCATAAATCAATGAGTTGTTTTGTTATGTCTCTCCTCTCGCTGTGAAACAGAGACACCTCTTTTTCCCTTAATATGGAGAGAGAGAGAGAGCGCCTGTGGTATGACAAATAGCAGGTGAACGAGTAGTCTTTGGGGTACTGTAAGTGTGTGTCTTTATTGATGCTTTGCTGCACGCTTGAGTGCTCAGGAGGTGCTGATGCTTTTTTGCTGGTGGGGGGAGGGTTATTGCTTTGCTGCTGCTTATGCATGGGAGGGGGAGCTTGGGAGGTCTTTGGGGTTCTAACATTCATTCTTTGGGGCACTCCTCTGGTTTCGTGGATGTTTGCGAAGAAAAAGAATTTCAGGATGTATATTGCATACATTTCTCTGACATTAAATCTACCTATGGAAACCTATTGATATAGCAGGGTCCTGACAAATGGTCTCAGCCCAAAACGTCGACAGTGCTTCTCCTTATAGATGCTGCCTGGCCTGCTGTGTTCCACCAGCATTTTGTGTGTGTTGTTTGAATTTCCAGCATCTGCAGATTTCCTTGTGTTTGATATAGCAGGTATTTGAACAAAGTGTTTCTTGTTACTAAGTAATGAAACCAATTTTAAATCTGAGGTGAATGCACTACTAACAAACCTTCCACCCCAGCACATCATCTCCCTCATCCAAATCATCGCTGTCAGAATGGTTAAATAAGAAACAAATTATTTCAGTCTCTACTGGTAATATGGGATGTGCTGAGTCATAAAGATCCCACGTTTAATCTCAGATCTTTAGCAATAATTAATCTCATGTGCTTTGGAGACAATTGCATCACAATAAAGAGAAAGAGACATTACCACTTGGAATGTTTGCCCTTGGTTGTTATCCAATAATCCTCTTTTATGAGCCACAAATGGGCATTTCTCAGCATTATGTAGATTATCGGTAAATTAAAATAGAACAATGAGAGAATTTCCTTGTTGACAGGATTTTAAGTATGGAGAATTTCATCCCCAGGTAGACTGTAGATATACAGTACATTAAAAGTGCACAATAATAATTCTGGGAAGGTTTTTCTTCCTCCATCATTTAGAAAGAAACAGGCCACATCCATTGATGAGACATCAGTATTTGACTTTATGGTGACATAATCCAGCAACTTTACATATACACAAAATGATCTACCAGAGGTCAGCTACTGAGTTAAAGCATTCATAGCATATACAACTGTTCATCTGGTAGTGAAGCATTGCTGCCATTCATGCTATTGGGTTTCGCTTTGCAGGAAGCAATGTCTTGTAAACTCTGCTAGAGTTGTCATCTTCGACCTCATTTGAAATTGTCTCTTTGCCATTGAAATAGCCCTCTGCAAATCATACCTGGCTTTCTGGTACAGGCCTGAGTCACCAGACTTGAATGCCACAGATCTATCCTTAAGCAGATGATGTACCTCCCTCCTGGTTCATCCATGGCTTTTGGTTTGAGAATGCACAGTAAGTCTTTGTAGGCACAAAGTAGGAGAAACATCTTATGGAATAGTTTCTCAATTACTGGGAATTCTTCACAGCATGTAACAAGGAACTTTCCAGACAGAGTTCTTGGGGATGAACTGGATGGTGGGGTATGTCACTTGTGTGACATAATCCATCTAAATAAAGTTATTGCGAAGCCAAACACCACAGGACATGTCAAGATGGCTTACCGCTGCCAATAAGACCATAAGACATAGGAGCAGAATTAGCCTGTTGAGTCTGCTGTCATTTCATCATGGCTGATCCACTTTCCCTCTCAACCCCACTCTCCTGCCTTCTCCCTGTAACTTTACATGCCCTAACTAATCAAGATCCTATCAATCTCCACCTTAAATACACTCATTGACCTGGCCTCCACAGCTGCCTGTGGCAATGAATTCCACAGACTCACCACCCTCCGGCTAAAGTAATTCCTTCTTCTCTCCATTCTGAATGGATGTCCCTCTATTCTGAGGTTGTGTCCTCTGATCTTAGACTCACCCATTTGTAGGAAACATCCTCTCCACATCCACTCTATCTTGGCTTTTCAACATTCAATAGTTTTCAATAAAATCCCGCTCATGCTTCTAAGTTCCAGCGAATACAGGTCCAGAGCCATCAAACACTCCTTCTGTGATAATCCTTTCATTCCCCGTGTTGTTTTTGTGAACCTCCTTTGAACCCTAATGTCAGCACATCCTTTAATACAAGAAATTCTCAATTCTCAATTCACCAAATACAGTAGATGACCCCCAACAGACTTGTAGGTAAAGTGTTGTCTCACCTGGAAGGACTGTTTGGGGCCCTGAATGGTAGTGAGGGAGGTGGTGTATGGGCAGGTGTAGCATTTGTTTCGCTTGCAAAGATAAGAGCTAGAAGGGAGATCAGTGGGGAGGGCCGAATGGACAAGGACAAGGGAGTACCATAGGCAGTGATCCCTGCAGAAAAAAGAATTGGGGGGGGGGGGGAGATCCTGTTGGAGATGGTGGAAGTTCTGGAGAATTGTGCTGGGTGCAGAGGCTGGTGGGGTGGTTGGTGAGGACAAGAGGAACTGCCTCATTGATCTCTGGTTTCCCTCTCCTGAAGTCTACAATCAGTTCTTTGGTCTTATTGACATTGAGTGAGAAGTTGTTGCTATTATACCACTCAGCCAATTTTTCACTCTCCTTGTTCAAAGCCTTCATCTCCTTCCCTTAGATTAAACCAGCAAGAAATGGGAGGGAAGTGCATGGAAAGGTGGGGGAAATCTTGTGAAAATACAGCATCTCTCCGGGCTGAAAGCTATGGTCCAAAAGATATTGATATGCTAATCACCAGATGAGAAGAAGCTGTATAAAATCCACCAAGTTTATTGACAATGATTTCTTATAACCATCAGATAAAATTAATGAAGATGTTATGGGCACAATTTATATACAGAATTTGTTTTGCCTGTGTAGTGCAAGAGTGTACATGGCTAGTTTCCTCCTCAGCATGACATTATGTCACTGTATAGGAGAAGCATAAGGAGAAAAAGGACAATAAGTAAGAGTAGAGGAATGAAAAAGTTAGAGGAGATGAATCAGTATGTCATTTCATGTGATAATCTAAAAACTCAAATATCTGACATTGTTGAATGAGGAAGTTTGGTTACACCAGCGGTTCCCAACCTGGGGTCCATAGACCCTTTGCTTAATGGAATTGATCCATGGCATTAAAAAAAAAGCTGAGGAACCCCTTTGTTAGAGGGATATTCCTACAAGATGGTGCTGGTGAACCACAATGACATGCTGCAGGCTACTTAGAAAACTTCTAAACAGACCTCTTTTGAACTACTCTAACTGCAAACTACAGCATGTAATTTTTCTTTAAGCAATGTATTTTTAAAGGTTGTGTGCATAGCCCCCACTCTACTTGCTTTACACTTATGACCGTGTGGCTAAGCACAGCTCCAATGCCATTATTAAGTTTGCTCATGACACCACTGTTGTTGGCCAAATCAAAGGTGGTGATGACTCAGCATATAGGATTGAAAATCTGACTGAGGGATGCCAGAACAACCACCTCTCACTTAGCATCAGTAAAACCAAAGAGATGATTATTCTCTTCAGGAGGAGAAAACTGGAGTTTCATGAACTAGTTCACATTGGGATCAGAGGTGGAGAGACAAAGCAACTTTAAATTCTTCTGTTATCATTTCAGAGGATCTGACCTGGGCCCAGCCCACAAGTATAAATATGAAGAAAGAACATGGCAAAGCTACTACTTCCTTTGGAGTTTGCAAAGATTCTGCATGATATCTAAAACCTTGACAAACTTCTATAGATGTATGGTGGACAGTATATTGAATGGTTGCATCAAATCCTGGTATGGAAACACCAATGCCCTTGAATGGAAAATCCTACAAAAGTTAGTGGTTTTGGCCCAGTACATCACAGGCAAAGGCCTCTCCACGTTTCAGCACATCTACACAGCGCTGGTGCAGGACAGAAATGTCCATCATCAAGGACTACAACCACCATCCAGGCTATACTCTCTTCTCGCTGCTGCCAGCAGGAAGGTGGTACATCAGGGCCCACACAACCAAGTTCAGAAAGTTATTACCCCTCAATTATTAGGCTCTTGAACCAGAGAGGAAAACTTCATTAGCCTCATCACTGAATTGTTCCCGCAACTTATGGACTCGCCTTCAAGGAGTGTTTATCTCATTTTCCCGATATTTATTGCTTATTTATTTATTCTTTTATATTTCCACAGTTTGTCTTTTGTACATTGGTTGTTTGTCTGTCCTGTTGGGTGCAGTCTTTCACTGGTTTTACTATGCTTTTTGGATACTGAATATGCTTGCCAGAAAATGAATCTCAGGGTAGTCTATAATGACATATACATGATTTGATAATGAAGTTACTTTGACTTTGAATGTCACTGGTGAAGACATTAAATCTAATACTAGAGAGAAGCTGATGCAGTAGTGTGGACAGGGTAAATGTCACTGGAGATGAGTTCATGCATCTCTCCAGACTCAGATGAGACCATTCTGCTTTCACAGAAACATAGAAAACCTACAGCACAATACAGGCCCTTTGGCCCACAAAGTTGTGCCACACATGTCTCTACCTTAGAAATTACTAGACTTCCCCATAGCCCTCTATTTTTCTAAGCTCCATGTACCTATCCAAAAGTCTCTTAAAAGACCCTATTGTGTCCGCCTCCACCACTGTTGCCGGCAGCCCATCCCATGCACTCACCACTCTCTGAGTAAAAATCTTACCCCCTGACATCACCTCTGTGCCTACTCCCCAGCACCTTAAACCTTTGTCCTCTTGTGGCAACCACTTCAGCCCTGGGGAAAAAGCCTCTGACTGTCCACACAATCAATGCCTCTCATCATCTTATACACCTCTATCAGGTCACCTCCCATCCTTCGTATCTCCAAGGAGAAAAGGCTGAGTTCACTCAATCTGTTTTCATAAAGCATGCTCCCCAATCCAGGCAACATCCTTGTAAATCTCCTCTGCACCCTTTCTATGGCTTCCACATCCTTCCTGTAGTGAGGCGACCAGAACTGAGTACAGTACTCCAGTGGGGTCTGACCAGGGCCCTATATAGCTGTAACATTACCTCTCGGCTCCTAAATCCAATTCCACGATTAATGAAGGCCAATACACCGTATGCCTTCTTAACCACAGAGTCAACCTGCACAGCAGCTTTGAGCATCCTATGGACTTGGACCCCAAGATCCCTCTGATCCTCCACACTGCCAAGAGTCTTACCATTAATACTATATTCTGCCATCATATTTGACCTACCCAAATGAACCACTTCACACTTATCTGGGTTGAACTCCATCTGCCCCTTCTCAGCCCAGTTTTGCATCCTATCAATGTCCCACTGTAACCTCTGACAGCCCTTCACACTATCGATAACACCTCCAACCTTTGTGTCATCAGCAAACTTACTAACCCATCCCTCCACTTCCTCATCCAGGTCATTTATAAAAATCACAAAGAGAAAGGGTCCCAGAACAGATTCCTGAGGCATCCCACTGGTCACCGACCTCCATGCAGAATATGACCCGTCTACAACCACTCTTTGCCCTCTGTGGGTAAGCCAGTTCTGGATCCACAAAGCAATGCCCCCTTGGATCCCATGCCTCCTTACTTACTCAATAAACCTTGCATGGGTACCTTATCAAATGCCTTGCTGAAATCCACATATGCTACATCTACTGTTCTTCCTTCATCAATGTGTTTAGTCACATTCTCAAAAAATTCAATCAGGCTCGTAAGGCACGACCTGCCCTTTAAAAAGCCATCCTGACTATTCCTAATCATATTATACCTCACCAAAAGTTCATAAATCCTGCCTCTCAGGATCTTCTCCATCAATTTAAGACGTAAGACTCACTGGTCTATAATTTCCTGGGCTACCTCTAATCCCTTTCTTGAATAAAGGAACAACATCCGCAACCCTCAAATCCTCCAGAACCTCTCCCATCCCCAATGATGATTCAAAGATCATCGCCAGAGGCTCAGCAATCTCCTCCCTCACCTCCCACAGTAGCCTGGGGTACATCTCATCCGGTCCTGGTGACGTATCCAACTTGATGCTTTCCAAAAGTTCCAGCACATCCTTTTTCTTAATATCTACATGCTCAAGCTTTTCAATCCACTGTAAGTCATCCCTACAATCAACAAGATCCTTTTCCATAGTAAATACTTAAGTATTCATTAAGTACCCCTGCTATTTCCTCCGTTTCCATACACACTTTCCACTGTCACAATTGATAAGTCCTATTCTCTCACGTCTTATCCTCTTGCTCTTCACATACTTGTAGAATGCCTTGGGGTTTCCTTAATCCTGCCTGCCAAGGCTTTCTCATGGCTCCTTCTGGCTGTCCTAATTTCCTTTTTAAGCTCCTTCCTATAAGCCTTATAATCTTCTGGATGCCTAACATTACCTAGCTCTCTGAACCTTTTGTAAGCTTTTCTTTTCTTCTTGACTAGATTTATTACAGCTTTTGTACATCACAGTTCCTGCACCCTACCATATTTCTGTCTCATTGGAATGTACCTATGCAGAACTCCACACAAATATCCCCCGAACATTTGCCACATTTCTTCCGTACTTTTCCCTGAGAACATCTGTTTCCAATTTAAGCCTCCAATTTCCTGCCTGATAGCCTCATAATTCCCCTTACTCCAATTAAATGCTTTTCTTACTTGTCTGTTCCTATCTCTCTCCAATGCTATTGTAAAGGAGATAGAATTATGATCACTATCTCCAAAATGCTCTCCCACTGAGAGATCTAGATAGATAGATAGATACTTTATTCATCCCCATGGGGAAATTCAACATTTTTTTCCAATGTCCCATACACTTGTTGTAGCAAAACTAATTACATACATCTGACACCTGACCAGGTTCATTTCCCAATACCAAATCAAGTACAGCCTCTCCTCTTGTAGGGTTATCTACATACTGTGTCAAGAAACCTTCCTGAACACACCTAACAAACTCCACCCCATCTAATCCCCTTGCTGTAGGGAGATGCCAATCGATATTTTGGAAATTAAAATCTCCTATCATGACAACTGTTATTACTACACTTTTCCAGGATCTGTTTCCCTATCTGCTCCTCGATATCACTGTTACTATTGGGTGGTCTATAAAAAACACCCAGTAAAGTTATCGCCTCCTTCCTGTTCCTAACCTCCACCCACAGAGACTCTGTAGACAATCCCTCCATGGCGTCTACCTTTTCTGCAGCTGTGACACTATCTCTGATCAACAGTGCCGCGCCCCCACCATTTTTGCCTCCCTCCCTGTCCTTTCTGAAACATCTAAAACCCGGCACTTGAAGTAACCATTCCTGTCCCTGAGCCATCCAAGTCTCTGTAATGGCCACCAAATCATAGCTCCAAGTACTGATCCACGCTCTAAGATCATCTGCTTTGTTCACAATATGCCTTGCATTAAAATAGACACATCTCAAACCGTCCATATGAGCGCGTCCCTTGTCTATCACCTGCCTATACTCCCTAACACTGTCTCCAAGCTTCCTATTTGTGAGCCGACCGCCTCTTCCCCAGTCTCTTCAGTTCAGTTCCCACCCCCCAACAATTCTAGTTTAAACTCTCCCCAGTAGCCTTAGCAAACCTCCCCGCCAAGATATTGGTCCCCCTGGGATTCAAGTGCAACCCGTCCTACTTGTCAACTGCATTTCAGGTAGACTTTCATGACAAGTCTGATGCAGAAAGGGAATACATAGCCATTCTTTTGCAGGAGATTGAAAACAACCAGGAGACCATAACTTCCACTTTGAAGAGGTGGCATGCAGTTTAAGAGCTCTCAAGAATATACATAGATGGAAAAGGGAGCACTGTCCAACAGCAGCTACAGAGGTAGCACTGTAAGTAACAATTAAATAGATTCTTGTGGCAGGACTCTAATATCTTTCAGTGTACAGATAAAAGTCAGTGAGGTCCAGAAGCTGGAGACATTGCTGCCTACTTGCTCATGGCCTGTCTTAGTGAAGTTGCTAATATCATGCATTTCAGGTAACTGCTTTATGGTCAATCATTATTGCTGCTAACTGATGGAGGACAATTTTCAAATAAAAAGGACCATAATATGTGCAGTGTGTCAATTAGATATGATTAATACCATGTAATTTGTACAATTAATGTTTACAATGTAAATTTAATTAGTTCTTGTTTTTCTCCCCTTCCTCAAATATTTCCTTCAAAAGAGGAACACCCAGAAGATGAAGCATGAGCTAGGTCATATGGTGAAATCGCAAAACAGCTCATTTCTTAAACTTTAATTTATGCATGGGATTAAAAGCTTCATGAACAAATGTGATTGTGTTAGTTGGAAGAGAATCTTTGAGTTGGATAGCATGAGAATACATTATAGTTTTTACAGAGTGTGGAAAATCTCTGGAATTCTCTACTAATGAGTATTGAAAGTAGAAAATACTTTGAAAGATCAGGGAATTGTAGATTATAGGGAACTGGTACAGAAAAGGTCACAAGGCCTTGGGCAGGTCAACCATGATCATATTGACAAGTAGGCAAATTTGTGGTTCCTATTTTCTAATGATTAGTGAGAAGAAGAAACTTTTTTCCTTTACTGACATCTCATCAATAGTTTCCCCTTAAACATTTTTGAATGGCTAATTGACTCAGTTGTTTAAACTGAATCTCATGATTCCAAGAGAGTACCATAAGGACATACCACCCAATATAAAAACAGAAAACACTGGAAAAACCCAGCAGATCAGGCAGCATCCATTGAAAGATAAACAGTTAACTTTTCAGGTACAGACAGAACCTTCATCAAAACTAGGAAATAGAGAAAATTAATTAGTTTTTTTAAGCAGAAGAGGTAGAGGGAGGGGTGGGAATAACCCAGAAAGTGGTGTGAGTGTGGAACAGCTGCCAATGAATGTGGTGGATGCATTTCAGAGAAGTTTGAGTAGGTACATGAATGGGAGAGCTATGGTTCAGGTGTGGGTCCAGATGGCACTAGGCAGAATAACAGCTTAGTATGGAGCCAAAGGGCCTGCTTCAGTGCTGTAGTGCCCTAAGACTCTAACAAAAGGTAAATCTCTGAAAGATTGAGACCAGATGACTAAATATAATGATTAAGATTAGATTATACTTCTTTGTTAAGGTGGTGCTAATGTTAAGACTATGGAACATGGATAAAAGTAAAAGCTGAGCCAAAATAAAAACAAACAGAAAAGACCAATTCTGACAGAAATGGAAAAAGCACAAATTACCTAAAGTTGGAGACTCCAACTTTGAGCTCTGGAAACCGCATTATGCCCAGACAAATGAGGTGTTACTTTTAGAGCTTTCATTGTGCCTCATGTTATTAGCAAAGGAGGCCACAGACAAAAATGGCCAAAGTGAAAATGGGATGATGAATTAAAGTGGCACGCAACTTGAAATTCAGAGTCATATCTGTAAACTAAATCCGGGTCCTCCACTAAAATCTAATCTGCATTTGATTTCTCCAATATAGAGAAAGTCACATTGTAAATACTGAATACAGTATACTACAGCAGAATGGAACAAAATGTGAATTACAGCTTCACCTGAAAAACTACTTGGGTCCCTGGATAGTGGGAAGGGAAGAAGTGAAAGGCCAAGTGTTACAACTCCTGAGGTTTGCATGAGAAAATGCCATGACAGGAAATGGTAAGTGAGAACAGAAGAGCAGACCGGGGAGCTACAAAGACAAAGACTGCTTTAAAATGCTGAGAGGAAATTGAAGGAAATTACACGTCTTTTGGTGGATACATTGGGGTGCTGACACATTTTCTCAGATATGATTTGATCTGAAGTGCCTGGTAGAAGGAATAATAATGCGTTATATGTTTCTCTAGCAAAAAAGCAGTGCAGCATGTTTACTTTTAACAACAGTATGATAACTAAAGGGCATCCCAAATCCAACATAAGTTATTTATTTACATAGCTTTAAGCCACAGTTTTCCACCCACCTATAAAAAAATTACTTTGATGCAACAGCATTAGAAAAGAACATAGCTTTTTCTTCAACAATCGGTTGACTGGGCCATTGATTAACTCTGAAACTTACCCTGCTGGATATTTGTAAATATTGCAATGGGATATTTTACCAGCTGCCTGAACCTTTGGAAAAGAATAACTTCAATTCCGGATGGCAACTCTCCCAACAATGTACATTTCTGGACTGAATTATTTTGCAACTTGAACAATTACCTTTTAATTCACAAACTACGACGTTCAGGCAAAATGATACTATTAAATCACTTTCCTTGGTTTATCGATTTATTATTTTCAGTTTCTACAGTAAGCACTTTAGTGCCTTTGAGAATGACTACACAAATAACCAAAACCAATTATGAATTTATGTTCTGGTTTGTCCCTGTTGGGATATGAAACCAAGTGCCGCTGCTCCCTTTAGTAAGAATGCTTAGAGCATGCCAGAAAAACAGTATTCCCAGGTGAGGCACAACAATGAGAGGGAGGATGATTGCAAGTTAACAGCACATCTTACCCTCTTAAAAACCTAACACACATAAAAGCAAGGTAAATAATCTTTCTGGATGTTCACTTGATTTCTGTTATGGAGTCTAAATTTATGGATTATATTGGATATGGATTCTATTGTTGGAAGTTTGTTTTGTTGGGTGAGATGTTAAACTGAAGCAATGTCAGTCTTTCAAATGTGACATGTCCTTAGGTACTCTTTCTCAGGAGTCCTTTCTAGTACGATGGCTGACATTTATCTGTTAATCAACAGCATTAAGAGACTGCTGCCTGGAAGTTCAAATACATTAATGAGTTCCCAACATTTTTTATGCCATGGACCAATACCATTAAGAAGGGGGTCCATAGATCCCAGGTTGAGATTCCCTAAATTACATGATGCCGTTGTGTTTTCTTTGTTATGCAATCGAAAACCTATACACGTGTAAAGGTTTCCAGATTGTTTCACATCACTCGAAAACTTCAAATGTGGATTTGTTATTGCAAGTTACCCCTGTGCCCTGATTAGAATTTCACTTTCAAGGATGTAAGAAGTGATGCTATTTCTCTTGCTTTGGAGGACTGCAGGATAATTTGACAACATGATCTTACCAGTGCAGCAGCTACTTGGGCTGCCTGAATACTTTTAAAAATATTTATTTACATGTAAAAGCAAGATACTGCAGATGCTGGAAAGCTGAAGGAAAAGCAGAAATGTTGCAATTATTCTTAGACGGTTCAGCAGTATGTGGAGAGAGAAACAACATTTCTCACAGTAAGTCAACCTGAAAAGTAGATTCCATATTTCCTCAACACCTACATTTTGACATGCTGATTACTTCCAGCATATTCTATTTTTGCTTAACTATATCCTGCATTTCTTCAGTTTCCCCACATTAAAACTACCCCATTATCCTAATAACCTAGATACCACATGTCCTTCTCCCAAGTAATTGCTGCTGCTAATAAATCCACCCCTTCCTGACCTCTAACCAACCTCAACCTTTCCACACATAGTAACAACCTGCATAATTTCACGTTTTTATAACTGTTTTGATGTTTCTGTTACTTCTGTTGACACTTCATATGAACACAACTATCAAATGTAGTAATAAAGCAGTATTTAGCATGTATGCTATTCAGTGCGTTAATGTATTACTCTCATTAACACATTTACATTTGATCTTCTCACACTCACCCCAACATATAGCAAAAAGTTTTCACTCCCATCACGTTTCCATATATGGAATGATCCAAAACTAACCCACCACCCTCAGTTTATACTCCCTGGCTTAACCTCAGAAAAGAATGCCAGCAACCCCACTTTTGCTAAAGTGTGCACTAATATTTCCTGGTAAGAATGTTTACTCAATGTCATATTACACTTTGTGGAATGTTCCTTATTTTAAATTGGCTGCCCTGATTAAAAGTTAAAACAGTGACTAAACTTCAAATATCATCAGTTACAATGTATTTTGGCAATTCCCTAGAAAACAGTGTTATATTATTTCTTAAAATATTATTCTTTTAAGGCAGAAAGATAATGAGAATTTAAATCTATGGTATTTGAACTGGCATTATCTTTGGAAAATACTTGGGGAAAAATTCTGAAAATTAACTACATCTATTTCCAAGAATCACACCACAGAAACCGGCATAAGCACTGGCCTGATGAGCCACAAAGGCTCGGGACAGGACTTTGACTTTGATTTCCAAGAATATGAATTCAGATTAAGGCTAATCCAAAAATAACCAATTAAAGAGCCAAATTCATAAGATAACCAGATGATCATTTGGTTAACTTTATTCACTTTTGCTAGTCTATTCTTAAAATCTATCAGGAAAATGATTAGTGCATTCAACAATGCTATTAAATGGAATTAATCCAACAAAAATTACTGATCAATGCTCAGTTTGGGTTTTAATTTTTGAAGCATTGGTCTGAATATCATTTTCCACTATCACCTCTGTCTCCAGCATGACATCTCTACCACAGAAATCTTTGCACCACCTATCCTCTATCCACTTTCAGGATTCTGAAGCATTTATTTCTTCTGTAACTGTATGGGCCATTCCTCCATGATCCCAACCTCTTTCCATGCTAATTTAAGTGATGCAACACCTATCCATGTCTTACTTCCCCCACCTTCCACCTCCTCCCTTGTCCAAGAGTCTAAAAATTCCTTCAAGAAGAAATATTCACTGTCACAATGTAATCTGAACACTGGACAGATTCTTCAGATGATGGACATTTTGATGAAAATGCTGGAGGAACTCACAAATCAGGTAGCATCTGTGGAGGGGAATAAACAGTTGACATTTTGGGCTGAGACCCCAAAATGTCAACTATTTATTCCTTCCATAGATGATGGCTGACCTACTAAGACCAAATCAAAACTGGCTGACTTTGGGAAATACATCCATTCAGTCCATAATTATGCTCAAGCTTCTAGACATTTGATATTCTATTTTCCAAGCCAATTCTACTACATCCACCTTCCCATCCCCACATTTTCAGAGAGATGCCACTCTGCAACTCAATAAAAGATGAGGAAAAGTGAAGAGAGTGTCTACATGTATCGATGAAACAAAGCTAGGCGTGAGATTTTAATTGGGAGAAGACTTCATGGAAGTTACAAATTGACACAGGTAGTAGAGTTGCTGACTCTGGTGCTGGATGCCGAAGTTTGCACATTCCCCCATAACCACGCATAACTGTAGAAACAGAGAGTTCAGTGTTGTCACAGAGCTGTTTTAATGAGCCACCACAGGAATAATGGGACATTGGAACCCTTGTTTTATAAGTTTCTATGACACATCCAAAGGCAGATCAGAGGAGCTGGTAAGAAAAATTCATCATGAAAATGATGGGTTCACATTATCTGTAATCTTATTTTAGTCAAATTTTGGAAGCTGATAGCCTTGGGCTAGTTTTTATTTAAAACAATAGAATGATTTTCTTTGCAATGATTGTATGTGCAGCTCTGGTAGTCAGATGGCACCGAGCAAATTTCTAATAATTTTATTTACCGTATGAGCACTGCTTTGAAGCATAAAAAGGAAGCACTGAGGATAAATTGATTTTGATGTTACAGCAGTTTAATAACCTCCATGCGATTTGCAATCAGAAATTCAATTAATGGCCAACTGCAATCAAGATTCCTTCATTGAAATTGCAACACAGAAAACTAAATCAAATCGAACTACAGATAAATAATACTAATTGCAACTATCATTTAATAAGAAATATTGTGTTTGAAGCTTAATTGAACAGAAGTTCTTTATCAACTTAATTCCTTATTCCTCAAAAAAGCAGAGCATTGTTTCATAATGTGGTAAGCAAAGTGACCCTCGCAGGTGGCTGCACACTGTAAATGTGCAGATCACAGTATTGGCAGTATATGCCTGTCTAGGATCTATTAGAACTCACTCTGTCCTCGCTCAGCACGCAAATGCCATTATGAAGAAAGCACAATAGCACCTCTACTTCCTTAGAGATTTGCAAAGATTTGGCATGGCATCTAAAACTTTGACAAGTTTCTATAGAGGTGGAGAGTATACTGACCGGCTGTATCACAGCCTGGTATGGAAACACCAATGTCCTGGAACAGAAAGTCCTAAAAAAAATGTAGTGGATATGACCCAGTCCATCACAGGTAAAACCCTCTCCACTATTGAGCACATCTACATGGAGTGCTGTTGAAGAAAAGTAGCATCCATCATTAAGAACACCCATCAGCCAGGCCATGCTCTCTACTTGCTGTTGTCTCAGAAAGGTGATACAGAAGCCTCAGGACTCCCACCAACAGGCTCAGGAACAGTGATTACCCTCAACTATCAGGTTCTTAAAGCAAAGGGGATAAATAATCTTTTCTCAGGCTTCCAGTTGAGTACAGGTATCGAGTATAACTGACGTTTCGATGACAAGCTCTGCCATCTTCTTCAGGGATGATGCCTGGGTACGTCTAGACCAGTGAACTCTGAACCTCTATACTTGTAGAAACTAGTGATGAGCCATCAGCCATTTTCCATCTCCTGAGGCACTACATGCTGACATCAGCTGTACCAGCCACATTCAGTCATGCAAGTTGAATATAATTTGGCTTTTTTGTTTTGTTCACAAAATCTGACCAAATCTTTTAGTGCCATTGGTACTAATTACTGCAGTTTTACAGTACAGGCATTTTTTCAGTGAGGCGAGATTAAGGACAAGCAAATCTAATTCAATGCTTTTATATTTAATGCTGGAATAAAAGGTCATGTACAAAATAAAGGGCAAACAAATATTCTGAGCAGCTAGCACTTTACAGAAAGTAACATTACATTTGCTCACATCTATAAATGTGTTATTTTGTCTTTTAAGTATAGATATTATTGTATGACCTTCACACAGTTCTGGACCATATCATTGCTCAACTTGCTTGGAAATATAGGCCATCATTCACTGCCTGAAGAACAATACTCCCTACTCCCTTGCTTTGGAGAAGTCTCAAGGAGAATTCATGGAAAAGCCTCAATTGCCCACACAAACAAAAATACATAAAAGTGCCTCAAGTGCAAGATATATTTAATTGGTCCACGACACACAAATTGTCAGATAGCACCAATCCTGGATACTGCCCATCTGGTAGCATTTAGTTCTAACATTTATCATTTATGGTGTTCACATATATCAGAGGAATGCCTATGCTCAAGAACCTTATTCCAACAAGATGTAGTGACATAAGGAAAGAAAAGATTTAAAAAAAATACTCAAACGTATTTTGAATGCTTCTCATAAGTGACATGCAGGAGTTGTTTCTATGATTTGCAATGAACTGTTTTCTATGTAAAATTAATGCATTGTTGATATTATGCAATGACCCTTAGGTTGTAAACGCAATTTGGACAGCAGACATTTTATTAAAATTTACATGGTAATTAAACTGAAAAATCTCAACTAAACTATCAAACATGTCAGATACAAGGACTGAAAATAATGAGAAATTATAATGCATCAGCTGTGTTTCATAGGGGAAATAATTAATTGTTACCATGGAAACATCATGTAAGATTGCCAGAATACAACCTAAGGGAATATTTGATACGTAAGGAGTGTGATGAGTCTGCAATTGCCATTCCTTTCAGAAAACAGAAGATTTTTCTGTAGCCTTGAGTATGCAATGTTTTTTAATGTCAGAATAGGCATTAGGTGGAATAGTTACCATAATGAAAAACTATAATCATCACATCTCTTCATTTGTTTTATCCGACACCAGTGAGTTTCTACACCTCTCCATATTTCTGGATTCGCACTTCATTATGTCATCCAATCTATGAAAGTACAAGCTTTGTACAATGCTTTGCTGTTACATGAATATTCTTTTGGTTCCTCAGACTGTGCACAGCAGAAGTAAACACTTCATTGTAGAATTTAAAAAAGTAGAATATATTGTTTATTTGAATATATTAGGCATGAAAGGGTATGAAAAATAATTGAGAAAATCAAACATCTAGAAATTAAGTTCACCTGAACATGCTCCAAGAAAAGAATGTGGCCTAAGGAATAGACGTTCTCGCCTTCTGAGAAATAACTGGTTTCATTCTGGCATTGTACGAACTGTAATACAGGTCACTGGAGAAATAGAGCCCAACTTTATCAGAGTGTAAATAGCAGCCTTGCATAGAAACATCAAATCATTACACAGGATAACAAACACCTAAATGATAGACACTCCTGCATGTGAATGATCTCACATAACATCACTTAACACTCAGCAAGCAGCAGATACTACAAAACATAAAAGTATCCTCATACACGTGGGTACAATTGCTCTCAGAAATCAGCACACTCTGACCTTGGCTTCACACTTCTGTCTCTAACACGAAGCTCACAAAATAGTGAATTAGTACCATAAAGAACAGTGCTGCATAACATCATTGGATTGCTTTATATGATATGGAATCTACCCTGCAAAACCAGACTGTGATTCTCCATTCTAGAAAACTAGCCAGAGATTACTCACATTTAGCCTGTCTAGCTGACATAATTTTAAAAAGATTCAATGAGATCTTCTCTCATTCTTCCAAAATCTAGCTATTAAATTAATTTCTCCTCATATGGTGGTTCCAGTATACCAGAAGTTAGTCAACTGAAGCTTTACCACATTTCCTCTACAGCAAGTATATCCTTTCTTAGATAAGGAGATCAAAACTGCACATAATACTCCAGATTTATAATTTTAGTAACACATGTATGCTGCTGCATTCAAATCACCTTGCCAACATTCATTTTATCTTAGCTATTTTCTACACTTGTATCTTTGTTTTTAGTGATTGATATACAAGAACATGCAGAATCAACACTTCACATTCTAACACCATTTAACACAGTCTAAACTCACTGTGAACTGGGCAAGTTAAAAAATGTACCAAATTCAGATTGGTGGTGTAGTATCGAAGGTAGTGGACAATGAAGTAAATATAAATATTCCTACAGCAAGAATCAGATGCAGGGATCTTAACCTTCTTACTCACTATGACCATATTACACAGCAATTGCAAAAGCAAATGTAATATTGAGCCCTATTGACCCAGATAAACCAAACAGAATAAGATAGTGGTCATTGGTACAAACAAGGTATTATGGAATTTTACTTTGCAAAAAATTGAAAAACTAGATAAAGCAAAAAAGAAATAATTCATGAGCATTTCTCAAAAGAGAACAGGTATACAGGTACTTTCAGAACAGAAAGGTTAGGTAAACCCATCTCTATTATTTTGAAACTTTATTATGCTAAGGAATTTGATCCTTTATCTTGATTAACAATGACTGAAAAGCTATGGATACCAAAACATAAAAACATAAGAAATAGGAGCAGGAGTAGGCCATCCGACCCATCGAGCCTGCCCCACCATTCAATAAGATCATGGCTGATCTGTCTGTAAACTCAGCTCCATAGCCAAAAGCCAAGTTTAAAACACACAAAAAAACTGTAGAAATGAGAGGTTTGTTTGCTTTTAGAACTACCTGGCAAGCACAATGCTTTACATTTAAAATGTCAATGTATTTCTCCCTACTTCTCTTAATTATTTTGTGCTAGCCAAAAGTATAGTAGATACTATGGCACAGTAGTGTAGAGGTTAGCACAACGCTTTACAGTACCAGCAACCAGGATTCAATTACCACCACTGCATGCAAGGAGTTTGTGCATTCTCCCTGTGACAGCGTGGGTTTCCTCTGGGTGCTCGGGTTCTTCCCACAGTCCAAAGACGTACCGGTTGGTAGGTTAGTTAGTCATTGTAAGTTGTCCTGTGATTAGATCGGGGGATTTAGGCTCAAAGGGCCAGAAGGGCCTATTCTGCACGGTATCTCAATAAATAAATAAATTCCCAACAAGCCATCATTCCTATCAGAATGCTGATTCATTGAACCTTCTTGCCAGTGTCCTAAGAAAATTTCCTTATAAATGTTATCCATGGACATTTTGTAAAAAATCAAGGGCATGCATTTGCTTATGTAATTCTTAAGTATCAACTACAGTATATCTCAACTAATAACCTTCAGGGTTTTGAGCAATAATGTTTTCATGTTCTGCTCTAGAGACCTCACACACAAATCTAAACTAATGCTTCAGTATCTAATATCAGGCATCTAATATAATTGC
Organism: Hemitrygon akajei; assembly: GCF_048418815.1. Classification (NCBI taxonomy): domain Eukaryota; kingdom Metazoa; phylum Chordata; class Chondrichthyes; order Myliobatiformes; family Dasyatidae; genus Hemitrygon; species Hemitrygon akajei. The sequence continues at coordinate 5,924,144 of NC_133141.1, read as the reverse complement.
ACTTTCAGAGGTTTCATACTGGAGAAGTAATGTTAATCTGAGGGCCCCCTCTGTCTTCTCAAGTGGATGCTGAAGATTGTATGGAAATACTGAACAGTAGCATGAACTCCACAGCATGCTGCAGTTCTCTTCACCTCTTTGCTCTTCTGAGCCACAGCACCAGCCTCAGTACCAGAGACCTGGTCACTGTGGCTCCCCCACTAGGTCGTCACCCTCAATAGTGTTCAAAGTTATATAATTATTACTAAGGGGAACAGCCACAAGTGTACACTGCACTGGCTATGCACTTCCCCTCCTCCTCCTCCTGACAGTCACCCAGTTACCTGTCTCCTGCAGTCTTGGGGTGACTAACTCCCTGTAGCTCCTGATTATTATCTCCTCATTCTCCCCATGATCTTTATATATCTGAAAAAATTTTGGTATCCTCTTTGATATTATCGGCTAGCTTACCTTCATATTCCACCTTTTCTCTTTTTATGGCTTTTTTATTTGACTTTTGTTGGTTTTTAAAAGCTTCCCAATCCTCTACCTTCCCACTAAGTTTTACAATATTATAATGCCTTCTCTTTTTCTTTTATACTGTCTTTGATTTACTTCCCTTGTCAGCCATGGCTGCTGCACCCTCACTTTAGAATACTACTTCATCTTTGCGATGTATCTATCCTGTGCCTTCCGAACTGCTCCCAGAAACTCCAGCCATTGCTGCCCTCCCCTCATCCCTGATAGTGTTCCCATTTAAGCAAATTTGGCCAGCTCTTCACTAGTGCTTCTGTAATTCCCTTTACTCTACTGTAATACCAATATATCTCATTTTACCTTTTCTTTCTCAAACTTCAGGGCAAATTTTATTATATTGTGATCACTTTCTGCTGAGGGTTCCTTTGCCTTAAGCTCCCTAATCATATCTGGATCATTACATATCATCCAATCCAGAACTGCCTTTCCCCAGTGGGTTCAAGCTCAAGCTGGTTTAAAAAGCGATCACATAGGCATTCTACAAATTCCCTCTCTTGGGATTCAGCATCAATCTGATTTTCCCAATCTAACTGCATATTGAAATCCCCTACGATTATCGTACCATTGCCCTTTTGACATGCTTTTACTGACTCCCATTGTAATTTGTAGCCCGCATCTTGGCTACTGTTCAGAGGCCTGTATATAACTCCCATCAGGGTCTTCTTACCCTTGTAGTTTCTTAACTCTACCCACGAGGATTCTACACCTTCCAATCCTATGTCACCTCTTTTTTAGGATTTGGTCTCATTTTTTTTTTAAACCAACAGAGCCACCCAACCACCTCTGCCTACTTGCATGAACTTTCAATACAATGTGTATCCCTGGATGTTAAGCTCCCAACTATGATCTTCTTTCAGCCATGACTACACTACAGCAGCCTCTAACTACACTAGAAAATCATCTACCTTATTCCGTATACTATGTGCATTCAAATATAACACCTTCAGAACTGTATTCATCATCTTTTAAATTTTGGCCCCTTTTTACACTTGAATTCATTCCACTGGCTGCAGGCTTGTCCTATTATCTGCCTGTCCTTCCTGACAGCTTCAATATACACAGCATCTACTTGAATGCCGACTGCTCCATCCTCAGCCCTGTCACTCTGGGTCCCATCCCCCTTCCCTGGGATGTTTTGAACTCCCCTTCCCTGGGGAAAAGACTATCCTTATCTATACCCCTCATGATTTTTTTTTAACTTCCATATGGTCACACCTTATAACCATATAACAATTACAGCACGGAAACAGGCCATCTCGGCCCTTCTAGTCCGTGCCGAACCTTACTCTCACCTAGTCCCACCGACCTGCACTCAGCCCATAACTCTCCATTCCTTTCCTGTCCATATACCTATCCAATTTTACTTTAAATGACAATATCGAACCTGCCTCTACCACTTCTACTGGAAGCTCGTTCCACACAGCCAACGCTCTCTGAGTAAAGAAATTCCCCCTCGTGTTACCCCTAAACTTTTGCCCCCTAACTCTCAACTCATGTCCTCTTGTTTGAATTTCCCCTACTCTCAATGGAAAAAGCCTATCAACGTCAACACTATCTATCCCCCGCATAATTTTAAACACATCTATCAAGTCCCCCCTCAACCTTCTACGCTCCAAAGAATAAAGACCTAACTTGTTCAAACTTTCTCTGTAACTTAGCAGCTGAAACCCAGGTAACATTCTAGTAAATCTCCTATGTACTCTCTCTATTTTAGCTGCCTTCTTGAACCACTGCAGCCCCTGAGGTGTAGGTACACCCACAGTGCTGTTAGGGAGGGAATTCCATTATTTCGACCCAGTGACAGTGAAGGAACGGTGATATGTTTCAAAGTCAGGATGGTCATCTTAGAAGACATTTGCTGGCATTGGGCTCACAAGGATGATTCCAGGGAAGGAAAGGATTATCATGTGAGGAACGTTTGATGTCTCTGGGTCTGTACTTGCTGGAACTTAGAAGGATGGGGGGGGGATCTCATTGAAACCTTTCGAACATTGAAAGGCCTAGACATATCACCGTTCCTTTCCTATAATTCGGTGACCAGAACTGTACACAATACTCCAAATTCGGTCTTACCAATGCCTTGTACAATTTTAACATTATATCCCAACTCCTATACTCAATGCTCTGATTTATAAAGGCCAACATACCAAAAGCTTTCTTCACCACCCTATCCACATGAGATTCCACCTTCAGGGAACTATGCACCATTATTCCTAGATCACTTTGTTCTACTGCATTCCTCAATGCCCTATCATTTACCATGTATGTCTTATTTTGATTATTGCTACCAAAATGTAGCACCTCACACTTATCAGCATTAAACTCCATCTGCCATCTTTCAGCCCACTCTTCTAACTGGCCTAAATCTCTCTGTAACCTTTGAAAATCTACTTCATTATCCACAACACCACCTATCTTAGTATTATCTGCATACTTACTAATCCAATTTACCATCCCATCATCCAGATCATTAATGTATATGACAAATGTTATGTACCCCTAGGGTTCATATTTTCTGTGGAGTATTACTTTAAAATGTTGGAAGAATGAGACTGGCTTTTGGACACTGTTTGAGTTGTTACAGAGTGGGGGAGGTGTCCAATGCAGAGATCTTGTTATTGAGAGAGAGAGAGAGGGGCAAAGAATGTTCGGAAGATTGATGTTATGGTTTCTCAGCAGTTTGTTTACATTTCCACAAGGACACTGCCTGTTTGTGAGTTCTTACACAGAGAGAGAGAAGGGCAGAGCAGTTTGATGGACAGCTGGTGTTCAGCATGCTGAAATAAATACCAGGTCAGCTGCTGGACCTGGACACATGGTTTTGGACACTGGACGAGCTCTGCTGCACCCACAGGAAGGTAGGGTTTTTGGAGGATCGATTCCGGGAAATTGATTGGTGGCTCTCGCAGTGTAAAAAGGTGTGACCGGTGGAGAATTATTTGTGTGTCCACCCTTGCCTGGGTGATAATTCCACCACAGAAGAACCGTTGCACGTATTATGGTCATAGTCGGCGACTACAGCAGGGATTTCAGAAGACAATGGGAAGATCGACGGCATCAGCTCTCCTCTCACTCTCTCCAACGTTACTCAACTAACTACCTCGAACTGAACTGAACTCTCTTCATCATTGTAAGACTATATCCATTCACGCCTAGGTTTGAAAGAGCCCAGTTTTGTTCCTATTTCCACACTTATGTACATATATATCATCGCTAACCTGTTTAATATATTTGCATTTATATTACTGTATTGCGTAGTTACTAATAAACACTATTAGTTAATAGCAATACCAGACTCCAATGTGTTTTCCATTTCTGCTGGTTCTTTAACCTGTCACGGGGTACGTGAGACAAACAACATTGGACCCAGTACAGATCCCTGAGACACACCACTAGTCACCGGCTTCCAACCTGACAAACAGTTATCCACCACTACTCTCTGGCATCTCCCATCCAGCCACTGTTGAATCCATTTTACTACTTCAATATTAATACCTAACAATTGAACCTTCCTAACTAACCTTGCGTGCGGAACCTTGTCAAAAGCCTTACTGAAGTCCATATAGACAACATCCATTGCTTTATCCTCGTCAACTTTCCTTGTAACCTCTTCAAAAAATTCAATAAGATTTATCAAACATGACCTTCCATGCACAAATCCATGCTGACTGTTCCTAATCAGACCCTGTTTATCCAGATAATTATATATACCATCTCTAAGAATACTTTACATTAATTTACCCACCACTGACGTCAAACTTACAGGCCTATAATTGCTAGGTTTACTCTTAGAACCCTTTTTAAACAATGGAACAACATGAGCAATACGCCAATCCTCTGGCACCATCCCCGTTTCTAATGACATTTGAAATATTTCTGTCAGAGCCCCTGCTATTTCTACACTAACTTCCCTCAAGGTCCTAGGGAATATCCTGTCAGGACCCAGAGATTTATCCACTTTTATATTTCTTTAAAAGTGCCAGCACTTCTTCCTCTTTAATCGTCATAGTTTCCATAACTTCCCTACTTGTTTCCCTTACTTTACACAATTCAATATCCTTCTCCTTAGAGAATACCGAAGAAAATAAATTGTTCAAAATCTCCCCCATCTCTTTTGGCTCCACACATAGCTGTCCACTCTGATTCTCTAAGGGACCAATTTTATCCCTCACTATCCTTTTGCTATTAATATAGCTGTGGAAACCCTTTGGATTTACTTTACCTTACTTGCCAAAGGAACCTCATATCTTCTTTTAGCTTTTCTAATTTCTTTCTTAAGATTCTTTTTACATTCTTTATATTCCTCGAGCACCTCATTTACTCCATGCTGCCTATATTTACTGTAGATCTCTCTCTTTTTCCGAACCAAGTTTCCAATATCCCTTGAAAACCATGGCTCTCTCAAACTTTTAACCTTTCCTTTCAACCTAACAGGAACATAAAGATTCTGTACCCTCAAAATTTCTCCTTTAAATGACCTCCATTTCTCTATTACATCCTTCCCATAAAACAAATTGTCCCAATCCGCTCCTTCTAAATCCTTTCGCATCTCCTCAAAATTAGCCTTTCTCCAATCAAAAATCTCAACCCTGGGTCCAGTCCTATCCTTCTCCATAATTATATTGAAACTAATGGCATTGTGATCACTGCACCCAAAGTGCTCCCCAACACATACCTCCGTGACCTGACCTATCTCATTCCCTAACAGGAGATCCAACACTGCCCCTTCTCTAGTTGGTACCTCTATGTATTGCTGCAAAAAACTATCCTGCACACATTTTACAAACTCCAAACCATCCATCCCTTTTACAGTATGAGCTTCCCAGTCTATGTGTGGAAAATTAAAATCTCCCACAATCACAACCCTGTGCTTACTACAAATATCTGCTATCTTCTTACAAATTTGCTCCTCCAATTCTCGCTCCCCATTAGGTGGTCTATAATACACCCCGAGAAGTGTTACTACACCTTTCCCATTCCTCAATTCCACCCAAATAGCCTCCCTAGATGAGCCCTCTAATCTATCCTGCCAGAGCACCGCTGTAATATTTTCTCGGACAAACAAAGCAACACCTCCCCCTCTTGTCCCTCCGATTCTATCACACCTGAAGCAACAAAATCCAGGAATATTTAGTTGCCAATCACACCCCTCCTGCAACCATGTTTCACTAATAGCTGCAACATCATATTTCCAGGTATCAATCCATGCTCTAAGCTCATCCACCTTTCTTACAATGCTCCTAGCATTAAAATAAATGCATTTAAGAAATTCTCCACCTCTTCCTCTCTGTTTATCTCCAATGGTGCAGACAACTTTACTATCTTCTTTTTCTTCCTTCTCTCATACATCTATTCCTGCACTCTGGTTCCCCTCCCCCCTTGTATCTACACATTTGTAGTTTAAATCCACTGGAGCCTCTCTAGCAAACCTACCTGCAAGAATATTTGTCCCCCTCCAGTTCAGATGTAAACCGTCCCGCCGGAACAGGTCCCATCTTCCCTGGAAAACTGCCCAATTATCTATAAATCTGAAGCCCTCCCTCCTGCCCCATGTCTTCAGCCACATGTTGATCTGCGCTATCTTACTATTTCTAAACCCACCTGCACGTGGCACTGGTACCAATCCTGAGATTGCTATCCTGGAGGTCCTGTCCTTTAACTTGGCGCCTATCTCCCTAAACTCACCTTTCAGGACCTCCTCACTCTTTCTACCCACACCACTGGTCCCTACATGGACTATGATATCTGGCTGCTCACCCTCCCTCTTGAGAATACTGAGAACTCGATTTGAGATATCGCGGACCCTGGCACCAGGGAGGCAACAGGCCTTCCGGGATTCTCGATCTCTTCCACAGAAACTCCTATCTGTCCCCCTGACTGTCAAATCCCCTATCACTACTGCTCTCCTCTTTTCCCTCCTTCCCTTCTGAGCTGAGGGTCCAGTCTTGGTGCCAGAGATGCAACCACTGCAACTTGTCCCTGGTAGGTCATCCCCACCAACAGAATCCAAAACGGTATACTTATTATTGATGGGAACGGCCACAGGCGTGCTCTGCTCTTCCTGTCTATTCCCTTTCCCTCTCCTGACAGTCACCCAGCTACCTGTCTCCTGACTCTTAGTGGTGACTATCTCCCTGTAACTCCTGTTTATGTCTGCCTCTGCCTCCCGAATGATCCAAAGTTCATCCAGCTCCAGTTCCCTAACACGGTTTATCAGGAGCTGCAGCTGGATGATAATTCAAATTATTTCTGTATTTAGAACCATAGAACATTACAGCACAGAAACAGGCCTTTTGGTCCTTCTTGGCTGTGGTGAACCATTATGAAAGAAACAGGAAACACCACCTTGGGTAAGGAAAACCCACATTACCAAAGCGCCTCCCTCTGGTGCTCCTTCCCCCTTTTCTTTCTTCCATGGCCTTCTGCATGCTTCTATCAGATTCCCTCCTTCTCCAGCCCTGTATCTCTTTCACCAATCAACTTCCCAGTTATTTACTTCATCTCTCCCCCTTCAAGTTTCACCTATCACCTTGTGTTTCTCTCTCCCTTTGCCCCACCTTTTACATCGACGACTCAGGTCTTGGCCCAAAATGTCAACAGTACTTTTTTCCATAGATGCTGCCTGGCCTGCTGTGATCCTCCAGCATTTTGTGTGTGTTGCTTACCAAAGCATAATTCTGTTAAAGATGCAAAGCTGAAATAAGCAGTAATTATTGGAAAAGTTCAGGCAAGATAGCATCTGCAGAGAGAGAGAAAGAGAGTTCAGCATTTCAAGGTAACAACCTTTTATTGAGCCATGACAATGCTATCATTTTCAGTGCTTAACTTCTTGTCTCTATGGCACCTTCCTGCCATTTTTCAGACTACACTGTCTTAATATAGTACTTTATTCCAGGCAACATCATATTCCATGAATGGTTAACAAGATCACACAATTGTGTTTGCACTTTCACTGCCAAAAGCTTTATCCACATCTTTGCCATTTTCATATCTAGCTCAATACATTTCCATCAAGGGTTCCAACTCCAGCACTTCATAAACCCCAATACAACCAAAATTTAACCTGTTCCTATTTGTAGTATTTGTTACATATCCATTATACTTGAATCTCTTCTCATCAACATTTCCAGATCGAGATCACAATTTTCATCTTCAAATTCCTTCAGTAACTTTCTCTAGTCTTGCCTTAACTTTTTATCATTTTAAGTCACTGATAACAGACTGTTCAATCTAACAATTGTGGCAGTCCGCAACCATTTCGGCCACACTCTGAAATACTTTGTACTTTTTGATTATCAAACCTCTTTCAGCACCTAATCCATTTCTACCGTTTCTCCATAATGCCTCCTGGGGCACTTGTTTGTGAAAGTCATTACATGACTGCAAATTGCTGTATAATGGAAATAAAACAGATGCCAGACCTTGCTTTAACTTTTTGTTGGTAGAAAAAAAAGAAATCCCAGACTTTTTAAATGTAATAGATAAAACATTTTCAGTTATGAAAAAATCCACAATATGTGAAAATGTCATTATTATTCCCATTCTCTCTAGAGTGTGCTTAGGAGGTCAGGCATTCTGAATCAAAGAATTGCTCGCCCATCACTAAAAGTGTTTAAATGTTTTTTTTTCTGCTTATCATTGCTTCATGACTTGAATTTCAGTAGATTCTTTTAATCCTGACTGGCCAACATCACTCCACTACAATTGGCTTAAGACTGACAGTTATTCAGAAAGAGGCCTGTGGCATTGAGCATGGCAGAAAAGCTTATCTGAACTAAATATTATGCAATCAGTTGAGTAGCTAAGAGTTAATTTCCTGCAGCATCCTTTGTTAATACTTCGTATTGCAGTTGTATGATACATTTTCACAGTTCTGGTCCTTATGAAATATTTTAATACATGGTTTGAGAAGGAGCAGTTCACAGAAGTACTTCAGGAAGATACTAATCAACAGCTAATGTTTATTTTGGTTGTGCTCATACATGCTGAAGAGGCCATTGGTGACCCACCTCACCATGACATCTAGTCTGACTTTGATTCCTCATACTGCCTGTGATCGTACAATCGAGCACATATTCCAGTGCCTAAGAAGAATAATGGCTATCGCCCAGCAGCACTCACATCTACAGTGATGAAATGCTTTGAGAGGTTGGTCATGACTAGACTGAACTCATGCCTCAGCAAGGACCTGGACCAACTGCAATTTGCCTATTGCCACAATAGGTCAACGGCAGATGCAATCTCAATGGCTCTTCACACAGCGTTAGACCACCTAATACACACATCGATGTCAGGATGCTGTTCAACTATATCTCAGCATTTAACACCATCATTCCCACAATCCTGATTGAGAAATTACAGAACCTGGGCCTCTGTACCCTCCCTCTGCAATCCAATCCACAACTTCCTAACCGGAAGACTACAGTCTGTGTGAATTGGTGATAATATCTCCTCCTCACTGACGATCAACACTGGTGCACCTCAGGGGTGTGTGCTAGGCTCACTGCTCTACTCTCTCGCTATGCCCATGACTGTATGGCTAGGCATAGCTCAAATATCATCTATAAAACTGCTGATGATACAACCATTGTTGTGGAATCTCAGATGGAGACGAGAGGGTGTACAGGAGCGAGATACGCCAACTAGTGGAATGGTGTCACAGCAACAACCTTGCAGTCAACATCAGTTAGATGAAAGAGCTGATTGTGGACTTCAGGAAGGGTAAGATGAAGGAACACATACCAATCCTCATAAGGGATCAGAAGTGGAGAGAGTGAGCAGTTTCAAGTTCCTGGGTGTCAAGATCTCTGAGGATCTAACCTGGTCCCAACATACTGATGTAGCTATAAAGAAGGCAAGACAGCAACTATACTTCATTAGGAGTTTGAAGAGATTTGGTATGTCAACAAAAACACTCAAAAACTTCTATAGATGTACCATGGAGAGCATTCTGACAGGCTGCATCACTGTCTGGTCTGCGGGGGGGGGGGGGGGGGGGAGGTGGCTACTGCACAGGACTGAAAGAAGCTGCGGGAGATTGTAAATCTAGTTGACTCCATTTTGGGTACTAGCTTAAAAAGTACCTAGGACATCTTTAAGGAGAGGTGTCTCAGCAGTGACCTCCAGCAACCAGGACATGCCCTTTTTTCACTGTTACCATCAGGTAGGAGGTACAGAAGCCCGAAGGTGCACACTCAGTGATTCAGAAAGAGCTTCTTCCCTTCTGCCATCTGATTCCTAAATGGACATTGAATCTTTGGACACTGCCTCACTTATTTTTATATATATTATTTGTTTTTGCACAATTTTTAATCTATTCAATATAGGTATAGTGCTATCTATTTATTTATTTATTGTTATTATTTTTTCTTTTTCTATATAATGTACCGCTGCTGCTAAGTTAACAAATTTCACAACACATGCTGGTGATAATAAACCGGATTCTGATTCTCAGCAGAAACCAGAAGCTAAGACCTATCACTACATTTTTCTGATGTAGAACTATTACTATTCTGACCTATCACTGCAAGATTTTTGGTGAGATTTGACAGAATAACCTAAGAAAATGAAGATGAGATCAGATAAATACCGTACCTCAATAACTTAACATTTGTTCAGTAACTTTCCAAATAAACTGTAGATTTGCTGCATCTTGCAAAGCACTCCCTCTGATCTCTGCTACACACCAACTCTTCAACCACGTACTCCCACCCATCTGGCTTCACCTATCACCTTCCAGCTAGCCTTCTTCCCCTTCCTCCACCTTTTTACTCTGGTGTTTTCCTCCTTCTTTCTCTGTCCCAAAGATGGGTCTTGGCCTAAAACATCAACAATTAATTAACTTCCAACAATGCTGCCTGACCTGCTAAATTCCTGTAGCATTTTGTGTGCGTTGCTATGACACGGTTTTGAATAGCATTACTGTTCTCCATTAAGGTTCAATATTAGATCTCAACTAACATACTGAAACTAACAACTTATACAATCATCAAAACACCATTTGTATAAATAACAGCATTAAAAATTGCTGATAGGCTCTCTATGGCAAATGATCACAATATCATTTATATAGTTGGGAAGCTCTTTCCTTCTGTGTGGAGAACAGGATTCAATTACAAAAGTCTCGAACCTCAGGCAAAAATCAGATTATCAGAAATTTTCTTCTGTTAGTGGACAATTGATTGGGAAATAGTCTAGCAAAAAAAAGGTAGGTCAATCAATATCTTTCACAAGGAACCAAATCAATCCCAATCAGAGAAAGAAGTGTGTGTTGTTAAGGTATTAATAGAATTTCTTGGTTCATTTGGGGTTAAGAGGGAATGGTAAACACAAGAGATCCTGCAGATGCTGGAAATCTTGCACAACACACAGAATATGCTGGAGGAACTCAGCAAATCAGGCAGCATCTATGAAGGGGAATAAACAGTTGACATTTTAAGCTGAGGCCCTTCATCAGGACTGCACGAGTCCTAATGAATGGACTTGGCATGATACTTTGACTGCTGATTCACCTCTGTAGATGCTGCCTGCGTTGCTGTATGCCTGTAAGAGGGAATGGACACCTTGGGAAGAAATTGATAATTTATAATTGAGGTGGTAAGACAGCCTTGTTGCGCTTTTAATTTCAATATTTATGTGCACTGAGATTTATCATAAAACAAAATGCTATTCCTTTTTCTCAGTTCCTTTGTCTCTGTTACAGCTGTTCCCAGGTCATGGCTTTCCTAGCTAGGACATCAGAGATGTCCTCTTCCTTTAAAGGACAGGGTTTCTCTTCCTCCACCATTGATGCTGCCCTCATCCACATCTCCTCCATTTTTCGAATATCTGCCCTCAACCCATCTTCCTGTTGCCTTAACAGTGACAGAATTCTTTCTATCCTTACCTACTACCCCATGAACCTCCACATCCAATACAGCATTCTCTGCAACTTTTGCCATGTCCAAAGAGATCCTGCCACCAAACATGCCTTTACCTCCATCCACCCCCATCCCTTTCCGCTTTCCACAGGGATCACTCCCTCCATGATTCCCTTGTCCATTTGTCCCTGTGCAGACTTATCACTGCAAGCAGCCAAAGTGCTACACCCACCCATTCACCTCCTCCTCACTTCCATTCAAGGCTCCAAACAGTCCATCCAGCTGAGTCATCAACTCATCTGCAAATCTGCTAGGGTCATCTATTGTGTCTGGTGCTTCCCATGCGGTCTCCTCTACATTGGTGATACCCATCATAAATTGGGGGACCACTTCGTTGAAAGCTTCCACAACATTTGATAAAGCAGAACTTTCCAGTGGCCAAATATGTTGGTCCTTGGACTCCTCTTGTGCCACGATGAAGCCACCCTTAGGGTGGAGGAGCAACACCTTGTATTCTGTCTGGGTAGCCTCTAAACTGATGGGTATGAATATCAATTTCTCCTTCCAGTGAAAAAATCCCCCCCACCTCTTTTTCCATTCCCCACTTTGGCCTCTTACCTCTTCTCACCTACCTATCACTTCCCCTGGATGCTCTTCCTCCTTCCCTTTTCTCCTATGGCCAACTCTCATCTCCTATCAGATTCCTTCCTCTCCAGCTTTTTAATTTTCCTACCCACCTATCACCTTCTAGTCTGTCCTCCTTCTCCCCTCCCCCACCAACACTTTTTCATTCTGGTATCCTCCCCCTTCCTTTCCAATCCTGAACAAGGGTCTAGCCTAAAACTGTTTATTCATTTCCATAGGTGCTGCCTGACCCACTGAGTTCCTCCACTATTTTGTGTGTTGCACCTTTGGATTTCCAGCATCTGAAGAATTTCTTCTGCTTATATATAAAATATTTCTTATTTGCAAAGGACTCACTCAATGCCCCTAATTAATGATCACCAACTATGCACAAGAAAGTAATTCTATGCAGCAGGAAATCCACTGAATGATGACGAGAATTATTGGGTATTGTAATTTGAGAACAAGATCAGCAGTAATCTTATTGAATAGTGAGCATGCTTGAGGGACCAATGCCTACTTCTGCTCATAAATTTTATGTAACCTAGCAGCCAGTGTGAAAGATGACGAAACGGTCAGAAAATTACAAGATAAACATGAAGCACGCAATTCAACTTCAACAATAGCCATCCAGTGATCATATGTCCATCTCCTTTACAATAGCATTGGAGAGAGATAGGAACAAACAAGTTAGAAAAGCGTTTAATTGGAGTAAGGGGAAATATGAGGCTATCAGGCAGGAAATTGGAAGCTTAAATTGGAAACAGATGTTCTCTGGGAAATGTACGGAAGAAATATGGAATATATTCAGGGGATATTTGCGTAGAGCTCTGAATAGGTACATTCCAATGAGACAGGGAAGTTATGGTAGGGTACAGGAACCGTGATGTACAAAGGCTGTAATAAACCTAGTCAAGAATAAAAGAAAAGCTTACAAAAAGTTCAGAGAGCTAGGTAATGTTAGAGATCTAGAAGATTATAAGGCTAACAGGAAGGAGCTGAAGAAGGAAATTAGAAGAGCCAGAAAGGGCCATGAAAAGGCCTTGGCGGGCAGGATTAAGGAAAACCCCAAGGCATTCTACAAGTATGTGAAGAGCTAGAGGATAAGATGTAAAAGAATAGGACCCATCAAGTGTGACAGTGGGAAAGTGTGTATGGAACCGGAGGAAATAGCAGAGGTACTTAATGAATATTTTACTTCAGTATTCACTCTGGAAAAGGATCTTGGTGATTGTAGTGATGACTTGCAGCAGACTGAAAAGCTTAAGCATGTAGATATTAAGAAAGAGGATGTGCTGGAGCTTTCGGAAAGCAATAAGTTGTCAGGACCAGATGAGATGTACCCCAGGCTACTGTGGGAGGTGGGGGAGGAGATTGCTGAGCTTCTGGCAATGATCTTTGCATTATCAATGAGTACGGGAGAGGTTCCAGAGGATTGGAGGGTTGCAATGTTGTTCCTTTATTCAAGAAAGGGAATAGAGATAGCCCAGGAAATTTTAGACCAGTGAGTCTTACTTCAGTGGTTGGTAAGTTGATGGAGAAGATCCTGAAAGGCAGGATTTATGAACATTTGGAATATTTGAATAATAATATGATTAGGAATAGTCAGCATGGCTTTGTCAAGGGCAGGTCATGCCTTACGAGCCTGATTGAATTTTTTGAGGATGTGACTAAACACATTGATGAAGGAAGAGCAGTAGATGTAGTGTATATGGATTTCAGCAAGGTATTTGATAAGTTACCCCATGCAAGGCTTATTAAGAAAGTCAGGAGGCATGGGATCCAAGGGGACATTGCTTTGTGGATCCAGAACTGGCTTGCCCACAGAAGGCAAAGAGTGGTTGTATACAGGTCATGTTCTGCATGGAGGTCAGAGAACAGTGGTGTGCCTGAGGGATCTGTTCTGGGACCCTTTTTTTGTGTGATTTTTGTAAATGACCTGGATGAGGAAGTGGAAGGATGGGCTAGTAAGTTTTCTGATGACACAAAGGTTGGGGGTATTGTGGATAGTGTGAAGGGCTGTCAGAGGTTACAGCGGGACATTGATAGGATGCAAAACTGGGCTGAGAAGTGGCAGATGGAGTTCAACCCAGGTAAGTGTGAAGTGGTTCATTTTGGTAGGTCAAATATGATGGCAGAATATAGTATTAATGGTAAGACTCTTGGCAGTGTGGAGGATCAGAGGGATCTTGGGGTCCGAGTCCATAGTATGCTCAAAACAGCTGCACAGGTTGACTCTGTGGTTAAGAAGGCATACGGTGCATTGGCCTTCATCAATCGTGGAATTGAATTTATGAGCCGAGAGGTAATGTTGCAGCTATATAGGACCCTGGTCAGACCCCACTTGGAGTACTGTGCTCAGTTCTGGTCACCTCACTACAGGAAGGATGTGGAAGCCATAGAAAGGGTGCAGAGGAGATTTACAAGGATGTTGCCTGGATTGGGGAGCATGCCTTATGAAAACAGGTTGAGTGAACTCAGCATTTTCTCCTTTGAGCGAAGGAGGATGAGAGGTGACCTGATAGAGGTGTACAAGATGATGAGAGGCATTGATCGTGTGGATCGTCAGAGGCTTTTTCCCAGGGCTGAAATGGTTACCACAAAAGGACACAGGTTTAATGTGCTGGGGAGTAGGTACAGAGGAGTAAGTTTTTTTACTCAGAGAGTGGAGAGTGCATGGAATGGGCTGCCGCAACAGTGGTGGAGACAGATACGATCGGGTCTTTTAAGAGAGTTTTAGATAGGTACATGGAGTTTCGTAAAATAGAGGGCTATGGGTAAGCCTAGTAATTTCTAAGGTAGCGACATGTTTGGCACAACTTTGTGGGCCAAGCGACCTGTATTGTGCTGTAGGTTTTCTATGTTTCAGTTTGGAGTTTCCTGTAAAGTCTTACAAACTTGAAACAGAAGTGTTCCCAAGTCTCCACCTCCCCCCCCCCCCCCACCACCAATCAGCTCAATTGGTTTTATTGCCGATTTGATCTGTACAAGCTCTTTCTTGCTTCATCTGATCCTAATCGGCTGAGCCTCTACCCCCTCTCTTTCAATATGACCACCCCCCTTCATCCTAGCCCCATTTACCTTGTTCAACTTCTTCCCCTCTTCTTGTCTTCTCCCTCTATCCCAGCCTGTACTTTCTGTGAAGACATTCGTGAACTATTTGGAAAGCGGAACATTAGGAAAGCTGCAGCCCCTGATAGTACCTCTCCTGGTACTCTAAGGCATTGTGCAGATCAGCTAGCACCTGTCTTCACTGAAATATTTAACACCTCCCTGCAATCAGCAGCAAAGCAATGGAAGGGGTCATAACAGTGCTATCATGTAGCACCTAATCAGCAATAACCTGCTCATGGATGCCAAGTCTGGGTACCATCAAGGCCACTCAGCTTTTGATCTCATCACCTTCTTGGTCCAAACATGGAACAAAGAGCTAAATACCAGAGGTGAGGTGAGAGTGATAGCCCTGAAATCAAGGCAGCATTTGACTGAGTAGGGCATCAAGGTGCCCTAGCTAAAATGGAGTCAATGGGAATTAGGGGGAAAACCCTACACTGGTTGGAATCATACTTGACACAAAGGAATATGGTTGTGGTGGTTGGAGATCAATTATCTCATTCTCAGGACAACCTGCAGGAGTTCCTCAGGGAAGTGTCTGAGGACCAATCATCTTCAGCTGCTTCATCAATGACCTTCCTTTTGTCATAAGGTCAGAAGTGGGGATGTTTGCAAATGACTGTACAATGTTCTGCATCATTTGTGACTCCTCAGACCCACTACAGTTTGCTTATAGAGCAAATTGTTCAGTTCAGGATACAGTCAATACTTGTCTTCATTATATTCTTCGACATTTCTATTCCCCAACACCTATATGAGGACGTACAAACAAGCTGGATGAACTCAGCAGGTTGGGCAGCATCCGTTGAAAGGAGCAGTCAACGTTTCAGGCCGAGACCCTGAGTCCTGACATTTACCTATATGAGGATCTTGCTTGTGGATTTTAGCTCTGTCTTCCACACTATTGTCCTGGAGTTGTTCCACAGTAAGCTACCCAGCTAGCTGTATCCTACAGTATCTGTTAGTAGATTATGAACTTCCTGACAGGAAGAAAGCAGTAAGTAAGGCTGGGCTCTTACAAGTCTGATCCATTGTCTATAAGCATAGGCTTTCCCCAGGACTGTGTTCTTTCACCCCTCCTGTTCTCACTTTATACAAATAACTGTACCTCCTCAGACAAATCCATTAAAATCCTAAAGTTCATGGATGACATGACTGTAGTTGGTCTCATCTCTAACAATGATGTAACCTGCTCCCAAAGAGAGGTAGACTATCTTGCAGCATGATGTGCTCGTAACAACTTGGAGCTAAATGCTATCAAGACAGTGGAAATGAGGATTGACTTCCACTGACAACACCCTTCCACCCCCCCCCCCACCCCCGTGGAAATTAGTGGGAGGATGCATCTGTAGTTGAATCATTGAAGTTCCTGGGACTACCATTACCAAGACATTGAAGTGGGACAAGCACATTATGCTCAGCACTAGGTACGCACAGCAGAGATTGGTATTAGAGAAACAGTATGCAGTTATTTTCCAACAAGTGGACAGTTGCAAGGCTTTTGAACCAGATGGCATCCTCGTGCGGGTATTCAGGATGTGCGCAGCACAACTGGCAGGTGTGTTTACAGACATTTTTAATCTCTCCCTCTTCCAGTGTAGAAATGCCCTCCTGCTTCAAAACATCCACCATTATCCTTGTACCTAAGAAGACGAAGGTAACACATCTGAATGACTGGCATCCTGTTGCACTCACCTCAATAATAAGCAAATGCTTTGAAAGGCTGGTCAAGGATTACATCTGCAGCTTGCTACCACCCACGATGGACCCCCTACAATTTGCCTACCGATACACCGATCGACAGATGACGCAATAGCCACAGCTTTACACACTGTCCTTACATATCTGGAGAAGAAGGATACTTGTGTGAGAATGCTGTTCTTGGACCACAGTTCAGCATTCAACACCATCATTCCGTCTAGGTTTGACAAGAAGCTCAGAGACCTCGGCCTTCACCCTGCTTTGTGCAGCTGAATCCTGGACTTCCTGTCAGATCGCCGGCAGGTGGTGAAAGTGGGCTCCCTCAAATCTGCCCCTCAACACAGGTGCCCCCCAGGGCTGTGTCCTAAACCCCTTTCTTTACTCTCTGTATACCCATGACTGTATCGCCACCCACAGCTTCAATATGCTAATTAAATTAGCTGGCAACCCTACATTGATTGGCCTTATCTCAAATAACAGTGAGGCAGCCTGCAGAGAGGAAGTCATCACCCTGACACAGTGGTGTTAAGAAAACAACTTCTCCCCCAATGTTACAAAAACAAAGGAGCTGGTTGTGGACTACAGAAGGAATGGAGACAGGCTAGCCCCTATTGACATCAATGGATCTGGGGTTGAGAGGGCGAACAGCTTTAAGTTCCTTGGCATCCACATCACCGAAGATCTCACGTGGTCTGTACATACCAGCTGTGTGGTGAAAAAGCACGACAGTGCCTCTTTCACCATGAGTCCCCAGATCCACAGTACCACAGCATAAAAGCCAGGACCAACAGGCTCCGTGACAGCTTCTTCCACAAGGCCATCAGACTGATTAATTCACACTGATAATTGTATTTCATGCTATATTGACTGTTGTACATACTAATTATTACAAATTACTATAAATTGCACAATTAGACTGGGATGTAACAAAGATTTTTACTTCTCAATATGTAAAGGATGTAAGAAATAAAGTCACTTCAATTCAATTCTTCCTATGCCATTTTAGGAAACTTAACATCTCAGGGCGGCTCCTGATGAATTTTTACTCAGCCGTCATTGAGAGTGTTGTGACCATCTCTATCACTGTTTGGTTTCCTGATGCCTCCTCTCTTTCCAAGTCCAGATTACAGTGAGTGGTCCACACAGCAGAGAAGATCTTTGGCCATCAGCTACCAACATTAAAAGACCCGTTCATTGCCAGAGCAAAGAAAAAAGCTGAAAAAACTACTTCCGACTCCCCCCACCCTAGCAGTCACCTATTCACCATATTGTCAACAGCAAAGTTAAAAAGTTAAAGTCTGTCCCGAGCCTTATAGCTCATCAGCCCAGTGCTTATGCTGGTTTCCGTGGCGTGAACCGACTGAGAGTACGAGACTCCCCCCCCCCCCACCCCAGATAGGACGCCAGTCTATCACGAGGTGAACCCCCAGCATTTTGCCAGTACCCATTTTCAGCTGGGTGGACTGGAGCAGTGTGTGGTTAAGTGCCTTGCTCAAGGACACAACATGCTGCCTTGGCTGGAGTTCGAACTCATGACCTTCAGATCGCTCGTCCAACGCCTTAACCACTTGGTCATGCACCACACAAATTGGCAACAGGGAGATGCTACAACTCTATGACCACCAGGACTACACATCATCTCTGACAAACAAAAGAAGATCTGCAGATGCTGGAAATCCAAGCAACACACACAAAATGCTGGAGGAACTCATCAGGCCAGGCAGCATCTATGGAAAAGAGTACAGTTGACGTTTGGGACCAAGTCCCTTCGACAGGACTGAAGAAAAAATGATGATGAGTAGAGTTAAAGGTTGGGGGTGTGAGGCAGAAACACAACGTGATAGTTCAAACCAGGAGGGGTAGGTATGAAGTACATAGCTGGGAAGTTGGTTGGTGAAAGAGATACAGGACTAGAGAAGGGGGAGTCTGATAGGAGAAGACAGAAGACCATGGGAGAAAGAAAAAGGGGTGCACCAGAGGGAGGCAACAGGCAGGCAAAGAGATAAGGCAAGAGAGGAAAAAGGGGATGGGAAATGGTGAAGGGGGGGGCCATTACTGGAAGTTCGGGAAAAGTGATGTTCATGCAAACAGGTTGGAGGCTATCTGAAGCTTCTTTCCTGTAGCTATCCAGCTTCTCAAAAAAACTCACTCAGGTGTAATACCCAAACTGTCACTGTACAACATCCGTTAAATGTTTTTTCTTGCTCTCCTTATTCTGTTGATAATTATTTATTCTGTTCATATGTTCACACTTAAGTTTGAATTTTGAAATTTGTGCATGTGACTGTTCGGCTAATAATTGATTGCTCATGGGTGTTTGCCTTGCAAATTGTAGGTTGGTATTGTGTTGTCTGTAATGATACTATCCTGTGTTTTATGCTTGGCACTGAACCACAATCAATTCTAATATGTCTCACATCCAGGCAATAAAGTGCTTCTGAAATTTATAACTTCCTTCTGAAAATATGTCTTCAATCAAACAATTTAATTATTACTGTTCCTAACAATCTTTTCCTAAAATTTTAAAACAAAGTGGTTACATTTCACACTTCGAAGGGAGACTGTAAATGCTGGAATCTGGAGTAACAATCTGTAGGAGGAACTGAACAGATCAAGCAGCATCTCTGGGAGGAAAGGAACTGTCAATTTCTGGGTTGAAACCCTGCATCAGGACTCTTCATAAAAGTTTTAAGAAAAATCTCATCTTCTGTCATTTAATTAATTCTGAATTGCACCAAGTCTGGTTTCTCCTTTCCTGCATCAAAAAAATTGTTTTATCTGTAACTAGCCCCAAATCCCAAATGAAAGGACATGGTTTTCAAATATTAACCCTATTTCTCTTCATAGATTTTGTTTAACCTGCTTGTTTCAGCATAGTTTGTTTATATCTCCCATGAAGAACTGTGATTTAGATAAAGCACAAGACCTCCACTGCACGCATCACTCTCAGCTGAGAAATGATACCAGTATACACTTCTGTTCACCATTTGCGATCATAGAAATTAGTACTATTGCTGCTCCTTTTAGATTGACATGTAAACACAAAAGAAACAGAGCAACATTGAAATATAACCCAATAAATCAAGGTAAGGTTGCAACAAGAGTTAACTTATCTCTAATGCACATACACCAAGACAGCCAGCAAGCATCGCCTGTTCCTGTGCAATATAGCATGCCCACAATTTATTAACCCTAACTACAAGACTTTGGAATGAGGGAGGAAACTGTAGCATCCAGAGGAAATCCACATGGTCACAGGGAGAATGTACACACTCCTTAAAGACAGTGATGGCAATCGAGCCCTGATCTTACAGTTGGCTCTTGTAAACCATTATGTTAACTGGTACACTAAATGCATACTATATCACAAAATCATCAATGACCAAGCCTTAATAAGAAAACTAATGTCATGACATAAACCTAGAAGCATTGAGAAGTGCTACCAGTATACACTGTAATGTGTATAGCACACCACAGAAAATATCGTAAAATCTTGGCCATAATGCATTAAATACAATATCCTCAAGGCCTCATTCTGTTGGTTGACGTAGCCTAAGCGCATACACGCTGATAGTATCCCTACTGCAGTAAAACACAATGGCTTTATTTTTCTAATTTATATTCAATTTGATATTATGCAGCCAAGTAACCATTGATTGTAAGCAAAAAATAAAAACACAAAATGCTGGCAGAACTCAGCAGGCCAGACAGCATCTATGGGAGGAGGTAGTGACGACGTTTCGGGCCGTCACTACCTCCTCCCATAGATGCTGTCTGGCCTGCTGAGTTCTGCCAGCATTTTGTGTTTTTATTTATTTCCAGCACCTGCAGATTCACTCATGTTGCCATTGATTGTAAGCAAAATGTTTTGAGCTAGACTGCAAGAATTGAAAGGATTTTACTGATTTTCCATAATTCAGCATTGATTTTTTTCTTTACTTTGAAGAAAGGCAGAGTAAAGCTAGTTGAACAGTAATGATTTCAAATATTAAATATTCCTGCAACAATACAGTTACAAACATCCTAGCTGTATTTCATAAAGAGAATTTCAAAAAAATACTCATGATCTCTAAAAGGGCAGGATCTTACCAGCTCTAACTGGCACTTCTGAAGAGAACCAATGGCTTTCACCCTTTCCCTCAAGTTAATTTCAGACATTATGCAGACCTATCATGAGTTAGGGCCTCTGACAGATGCTAGCATATCCAAAGGAATGTACTGATGGATCATTGTCTTGCTGGGATTCTCCAATATTATTTTGAAACTGCCTCTCTGATCTATTCCAGCTAGGCCTGGTGAAAGATCAAAGTTCCCATTCACTTCATTGGAGATTTCCTAGCTTAACTTTAGGAAGGGACAAGAAAGTTACTTACTTAATATTCCATTTCACTTGAATGTTTTTAAACAATTTCTTAGTTAGAAAGTATTTTAATTTCCTTTTAAATAATGGGTCATTTGCAGTTTAAAAATCACTGATCCTGCTTTAACTCTTGTCAACATGCTCTTGGCATGTCTTTAATACTCAATATGTCTTAATGATTTAAGTAAGTATAGCCCCCATAGTAAAGACTGTATATTCTGATCACTTAAATGCTAATAAGTAAATAAGTAACTCCTTATTCAGTGACTGCCTTTCTCAATTGTTATGTGGGGCTGTATTTTCTTATTGATTTATTTTACTTCTCACCAAGATACTTTGATAAAGATGGATGAACAGAGGTAATTCAGGCTATAACACCATTCTCAGAAGGGTTGTATTAGAAACATACTTTATCACTGCTTAGGACATGACAGTGTTGAGCAACATCAAAGCAAACTAGTGTGTTTAAAATGCAAACAGAAGCGCCCCAAGTTGTTTTTAAATGTGAATTTTTAAATTGAAGCAAGAGGCGGAGAGTGAAGGAGTAAAGGCATCTCGGACAGAAGCTTTTTTTTTACTGATCAGGGAAAAGAGGCTAGACTGCGCAGGCGCGTGACGTAGAGCGCCAAAGGTTTAAAAAAAACCCCATATACAGCGGCCATCGCCGTAGCAGACTGAGTCAGAGTGGGACAGCTTAGGCTCAACAGGCTTCGGCGTAAACAGGCAGAGGCGAGGGTAGGTTCTGGTAAGTTTTGTTTTGTTCGTTCAGAGTAGCGAGAATGCCAGGCAGGATGTTGGAATGCTCCTCTTGCAGGATGTAGGAAGTCAGGGAGACCTCTGGTGTCCCTGACAACAACACCTGCACAAAGTGCATCCAGCTGCAGCTCCTAACAAACCACGTTAGGGACCAGGAGCTGGATGACCTCCGGATCATTCGGGAGAATGAGAAGTTTGTAGATAATAGCTTCAGGGAGGTAGTTATGCCAAAGGAGCAGCGCACAGGTAATTGCGTTATCATCAGGCGAGGGAAGGGGAAAGTGCAGGCAGAGCAGGGCTCCCCTGTGGCCATTCCCCTCAACAACAAGTATACCAATTTGGATACTCTTGAAGGGGATGACTTACCTGAGACAAGCTGTGGCACTGAGTCTGGTTCTGCACTGCAGAAGGGAGGGGGTAAGAAGAGGAGAGCGGTAGTGATAGGCGACTCAATAGTTAGAGGTACAGACAGGAGGTTCTGTGGTCGTGACAGAGACACCCGGATGGTTTGTTGCCTCCCAGGTGCCAGGGTCAGGGATGTCTCTGATTGCATGCACAGCATTCTGAAATGGGAGGGTGAGCAGCCAGATGTCATGGTACACATCGCTACCAATGATGTAGGAAGAATGAGTGAGGAGGTCCTGAAGAGTGAGTATAGAGAGCTTGGTATGAAGCAGGACCTCGAGGGTGGTAATCTCAGGATTGCTACCTGTGCCATGTGCCAGTGAGGGTAAGAGTAGGATGCTCTGGAGGATGAACACATGGCTGAGGAACTAGTGTAGGGGGCAGGGTTTCAGATTTCAGGATCATTGGGACCTCCTCTGGAGCAGGTGGGACCTGTCCAAGAGAGACAGGTTACACCTGAACTACCAGGGGACCAATAGACCAATATCCTTGCAAGGAGGTTTGTTAGTGCTATTGGGGGGGGGGGGGGGGGGGGTTAAACTAGATTTGCAGGGGGATGGGAACCAGAGTGCCAGAGCAGATAGTGGAGCGGGGGTGAAAATAAATGATGTTAAAGATTCATGCAAAGTTACAAATAGAAGGGTTGTGTGTTGTGGTAATAATCTTCTGAGGTGTGTCTATTTCAATGCGAGGAGTATTGTAGGGAAGGCAGACGACCTGAGGGCGTGGATTGACACGTGGAATTATGACATTGTAGACATTAGTGAAACTTGGCTGCAGAAGGGGCAGGACTGGCAGCTCAATGTTCCAGGGTTCCGATGTTTCAGATGTGATAGAGGCAGAGGGATGAAGTCAGGGAAAATGTTACAGCAGTGCTCAGGCAGGACAGATTAGAGGGCTTGTCTACTGAGGCCATATGGGTGGAGCTGAGAAACAGGAAAGGTATGACATTAATGGGGTTGTATTATAGATTACCCAATAGTCAGCGAGAACTGGAGGAGGAAATCTGCAGAGAGACAGCAGACAACTGCAGGAAACATAAAGTTGTGATGGTACGGGATTTTAATTATCCATATATTGATTGGGACTCCCATACGGTTAAAGGTCTAAATGGGTTTGAGTTTGTCATCATCAGCTGGTAGAGATTACTGGAGTGTCAAACTCTACAATTACGTGCTTGATACACCAGGATGGACATGGACAACAGGGAACATCCCAAAAATGAGAAGTGAAGCTCAGGATCCAGATGTTGACAAAGCTCTCAATAAATGGTTTTCCATTGTAATTGGATGAGGTGTGCACGTCAGTGGACCAATGCTTAAAATACAAATCAGAGGTGCTAGCGAAGAAGCTGGGTCAGTAAGATTTTAAAGCAAAAGAAGACTGGCTGTCTCGATAGAAATGTAAGCATCACATTCATTTCAAAAAAGCACATGGTGAGAATGCATCGGTGAAAGCATTGTATCAAAACACCAAGGCAGGAAATATGTAGACGAGGAAAGTGATGAAGATGAACCTGAGCTAGTGAAGGCAATCAATTATGTGCACTAGGTGTCTGCACTGATTTTGTTCATTCACAGACACGCCAACGTACACTGGATGAATTCCTCCATCGATAGCACTGTAGTATTATTGGTAGTGTTCTAATTTGTTCTGTGTTTCATTTAAGTACTCACTTAAATGGTAGTTTTTCTTTTTTTAAAAAATACCTTTT
Organism: Hemitrygon akajei; assembly: GCF_048418815.1. Taxonomy (NCBI): domain Eukaryota; kingdom Metazoa; phylum Chordata; class Chondrichthyes; order Myliobatiformes; family Dasyatidae; genus Hemitrygon; species Hemitrygon akajei. Next base: position 5,900,095 of record NC_133141.1, on the reverse strand, counting down.
TAACTATTTGCGTGAAACCTCAGCTGACGTGGACAGCTGCTTAATTGGGCTAAAATTAACTGGTCCTGTTCTGTCCCAATTAACCAGAAGCCACTGTATTTGGTCTTCAGGGTGGCCTTCCATATAAAGTTGAGAACACTACAGCATAGAAACAGGCCATTCAGCCCATGTAGTCTTTGCCAAACGATTAATCTGCCTAGTCCCATCAACCTGCCCCAACCAAAGCCCTGCATACCCCTCCAATCCGGCTACTTAATCAAATTTTTCTCAAATGTTGAAATCAACACTGTGTCCACCACTTGTACTGGCAGCTAATTCCACACTCACCACCCTGAGTGAAGAGGTTTCCCCTTTATGTTTCCCTTAAACATTTTACCTTTCACCCTTAACCTATGACCTCTAGCTGTAGTCCCATCCAACCTCAGTGAAGAAAGCCTGATTGCATTTACTCTTTATATACCCCTCATAATTTTGTATACCTCTATCAAATCTCTCAAACTTCAACATAACATCCCAACACCTGTACTCAATACATTGACTTATGAAGGCCAATATGTCAAAAGCTTTCTTTACAGCTCAATCTACAGCTCATTACTTGCAATGAATTATAGATCTGTATTCCCAGATCCCTTTGTTCTACCTCACTCCTTAGTGACCTACCGCTCACTGTGTAAGACCTACCCTGGATGGTCCTCCCAAAGTGCAACACTTCACACTTGTCTACATTAAATTCCATCTGTCATTTTTCAGCCCATTTCACCAGTTGTCTAAATCCTGCTGCAATCTTTGACAGTCTTCCTCATGTAATCCTCGTACTGTCTAAGGTCTAATCCCATTTTCTACCCAATCATGAATTCCAAGGGACTGAACCTTCTTGATCAGCCTTCATCCAGGACCTTGTCAAAAGCTTTGCTGAAGTCCATGTAGATATCATCTACAGCCTTGCTTTCTTCAAATTTCCCAGTAACCTTCTTGAAAAACTCTATAAGATTGGTCAAACACAACTTACCATGCACAGAGTCAGATTCGCTATCCTTAATCAGTCAGTGTCTATCCAAATACAGTACGTATATATCAGGTCCCTTAGAATACCTTCCAATAACTTCCCCACTACTGATGTCAGGCTCACTGGCTTATTCTTAGAGTCTTTCTTAAACAACGGAATAACATTTGCTATTCTGCAATCCTCTGGCACCAGACCTGTGGCAAAGGATATTTTAAATATTTCTGCTAGGGCCCCTGCATTTTCTGCACTAGCCTCCCACATATGGTGCCACATACAAAATTAAGCAAAAGTATAGTGGCCAGTCTTGAGGGTAATATACTATGGCAAATTGAGGATTGGTAACTTACAGAAAATGGAATAATCTGGCCATTTTTGGGTTAGGAGGCTGTGACCAGTGAGTACCGTATATCAGGGAGTAATCCAGCAGTTCCCACTGTTCAAAATATACAGTACATCAATAATTTGGATGAGGGGATCAAATTTATTTTATCCATGTTTGCTTCTGGTACAAAGCCAAGCAGCAGAGCAGACTTTGATGAAAATGCAGTGTGACTTTGGTTATACAAGGACCGGTTAAGTGAATGAGCAAGGACACAGCAAATGGAATATTATGAAAAGTACAGCCGAAGTTTCAGGCCGAAACCCTTTGGCAGGATCAAAACAAATGTTCAAATTTGACATAAATAGCTAATATAAAATCACAAAGTAATCATTATACACAAAACAAAACAAAGCTTAATCAAGGAAATACTAAAATTATTTGGTTATTGAACTGCATCACCTGGAAATTTCATCTCAAATTTCTAGATCGGAATTAGAGTGAAATTCATAGCAATGGGTTTATGTTAATGACCTTTACATCAGGTAAAACCTTCTAGCAGAAGTTGTATTTCATGTTCTTAATAGTCAGTGCTCCTCTGTATTCCTTTCCCTTTGCATTGCCAACTCAAACCTCTGGATTGCACATACAGGTGTCAATACAACAGAATTATATATATTTTTTGTTTTATAATGAAATTGTAGAAATATAAATTGTTGAAATTCTATTACTTAACTTTGGTAGCAAATAGTTTATTATAAAATTTATATTACTTATTTCCCCAAGGCCAATGACAAAACATTTGCTTTACAAAATAATTTCCAATAAAAACATAAATTGATTGTATGCTCCATCTTCAAAATAATATGATTATTATTTTTCAAAGAGTTACACATTCTTTATCTGTTTTTGTCACTGTAGCATTTAATAGCACATACCTTCTGCAGGAAAAGAACGATCCGTTCAATCATCCGTGATCGCCGTTCCTCTAGAGTAAACAAGGTCTTTGGTGTCCGAATGAAGAGTTTTGTCTTCCCATAAGCCACGTCATGCTGAAACTCACAGCACTCCACCAGCTTCTTAACAGCTTCTTGGTCGGACCGCATATCATGATTAGGCCATGTGAACTCTGAAATCATCTTATATCTGGGGAGGTGATGAGAAAGGGTGTCTATTACAACTTAGTAGTAACTTAGTAGTAAATAGGAGCAGGAGTTGGCCATCTGGCTCGTAGAACCTGCTCCACCATCCATAAGATCATGGCTGATCTGGCCATGGACTCATCTCCACCTCCCTGCCTTTTCTTCCATAACCCTTAATTCCCCTACTGTGCAAAAATCTATCCAAACTTATCTTAAATATATTTACTGAGGTAGCTTCCACTGCTTCATTAGGCAGAGAATTCCACAGATATACTACTCTCTGGGACAAGCAGTTCCTTCTCAGCTCCATCCTAAATTTACTCCCCCAAATCATGAGGCTACGTCCCCAAGTTCTAGTCTCATCTACCAGTGGAAGCAACTTTCCTGCCTCTATCTTATCTATCCCTTTCATAATTTTATATGTTTCTATAAGATCTCCTCTTATTCTTCTGAATTCCAGCGAGTATAGTTCCAGGCGACTCAATCTCTCCTCATAGTCTAATCCCCACATCTCTGGAATCAACCTGGTGAGCCTCCTTTGCACTGTATATCCTTCCACAAGTAAGGAAACCAGAACTGCACGCAGTAGTCCAGGTACAGCCTCACCAGTACCCTGTACAGTTGCAGCATAACCTTCCTGCTCTTAAATTCAATCCCTCTAGCAATGAAAGCAAACATTCCATTTGCCTTCTTGATAGCCTGCTGCACCTGCAAACTAAACTTTTGTGATTCATGCACAAACACCCCTAAATCCCTCTGCACAGCAGCATGCTGCAATCTTTTACCATTTAAATAATAATCAGCTCTTCTATTTTCCTTCCCAAGTGGATGACCTCGCATTTACCAACATTGTACTCCATCTGTCAGACCCTTGCCCATTCATTTAACCTATCTATATCTATATGCAGACTCTCCGTATCGTCTGCACAATTTGTTTTTCCACTCAATTTAGTATCATCAGCAAATTTAGATACACTACACTCAGTCCTCTCTTCCAAATTGTTAACCTATATTGTGAACAGTTGTGGCACATCATTCACCACTGATTGCCAACCAGAGTAACACCCATATATCCCAGCTCTCTGCTTTCTATTAGTTAACAAATCCTCTATCCCTGCTAATACATCATCCCCAACTCCATGGATCCTTATCTTATGGATAAGTCTTTTATGCAGCACCTCATCAAATGCCTTCTGGAAATCCAAGTAAATAATGTCTATCTGTCCCCCTCTATCCACTGCACTCGTTATATCCTCAAAGAACTCCAGTAGGTTTATCAAATAGGACCTACCTTTGCTTTATCCATCCTGTCTGATTGATGGATCCATTTCTTTCCAGAAGCCTCGCTATTTCTTCTTAATGATAGCTTCAAGCATTTTCTCAACTACAGATGTTAAACTAACTGACCTATAGTTAGCTGCCTTTTACCTACAACCTTTTTTGAACAGTTGCGGTAAGATTCACCATCTGCCAATCCACTTGGACCTGCCCAGAGTCCAGAGAATTTTGGTAACTTATCACCAAAGCCTTTACAATAACCTCTGCCATTTCTTTCAGTACCCTGGGATGCATTCCATCAGGATTAGAGGACTTAACTATCTTCAGGCCCACAAGTTTGCTCAGCACTACCTCTTTAGTGATAGCTATTTAGTGATGTATCAAGGTCCTCACTCACATCGTATCCATATCATCTCTTTTTGGCATGATAGACGTGTCCTCCACCATGATGACCAACATGAAATAGTCATTTAAAGCCTTTAATTGAATTGACTTTTGACTTTATTACTTACATCCTTTATATACGTGAGTAAAAATCTCTGTCTAAATGTGCAATGTGCAATTTACAGTAATTTATAATAAGTATTATGTACAACAGGATAGTCAATATAACATAGAAATACAGTTACGTCAGCATACATTAATCAGTCTGATGGCCTGGTGGAAGAAGCTGTCCTGGAGCCTGTTGATCCTTGCTTTTATGCTCTGGTACCTCCACCATTTCCTCATTACTCAATATCAATTCCCCCTTCTCGTCCTCCAGTGGATCTATGTTTACTTTAGCCACCCTTTTCCGCTTTATAAAATTATAAAAACTTTTATTATCGATTTTTATATTTTGTGCTAGTTTATTTTCATATTCCTGCTTCCCTTTCTTTATTGCCCACTTAGTGGTTCTTTGTTGCTTTTTAAAGTTTTCCCAAGCTTCCAGTTTCCCACTACTCTTAGTGACTTTGTATGCATGAGCTTTTGGTTCGATGCCTTCTTTAATTTCCTTAGTTAACCTAGGCTGGCTTTGAAAAATAAATTAGTTAAATGCATTGAAGTTCTTAATCTTTAATTATACTTCAGCATGTAGGAGCAGCCATTGTGTGAGTGGGCCAGTGTTAGAGTGGAGACCTTGAGGTTAAGGCAAGATTCTAGAAAGGTTTTTTCTTTCTTATTGTACAATTAGAGTACAGGTGGAAATTCCAGGTAGGGTAGTGAATGCTCCTCTTGTGGGAGTTGGAAAGACAGAGAGACCGCTAGTATCCCTGATGACTACACCTGTAAGAAGTGCATCCAGCTGCAGCTTTTTACAGACTGTGTTAGGGAACTGAAGCTGAAGCTGGATGAACACCAGATATTGTTAGGATATACAGAGAGGTAGCTACACCTAAGTTGCAAGAATAGGTAACTGGGTGGCCATCAGAAGAGGGAAAGGGGATAGGCAGCCAATGCAGAGTACCCCTGTGGCCATTTCCCTCAATAACAATAATATTATTTTAGATAATATTGACAGGGACAGGCTAACAGTGGAAAACCACAACAGTCAGATCTCTGGCAGGAATTTTGTCTCTGAGACACAAAAGGGAAGGGAGAAGAAGAAACAGTAAGCAAATAATGATAGGGGATTAATTGGTTAGATGAACTGAAGGGGGAGCAACATCCTTGCAGGAAGGTTTGCAGATGCTGCACCAAGGTTTTAAACTAAAGTTTCCAGAATGCCAGGGCAGATGCTGGAGTGGTTGTGGAGAAAATTGTTGTTAAGCCTACAGGAATCAAAAGGTTATGTGTGATGGGAATAAAGTTCTGAGTTGCATTTACTTCAATGCAAGGAGTATTGTAGGTAGGTGGATGAGCTTAGAACATGGACCTGCACATGGAATAATAACATTGTAGCCTTTAGTGAGTCTTGTTTGTAGGAGCCGCAGGACTGGCAGCTCAATGTTCCAGGGTTCTGTACTTTTAAACACTTTAGAAGGGGAGGAACAAGGTTGTGATAGTAGGTGATTTTAACTCTTCACATATTGACTGGACTCCCATAATGTAAAAGGATTGGATAGGATAGAGTTTGTCAAATGTATTCAAGAAAGCACCCTTAGTCAATAACTATAGAGTGTGTAATGCTGGATCTCCTAAGAGGGAACAAGTCAGGGGAATTGACAAAAGTGTGTACGTGTGAACACTTTGGATATAGTGTCATAATTTCATTAGTTTCAAGATAATCATTGAGAAGGATGGGACTGATTCTCAGGCATTCTATTTCTGGTGTTCCCACAACCAATGGCCTTACTCTGAGGACTCTATCTTGCTCTATCTTGTCATTTCATACTCGTTATTTATTTATATTTGCATAGTTTGTTGCTCATTGATCCTGTTTAGAATTACTGTTCAATAGATTTGCTAAGTGTGCCTGCAGGAAAAAGAATCTAAGGGCTGTATGTGGTGAAATGCATGTACTCTGATAATAAATTTTACTTTGAACTTTAAACTGGAGAAAGGCCAGTTGTGATGGCATCGGAAAGGATTTGGCAAGCATGGATTGCGATAGGCTTTTTTCTGGCAATTGGATGGGAGGTCTTCAAAAGGAAAATTTTGAGAGTAGAGCTTGCATGTTCCTGTCAGAATAAAAAGACAAGGATAACAGGTGTAAGGAAACTTAGCTTTTGAGAGATATTGAGGCCCTGGCTAAGGAGAAGGAAGTGCATAGCAGGTATAGGCAGCATGGAACAAATAGAGGCACTTGAGGAATAAAAGAAACGCAAAAAAAATCTAAGAGCAAAATCAGAAGGGCTAAAGGTGGACATGCAGTTGCTCTGGCAGACAAGGTGAAGGAGAATCACAAGGAATTCCTACAGATGTATTTAGAATAAAAGGATAGCAAGGAACAAAACTGGTCCCCTTGAACATCAGCGTGGTCATTTATGTGGCAGCCAAAAGAGATAGGGGAGATTTTAAATGGATTTTTGCATCTGGACAGATGGGAGATGGACAGAATCCATAGAAATTAAGCAAAGCAGCAGTGACATCATGGATCATATACTGATTTCAGAAGAATAGGTGCTTGCTGTCTTGAAGCAAATTTGGGTTGATAAATTCCCAGGGCCTGACAAGGTGTGTCCTTGGAACTTGTATCAGGCTAGTGCAGAAATTGCAGGGGTTTTGCCAGAGGTATTCAAAATGTCCTTAGCCAGAGGACTTGGAGGATAGCTAATGCTGCTCAAATGGTTTTTTGAGAAAGTTGATGAAGGCAGAGGATGTTTTTCACATGGACTTTAGAAAGCCCTTTTACAAGGTCCTGCATGGAAGCTGGTCAAGAAGGTTCAGTTGCTTGGACCTCAGGGCGAGAAGCCAGAGATTGGTAGTAGATGGTTGCTTCTCTGCTTGGAGGCCTGTGACTAGTGGAGTGTCACAGGGATTGGTGCTGGATGTGTTGTTGTTTATCATCTATATCAATAATCTGAATGATAATATGGTAAACTGGATCAGCAAGTTTGGGGGTGTAGCAGACAGCAAGGAAGACTATCAAAAGTTTGCAAAGGGATTTAGACCAGCATGAAAAGTGGGCTGAAAAATGGCAGATCGAATTCAACACAGACAAATGTGAGGTGTTGCACTTTGGGAAGACAAACCAAAGTAGGACATACAAAGTGAAGGGCACTAAAGATTGTAGTAGAATAGAGGGATCTGGGAATACAGATCCTTAATTCCTTGAAGGTGGCATCACAGGTAGATAGGGCCACAGAACTTGCCCTTCACAAATCAAAAGTTGAGTAGAGGAGTTGGGATGTTATGTTAAAGTTGTACAAGATGCTGGTGAGGCCTAATTTGGTATATTGTGTGCAATTCTGTCACTTACCGAGAGAAAAGACACCAATAAGATTGAAGAATATAGAGAAAATTTACAAGAATATTGCTGGGATTTGAGGATCCGAGTTATAGGGACAAGTTGAACAGGTTAGGACTTTATTCCCTGGAGAGTAGGACAATGAGGTGAGATTTGACAGAGGTATACAAAATTATGTGGGGTATAAATTGGGTAAATGTAAGGAAGTTTTTTCCATTGAGGTTGCTTGAGACTACAACTAGAGATCATGGGTTACGGGTGAAAAGTGAAATATTTAAGGGGAATCTGAGAGGAACCTTCTTCATTCAGAGGTTGGTGAGAGTGTGGAATGAGCTGCCACTGGAAGTGGTAGATGCAGGTTCGATTGCAGCATTAAAAGACGGTTGGATAAATACATGGATAAAAGAGGTATGGAGGACTATGATTCAAGTGTGGTCTAATGGGATTGGGCAGAATAATAGTTAGGCATAGACTACATGGACCAAAGGGCTCGTTTCTGTGCTGTAGTGCTCTACAAATCAGGGAACACTGCATTTTTCCTAGGTAAAAAGATGAACACCAGTTAGCATTTTGAAAGAACCTTCCCACACTTTTCTCTCAGAATAACTGAAAAGTATTTTTAGTACTGACACATTTCTGGCATGACTGGAATGAATGGCACACTGTTTAACTCTCTAAAATGTTATGGCTCAGATACATTTTTATGTCCATTAGTTAGTAGAGGGATCGGTCAGGCTGAGAATTTGTATGAATATCAAGAAATACTGAAATTCTGTCTAAGGAGAGTTGGCAATTATAACTTTACTTAAAAGTGATTCAGTGAGATCACATAGCATATTACAAGATTTAGTTGGCCATTTAAGTGAACACCACTGAGGATAAAAGAGCATTTTAAATATTTAACTGCATAAGTAAGCATGCAAGTCAGCATCCTTTCCCTTCTCTAGCTCTGTATCCCTTTTACCAATCACCTTTCTGGCTCTCAGCTTCACCCCACCCCCTCTGGTCTTCTATCATTTTGCATTTTCCCCTCCCCCTCCTACTTTCAAATCTCTTACTATCTTTCCTTTCAGTTAGTCCTGACAAAGGGTCTCGGCCCGAAATGTCGACAGCACTTCTCCCTATAGATGCTGCCTGGCCTACTGTGTTCCACCAGCATTTTGTGTGTGATGGAAGTCAGCATATGCATGGTGATAAATTTTGTTTTTCTGAGTTAAAATTCATTCACAAGATCACAATGCTGTTGTAGTCATCAGGACCGTAAGCTCAAACAGTACAAGGTTTCTTCACCTTTGAGATCCAAATTCAAAAGGCATGGAGACACTTCACTGTGTCAGTTCTCCACTACCATCTAAAAATTATTTATGTATCATAGAATTATTAAAATCCTGTCATTTTGTATTAACTTCCTGCTCATCTTAAGGGATACAAAATTCAACTAATATTTTCAGAGATAGAGAACTGTACGAAAGTCCTAGGCAACCTAAATTTTTAATATAAATTTTGCTTTAGATGTTTATTTTTTCTTCTCCATTGGTGTATCTTTAGAAAAGAGCAAATTTTTCCAAAAAATTAAATGTTAGAAAAAGTTTTGTATTTTCTTAAAGTAACATATTAAATAATAGATACTGTAGATAGATAGATATCTTATTGATCCCAAAGGAAATTACAGTGTCACAGTAGCATTACAAGTGCACAGATATACACATATTAGAAAAGAGGAAAGAAAGAATAAAAAACAAGTTAACTCAAATAGTTTAACAGGAGAGGGCCATGACTTCCCAGCTAGAGACTTGACTCATTATAGAGCCTAATGGTCAAGGGTAAGTATGCCTTCGTATAGCGTTCTTTGGAGCAGTGCAGTTGTCGCAGTCTATTAATATAAGTACTCCTCTGTTCAGCCAATGTGGCATGCAAATGGTGAGAAACATTGACCAGATTGGCCAGGATTTTCCATAGGGTCCTTTGTACTACCACAGTTTCCAGTGTGTCCAGTTTGACTCCTATAACAGAGCTAACCTTTCTAATCAGTTTACTGAGCCTGTTAGCATCACCCGTGTTGATATCTTTGCCCCAGCACACCACCACATAGAAGATTGTACTAGCAACAACAGACTGGTAGAACATGTCAAGGAGAGGCCTGCATAGTCCAAAGGACCTCAGCCTCCTGAGGAAGTAGAGACGACTGGTTTCCTGAAAGGAAAATCCTGCCCGACAAACCTACTGCAATTCTTTGAGGAAATTACAAGCAGGGTAGACAAAGGAGATGCAGTAGATGTGGTGTACTTGGATTTTCAGAAGGCCTTTGACAAGGTGCTGCACATGAGGCTGCTTAGCGAGATAAGCGCCCATGGAATTATAGGGAAGTTACTAGCATGGGTGGAACACTGGCTGGTCGGCAGAAAACAGAGAGCGGGAATAAAGGAATCCTATTCTGGCTGGCTGCCAGTTACCAGTGGAGTTCCACAAGGGTCAGTGTTGGGACTGCTGCTTTTTATGATGTATGTCAATGATTTGGACTACAAGATTAATGGATTTGTGGCTAAGTTTGCTGATGATGCAAAGATAGGTGGAGGAGCAGGTAGTGTTGAGGAAACAGAGAGCCTGCAGAGAGACTTAGATAGTTTAAGGGAATGCGCAAAGAAGTCGCAAATGAAATACAATGTGGGCAAGTGTATGGTCATGCACTTTGATGGAAGAAATAAACGGGCAGACTATTATTTAGATGGGCAGAGAATTCAAAATGCAGAGATGCAAAGGGATTTGGGAGTCCTTGTGCAGGATACCCTGAAGGTTAACCTCCAGGTTGAGTAGGTTGTGAAGAAGGCAAATGCAATGTTGGCATTCATTTCTAGAGATATAGAATATAAGAGCAGGGATATGATGTTGTAGGCTCTGTAAGGCACTCGTGAGACCACACTTGGAGTTTTGCATGCAGTTTTGAGCTCTTTATTTTAGAAAGGATATACTGACCTTGGAGAGGGTTCAGAGCAGATTCACGAGAATGTTTCCAGGAATGAAAGGGTTACCGTATGAGGAACGTCTGGCAGCTCTTGGGCTGTATTCCCTGGAGTTCAGGAAAATAAGGGGGGGATCTCATAGAAACATTCTGAATGTTAAAAGGCCTGAACAGGTTAGATATGGCAAAGTTATTTCCCATGGTAGGGGATTCTAGGACAAGAAGGGACGACTTCAGGATTGAAGTACACTCATTTAGAACTGAGATGCGGAGAAATTACTTTAGTCAGAGTGTGGTAAATCTGTGGAATTTGTTGCCACGAGCGGCTGTGCAGGCTAAATCATTGGGTGCATTTAAGGCCGAGATAGATAAGTTCTTGATTAGCCAGGGGATCAAAGGGTATGGGGAGAAGGCAGGGGAGTGGGGTAACTGAAAGAATTGGATTAGCCATGATTGAATGGCAGAGCAGACTTGATGGGCCAAATGGCCTACTTCTGCTCCTATATCTTATGGTCTCATGACCCTTGCCCTTCTTGTACACAGCGTCTGCGTAGGTGCACCACTCAAGTCTGTCATCCAGGTGCACCTCCAGGTACCTGCAGGTCCTCACCACATCCACATTCTCACCATCAAGAGTAACAGGGAGCAGCGCAGGCTTAGTCTTCCTAAGGTCCATCACCATCTCCTTTGTCTTACTGATGTTGAGCTGCAGATAATTCAGCTTGCACTATTTGACAAAGTCCTCCACCAGGGTCTTGTATTCATCCTCCCGTCCTCCCTTTATATACCCAACTATTGCTGAGTCAGAGAATTTCTGCAGATGACGTGACTCTGCGTTGTATCTAAAAGTCCATGATATACTGGGTAAACAGGAAAGGAGCCAATACAGTCTCCTGTGGGGCCCCAGTGCTGCTAATAGCCACGTCTGACACACAGCTCTGAAGCTGCAACAACTGTGGTCTATCAGTCAGGTAGTCCATTATCCAGGATACAATGGAAATTCCAATCTGCACTAATGGAGCTTTCCTCCCAACACTGAGGGCTGTATGGTATTGAAGGCATTGAAAGCCTTGCTGTGACGCAGATCTGTTCGTTGTTTAATTCGTCAGTTACTCTGTTATGTTGCGTATTTGTCTAATTACGCAGTTTTGTTTTAAAGTGGAGTTTTACTTTCTATCTTAAGTCTCAAAGGTTATTGCCGACAGTTTCGCCACAATGCTGCCAGTTTTAGTCCAGTCGGAGAGTGAAGAATTTATGGAAGTGCGGGAACCCGAAGGATTGAGTAAAGTTGGTGTCGCCGGCGGTAATACAGGTTCGACCTTATTGAATCCTCATTCAGAAGGTAGTAACCTGCATCCGAGATAGCCCTTGCATTGTGAAAGCAGAAAGGATTGGACGCAGCATTATTCACCAAGGAAAGGTCAGTTCCTTTAAGCCGTTTTTATTTCTTTTGTCGTAAATCCTTCGGGCAAGGCATATTTCAGCTGGGATCAGCAGTAACGTCACATCGTCGAGGAATTCGTTACTTCAGGGAAGTCTCTCCTAATTGACTGTGTAAATCATTTGGACTTTTGCATTTACCACTTTTAAGAACTGTGTTCGCATTTATTGCTTCATTCAGAGAACCGTTCAAGTTGTCGTATAGCCGTTAACTTCCGATTAAGTTAGTCATTTGTTTACTTTTCATTTTTATTGAGCAGTGTTTTATAAATGTTTTATTTGTTTATGAAAAACCTGTCTCAATTCTATATTCATTGTTGCCGTATCATAACACTCTGAGTGGAAACAAAACCAAGAGACTCACTTAGGCACAAAGACACAAGGATTAAGGTTTTGAAGATTGGCAGCAAGTGCACTGGATTGATGAGTCAAAATTAGAATTTTTTTTAGCTCAGTTTGTCTGTAGAAGAGCAAGAGAATGCTACAAGGATGAGTGTCTGCAGCCAACAGTGAAGGATGGTGGAGGTTGCCTGCAGGTTTGCGGCTGCATTTCTGCAACTGGAGTTCATGATCTGGTCAGAATTAATGGAATCCTCAATGCTAAGAAAGACAAGCAAATTTTTATCCACCACACAATAGTATTGGGGTGGTGTCTGATTGGTCCCAACTTCATTCTGCAGCTGGATAATGACCCCAAACACATGGCCAAGGTCATAAAGAACTGCCATCAGTGAAAAGAATAAGGAGTTCTGCAACAGATAATGTAGCCTCTACAGAGCCTTGATAGCAACATCAAAGCTGTCTGGGATTACCTGGAGAGATGGAAGCATGCGAGACAGCCAAAGTCTACAGATGAACTGTGGCAAATTCTCCAAGAATGCTTGGAACAACCTACCAGCTGATTTTCTTATAAAACTGCATGGCAGGTTACCTAGAGTTTTAAAGGGAAAGGGTGGTCACACCAACTATATATTTGAATTAGTGTTATTTTAACTGTTTACTGCTCTTTATAGTAATTTTTTTGAGATTTAGAAACTTAGCATTTCATTACAGTATTTTTAAAAACCCCCTCGCTTTACAGAATATTTTTACATGTGCCTAAGACTTTTGCATCGTTCTATATACTATATTTTAAATCATTACATTCAGCAACCAAACTTTAGCAATCCCCCCCAAATTACCTTGTCAATACTAGTCAAGCAGCAGTTTGGTAGAGAGGAATAGGTTATTAAGCACAATCATTTTGACTGATTTGAATTTTGGTGCAGTTTATAATGGTGCAATAGCACTGACAGGTTCCAGTATTTATTTTTCCTGAAGATAATTTGAATATGGCCATTTGCAATTAGTGACAAACGTGAGCTAAACATTCTAGTTTCTCCAGTAAATGAAATACAGTTTACTGGAGATGAGATTAAGCATTAAGCATGAGATTAAGCAGTAAATGAGATTAAGCATACATTTATACCAATTGTACATTCATCTTCTAATTATTCTGTCCACGTTCTCAATTACCCCTCCCCAATTATACTTTTTATAAAAGCTAAATGAAGAGCTAATCGTGAAAAGTTCACGGAATCATGCAATGGTGGAAGCTATACTGTAACCCAACCTGGCTATGTTAGTATGCAGAATATTTTTTGAGAGACATTGCATATATGTATTAGCATTGATGACTTTGTAACTGATGTAGATAACAGATAGAGAATTCAATATGTTAGCTCAACATACAGAAAAAAATACTTGACACTATACATAACCTTCCACAACAGGATAAGTATGCCACTCAGGCAATGAAGTACATTTGGTGTAGAGCCACAGTTGTACTGTGGGAAATTCAGCAATAAGTTTTTACATTAGGTCCCAAAAACATCAGAGATAAATGATACGATAAGATGTTTTGGGCATTGATTACAATATAAATAATGTCATTTAAGGTAAAATTGGATAGGTATATGGATAGGAAAGGAGTGGAGGGTTATGGGCTGAGTGCGGGTAGGTGGGACTAGGTGAGATTAAGAGTTCGGCACGGACTAGGAGGGCCGGAATGGCCTGTTTCCGTGCTGTGATTGTTATATGGTTATATGGTTATATGGTTAAATATTAGCCAGAACACAAGGGTCACCTTCATTCTTATTCTGTAAATGTCATTGGATAAAGCATTTTTATTAAGCAACCTCTGAAAAAACAGCACTCTATCGCATTACAAGCACAGTGCATACATCTGGTGCTCCTTGCCAAAATATTCATAGTGCAAAAATATAACACTATTGATGTGTATAGATTAGGTGACTGAATTGTCCAAGCCACTTAGCTCAGCAAGTCCCGGGTTCATACTAGGGTAGGGTAACCTCACTTTTCTGAGATCTCCAAAAAGAATGTTTCCAAAATCTGTAGTGCCTTTTTGGCAATGAAACGAAAAAGCAAAGATTTCAATCGACTGAAAACTATTCAGGGCCGGAAGGCATGAATAAGGAAATGATCACATGTTAGGCAGAAACAAAGAAGGTGAAAGCTGTTAAATAAACTGCAGGGCTCTTAGTCTTGGCTCACACATGGCCAATTTTGGCAAGATATTGAAGGGAAAGAAGAACTCCAACCTCCGAAAATATTTTCAGGATGCAGTAAAAAAAGAGCAAAGAAAAAAATAATCCACCATAAATTTACAAGATAAAATTACTTTGAAATTGGTGGGAATTGAAAAAAATAGGTACAATTCAAAACCACAGCAAAAGATACTATTGGAGTAGGAGTTCTTACATTTGAGAATTACCCATGCTGGCCAAAACAAACAATTATTCCATGCTGCATTGGAATACATTGTTAATGAATCTCAGCAACCTGTTTAGTGGAGACACAGAGCACCATCTGTCTCATTATTTTTTGATAGTGTAAGCAACTGCATAAAGGCAAAGGCTAAAAACATTTCAGTGTAAAGACAATGGGCAGTGTGAATCTGGTGTAAAATATGCATTTGAATTATTTTTATCATTTGGGTAAATGAAAAAAGAAATCGCAAAATAAGGAAATCAATTCCTTTGTGATTCCATGATTCACTTGTCCATTCATCCTTCCCCATGAATCTGCTGGGGTCCTCTATTGTGTCTGGTGATCCCAATGCGGCCTCCTTGGTGTTAGACCATAAGACAGAGAAACAGAATTAGGCCATTTGGCCCATCAAGTCTGCTCTGCCATTTCATCACGACCGATTCAATTTTCCTCTCAGCCCTAATCTCCTGCCTTCTTCCCATATCCCTACATGTCCTGACCAATCAAGAATCTATCAACCTCTGCTTCAAAATATTCATAAAGACTCAGCATCCACAGCTGCCCATGACAAAGAATTTCTTAGATTGACTGCTCTCTGGCTAAAGAAATTCCTCATCTCCATTCTAAAAGGATGCCCCACTATTCTGAGGCTGTGTTCTCTAGTCTTAGTCTCTGAAATCATAACAAACATCCTCTCCACATCCACTCTATCAAGGCCTTTCACTATTCAATTGGTTTCAATGAGGTCACCTCTCATTTTTCTGAATTCTAGTGAATGCAGACCCAGAGCCATCAAATGCTCTTCATATGACAAGCCGTTCAATCCTGGAATCATTTTCGTGAACCTTCTTTGAACCCTCGCCAGTTTCAGCATATCCCTTCTAAGCAAAGGGGCCAAAAACCGCTCTCAATACTCCAAGTGCTTTATAAAATTTTGACATTATATCCTTGTTTTTATATACTAATCCTCTTGAAATTAACACTAACATTGCATTTGCCTTCTTCACCACAGACTCAACCTGCAAATTAACCTTTAGGGTATCCTGCACAAGGACACCCAAGTCACCTTGCACCTTAGTTATTTGTATTTTTTCTCCATTCAGAAAATAGTCAACCTTTTCATTTCTTCTACCAAAGTGCATGACTGTACACTACCTGACACTATATTCCATCTGTCATTTCTCTACCCATTCTCCTCATCTGTCTAAGTCCTTCTGCTTCCTCAAAACTATCTGCCCCTACATCTATCTTCATATTGTCTGCAAACTTTGCAACAAAGCCATCAATTCCATCATCCAAACCACGGACATATAATATAACAAGTATCAGCCCCAACAGAGGCTCCTGTAGAACCCCACTTGTCACCAGCAGTCAACCAGAAAAAGCTCGCTTTAGTTCCACTCTTTGCCTCATGCTAATCAGTCACTGCTTTATCCATGCTAGAATCTTTCCTGTAATACTCTGGGCTTGTAGCTTGTTAAGCAGCCTCATCTGTGGCACCATGTCAAAGGTCTCCTGAAAATCCAAGCACACATCAACCAATTCTTCTTTGTCTATCCTGCTTGTTATTTATTCAAAGAATTCCAACAGATCTGTCAGGCCAGATTTTCTCTTGAGGAAACCATGCCGACTATGGCCTCCAAGTGTCCTGACACCTCATCCTTAATAATCGACTCCAACATCTTCCCAACCACTGAGGTCAGACTAACTGGCCAATAACTTCCTTTCTTCAGCCTCTCTCCCTTCTTAAAATGTGGAGTGACATTTGCAATTTTCCAGCCTTACAGTCTGTAGTGATTCTTGAAAGATCATGACTAATGCCTCCATGATCTCTTCAGCCACCTCTTTCAGAACTCTGGGGTGTATTCTACCCAGTCCAGGGGACTTATCTACCTTCAGAACTTTCAGTTTCCCAAGGAACATCTCCCTAGTTATGGTAACTTCACACATTTCATGATCCCTGATACCTGGAACTTCCACCATACTGCTAGTGTCTTTCACAGTGGAGACGGATGCAAAATATTTATTCAGTTCATCCGCCATTTTGTTGTACCCCATTACTACCTTTCCAGCATCATTTTTCAGCAGTCCAATATCCACTCTCACCTTTCTTCCACACTTTATGTATCTGAAGAAACTTTTAGTATCCTCTTTAATATTATTGGCCAATTCATTTTTGCATTCCATCTTTAACTTCTTAATAACTTTTTAGTTCTTTTCTGCTGTTTTTTTAAAATCTTCCCAATCCTCTACCTTCCCACTAATTGTCACTCTATTATATGCCTTCTCTCTGGGTTTGATTTCTCTTGTTAGCCATGGTCATGTCATCTTTCATTTAGAATACTTCTTCCTCTTTGGGATGTATACATCCTGCACATACCGAATTGCTTCCAGAAATTCCAGCCATTGCTACTCTGCTGTCATCCCTGCCAGTGTTCTTTTCCAATCAATTCTGGCCAACTCCTCTCTCATGCCTCTGTAATTCCCTTTACTCCACTGTCATCCTGACACAACTGACTTTATTGAAGTCCCCATGACTAATCTAACATTGTCCTTTTGGCATGCTTTTTTAAAAATTTTCCATTGTAATTTGTAGGCCACATCCTTACTACTGTTTGGGAGTCTATTTGCAAACCCCGTCAGGGCCTTTTTACCCTTACAGTTCTTCAGCTCTATCTACAATGATCTAACACCTTCTGACCCCAAGTCACCTATTTCTAATGATTTGATTTCTTTTTTTTTACCAACAGAGCAATGCCACACCCTCTGCCTTTCTGCCTGTCCTTTCGATATATTATGTATTCTTTGACATTAAGCTCCCAGATATAATCTGCTTTCAGCCATGATTCAGTGATACATTCAACATCATACCTGCTAATCTGCAACTTTGCTCCAAGTTCATCTACCTTATTCAGTATACTGCCCACATTCAAATATAACACCTTCAGTTCTGTAATACACTCTTTTCAACTTTGTCCACCTCTTTCATTGCAACTCATCCTGCTGACTACAATTTTGCCCTATCGACCCCCCCCACTACACATTGCTTCTATTTGCAAACAAGCCACCTCATCTTCAGCACTATTATCTGCCTTTCCTACAATTCTTCTTGCATTGAAATATAGGCAACTCAGGACATAGTCGCACCATGCTCAATCTTTTAATTCGTAACTTTGAGTTTGCACCAACATTTGCCTCCCCAACCTTTCTGATCTGGCACTCTGGTTCCCATCCCCCTACAAGTTTGGTTTAAACCCCACTGTGCAACATTAACAAACCTTCCCACTAAGATATTAGTCCCCTTCCAGTTCAGGTGCAAATCATCCCTTCTGTACAGATCCCATTTTCTCTGGAAGAGAGCCCAATGATCCCAAAATCTTATGCCCTTGCTCCTACACCAACTCCTTAGATACTCATTGAACTATATAATCTTCTTTGCTCTGGCCTCACCAGCATACAACACAGGTAGCAATCCTGAGATCACAACTTAGCACCTAATTCCCTGAACTCCCTAAGGAGAACAGTCACCTGTCCTACCTATGTCATTGGTACCTACACAGACCATGACTTCTGGTTGTTCACCCTCCCACTTAAGAATGCTGATGGCTCAATTTGAGATATCCTGGATCTTGGCACCCAGGAGGCAACATGCAATCCAAGACTCTCGTTCTCACCTACAGAACCTCCTGTCTATTCCCCTAACTAATAACTCCCCTATCACCACTTTATGGCTCTTCTTCCCCCTTCTCTTCAGAGTCACAGAGGTAGACTCAGTGCCTGAGACCCGACCACCATGACTTTCCTCTGTTAGGTCATTCCACCGACAGTATCCAAAGTGATATACCTGTTGAGGGGGATGGCTACAGGGATACTCTGACCAGGCTCCTGAACCCTTTTCCCCTTCCTTACTGTCACCCAGTTTCCCGTGTCCTGCATCTTGTGTGTAACTGCCTCTATATATGTCCTATATATCACCCCCTCAGCTCCCCAAATGATCTGGAGTTCATTCAGTTCCAGCTCCACGACCTGAACATGGAGATTTTAGTGAAATCCGTCGTAAATTGGGGGACCGCTTCATCGAGCACCTCCAGTCCATCCGCCAAGTGGATCTTATGGTTGCCAAACATTTAAATTCTAATTCCCATATGTCAGTCCATGGCCTCCTCATGTGCCAGGCTGAGGCCACCCTCAGGGTGGAGGAGCAACCCCTTATATTCCATCTTAGCCTCCAATCTGATGGCATGAATATCGATTTCTCCCACCAGTTTAAAAAAAAATTCTTTCCCCTCTTCTTCTATTCCCCAGTCTGGCCTCTTATTGTTTCTCACCTGCCATCACCTGGGTCCTCTCCTTCTTTCTTTACACCTATGGTCCACTCTCCTCTCCTATCAGATTCCTTCCTCTCCAGCCCTTTGCTTTTCCCAGTAACCTGGCTTCACTTATCACCTTTCAGCTATCCTCCTTCCCTGCCCCCCCCTTTTATTTTGGTGTATTCCCCCTTCCTTTCCTATCCTGATGAAGTGTGTCAGGCCAAAACATTGACTGTTTTTTCTTTTCCTGACCTGCTGAGTTTTTTCAACATTTCAAATGCGTTGCTTTGGATTTCCAGCATCTGCAGAATTTCTTGTGTCTAAATTCCTTTGTATTTTGATTTTGTTTTTGCTTACACCTCTTTAAGGATTTTTTTTCTAAGTTTCTTTATTTTTAATATAAAATGGTAAACTAACTTCATATTATCACATGCAGTGATGTACTTTGGAAAAACTCAGCTTTGCATGCTGTCCATACAGTACATTTTATTGCAACAGTGCATTGAGGTAGCACAAGGGAATACAAGAGAAAAATAGTACAAGACAATAACAGAATGCAGAATGAAGTGTTACAGAGAATGTGCAATGCAAGCAGACAATAAGCTGCAAGGTCACAAGGTAGATTGTGAGGTCCAAAATCCTTCTTGTGGGATCATTCAATAATTCAAGCTCAAGTTTACTGTCATTCTGCCACACACATGTACACAGCTAAATGAAACATAGTTCCTCTGGTGCCAAGGTGTAAAACACAGTACACATAGTCCCACACAGCACATATAGTTATGATCCAGCACATACTGTACAGTCACAAAATTATATCAGCACAAGCTCCTGAGTGGCATGGCCTATAGATTGACAGGTATAAAGTGTGAGGTGCATGTTTATGTAAGACATTATAATGTTACTGGTCTTGTAAATCTAGCTCGTTTTATAAGCAATAGGATAGATGCTGTCCTTGAGCCTGCTGGTACGTGCTTTCAAGCTTTTGCACCTTTTGCTGATGGAAGGGGTAGAAGAAAATGTCTAAGGTGCGTGGAGTCTTTGATTATGTTGGCTACTTTACAAGGCAGTCAGGAGTGTAAACAGGATCCATAAAGGGAAGGCAACACGAGTGAATCTGCAGATGCTGGAAATAAATAAAAACACAAAATGCTGGCAGAACTCAGCAGGCCAGACAGCATCTATGGGAGGTAGTGACGACGTTTCCGGCTGAAACCATCAGGAGAAACCCTGATGAAGGGTTTCGGCCCGAAACGTTGTCACTACCTCCTCCCATAGATGCTGTCTGGCCTGCTGTGTTCTGCCAGCATTTTGTGTTTTTCTCCATAGAGGGAAGGCTGGTTTCTGTGATGTGTTGAGTTGTGTCAACAACTCTCACACTGAATTATGATCCCCTTTGTTATTTGATCTCTTCTGTCTTGCACCCTATCAAAACATTTTTCTAGCTTCGACGGGGTGGTCTGAGGCAGAGTGGTAGGGCTTTGGTTCATTCGTGCTTCTGCAGGATAGGTGGACTTCGTCTTTTCCCTTGCATTTTTTTCCCAGAGAAATAGAGGGCATGTTCTGTAGGGTTAGTACTTTGCACTGGGTGTCGGATGAGGGAACCCTCGGATTCTTCCAGCCTCTCAAATGGCCACATCTGCACCGGGTGCACCAAGATGCAGCTTCTGAGAGACCGTGTTAGGGATCTGGAGCTGCGGCTTGATGATCTACAGCTTATTAAGGAAAGTGAGCAGGAGATAGATAGGAGCTACAGGGAGTTAGTCACCCTGAGGCTGTAGGAGTTAGATAAGTGGGTGACTGTCAGGGAAGGGAAGAGAAGAGCTCAGATAGTAGAGAGGATGCCTGTGGCCATCCCCCTCAGTAATCGTTATCTCGTTTTGGATGCTATTGAGGGGGGGGGGGGGTGACCTGACAGAGGATGACCATGGTGATCCGGTCTCTGGCACTGAGCCTGGTTCCGTGGTGCAGAAGGGAGAGAAGAAGGTGAGGAATGTGGTAGTCATAGGGGATTCCATAGTGAGGGGAACAGACAGGAGGTTCTGTTAGCCTGATAGAGATACCTGCATGGTGTGTTGCCTCCCAGGTGCCAGAGTATGGGATGTCTCGGAACTGGTGCAGAGTATTTTGAAGGGAGCCAGAAGTCTTGGTACTCATTGGTACCAATGACATGGGTAGAAAAAGGGAGGAGGTCCTGAAGAGAGAATTCAGGGAGTTGGGTAGGAAGCTGAAAAGCAGAATCTCCAGGGTAGTAATCTCAGGATTGCTGCCTGTGCCACTGCTAATGAGCACAAGAATATCATGGTCAAGCATATTAACGCATGGCTGAGAGATTGGTGTAGGGAGCAGGGCTTGGGGTTCCTGGATCACTGGGGCCTTTTCTGGGGGAGGTATGATCTATACAAAAAGGATGGGTTACACCTGAACCCAAAGGGGTCCAATATCCTAGCAGGCATGTTTAATAGAGCTGTTAGGGAGGGTTTAAGCTAATTTGGCAGGGGGGTGGGAACCGGAGTGATAGGGCTGAAGAGGAGGAAAACAAATAAATCAAAGATAGTGTGCAACGTAGATGATAGAAAGGACAGGCAGAAAATGAGGCATAATCTCAGCCAGTGGGATGAGTTAATGGCAAGAGAAGCATGGTACAGTTAAAACAGAAAGCAACAAATATTGGACTGACAGTGTTATACTTGAATGCACGCAATATAAGAAATAAAATGGACAATCTTGAAATTCAGCTACAGATTGGCAAGTATAAAATTGTGGCCATCTCTGAAACTTGGCTAAAGGATGGCTGCCATTGGGAGCTGAATGTCCAAGGATATATGGTGTATTGGAAAGATAGGTTAGTAGGCAGAGGGGGTAGTGTAGCCCTGTGTATAAGAAATAATATTAAATCATTAGAAAGGGATGACATAGGATCGGAAAGTGTAGAGTCTCTATGGGTTGAGTTAAGAAATGGCAAGGATAAAAGGACCCTAATGGCAGTTGTATACAGGCCTCCAAACAGAAGCCAGGATGTGGAATACAAATTACAGCAGGAGATAGAAAAGGTGTCAGAAGGGCCATGTCATGATAATCATTGGGGATTTTAACATGAAAGTGGATTGGGAAAACCAGGCCTGTACTGGACCTCAAGAGAAAGAATTTGTAGAATGTCTAAGGGATGGCTTTTTAGAGCATCTTGTTGTTGAGCATACTGGGGTGTAGCCTGTGCTGGATTGGGTGCTGTGCGATGATCTGGAGGTGATAAGAGAGCTTAAGGTTAAGGAACCCTTAGGGAACAGTGATTGCAATATGATAGTGCTCACTTTGAAATTTGAGAAGCAGAAACAAAATTCCAATGTGTTGGTATTTCAGCGGAAGAAAGGAAATTACAATGGCATGAGAAGGGAACTGGCCAAGGTTGACGGGAAAGGGACACTAGCAGGATAGACAGCAGAGCAGAAAGGGATGGAGTTTCTGTGAAAAATGAGGGAAGTGCAAGACAGATATATTCCAAATAAGAAGAAATTTTTGAATGAAAGAAAGACACTACCATGGATGACAAGTGAAGTCAGAGCCAAAGTAAAAGTAAAAGAGAGGGCATTTAATGAAGCCAAAGCTAGTGGCAAGATAGAGGATTGGAAAGCATTTAAAAACTTATAGAAGGAAACTAAAAAGATCATTAGGAAGGAAAAGATGGTTTATGAAAGGAAGCTGGTGACTAATATCAAAGAAGATACTAAAAGTTTTTTTTTAAGTATATAAAGGGTAAAAGAGTTGAGGGTAGCTATAGGACCAATAGAAAATGATGCTGGAGATAATGTAATAAGAGACACAGCGATGGCAGAGGAACTAAATGCGTATTTTGCATCAGTCTTCACAGTGAAAGACATCCTCTCCTCCTCCTCCATTCTCACCCTGAATACTGGCGTGCCTCAAGGCTGTGTGCTGAGCCCTCTTCTGTACTCCCTTTTCAGCTTTGACTGCGTTCCTGTACATGGTTCTAACTCCATAATCAAGTTCGCAGATGACACTACAATAGTTGGCCTGATAAGAGGGGATGACAAGACAGCCTACAGGGAAGAGGTCCAGCACCTGGCCGCATGGTGTGCCGAGAACAACCTGGCCCTTAACACCCAGAAGACCAAGGAGATCATTGTGGACTTCAGGCATGCTAGGAGCCACACTCACGTGCCCATCTACATCAATGGAGCTGTAGTGGAGCGTGCATCCAGCTTCAAATTCCTTGGTGTCCACATTTCTGATGATCTCACCTGGTCGCTGAACTCCTCCATCCTGATCAGAAAGGTGCAACAGCGCCTTTATTTCCTGCGGAGCATCAAGGCATCAAGAGAGCTCACCTCTGTCCCAGGATACTGACAGACTTTTACCGCTGTACCATTGAGAGCATACTCACTAACTGCATCTCAGTGTGGTATGGCAATTGTCCCGTATTGGACCGCAAAGCACTCCAGCGTGTGGTGAATATTGCCCAGTGGATTATCGGCACCCAATTGCCCACCATTGAGAACATTTACCATAAACGCTGCCTGGGCAGGGTGAAAAGCATTATCAAGGATGCATCTCACCCTAACCATGGACTTTTTACTCCCCTCCCATCCGGTAGGTGCTACAGGAGCCTCTGCTCCCGCACCAGCAGGCTCAGGAAGAGCTTCTTCCTCGAGGCTGTGACCCTGCTGAACCTCACATTACAGCACTAAGCAGTATTACACCCATATTGTACTGTCTCAGTACTTTTATATTTGTATGCTGTAGCACTTACTTTTTATTCGCAGTTATTTTGTAAATAACACTATTCTTTTGCACTTCTGGTTAGATGCTAATTGCATTTCATTGCCTTTGTATCTGTACTCGGCACAATGACAATAAAGTTGAATCTAATCTAATCTACTCTGCAGTATACACGACATTCAAGAGTGTCAGAGAAGTGAAGTACGTACAGCGAAAATTATGACTGAGAAGGTGCTCAGGAAGCTTAATGGTCTGAGGGTGGATAAATCTCCAGGACCTGATGAAATGCACCCTCAGTAGCTGGAGAGATTGCGGAGGCATTAACAATGTTAATTCAAGAATCAATAGATTCTGGCATTGTACTGGATGACTGGAAAATTGCAAATGTTACTCCACTATTTAAGAAGGGTGGGAAGCAGCCAAAGGAAACTATAGACCTGTTAACCTGACATCAGTGGTTGGAAAGTTGTTGGAATCGATTGTTAGGTATGAGATTACGGAGTACCTGGAGGCACATGACAAGACAGGCCAAATCCAGCATGGTTTGCTGAAAGGAGAATCCTGCCTGACTAGCCTACTGCAATTTTTTGAGGAAGTTACAAGCAGGGTAGACAAAGGAGATGCAGTAGATGTGGTGTACTTGGATTTTCAGAAGGCCTTGACAAGGTGATGCACATGAGGCTGCTTAGCAAGGTAAAAGCCCATCGAATTACAGGGGAGTTACTCACATGGGTGGAGCATTGGCTGGCCTGCAGAAACCAGACAGCGGGAATAAAGGGATCCTATTCTGGCCTGCTGCCGGTTACCAGTGGAGTTCCACAGGGGTCAGTGTTGGGACTGTTGCTTTCTACGATATATATCCATGATTTGGACTACGGTATTAATAGATTTGTTGCTAAATTTGCCAATGATACAAAGATAGGTGGAGGAGCAAGTAGTGTTGAGGAAACAGAGAGCCTGCAGAGAGACTTAGATAGATTAGGGGAATGGGCAAAGAAGTTGCAAATGAAATACAATGTGGGAAAGTCATGCACTTTGGTGGAAGAAATAAACGGGCAGACTATTACTTAGATGGATAGAGAATTCAAAACGCAGAGATGCAAAGGGACTTGGAAGTCCTTGTGCAGTATACCCTAAAGGTTAATCTCCAAGTTGAGTCAGTGCAATGCAATGTTGGCATTCATTTCTAGAGGTATAGAATATAGAGCAGGGATGTTATGTTGTTTCTCTACAAGGCACTTGTGAGACCACACTTGGTGTATTGTGTGCAGTTTTGGGCTCCTTATTTTAGAAAGGATATACTGACATTGGAAAGGGTTCAGAGAAGATTCACGAGAATGATTCCAGGAATGAAAAGGTTACCGTACGAGGAACGTCTGGCAGCTCTTGGGCTGTATTCCCTGGAGTTCAGGAGACTGAAGGGGGATCTCATAGAAACATTCCAAATGTTAAAAGGCCTGAATAGATTAGGTATGGAGAAGTTATTTCCCATGGTAGGGGAGTCTAGAACAGGAGGGCATGACTTCAGGATTGAAGGACGTCCATTTAGAACAGAGATTCAGAGAAATTACTTTAGTCAGAGGGTGGTAAATCTGTGGAATTTGTTGCCACGAGTGGCTGCGGAGGCCAAGTCATTGGGTGCACTTAAGGCGGAAATAGATCGGTTCTTGATTAGCCAGGGCATCAAAGGGTATGGGGAGACTTATGACTTATAAGTTATAACTTAACTTATAATTTATGACTTATTGAATGGTGGTGCAGACTCGATGACTGAATGGCCTGCTTCTGCTCCTATATCTTATGGACTTATGTTCACTAACTTTACTGTTTCTCTGCATCTTCTCTATTATTTTCCAGTTCTCATAAATGTTCACGGACTTTAAGTGTTAGCTTATCATTGCATGACTTGCTGAGTACTTCCATCTTTTGACTGTTACGAGCAAAACAGAAAAATTAAATCAAACCTCAGTACAGCAGGAGCTTCTGTACTGAAACTATTTCCCTGCAATACATGGTAAAGCCACAAAAGTTTTGGGATAATTAAATAACACCTGTAGTTATTGATAAGCTGAACAACTAACGGAAATGGCCAGATTTCCATTCTCCAAATGTCCCCTGTAAACAGCTGACAGTACAGGCAGTTCTAATCAACTATTTGCATTGCTAACTCACAAAGCCAGTTGGGAAGCGAGACTTCTGCCAGCTTCTGCTTCATGGTAATTGAAAATCAAATCAGCTGACCAACTTGTTGCATTTTTATTTTAATTATCTACTGTTTCCTGTTGTTGAAAATGAAAAAGGGTATAAAACTTCTGATTAAAGGTGTTCCACATCTGACATACTCCAAAATAAGCACAAGTTTTTAATCATTAAGTACAGTGCCTTGAAAAAGTATTCCTCGCCCACAACTATTTTTCACATTTTACTGTCTCATTTTTTAAATTTAAAATATACTGAAGTAGAATTTTGAGCTAATCTACAATACATTGTGTATCATATCAAACTAAAAGAAAAATTCCAAAACCTGTCAATAATTTACTAAAAATTAAAAACCAAAATTGTGAGGCTGAGAAAGTATTCACCTCCTTTGTAATTACTACGCTAACTTTCCTCAGGTGCAATACTGTATATAAACTGGCCAACTCACCCAATTTGTTGGTGTAGAAAATTGGAGAATTACCTGAGTAAATAACCCTCTCTCTCAGTAAGGTCCAACAGTATGGTAGATTTTCAATGAACCAAACCAAAATGAAGACAAAATAGCATTCAAGGCAAGTCAGGGAAATGATAATAGAGAAACACAAGTCTGGAGAAGGGTACTAGACCATCTCAAGGCACTGAATGTACCTCGGAACTCAGTGTGAAAAAGTGGAAAAAATTGAAACCACAGCCACACTGCCTAGGTCAGGCCACCCCTCTAAACTTAGTCACTCGAGAATAATGGCACTTTTAAGAGAGGCTACTGCGTCATCAACAGTTACTCTGAGTGAGCTACAGAAGTCAGTGGCTGTAACAGGAGATGAAGTTCATGGTTCCACAATCTCTAAAGCCTTCCACAAAAAGGGTATTTATACAGAGTGGCAAAGAAGTAATCTCACGTCAAGTCAAGTCAACTTTTATTGTCATTTCGACCATAACTGCTGGTACAGTGCATAGTAAAAATGAGACTTTTTCAGGACCATGGTTTACATGACACAGTACAAAAAACTAGATTGAACTACGTAATAATAATAAAAAAGAACACAGAAAGCTATACTAGACTACAGACCTACACTGGACTGCATAAAGTGCACAAAAACAGTGCAGGCATTACAAAAAAATAAACAGGACAATAGGGCAAGGTGTCAGTCCAGGCTTCAGGTATTGAGGAGTTTGATAGCTTGGGGGAAGAAACTGTTACATAGTCTGGTCATGAGAGCCCGAATGCTTCGGAGCCTTTTCCCGGAAGGCAGGGGTGCGTGGGGTCCTTCATAATGCTGTTTCCTTTGCGGATGCAGCGTGTAGCGTAAATGTCCGTGATGGCGGGAAGAGAGACCCTGATGATCTTCTCAGCTAACAAAATCTGATCTGAGCTAACAAAATAGCACATCCTTTCTTATCTGTAAAAACTTGGTAAAGTGTCACTTAGAAGATACTGTAAAGATATGGAAGAAGGTCTTGTGGAATTTTGTGGCCTCGACACTAAGCGGCATGCAAGGCGTTGATCTAATACTATGCATCAGCCAGGTAACACCATCCTTACTGTAAAATATGGTGGAGGTACCATCATGCTATGGGGATGCTTTTCAGTAGCAGGGACTGAAATCTTGTCAGGGTTGATGGGAAAATCAATGCTGATAAGTACAGACAAATCCTGGATTAAAAACCTGTTAGCCTCTGCAAGAAAGCTTAATCTGTGGAGGAAGTTCATTTTCAATCAGTACAATGACCTGAAGTGGCTTCAAATGAAGAAAATCAATTTTGTTGAGTGGCCCAAAGCCCTGACCTTAACCTGATCAAAATCTCTGGCAAGATCTCAAGATTGCTGTCTACCACTGCTCCTCAACTAATCTAGCACAGCTTGAGCAATTTTGCAAGGAGGAATGGGCAAATTTTGCTCCATCACGTTGTGCAAAGCTAATGAAGATTTATCCAAAAAGACTATTGGCTGTAATAGCTGTGAGAAGTGGTTCAACTAAGTACTGAGCAAAGGGGGATAAATACTTTTGAACTGCTGACATTTCAGTTTCTGAACTTTTAGTTTTTCATGTTTTACATTTTTTTCTGTTTTTTGGGCTCCACTGTGAAAAAAGGAGCGCGTGATTCACAAATAAAAAAAATCTCAGTTCAATTGATCAAAATCCCTGGTTGTAACATTTACTTATGTGTCTAAATTCCCCAACTACTGCTTAATGATTTTTCATGTCATTGTGATTGATGCCAATGGCTAGAATCAGAAGCAGGTTTATTATCACTGACATATCTTGTGAAATTTGTTGATTTGCCTCAGTAGTACAGTACAATACATAATAATCATTATAAATTCCAAAAATGAATAAATAAGAAAAATGTCTAATAACCAGGTAGAGTTCATTGTCTGTTTAGGAAGCTGATGACAGAGGAGAAGCTGTTCTTAAAATATTGAGCATGGGTTTTCAGGCACCTATACCTCCCACCACCATTCCCCTCAACTTGATGGTAGTAATGCAGAAAGGGCATGTCTTGGATGCAGAGCTTCTTTAATTATGGATGTTACTTCCTCCTAAGATGTTTTTTAGTAGTGGGAAGGGATGTGCCCATGATGAAACTAGCTGAGCAAACACCCTCTGCAGTCTGTTGCAATCCTGTTCATTAGAGGCTCCATACCAGTCTATCGTAAAACCAGATAAAATGCTCTCAGCTGTAGTAATTTCCAAGTCTTTGGTGACATACCAAATTTCCTCAACCTCCTATTAAAACAGAGCCACTACTCTGAGTACATCCATGTGTTGGGCCCAGGATAGATCCTCAGAGATACTGAGACCCAGAAACTTGAAGCTGCTCGCCCTTTCTACGCTGACCCCTTCCTGAAGTCCACAATCATTTCCTTGATCTTTCTGATCTTGAATGAGGTTGTTGCAATACCACTCAACCAGCCTTCTCATTATCATCTGAGATTCTGCTAGCCACACTGGTATCATTGGGGAAGCATAGATGGGGTTGGAGTTGTGCTTAGCCACACAGTCACATGTACATGTACACATGCAAAGAATAGGGCAGTAGGCTAAACATGCATCCATGATGTGCACACGTGTTTATTGTTAGTGAAGAGGTGTTATTACTGATCCGCACTGATTGTGGTCTTCTGATAAGGAAATTGAGGACCCAATTGCAGAGGGAGCTACAGAGGCCCAAGTTTTGAAGCTTGGTGATTAGTAGTCGTGGATGATGGTGTTGAACAATAAGTTGTAATCACTAAATAACAACCCATTTGCTGTTTTGCTGTTATGAGAAATACTGTGCAACATTTACTTGATTTTGAGGCTGTCTATAATCACCATTTGCTTTAGAGGCACAAATGCACAGGACTGGAAAAAGCTGCAGAGGGTTGTAAACTCAACCAGATCCATCATAGACACTATCCTCCCCATCAAGGACATCTTCAAAAGGCGATATTTCAAAAAGGTGGCATTGATCTCAATGGACCCTCACTACTCAGGACGTGCCCTCTTCTTCTTACTACCATAGGGCAGGTGGTACAGGAGCCAGAAGGCACACATCCAATGTTTTAGGAACAGCTTTTTCCCCACTGCTATCAGTTTTCTGAACAGTCATGAACCTATGAACACTACCTCACTCTTTTGCTCTCTTTATTTATGTTTATACTTCTGATTGATACTTAATAGTATTTCTAATGTATTGCACTGCATTGCTGCAATAACAAATTTCACAACATATGTCAGTGATAATAAATCTGATTCTGCTTATTCCTATGTACATCAGAAAAGACCTCAAGCTCTTAATCTTTTGACAAATTAGTTAACTTCAGATGGGACAGTAAGAATGTTACAAAGAAAATTGGCAAAAGAGTTACAGCAACAGATGAACCAGAGTAAGTACACTTGGATGATCCCATGGCAGTTGAAACAGATAGAAGACATAGAGAAACCATATGCAGCGACTTGATCTAGCTTGGTTAACAGCTAAACATAATTTTACAGAGAAAGCTGACCAAGAACAAGAGTGGTGCAAAGAAGAGGGAGAAAAACAAAAATGATCTTAAGGGAACACAGACAAAATGCTGGTGGAACGCAGCAGGCCAGGCAGCATCTATGGGATGAAGTACAGTCGACGTTTCGGGTCGAGACCCTTCATCAGGACTAATGGAAAAAAGAGATAGTAAGAGATTTGAAAGTGGGAGGGGGAGGGGGAGACCCAAAATGATAGAAGACAGGAGGGGGAGGGATGAAGCTGTCCTCTCCTATCATTTCGGGCCTCTCCCTCCCCCTCTCAAATCTCTTACTATCTCTTTTTTCCATTAGTCCTGATGAAGGGTCTCAACCCAAAACATCGACTGTACTTATTCCTATAGTTGCTGCCTGGCCTGTTGCGTTCCACTAGCATTTTGTATGTGTTGCTTGAATTTCCAGCATCCGCAGATTTCCTCGCATTTGTGATCTTAAGGGAGCTCGGCATTATTTAAAATAATCTACAAAACATGAATTTCACATTTAGGGAATGTACAGAAGACTCACTTTGGAGGGAGATGTGCAAAGCTGTGTTGGACAGACAGATTAAAACCATACAAATCTAGACAAACAAAACTTCAAAAGGAAAAAATAATCAGGTTGGGAACAATCGAATGTAGACTGAGGAAATGTTGTACAACTGATCTGTCTAGAAGGACACCCATTTTAACAAGCTAACATGAAAGTTCCCAAAGATCGTTATGGTGAAAAACATGGAGCTCTCTCCGATGTTCTTGGAAATGCTTCTCTTTGAATAATATGACTGAAGCACACAAAATAGTCATTGTATTGTTACATTGTAGTTTATGTGAGGTTACTATATGTAGATTGATTGCTGTTTCTCTAGAACAATGATTTAGTTCCTACTACCCTGAATGCACAACAAATTATTGTAATGTCCTTAACAAAAAGCTCAATATGTTTTAATTTTTTTAAAAAGGAGATACAGCACAGTATAGGCCTTTTGGGCCATGTCACCCAGCTACCCCCAACAACCCTGATTTAACCCTAACCTAATCGGGGGACAATTTACAATGACCAATTAACCTACCCAGCATGTCTTTGGGAGGAAATTGGAGCAGCTAAAAAAAGCTCAAGTATTTTACAGGGAGGACATACAGAAACTCCTTACAGAGGATGCCAGGATTGAACTCTGAACTTCCAATGCCCAAGGTGAAATAGTCTCTCACTAACTGCTACTCCACCATGACACCCAATGGAAGTCTTTGTAAATTTGAAGAACCCAACAGAAAAGATTGCCTCTTCCTTCCATAGTAGACAAAGCTGTTTTATTTAAATCTTATACCTATTTATAGTTATAAGCTTTCACTCATTTCTGAATGCTGAACTTAATCTCCCTTGTTAAAAGTAATTATGTCCCATAATATCAGTAAGACTCTAAGAGTGCAGAGAAAATTGACAAGAATGTTGCTGGGACTTGAGGACCTGAGTTATAGGAATAGGTTGAGTAGGTTAGGACTTTTAACACTAGAGCATAGGAGAATGAGGGGAGATTTGATAGAGGTTTAGAAAATTATGAGGAGTATAGACAGGGTAAATGCAAGCAGGCTTTTTCTCCTGATGTTGGGTGAGACTAGAACCAGAGAGCATAAGTTAAGGGTAAAAGGCGAAACATTTAGGGGGAACATGAGGGGGGGGACTTCTTCATTCAAGAGGGCAGCGAGTCTGGAATGAGCTGCCAGCACATGAGGTAGATATGAGCTCAATTTAAACATTTAAGAGAAATAGGGATAGGTACATGGATGGGAGGTGTATGGAGAGCTGTGATGCTGGTCAATGTAGGTCAATGGAACTAGGCAGATTAATAGTTCAGCATAGACTAGATGAGCTGAAGGGCCCGTTTCTGTGCCAAAGTGTTCTAGGACTCCATGTGAGGCTCACAGAGCAGGAAAGTTCTAGGAAGCACTCCAGACTATGGCAAGGTTGTTTGAATTTTATACAAGGTCCTACATAGGACTTATCATGAAAACTGGAGAGCCAAGCAGCTTGAACCTGGAGGTATTCAGGGTTTAAAAAAGAACAAAGGACA
Organism: Hemitrygon akajei; assembly: GCF_048418815.1. Lineage (NCBI taxonomy): Eukaryota > Metazoa > Chordata > Chondrichthyes > Myliobatiformes > Dasyatidae > Hemitrygon > Hemitrygon akajei. The sequence continues at coordinate 5,868,050 of NC_133141.1, read as the reverse complement.
TTTCTCATTATGGGTAGTCGATGCTCGAAATTCTCTCCTCCTAAGGCTATGGATCTGGGTACAATTGGACCTTGAAAAACTAAGGCCTTCATTAAGTATGCATATTGTGGGATGAGGAGGCATATTAGGAAATGGAGCTGAGATACAGAGGACGTTGGAACAGATTCATGAGAATGATTCTTCTATAGTTCCCAAGCTCTCATAATGATATATTTATATGGCATTTTGACATTAACAGGAAATAAGCAAGTAGTAAAATTTGACACTAAGCAAGGTATCCAGATGAATCACTGAAGGACCAAAAAATTAGCTAAAGAGTGAAGGTTAAGAAGCATTTTAAAGATGGAGAGGGTTGAGATGATAGAGAGAGGAAAACAAGAGAACAGGATTGCATTTTAAAAATCTAGAGTTTAAGCCTCAGCAGTATGGCCAAGTTGAAAATTCAGCTCTTCACATTAGATAAGATTGAATGCAAAAAAAGTCCACATCAGGTGTAAGTTATACTTCTAATAGTTAATAGCTTTATACATTTTAAGTAACAGAATGTTTGAAGCCAATGCCTCATTGATATCAAGAAATATTCTTGGCCTTTAGATTTTTACTTTTATTTTTAACCCCAATGTGAAGCAGATCAGCATGTGCACAAGTTCCTTTATATTGTTTACAACATTGTCTCAAATGACTGTCACTTCACGTAATGCACCCACATTTTCTTTCTACCCTGCAGTATTTTTCGTGCACGTATCTGCTACTGCACACAATCCAACTTTGCCAAAGCCATTTTAGGCAATGAAAGGCATTTTTCCATCTTTAGTAGAAGCAGCAAGACAGAAATAATCTACCATCTCTGGTCAACATTGAGTTCTAACACAGCCTTCGTTGGTTTTCAATCTCCTCAGAAGCAGAGAACAGATGATCACCTAGCGCCCTCCTGTGGTTAAAGTGATAACTTGGAAAGATACCCACATAGAAATCTCAAATACAGTTGGCCCTCCTTATCCACGAATTCAACCAATCGCGAATCGCAAAAACCCGGAAGTGCTCTTCCAGCACTTGTTGTTCGAGCATGTACAGACTTCTTCCCTTGTCATTATTCCCTAAACAATACAGTATAACAACTATTTTACATAGCATTTACATTGTATTAGGTATTATAAGTAATCTAGAGATGATTTAAAGTATACAGGAGGATGTGCATGGGTTATCGTGGATCGGGAACGAAAAAAATCAGAAGTTCTCTTACTAAGTAAGTTGGAACAGGTACATCCGGTATTATTTAGCGTCAGTTAGTCAAACGTTTACATTCCTATATAGCATATATTTTTACCTTTCTATGCATATAAAACACTTAAGAATGTATGTTTCAGCACTGAGCTCGGGAACAGAAGTTCCCGAGTTCGATCCAGTGACAGACCACTTCCAAGCGTGCACTCCACCATGCCGGGTTGACGTGGAGGATCAAAAACCCAAAATCCCAAAACCCATTAATTAAACCACTGCATTGCTTAGTAATAATTGTAGCTTTCATTGGGGCACAGCCTTTCTCACTTTATCCTTTAAAATTGTTCCGATCATTGACCGACGTAGCCTAAAGCTTTTCCAATGACCGATGGCGTTTCACCTCTTTCCGATCGCTTTATTATATCCACTTTATTTTCAATCGTTATCGTGATTATTTTCATAAACAGAAACACTGGATTCAGATCTTTACTGCTGGGTCATAAGATCCACCGCATAGAGATAGGTTGAATAAGGGACTTGAGCATCTGTGAATTTTGGTATCCTTGAGGGGTCCCAGAACCAATCCCTCGCGGATAAGGAGAGCCGACTGTAGTGTATTTACTGAAGCACTAGCTATTTCAGGACCATGATTGCAGGAGCATCTACAAGTGTCAAATCTCACCATCTGAGAGCATACTGAGCTTGACTTTTTAATAGATCACCACTAATGTCAATGGAAGCATAAGGGATTCCAGTGGATTCCAGTTAATTGCGCCATTGGTTAATTAGAGCAGCTACTTACTTTGGACAATTCTTAAATAACAAAATCATATCGAGAAAAGAGCCAGGATTCCATTCATTCATTTATTTGGGACATGATGCCGCTTAATTGGGACAGAAGACTGTTACCCAACAATTTCTAACTAGCTCAGTTGCGTGCACGTGTTGCCGTTACACACAATGAAGATTTAGAGGATACAATCACTGAAAGCATTGTACGAACACAGTCTATTATCTGCACTAGGTGTCTGTGCTGATTTTGTTCATTTACAGTCAAAAGAACCTACCAACGCACATTGGATGAATTCCTCCATCGATAACTATTAACAACTAACACAGAGTTTTATAGCACTGTAGTGGCATTGGTAGTGTTCTAATTTGTTATATACACACACCTTTGTAACTATGTCCATGAAACTTCGGCTAATTACAATAGACACTTAAATGGGCCAAAATGTACTTGTCCCAATGTGTCCCAATTAACCTGTATTCCTATGCCCACTGACTCTTCATCAGAATTGATGGCACTAACAAATGTAAAAACTGCTCAGAGAAACTAGATTTCAATTTGAAGACTGAACCCCATTGCATCAATTATGTGAATGCTGTGGGTCCACATGCAGCAGATTAGTTGCGCAGTGAATTGATGGAGCCTTCTACACGCAGAAGGCCCTCTTTTGGCGCAGGCTTTTGAGTATGCATGTCTTTTAGTCTCAACAGGCTTGTTTTGTAGCCACCGCACTGTAAGTTGTGCAGCATGTACAGTACTAACATGTCAGTTATAATATTTAACCACACTACTCCATTGTTGGTCTTGCTTTGCGTTTATGTAACAGTTGGCGACAAGGATTAAACAAGAATGGGGACTCTACTCCAAGCACTGAATCCACTTTGGGGTGCACCCACGGCAAGATCGACCCCTGGAACCTGGCTGTAATGTAAGGCATTCTTCCTAGACTAGAAAGAACTCCTAGCAATATTAAGACCAGTGGTAAAGCTAGAGAAAGTAATGTGCCTCAAGCTGCTCTTGGAAGAACTTGGGCAGAAGTACATTTATGCTCTGCACCTACAGAATGAATCTGAACTGACAGACATGCTTCAGGCTTTGGACTATGTTTGGGGATGCAGGACAATGCTTTTATGTCATGCTTCAGCTTCTCACAGCTACGGCAGACCCCGATGAGAAAAAAGACGATTTCATCACAACACTGATCTTAGTGGCACAGGACAGCAAGTACAAAGATATTCCCCAAAGCAAATTTGAAGAAACGATGCTTATCCAAGCATTGATTGTTAGAGTCTAAAGATGGAAGCACCCAGGAGAGTCTCCTGTCCAAAAAGCATGATTTGTCTTGGGACAAAGCACACTCCACAGCTTGCCACTGAGAGGCAGTCAAGAGAGGCCTTATACAGATTCAGCTACCTCCATCTCCACTGAGTCAGGCAGTACTGGAGCAAGAACTCCTTCTGGAGATGTCAATGTTTGCCAGGGAATTCCGACCCACAACCCACAGGCAACATCACGTAAGACTCCACAAAGATGTTAGCACTGTGCGTAAAGTTGTACCCAATGGCACAATTGCAAACATCAAAAGACACTCTCTCAGTTCTGTCAGTAGGTAGGGCACCTCGAGAGGGTGTGCTTCACAAAGCATCATGCCATCAGAATGCAGTAGAATTCAACCATCAACTCCATGCAAGGAGACAGCAGGAGCAAAGAAGTGGGCACCACTTTCCAAACCTATGACTTGGGCCACAGAATCCAGCCTCCTTACTTGGATTCACTTACAGCTGACAATCAGCCTGTGAAATTTGAGCTGGATATGGGGTCAGCCATCACCTTGTTAAGTGAATTATCCTTACACCAGATTCCAAAATTACCCCCATGACCACTGATCTCAGTGTTTCACAGCTACACTGAAGGTAGTGTGGACATGCATGGGGGCTTTTACGGTAGAAGTGGTTCAGCGGGGGACCTATTTCACTTACCCGTGCATGTGATCAATGGAAGCAAACGGCCTAATTTGCTGGGCAAAAAATAGGATTCAAAAGATGCCATTACGCTGTCCTGCATCAACCATATTGAGGAGAAACCCGCATTGATTTCTCCATTACAAAAGGACCAGCAGGTTTTCCAAGTGGATGCTTTGGGACAATACTGTGGTCTGGCAGTGATATTCAAACTTAAGAAGAACTGCCAGCAAAGTGTTAATGTTTAAGTGCATCTTATCCAGGAACAAATTTGCAGCAGGCAAGAGGCCACACAGTAATACGATATACACACTAGGTCACAAATGTTTGTTACCAGAGCCCGAGTCTACAGGGCGCATCTTGCAGGAAGAAACCTAGTTACCAGCTGTCTTCCAGTCACGTAGCAGAATATGAGCTGGCTGACAGAGGAATTGTCAGGCTACATTTGGATTATTTTTGCCAGCGACGAAAATAATCTGGGACGCAGGAAGCTACAAAAGCTTACCCTGCTGATGAAGACAGTGTCCTAGCAGATGAATCAATGGATGCTTCATCAAGAGAAGAGGGGATTTATAGCCTCTGCCCTCCACATCAGCTAATCTACAGATATGTTAAGAGCAAAAGGACTGCAAGGAACAAAATTGTTCCTCTAGAAGATGAGGCTTCATGCATGGGGGGTCATGTATAACCAGCCTTACAGATTTTTGAGAAAGTTGATGAAGACAAGGCAGTGGATGTTGTCTACATGGACTTTAGCAAAGCCTTTGACAAGGTCCCAGATGGGAGGTTGGTCAAGAAGGTTCAGTCATCGGCATTCAAGATAGGCAGTAAATTGGATTAGACATTTGCTTTTTGGGAGAAGCCAGAGAGTGGTAGTAGATGGTTGCCGCTCTGACTGGGGGCCTGTGACTAGTGGAGTACTGCAGGGAAGTGTGCTGGGTCTGTTATTGTTTGTCATCTATATCAATGATCTGAATGCTAATGTCGTTAACTGGATCAGCAAATTTGTTGGTGACACCAGGATTGGGGGTGTAGTGAACAGTGAGGAAGACTATCAGAACTAGCAGCAGGATCTAGACCTGCTGGAAAAATGGGTTGAAAAATGGCAGATGGAATTTAATGCAGACAAGTACAAGGTCTTGCACTTCAGTAGGACCAACAAGGGGAGGTCTTACACAGTGAATGGTAGGACAATGAGGAGTGCTGTAGAACAAAGGGATCTGGGAATACAAGTCCCTAATTCATTGAAAGTGGTGTCACAGATAGATAGGGTCAGAAAGAAAGTGTTTGGTACATTGGCCTTCATACATCAAAGTACTGAGTACAGGAGTTGGGATGTTATGTTGAAGTTGTGCAAGACATTGATGAGACCTAATTTAAAGTATTGTGTGCCATTTTGGTCACCTACCTACAGGAAAAGTGCTTATTTGCACCTTATTTGATGCTTATCTGGACCTTATTAGGTTGAAATAGCACAGAAATATACAAAGGTGTTCCCAGGTCTGATGGATCTGAGTTAGATGGAAAGATTGAACGGGTTTGAACTTTATTCATTGAAACATAGAAGATGGAGGGCTACGGGCGAGGTTGATGGGAGCAGGCAGTTTAAATGGTTTGGCTGGTACAGACTAGATGGGCCAAAAGTCCTGTCTCTATGTTGTACTCTTCTATGACTCTAATCAGTAAGAGGAAGATGCCCCCCCCCTTTACCCTGGGGCAGTCTACAAAGATGCGTCAGCCAGTTGCTCAGTACCAAGCAGGATAGACATTTAATCATTTTTCTCAGTTTACCTCATTTATTCCCTTCCTCTATGGTCCCATCGATTGGGGTGGGTGGGGAGAGGAGGGGTGAACACATCACATCAATTGCGAGAATGTGGCAGGTGCGCATGCAGTACATTGATTGTGCAGTGAATTGATCGGGCCTCCTAAGCACGGAGGGCCCTCGCTTTTGGTCCAGGCTTTTGAGATTGCATGTCTTTTTGTCTGGACAGGCCTGGTTTGTAGCCCCTGCACTGCAAGTTGCCCAGTGTGTACTGTGGCTAACATGACTCAATAAATATGCTTAATCATACTATACCACTCATTTTTTCATCATGCATATGCAACAAATACTACTTTCCAAGATCCAAAGATTGAGTCTTAACATTTTGAAACTAGAATGTCCACTGTCCTAAACTACACAATAAAAAAATAGAGGGAAAGAAAACAAGGACATAATTTTTCATATATCAGTGCTTGTTGGCTTAACAGAAATGTGGCAATGTTATGACTAATGCATAATTAGTTATCTGGCCTTAATCAAAACGTAACGACTTAGTCAAAAATCTTTACCTCTGCAAGAATCTTTCATAAGTCAGTCTGTAAGCAAATCCTGCCCTTCGAACACGTACATTTTCCATTAAACCTAAATATTCCACCTGGTGCTGGCAACGTTGCTCATCAAACAGCAGCGGAGATTTTAGCTCATTGGGCTTTATACATCGAACATAGTAAGGCTCCTGGAAAACAAATTGAAATCTATAAATTGACATCCTTAATATGTAATTATGATTCAACTGTTGGCATACATTGGATAACAGATGCACTGTGCAAACTGTATTTGATGTATCATAGCAATACCTTAATATTGTGCAAAAATTTGGTTTGCCTTGCAATTAAGTACTGATCAGTACATGAGTGTAAAACAAGAATATGTACTCCAAAGGTAATATTGTAATCTTAAATTACTTACACTCTCCCTACAATAGATACCTTCACATGGCACTACAGCACTCAGTTTGACCCACAGAAACATTAAATGTTTGTAGGTTGATAAGTGTTTATCTGGACAACATTGCACAAGTTCAGTTAGAATCACCAAAAGAATTTTACAAAACCACTTGTTATATGCTACTGAAACACTATAGATATTTTTAGCATAATTAAGCTGTAAGAGTGTACAAGTTCATGGTCCACTCAAGTCTGCTCCCTGCCTTCTTTAGTGAATTTGAAAACGGAATTGGATTATTACTTTTGCATGTACTGAGATACAGTGGAAAAACTTGTCTTGCACACTGTTCATACATATCAGATCATTACAGGCAGAACAAGGTAAACAATTATGGAATTAATAAAGTGTAACAGTCACAGAGAAAGTGAAGTGCAGGCAAACATAAAGCACAAGATCAAAACAAGATAGATTGTGGGGTGAGGAGTCTAACTTATAGTACAAGGGAACCATTTAATAAAGGCAGAATTGAAGGTGTGGCCTGGTGGCATGTGCTTTCAGGTTTTTGCATCTTCTGCCTGATGGAAAAGGTGAGAAAAGAGAATTTCCGGGGTGGCTGGAGTCTTTAATTATACTGGCTGCTTTACTGAGGCATAAAGTACAGAGTCCATAGAAGGAATGCTGGTTTCTGTGAAGTGCTGAGCTGTGCCCACAACCCCCTGCAGTTTCTTGCAGTCACAGGCAGAGCAGTTGCTATACTAAGCCATTATGCATCCAGATAGGATGCTTTCTTTCGTGCATTGATAAAAATTGGCAATGATTGACAGAGCTTGCTGACTGTTTTTTAAGCCTCCTTAGGAAGTAGAGGCTTTGGTGAGATTTCTTGGCCATGGCATCTATGTGGCAACTTGAAAGCCACATCCTCGACTCTCTACCCCTTACTGATGTAGACAGGAAAAATGGACACCACCCTCTTTTCTAAAGTCAATAACCAGCCCTTTTGTTTTGCTGACATTGAGGGAAAGATTGTTGTCACGACACCATGTCACTGAGCTCTTTAACACCATCCTGTACTCCAACTCATTGTTATTTAAGATATGGCCCATTGCAATGGTATCAATTGTAAACTTGTAAATAGAGTTACAAGGGGTGATTGATAAGCTTGTGGCCTAAGGTAGAAGGAGTCAATTTTAGAAAACCTAGCGGAGTTATTTTTCAACATAGTCCCTCCTACATTTACACATTTAGTCCAGCGGTCGTGGAGCATACGGATCTTGGACCTCCAGAAAGTGTCCATAACATGGGTGATTGATAAGCTCGTGGCCCAAGGTAGAAGGAGATGAGTTATACAGCTCTCGTTGCAAGCACATGCAGTTCAACTCTGAGTGATTATGCAGAAAGTTTGAAGTTAATAACTCATCTCCGTCTACCTTAGGCCACGAACTTATCAATCACCCCTGCTGTGGACACTTTCTGGAAGTCCTTGATCCGTATACTCCATGACTGCTGGACTAAGTGTGTAAATGTAGGAGGGGACTATGTTGCAAAATAAATATGCTAGGTTTTCTAAAATTGACTCCTTTTACCTTAGGCCATGAACTTATCAATCACCCCTCGTAGAGCAGAATCTGGCAATACAGTCATGAGTAAACAGGGATTAGAGTAGGGGACTGAGGATGCAACCTTTAGGAGTACCAGTGTTTAGAATAATTGTGCAGGAGGTGTTGCTACCTATCCTTACTGACTGTGGTCTGTTAGCCAGGAAATCAAAGATGCAGTTGCAGTGGAAGGTGCTGACTCTCGGGGTCCAGAGATTGGTGATGAGTTTGCCTAGAATTATGGTACTGAAGTCAGATCTGTAGTCAATCAGCAATAGTTTAATGTCAGTGTCTTTACTATCTGGATGCCCCAGAACCAGAGAAAAGGCAACCGCCATAGACCTGTTTCTGTGGTAGACAAGTTGCATTGGGACCATAAACTAGAAGATATAGGAGCAGAATTAGGCCATTTGGCCCATTGACTCTGCTCTGCCATTTCATCATGACTGATCCAATCTTCCTCTCAGCCCCAATCTCCTGGCTTTTGTCTTCTTAACTGTGCAGAGGAACAGAGAGATCATGGAATCCATGTAGGGTGGAGATGGCTAATATCAGAGGGCATAAGGTCACCGGCAGAAAGTACAGGAGGATGTCTGATATAGGTTTTTTTAAATACAGAGTGGTGGATGCATGGAACATGCCGTTAGGGATGGTGGTAGGCAGATAAATTCTACCTGTTGCCTTGCACATTTTAAAATTCACCAACTTTATCCTGCTGCCCAAGATTCCTCTCTTTTCTATCAAAGATATCACTAAATCACCTGTACCTGCAAACTTAACCATTTTTCTCTGTATCCATAACTAAATTGTAAACATATATATATATATATGAAAAAACAAGAAAATTCTTTGCACCAATCCTTGTGGTACACAAGAGATCAAAGTGTTCTAACCCAGAAACAATGCAAACTTGTTTTCGATATAGTGGGGTGGAGCTGTTGAGATTCTAATCTCTTGTAGAAGTGCTAGCTTGCAGACAGAGTCAGAGGCATTCCTTCTCAAAAAGTAATATATGGATGACTAGTCTGTGCCTCTACCTGCATCCTTGCAAGCCACTAAAGTATTGTAGTAAATAAGCATCAACAGGCAAAGCATGGTAGATTTAAGATAAAGATGACTGCATTCAAAGATGCCAGTGTAGAAAATAGTTCTAGATTTTTTGAGCACCATTGATATGGTATGGCTTGTCTGTTACCATTTTGGAAATTTGCTATTAAAGTCAATGGAACCAATTTTCAGAAGTTGATTACATTTATGCTTCTCTAAACTACATGGTTAGCTCATGCAGCTGAGTAACAATTTCAATCGCACCGGATCCTAAACTGGCATGGGTCATTTAATAGCTAATAAATCGCAACCTGATCCCAAGAAATTGTTTAATTGAACAAGATGACAGTAGACTGCATCCAACATTTATAATCCAATCACTTCCCTTCAATCAGTCTGGGCGATAGACATGAGTGATTCATAATCCTTAAAATCAATACACTTAGAACCTTCAGGTCCAATAAGTCAGGAAATTAATCATTAATATGGAGCTTCCTCTCTAACAAAAGGATGGCAATTTAATTTCAGATTTTAAGCATACAATGTTTCTTCTTGACCAAACTGTGCCCATTATTAACAAAGAATTTTCTCTGGCACTTTTCTATTTGTCAATGAAGAATTTGATTTTTTAAATTTAAACCAAATACGGTTGCGCTTCTTTGACGTTAAAATGAAATATCCAACAATTAAATTTTTGAATGCTTCAGGGAGAGTTTTTAGACAAATTCTGTTCCATTAATAATTTTGTGTACTGCATCTAAGCTTATTAATTCAACATTATTGAATTTTACAATTAACTAAGGTCTTAGGTAGATGTGAAAGACCTTATCTTGCTACTTCAATGGAAAACCCTTTCAAAACCAGTCTAGTTTTTAAACCCTCAACTATCATTAAGGGTTGTCTTTTTGGGAGGCTGTTGACACTGAAGATGATCTGCCTTCACTCTAACTTGAGGAATGGAAGACAACTGAATACAAATTATTTTAATCTTGGATGGCATTTGTATACTAGCTAAGATGCAGACTTTACAGATCAAGGTTTTCATTCACTAGCAAGGAAATCTAAGGTAATTTGCAGTTCAGACTTTTAAGAACTGATTTAGTCCACATATGTAGACATGGATCTGTGTGCACTCATATTTCCTTGTTCCACCCACACCCGGATTGCATCCTTGCTTCAGTGCCTCAGTCCTCCACCCCTCAGGATCACTTTCTGTGCCCCATCACGGCTTCATTCAGTAATTCACCTCTTTGTGGGCTCTTACTCACGTCACTGACCTTTGCCAAAGATTTCCCCTGATTTTCCTCTAAGTATTCTACAACATTTCAGCTGCCAACTGCTCACTCTCACCAAAGTCTAAATGCAGAGAGGGGTAGGAGTGTGGAACGATCTGCCATCTGACACGGTAAATGCAGGCTCACTCTTAAGTTTTAAGAATAAATTGGATAGATACATGTATGGGAGAGGTCTGGAGGGTTATGGACTGGGTGCAGGTCAATGGGACTAGCGGAATAAAGTTCTGTCAGGCTGGAAGGGCCGAATGGCCTGTTTTCTGTGCTGTATTGTTTTATGGTTCCATGTAAAATCTCTGAGCTTATTCCAGAAGATCTCAGGTGATCATTCGGCTGTCCACCTGGTTATCCTGATGTTGGTAGATTGTGATCTCCCTGTGATCTGGGGGAGGGCTATCGGAGATGGAGACAGATTCATCCTGCAAGATGGGAGCATCTCATAAAAAGTTTTCAGACAGTCATAGGGCAATCTATCTCTAGCACTATACTTAAACTTGGAGAACCTGTATCTCTGTACCACCTAGCATTGTGGGATTACCTTCACTGCACAGACAGCAATATTTAAAAATGAACACCACAATCTAAAGGATAATTAAGAATGAACAATAAATCCAGCAATCATTTACCACCGGAATCTAATCAGTAGATCCTTTTAAATTCCCTTCAAGCTCTTCATCAGGCAGAATAACAAATATTTTAGCACCTGACATGTCATCTAAGCAGATCAAAACATTAAATGCTGGAGTACATGATAAATTTTCCTTGGTTTGTAATCAGTCTAAAATGAAGTCACTTAAAAATCATGTAATTAGAGAAAACACCCAACTCCAGTGAATAAATTGGTGAACACTAAAAGACTTCTTTTAAAAAGTTGTTAAATATAGAGAAATAGGTGTAAATTGAACTGCAGTTTAACCCTTATATACTATTTATATTCTATACCTTCACAGTATGGTCCAGGTCAATTTTGACCCATCCAAGAATCCCCTCATAACAAGTGTCTATACCAAATTTTGAACCACAGATCTATTTAGAGTGTATAAATAACCTATCTGACATTAATTAATTAAGGATTAATCACCCATTTATGTTTCAGAGATCTAAAATCCATTTCAATAGATACGGGTCAAATTTGACCCGGAACAGACTCAATGGCATCTGTACAGAAGTATAAAATCTTTAAATATTTTCATTTTTGTGTATTTTGGGTCACGTTAGGAAAAGTCATCAAATTTCGGCTTAAAAAAATGGCAATTAGGGTGTTTTTACTGCTGTCAAATGTCAAAACGGGTCAAATTTGACCCAAACAGTATGTAAGGGTTCTTCATCTTCGGGTGTCCATCGGAATCCGATGACGACGTCCACTCCTTTAACGGTGAGATCTTTGATGATTATACAGTCTTATCCTGGACCCACAAGCTCTATTGCAGGTGGGACATGCATATGCGGTAGTGGTGGTGGTAATGATAGTAGTGATGGCAACCATGGCTGCATTTCTCCTGGTTCTCTTCTACTGTCTTCTGGTTGTTCTTTCCATCTCCAGAATACGAACCCTGTCCTTACACAGCTGTCGCTAAGTGTTACGGTCAGCAGCAACATTCTCCAGGTCCTCAGGTCTGATCTGTGTGTGGGTGGAGTATCTGCTCACAGGGTGTGTGTGAAGAGTTGAGTGCAGTAGTGCTTGTAGTTAGTGCATGTTGCATGCCACATAGTGCTCTCTGCTTACAGCTATTGCTGCTGACTAGCCTTCTCAACAGAGAGTGAAAAGAGGAGCCGAGTGTGTAAGCCTCCTCCTGCCAGTACAGTGCCTCTCCACTACCAAGACTCCTGCAGTGCCTCCTCGGGGCCACATGCGGAAACTGGGTATCTTACAGTCCCAGGCTAAACTACAGGAGATCTTGGAGCAGCAGTGGGCCCCAGAGACGTGGCGTGGAGGCCCACCATTGTGTGAATATGCCCTGGTGCCCATCAACCACTGTCCCAGCTATGGGTAAATAGCCCCACTGCCTTGTGGTAAGTCTGCTGAGACAAGGCTAAGGGAGCACACCCTGACAGAAAAGCAATGCTCTGGCGGCGCGCAATAGGCGGGCCTTAACAGACCAGGTGCCCGGCCGCCTCCTGCAGCCAAGATGTGGGACCAGTTGTCCTGGGTTCACCCTTGCCACCGGGATTTACCTCAACGTGGTGAAGATAGTGCTACTGGGGATGGCGCACCCCCTGTGGCACTTTAATATCTTCCTTGCGCAGGTCTCCACCTCTGACCATGGTAAATAATACCTGGATGTAAGGGTTAATACCATAACTGATAAACCCATTCAGTTGATCTCACAGCCAATTAAAAGATAACTGAGATTTTAGAATGCTATTTACTGAGAGCAATTCCATTTTTAAAAGATTCATGTCTCCCTTGCTTTTGGCAGAGTAGTGCAATACTAACATGATCGAAGAACATTTTGTACTTTGAAACATTGCTCCTTCTCAACTGGAATATATTTCTTCCTCTCTACCTATTTGTTAAATATCAATACCTTTGGGGAATTCTGGTAATGGTTATTATTGCAGTTGGGTGTTGGGGATAGGGCTCATTGGTTATGAGCTCCAGCTGCAACGGAAAAAGCAGGTACATCAAGGCCTTGGATTAGAACAGAGTACAGTACATTTTCTCTCGATTCACTGGCATCCATTATAACCAAACACACGAGTGATACAGCAACATAACTTCGATTTGATTTTAAATTAACACACGTGGTGCTCACATTGTGCAGGATCATCCAAGCTTCAGTTGGTGCCAATACCATTTATGGTGAATTGAGGTTTAATTCAAAGGAAGCAAATTTTATTCATTTGAAAGCAGAGGTAATAAAATCAAAGACTAATGGCAAGAAATTTCACCTCAATGTTGCTTTCTAAATTCTTATGATGTCAGAAAACTGAGATGAAATTGAAATATTGACATTTATGATTTACTTACTTTTGATTCCAAGTTTTCTACTAAAGCAATCATGGAGTTCTTAAACAAGGTGGCAGCAGTTAAAGGACGTTTTGTCACTTCTGTAATACTGAGTTTTCCCTCCGGCCACATGATCTTCAGTACAGGATTAGAGCTGGTTACATAGATAGTTACAGTTATTCAATCAGATGTTAGAAACACACAAGTGAGACAATAATCACAATCAGAGTGCAGCAAGCACTTAAAAGGCTTGAATGTTCAGATTACTTAAAATAATTTACAACACAATAAAAATTGTTCATGTATTTCAAAATCTATACAAGGAATATCTAATACATGCGTTTTATCTAATCTAAACTCTAGGATCTAAACCATTAACTGGACTGTATTGAATAAACTGCGAGAACATGGCAAGTGCACAAGCAGCCCATTGATTGCGCAGTAAATCGACTGGGCTTCCTACTTGCAGCAGCCACTTTTTATTTTGCATGGGCTTTCAAGAGAGCATGCTTCTCATCTCAGCAGGCCTGGTTTGTTGCGCCCATCATGTACCATGGCTAACATGACTTAGTAAAAATGTTAAATCCTACTATTCTATTGTCCTTCATGCTCTGCGTGTACGTAACAGTTAGCGACAAGGGTGGGGCCAAAACAAGAATGGTTGTTCTACTCCAAGCACCCAATCCATTTTGGCAAACTGACCCTTGGAACCTGGCTGCAATGGAAGGCATCCTTCCTGGACCAGAATGAACTTCTATCAATTTTAACACCAGTGGCAAAGCTGGAGGAAGCAATGAAACTCAAGCTGCTCTGCATGCACTTGGGAGAATTTGGGCAGAAATACTTCGATGCTCTGAGCAAATCTCTACAGAATGAATCTGAACTGATGGGGGACCCTGGGAAGCAACAGAAGTGTCCTCTGTTGATAAAGCCAGTATCCCAGCAGATGAATCAATGGACACATCAGTAAGTGAAGAGGAGATTCAAAGCCTCTGTCCTCAACATCAGCTAATTGGGAAGCCACAGAGAGAGAAGCTGCCCCTCTGCAGCATTGCACGAGGGTGTGCTGGCCAATTGACTGCCACCAAGCAGGATAAAATTTCATCATTTTTCTCATTTTACCTCATTTATTTCCTTCTTCTGCAATTCCCATTTATAGCCAGCAGAGGTGAACTGTATCAGATTGCTTGCAAGAATATGACAAGTGCAGCAGATTGATTGCATGGTGAATTGATTGGGCCTCCTATGCGTAGGAAGCACGCTCTTTTTTGCGCAGGCTTTCAAGTGTGCATGTTCTTCATCTTTGCAGGCCCGGTTCAATACTTCCACACTATAAGCTGCCCAATGTGTACAGTGGCTAACGTGACTCATTAAAAGCATTTAATCCTACTATTTAGTTGACGTTCTTGCTCCATGCAAATGTAACATTAACCATGCACGAAATATCAGCCCTTCACCAACACTATCAGAATCTACTCTGCATATCCACAATAACCTCTCAACCTCCCTTCACCAACCAGATGAACAAATATTTCAATACCTAATATACTCACTACTTTTTTCCTCTCTTTGCAGTACTTATTTTAAATAAATTCAAAAAATAAATATATACTTCTGACTGTAATTCAGTTTATTATCTATTGTAATGTACTGCCTCTGGATAACAAATTTCATGACATACGCCAGTGTTATTAAACCTGACTTTGATTCTGATCCACCTTTAGCAGACTAAAATATCAGATGCTGGAGTGCATGATACATTTCCTTTGGGGGAGGGAAATAAAATTTGGGTTAAGCATATCATTATCTTGAAATGAATTCACTTCCATTATGGTCAAACTATAGGAAAGTTTTTAGAAATAAAGATAAAACAAAGAAATTAAATTTTGTTCTAAATTTGTCCCATCTCTAGACTTACTTTAAATATTGTGACTTGGTGTCAAAATTGTTAAGCCGAATTTCTTGCCAGTAAAGCTGACAATACTTGGGGACACATTTTGGAAGCCTGAATTGTTAATAAAAACTTAAGAAATAAGAGCAAGATTTGAGTGCTCAGTGCCTCAAATCTGCCCTGCCATTTATTCAGATCAAGGTTAACTGTAAACCTCTACCTTCAATTCAGATTCATCTATTTATCATATCATATATTGAAGCATACAATGAAATGCATTAATTGCCTTAGCAACCTACACAACCTAAGGATATGCTGGAGGCAACCTGCAAGTGTTGTACACTTGCTGGCACCAACATACCATGCCCACCATATTTGCAGAACACATAAGTAACAACAAAATAACAAGAGCAAAACAAATCCCATTCCTCCCTACCACCCACTCACCCATGTGCACACACAGGCAGTCCTCTAACCCCAGCACTCACAGACATTGGGCTTTCAACTTCCCTCGTGGACTCACAGACCCATGGCTCTGGCCATCAGGCATCAATGACCGAACATCCGATTGAACTTTGGGTTTCAATTTTTGGAATCGACCTCAGAAATCATCAATGACAACTAATAAGGACTATTAGTGAGGACTCCAAACTCCAGGCCCTGAACTCCAGACTCTCCATTGACCAAAATCCCGAACACTGGACCTCAACCTCCAGTCTTGGCAATTTGCATACCTAGGGGGTCACTGGGCCATACACCTCCTGTCCACACGGAGCTCCAATCCCAGAACCCACTGATGACTCATTGACCTCGTTGGGGGTGGCACCAGCCATCATCCTTGCAGGTCTGCCAGCCCAACATTCAACTACAGATGTCCTTTGTCACACGTCCATGTCACTGGCCTTCAAACACAGAGCAGATACTTAAACTCCAGCCTGACCTCCCACTCCCCCACATCCGTTCCACAACACTAACCTGACCCCAAGTCTGAGCCATGACTTCAATGGAGGTCGCAGCTCAGCACATGAAACTTTCTACCTTTGTCTTAAAAATATTTAATTATTTCTACTGCTTTTGCCAAAAACGCATGACCCTCTCAGAGAAAATCATTTCATCTCATCTCTCCTGGAGTGGGCATTGGCTGATCATTTCAATAAGCTGTGCACACAACATCACCCCTCACTCATCTTCCTGGTAAACATACTGTATATAATGGAAACAGATTCCTATATTCTCTGTTGAATATGCATGCAGTCATATTCATGATTTAAATGGTAGTAAAGTAGAAGCAAACCTCATTGCAACATTACATGCATGGAATATGTTAGAGAAACCAATGTACAGAGAAATGAGCCATGACTTGCTCCCATTAAAGTACCAAGATAAGTAAAAGATGAGAGATTTAGGTTTTTAACCAAACTACAAATATGTACTGTTATACAGAGGAAACAAAATGGTTAATTCATACAAAACTAAGACATTCTTAATGAGCAACAATGAGTCAATCATCCAGCTCTGAAAAACAAAGATACCCCTGCTCCAGAGGCACCAAAATGAAAAACCATATGTGCAAAGTAATAGTTTAGCAAATAAAATGCACACGACAGACACAAGGGCAAGATAATTTTAAGTAGATCTCAAAGTACCAGCAGAATTTCAATTTTAATTTGGCTTTAATTGCAGGTGTATATCAACTATTAAAACCGTTGGATAAAATCTAATCACAAACTAGAGAAAATCTGCAGATGCTGGAAACCCAAGCAATACACACTAAATGCGGGAGGAACTCTGCAGGCCAGGCAGAATCTAGAGAAAAGAGTAAACTGTTGACGTTTCGGGCCAAAACCCTTCGGCAAGACTGAAGGAAAAAAGCTGAGGTGTATATATTTAAAAGGTGGGGGGGGGGAGGGGAAGAGAAATACAAGTGATAGGTGAAACCTGAAGTGGGAGGGCATAAAGTAAAGAGCTGGGAAGTAGATTGGTAAAAAAGAGACAGAAGGCCATGGAAGAAAGAAAGGAGGCGAAGCACCAGAGGGAGGCAATGGGCAGGCAAAGAGATAAGGTGAGAGAGGAAAAAGGGGATAGGAAATGGTGAAGTAGAGGGGTTTGGGGGGACATTACTGTAATTTCAAGAAATCGATGTTCATGCCGTCAGGTTGGAGGCTACCCAGAAAGAATACAAGGTGTTGTTCCTCCAATCTAAGTGTGGCCTCATCATGACAGGCCAGGGATAGGTGCTTGGCAACATGGTCTCCCAATCTATGTCAGGTCTCACCAACATAAAGGAGGCCACACTGGGAGCACTGGAAATCTAGATCACTTTGGTAATTAATAGAAACCAAGTAATCAATTTTTAGTTTCTTCAAAAAATTGCAACTGAATTATGATGACAATAATAGCTGCATGATTAAAGTCATCCATTGCCATCTATTGACTGAACTGTGTCTCCCCAGCTTAACCTCCATATCCATTGGTTACCTGGGCACATAATAGTCATTTACCCTATCTATACCCCACATAATTTTGTATAACTTCATGACAACTTCCCTCAATCTTCTACATTCAAGGGAATAAAATCCTAACCTATTCAATCTTTCCCTATAACTCAGGTCCTCAAAGCCTGGCAACATCCTTGTAAATTTTCTCTGTACTCTTTCATTTTTATTTATATTTCTCCTGTAGGTAGGTGACCAAAATTGGGCACAATACTCCAAAATTAGGCCTCACCAATGTCTTGTACAATTTCAACATAACATCCCAATTTATGTACTCAATACAGATTTAGGAGGCCAATGTGCCAGAAGCTTTCTTGACAACCTTACCTATCCGTGACACCACTTTTAAGGAATTAAGGATCTGTATTCCCAAATCCTCCATTCTACTACACTCCTCAGTGCCCTTCCGCTCACTGTGTAAAACCTATACTGATTGGTCCTCCCAGTGCAACACCCAGCACTTGTCTGCATTAAATTCCATCTGCCATTTTTCATCCCATATCACCAGTTGGTCCAAATCCCACTGCAAGCTTTGATAGTCTTCCTCACTGTCTACTACACCCCCAAACTTGATATCACCTGCAAATTTACTGATCCAGTTTCCTACATCATCACCCAGACATTGATATAGATGACAAACAACAACAGACCCGATCGCTGTAGCACACTACTAGTTACAGGCCTCCAGTCATAGAGGGAACCATCTACAATCACTCGCTGGCTTCTTCCACGAAACCAATGTCTTATGCTTTTTACCACCTCATGATACCAAGCAAATAAACCTTACTGACCAACCTCCCATGCAGAACCTTGTCAAAGGCCTTGCTAAAGACCATGTAGACAACACCCACTGTCTTGACTTCATCCACTTTCCTGGTATTTTCCCCAAAAAACATGCAAAAAGCCATGTTAACCATCCCTTGCATAACTTTTCCCACTACTGATATCAGGCTCACTGGTCCATGATTTTCTGGCTTATTTTTAAAAGCTTTTCTTAAACAATGGAACAACATTAGCTATCCTCACATCCTCTGACACCTTACCTGTGACTAAGGATGCTTTAAATATCTGTTAAGGCCCCTTCAGTTTCTGCACTAGTCTCCCACAAGGTCTGAGAGAACACACTGTCAGGCCCTGGGGATTTATCCACTCAAATTTACTTCAAGACAGCAAACATCTCCTCCTCTGCAAACTGTATAGGGTCCATGACCTCGCTGCTGTTTTGCCTCACTTCTATAGACACTGTGTCCATCTGAGTAAACACTGATGTAAAAAATCCATTTAAGATCTCCCCCAACTCTTTCAGCTCTAGTCTGACCACCCAGAGAACCAATTTTATCCTTTTTTGCTGTGGAAGCCCTTAGGATTCTTCTCATCTTGTCTACTAGAGCAACCTCTGTCTTCTTTTAGCCCTTCTGATTCCCTTAAGTGTTCTATTGCATTTCTTACACTCAAGTATCTCATTTACTCCTGTCTGCCTATACCTGCGATGAATCTCCTCCTTTTTCTTAACTAAGGCCTCTATGTCTCTTGAGAATCAAGGTTACCTGAACCTGTTCCAATCCACACTTGCCAGATCTGTTCTGATACGATTAAAACTGCCCCTTCTCCAATTTAAAATCTCAATCCGAGAACCAGATCTATACTTTTCTTTTTTTACTTTGAAACTAATGGCATTATGATCACTGGATGCAAAGTATTCCCCTACTCAAACTTCTGTCACCTGCCCCAACTCATTCCCTAATAGCAGAAACTGTATCGCTCTGTCTAGTTGGGGCTTCTATGTACTGATTAAGGAAACTTTCCTGAATACATTTGACAAACTCTTTGCCAACCGGTCCTCTTACATTATGGGAGTCCCAGTCAATATGTGGAAATTTAAAGTCACCTATCACAACCTTATGTTTCTTACAACAATCTGTGATCTCTCTGTAAGTTTGCTCCTCTAAATACTGTTGTAATATAGCCCTATTAACATGGTCACACTTTTCTTATTCCTCAGTTCCACCCATAATACCTCACAAGTCAAGTTCTCCAGTCGGTACTGACTGAACATTGCCGTAATATTTTCCCTGACTAGTAATGCCACCCCTCACCATTTAATCCTTCCTGGTCTATCATCCCTAAAACAACAGAACCCCAGAACATTGAGCTGCCAGTCCTGCCCTTTCTGCAATCAAGTCTCACTAATAGCTACAATATCATAATTCCACGTGTTGATCAATGCCCTGAGCTCATTTGGCCTTCGTACAATGCTCCTTGCATTGAAATAGTAGCTCATAAATTTAGTCCCATCATGCTTGACCTTTTGATTCCTGACTTTGTATGTAGACTTAATAACTTCCTTCTCTACCATCACTCCACGATATGTTCTGGCACACTGGTTCCCATCCCCCTACAACTCTAATTTATCCCCCCACCTCCCCCCTCGTACCATCCAAAAATGGATTGGAGAATTCTATTTTCACATGCCCTAGCAAATACAACTGGTCAGTAGTTCAAGCATGTATTTTGAGAGACATTGTCTTAATGCAAAGTGCTTGAATGTTGATTTTTCAATAAATTGGGAACAGTTTTAATGTTTTTTTAAAAAAGTTCCAATACCACCCCCTCAGGTTTTCTCAGTTAACAGGTGAAAAATTCATGCACATATTCTTATTATAATCCAGATATATGTATTCATTCATTAATAGACATTTAATTTCTGTGGACTAAATATTTCCATATTCCTTTATAATAGGAAATAGGGTCATTTGGCAATCAACTTCAAATTATTGTAATATGCAATGTATTTATGTGACCTTTACATACAATCAATTCCAAGCTTACATTTACAGATGAAAAGAAACAATGTTTCTTATGAAAACCTCTGTATTCAGTAAATGTTAGATTACATTAATTAGCCTGGACAAGTATGAGATCCACGTAGAAAGCTGTTGAACAATCGATGGCAAATCAAATTCAAACTTCAGTTTGTGTATAGGCAACATTGAGCAGAACCTACGTTATTTCATTTGAAGATCACCAAATTATTTTCACTGCATTACCTGTTGTACATTAGCCGTTTGAAATCTTGGAAGAGAGTGTCCTTGTTTTTGTCAATAAAGCCAACAACTGAGTATCTTTATGGAGAGAATAAAAAAAGGCTTGACATAAATGAAAAAATTTAAACAGAATAGACCATCTTAGACCATCAAAACTGCACCACAGTATCCTTACCCATCAGCAGCAGGAAGCCGCAGTTATTTTGAGGCACTTCAGAGAACATTGACAATCATAAGCACACATTGAGTCAAAAATAACATGATACATTAATGCAGGAGACCACAATCTCCACACCTTTCACTCAAATCATGAAGAAATCGGAAGGTAGCTAGATAATTGTACGAGCAAAGAATTTAAAATATACAAGGCAGCATTTCTGTACTCTATGTAAACAAGAACATTTTTCCACAGTAGCAAACAGAAATTCTTTAGAATAGTCAATCTTAATTATTGTTGCAAAATTTATATATTCACAGTAGAACATTTTAATAGATACCAACAAATATATCTCTATATAACTGATGAAAGCTTAATCACGTTTTTCCAATGAGATATCATAGATGTGAAAGGTTTGGTGATACAGGATAAAGAGGAGAATTTCAGAGCTTAACTCTTATTTATATTTAATTATTCATTTTTCAGGACTTGGACAGTGCTTAATGTTCTCAAGGTGGTGATAAGTCTTCTTCAAATGCTACAATTCCTTTGAATATATTCCTACAGTACTGTTGGACAGGCAGCTCCAGATGTAGACCCAATGATGATGCCAGATATAACAAAATATTTCCAACACTTGATAATGTGCACCTTTGAAATGTGTAGGTAGTGGCATTTCCACGCAGTGAAATTCTTCTCCTTTCTGGTTATGAAGATTGTGGGCTTGGGCATTGTTCTTGGAGTAACCTAGGCAAGTAATAGCATGCTACCTTGCAGATGGTGCACAATGCAACCACTGTCTGCCAATGGTGAGAGAATGAATGCTCAGGGTTATCAACATGCATCAATCAAGCGAAGTGCTTTGCCCAACATATGCTAATCTTCTTGAGTTTTTGGGGCTCTATCTGTTCAGGAGATTGGAGAACAATGATGACCTGTACCTCATATACAATGGAAAGACTTGAGCCTCAAACTAGTTATTCACCAGGTGATACCAGCTTCTGACCGACTCTTGCAGTTATGGTATTTATGACAGATTTATTTGGGAATTTCTGTTCATTGGTGAAATCAGATAGTGAAGAACTCAACAATATATTCCCACTGAATGTCAAAGCTTCAGCTGTCTATTGTTAGAGATGGTTGCTGCCAGATACTTCTGGTAAATACATTATTTCCTTCTTTCTAGCCATTGCCTGAATTTTAGCAATGTCTTGTATGTGCATGTTCAGAAATATTGCAATCAGAATTAAATATGGTGCAATTAACAGGAAGCATTTCCATTTCTCTCCTTATGATGGGGAAAAATGAACATTCATGAAGCAGCTGAAGAATAGTAGCCCTAGGAGCTCTTGCAGTTACATCCTCGGGCTAAGGTAACTGATCTCTCACAATCACAAACATCTTCCTTTGTGTGAGACACAAAAGACCATTATTGCTGTAATATGTAGCAAATAAACAAACTGCTAAAGGATGTCAGCAGAACAAGCCACATCAATGGAAGCAAAGGGAAAGCTTATGTTTTGGGTTGAGATCCTGCATCAAGACTATTGCGTGGTTTCCACAGGAAACAAACTAACGCTTTGCCCGCACTTGATGTTACTTGACCCATTTCCTCGACCAGTTTATGTTTTTCTCCTTTGTGTGAAGTGCAAGTCCAACCGGTTGAGTATTTCTTCCTTTGATTTCAATTTTTCTCATCTTTACCAAAGTTTCTTAAGGCCATTTTCAGACAGGTGCTTTTCACATCAGGGATAAATTTCTCTTACTTTCCATCTAAAATACACCTCAATGGTCAATATGGAGAAGTCTGGATCCGAGTAGTAATCATAATAAAATCCAAGCTAGCCACACAAAGCAGGTTATAGGTGAACCCTACATGATATCTTCCATCAATTTGCAGCGAATAGGCCCAATAAGATGTCACTTTTGATAAAGGGACATACTTACACAATTTTCCACAGTGTCCTACATATCCTAGTTGTAAATGGTAGTGGAACAACTTGTTAAAGTCACAATTAGTTTGAAAAAGCACAGACCTTCAATAATATAGTTTAAACTTGAGTGGTAGTAGGCTATGGTCCTGAGCAGTAGAGTGGCTAATGAGAATTCAATGGTTTCTGTAGACAATAAGAGCAAATTTAATATTCATAAGGACATAAGAAATAGGAGCAGGAGTAGGCTATTTGGTCCGTCGAGCCTGCTCCGCCATTCTTTTAGATCATGGCTGATCTGGTCTCCACTGACCAGCCTTTTCCCCCATAACCCTTAATTTCCCTACAATGCAAAAATCCATCCAAACTTGTCTTAAATATATCTACTGAGGTAGCCTCCAGTGCTTCAATGGGCAAAGAATTCTACAGGTTCACCACTCTTTGGGAAAAGCAGTTTCTCCTCATCTCCATCCTAGATCTACTCCCCTGAATCTTGTGGCAATGATTCCTAGTTCTATTCTTGCCTACCAGTGGCAACAACTTTCCTGCCTCCATCTTATCTATCCCTCTCATAATTTTGTTTCCATAAGATCTCCTCTCATTCTTCTGAATTCCAGCTAGTACAGTCCCAGGCAGTGCCAGGTGTGTGGAGCTGCAGATCCTTAGGGACTGAGTTAAGGGACTGGAGATGCAGCTTGCTGACCTTCATCTGGTCAGGTAAAATGAGGAGGTAATACAGAGGAGCTATAGGCAAGTAGTCACACCGGGGCCTCAGGAGACAGATAAGTGGGTCACAGTCAGGAGAGGGAAGGGCAAGAGTCAGATACTAAAGAGTACCCCAGTGGCTGTCCCCCTTAACAATAAGTACTCTTGTTTGAGTACTGTTGGAGCGGGGGGGGGGGGGGTACAGAACGACTTACCTGGGGAAGCAACAGTGGCCGTGCCTCTGGCACAGTCTGGCCCTGTGGCTCAGAAGGGTAGGGATAGGAAGAGGATGGCAGCAGTGATAGGGGGTCAGACAGGCGACTCTGTGGCTGCAGGAAAGAAACACGGATGGTAGTTTGCCTCCTAGGTGCCAGGGTCCGGGATGTTTCTAATCATGTCCAAAATATCCTGAAGTGGGAAGGTGAACAGCCAGAGGTCATGGTACATATTGGTACCAACAATATAGATAGGAAAAGGGTGGAGGCCCTGAAAACAGACTACAGGGAGTTAGGAAGGAAGTTGAGAAGCAAGACCTCAAAGGGCAGTAATCTCCAGATCACTGCCTGTGCCAAGCGACAGTGAGTATAGGAATAGAGTGTGGTGGAGGACAAATGCATGGCTGAGGGATTGGAGCAGGAGGCAGGGATTCAGATTTCTGGATCATTGGTACCTCTTCTGGGGCAGGAATGACGTACAAAAAAGGATAGGTTGCATTGAATCGGGGGGGGGGGGGAGGGGAGGTTTGCTAAGGCTTTTGGGGAGAGTTTAAACTAGAATTGCTGAAAAGATGGAGGAAGGGGCGGTTGGCTCACAAATCCAGAAAGTTCGTAGACAGTGTGAGAGGAAGGATAGGCAGGTGATAGTGAAGGAATACGCTCAGACTGATGGTTTGAGATTTCTATTTTAATTCAAGGAGTATCATGAACAAAGCAGATGAGCTTAGACCGTGGATCAGTACTTGGAGCTAGGATGTTGTGGCTATTACAGGGACTTGGATGACTCAGGGGCAGGAATGGTTACTTAGAGTGCCAGGCTTTAGATATTTCAGAAAGGCCAGGGAGGGAGGCAAAGAGGTGGGGGTGTGGCATTGCTGATCAGAAAAGGAGGAAGTCATGGAGGAATTGTCTACTGAGTCTCTGGGTGGAAGTTAGGACCAGGAAGGGGTCAATAATTCTACTGGGTGATTGTTTTATATAGACCACCCAATAGTAACTGGGACATCGAGGAGAAGATAGGGAGACTGATTCTGGAAAATGCAATAATAACAGGGTTGTCGTGGTGGGAGATTTTAATTTCCCCAATATTGAATGGAATCTCCCTAGAGCGAGGGGTTTAGATGGGGTGGAGTTTGTTAGGTGTGTTCAGAAAGGTTTCCTGACACAATAGGTAGATGAGCCTACAAGAGAAGAGGCTGTACTTGATCTGGTATTAGGAAATGAAACGGGTCAGGAGTTGTGTCTCTCAGTGGGAGAGCATTTTGAAGATAGTGATCACAATTCTATCTACTTTACCATAGTATTGGAGAGAGATAGGAATAGACAAGTTAGGAAAGCATTTAATTGAAGTAAGGGGAAATATGAGGCTATCAGGCAGGAACTTGGAAGCATAAATTGGGAACAGATGTTCTCCGGGAAATGTACGGCTGAAATGTGGCAAATGTTCATGGGATACTTGCATGGTGTTCTGCATAGGTACGTTCTAATGGAACACAGAAAAGATGGTAGGGTACAGGAACCATAGTGTAGAAAGGCTGTTGAAAATCTAGTCAAGAATAAAAGAAAAGCTCATGAAAGGTACAAAATACTAGGTAATGATAGAGATCTAGGAGATCATAAGGCAAGCAGGAAGGAGCTTAAGAATGAAATTAGGAGACCCAGAAGGGACCATGAGAAGGCCTTGGCAGGCAGGATTAAGGAAAATCCCAAGGCATTCTACAAGTATGTGAAGAGCAGGAGGATAAGACATAAGAGAATAGGACCAATCAAGTGTGACTGTGGAAAAGTGTGCATGGAACCGGAGGAGATAGCAGAGGTACTTAATGAACCAGAACAGATAGCAGAGGTACTTAATGAATACTTCACTTTAGTATTCACTACAGAAAAGGATTTTGGCAATTGTAGGTAGTGGACTGAAAAGTTTGAGCATATAGATATTAAGAAAGAGGATGTGTTGGAGTTTTTGGAAAGCATCAAGTTGGATAAGTCACCGGGACCGGACGAGATGTACCCCAGGTTACTATGGGAGGCAAAGGAGGAAATTGCTGAGGCTCTGGCAATGATCAGTGGCAGTGGAAAGTGGCCAGTGAGTGAGTGGGCCAGTGAAGGAGTGGAGATTTGAGGCTTTGACTTGAGAGGTTTCGACGAGAAGAGGCGGAGGACGAGCTTGTTCCCAAGTTAGTCTTTACAATGCCTCCTGAGACAGTGATGTGCCTCTCCTGTCAGATGTGGCAGTCTTGGGGGAACTCCCCTCTCCCACAGAGTCACATCTGCCAGAAGTGCTTGCGGCTGGGCGATCTGGAAGACCGTGTGAGGAATCTGGAGCAGCAGCTGGATGACCTTCAACTCATAATGGAGAATGAGGCAGTCATAGATGAGAGCTACAGGGAGGTAGTCACACCTAGGCTGCCGGAAGCAGGTCGCTGGGTGACAGTCCGAGGGGGGAAAGCAAAGGAGGGTAGACAGGTAGTGCAGAGCACCCCTGTAGCCATTCCCCTGAATAATAAGTTTACCGTCCTGGATGCTGTTGGCGAGGACGACCGACCAGGTGTGAGCCACGGTGGCAGGGCCTCTGGCACTGAGTCTGACCCTGTGGTGCAGAAGGATGGGACGGAGAAGAGGAGAGCTGTCATCATTGGAGATGGAGACTCTATAGTCAGGGGAGCAGACAGGAGATTTTGTGGACATGAGAAGGACACCCGCATGGTTTGTTGCCTCCCAAGTGCCAGGGTCCGGGATGTCTCTGACCGGGTGCATGACATCCTGGTATGAGAGGGAAAGCAACCAGAAGTCGTGATACATGTTGGTACCAACGACATAGGCAGGAAGAGGGATGAGGTCCTGAAGTGTGAGTTTCGGGAACTAGGCAGAAGGCTGAAGAACAGGTCCTCAAGGGTGGCGTTCTCAGGATTGCTGCCAGTGCTACGTGATAGTGATAGCAAGAATTGGAGGAGATGGCAGTTGAATGCGTGGCTGAGGAGTTGGTGCAGGGGGCATGGTTTTAGATCTTTGGACCATTGGGATCTCTTCTGGGGAAGGTGGGACCTGTACAGATTGGATGGGTTGCACCTGAACTCGAGGGGGAGCAATATCCTTGCAGGTAGGTTTGTTAGCATGGTTCGGGAGGGTTTAAACTAATTTGCAAGGGGGATGGGACCTGGAGCGATAGAGCAGTGAAGGAAGTGCATGGAGTAAAGCCAGATCTAACATATAGAGTGGCTTTGAGGAAAGAGCAGCAGAATAAAGGGTGTAAAGGTAGTAAGGTAGAAGGGTTAAAGTATGTGTACTTCAATGCAAGAAGCATCAGGAACAAAGGTGATGAACTGAGAGCTTGGATACATACATGGAATTATGATGTAGTGGCCATTACGGAGACTTGGCTGGCACCAGGGCGGGAATGAATTCTCAATATTCCTGGATTTCGGTGCTTTGAAAGGGATAGAGTGGGGTGGAAGGGAGGGAGGGGTGGCATTACTGGTCAGGGATACTATTACAGCTGCAGAAAGGGTGGGTAATGTAGCAGGATCCTCTTCTGAGTCAGTATGGGTGGAAGTCAGGAACAGGAAGGGAGCAGTTACTCTACTGGGGGTATTCTATAGGCCCCCTGGTAGCAGCAGAGATACCAAGGAGCAGATTGGGAGGCAGATTTTGGAAAGTTGCAAAAATAACAGGGTTGTTATCATGGGTGACTTTAACTTCCTTAATATTGATTGGCACTTGATTAGTTCCATGGGTTTAGATGGGGCAGAGTTTGTTAAGTGTGTCCAGGATGGATTCCTGTCACAGTATGTTGACAGGCCGACTAGGGGGAATGCCATACTAGACCTAGTATTAGGTAACGAACCAGGTCAGGTCACAGATCTGTCAGTGGGTGAGCATCTGGGGGACAGTGATCACTGCTCCCTGGCCTTTAGCACTAACATGGAAAAGGATAAAATGAGCGAGGACAAGAAAACTTTTAATTGGGGAAGGGCAAATTATGAGGCTATAAGGCTAGAACTTGCGGGTGTGAATTGGGATGATGTTTTTGCAGGGAAATGTACTATGGACATGTGGTTGATGTTTAAGGATCTCTTGCAGGATGTTAGGGATAAATTTGTCCGGGTGAGGAAGATAAAGAATGGTAGGGTGAAGGAACCATGGGTGACAAGTGAAGTGGAAAATCTAGTCAGGTGGAAGAAGGCAGCATACATGAGGTTTAGGAAACAAGGATCAGATGGGTCTATTGAGGAATATAGGGTAGCAAGAAAGGAGCTTAAGAAGGGGCTGAGAAGAGCACGAAGGGGGCATGAGAAGGCCTTGGCGAGTAGGGTAAAGGAAAACCCCAAGGCATTCTTCAATTATGTGAAGAACAAAAGGATGACAGGAGTGAAGGTAGGACCGATTAGAGATAAAGGTGGGAAGATGTGCCTGGAGGCTGTGGAAGTGAGTGAGGTCCTCAATGAATACTTCGGTATTCACCAATGAGAGGGAACTTGATGACGGTGAGGACAATATAAGTGAGGTTGATGTTCTGGAGCATGTTGATATTAAGGGAGAGGAGGTGTTGGAGTTGTTACAATACATTAGGACGGATAAGTCCCCGGGGCCAGATGGAATATTCCCCAGGCTGCTCCACGAGGTGAGGGAAGAGATTGCTGAGCCTCTGGCTAGGATCTTTATGTCCTCGTTGTCCACGGGAATGGTACCGGAGGATTGGAGGGAGGTGAATGTTGTCCCCTTGTTCAAAAAAAGGTAGTAGGGACAGTCCAGGTAATTATAGACCAGTAAGCCTTACGTCTGTGGTGGGAAAGCTGTTGGAAAGATTCTTAGAGATAGGATCTATGGGCATTTAGAGAATCATGGTCTGATCAGGGACAGTCAGCATGGCTTTGTGAAGGGCAGATAGTGCCTAACAAGCCTGATTGAGGAGTTCATTGAGGAGGTGGCCAGGAATATAGATGAGGGTAGTGCAGTGGATGTGATTTACATGGATTTTAGTAAGGCATTTGACAAGGTTCTACACGGTAGGCTTATTCAGAAAGTCAGAAGGGATGAGATCCAGGGAAGTTTGGCCAGGTGGATTCAGAATTGGCTTGCCTGCAGAAGGCAGAGGGTTGTGGTGGAGGGAGTACATTCGGATTGGAGGGTTGTGACTAGTGGTGTCCCACAAGGATCTGTCCTGGGACCTCTACTTTTCGTGATTTTTATTGATGACCTGGATGGGGGGTAGAAGGGTGGGTTGGCAAGTTTGCAGATGACACAAAGATTGGTGGTGTTGTAGATAGTGTAGAAGATTGTCAAAGATTGCAGAGAGACATTGATAGGATGCAGAAGTGGGCTGAGCAGTGGCAGATGGAATTCAACCCGGAGAAGTGTGAGGTGGTACACTTTGGAAGGACAAACTCCAAGGCAGAGTACAAAGTAAATGGCAGGATACTTGGTAGTGTGGAGGAGCAGAGGGATCTGGGGGTACATGTCCACAGATCCCTGAAAGCTGCCTCACAGGTAGATAGGGTAGTTAAGAAAGCTTATGGGGTGTTAGCTTTCATAAATCGAGGGATAGAGTTTAAGAGACGTGATGTAATGATGCAGCTCTATAAAACTCTATTTAGGCCACACTTGGAGTACTGTGTCCAGTTCTGGTCGCCTCACTATAGGAAGGATGTGGAAGCATTGAAAAGGGTACAGAGGAGATTTACCAGGATGCTGCCTGCTTCAGAGAGTATGGATTATGATCAGAGATTAAGGGAGCTAGGGCTTTACTCTTTGGAGAGGAGGATGATGAGAGGAGACATGATAGAGGTGTACAAGATATTAAGAGGAATAGACAGAGTGGACAGCCAGCACCTCTTCCCCAGGGCACCACTGCTCAGTACAAGAGGACATGGCTTTAAGGCAAGGGGAGGAAAGTTCAAGGGGGACATTAGAGGAAGGTTTTTCACTCAGAGAGTGGTTGGTGCATGGAATGCACTGTCTGAGTTAGTGGTGGAGGCAGATGCACTAGTGAAGTTTAAGAGACTTCTTGACAGGTATATGGAGGAATTTAAGGTGGGGGGTTATATGGGAGGCAGGGTTTGAGGGTCGGCACAACATTGTGGGCCGAAGGGCCTGTACTGTGCTGTACTATTCTATGTTCTATGTTTGCATCATCAATCAGGACTGGAGAGGTTCCGGAGGATTGGAGGGTTGCAGATGTTGTTCCCTTATTCAAGAAAGGGAGTAGAGATAGCCCAGGAAATTATAGACCAGTGAGTCTTACTTCAGTGGTTGGTAAGATGATGGAGAAGATCCTGAGAGGCAGGATTTATGAACATTTGGAGAGGCATAATCTGATTAGATCTTCTAGATCTCTATCATTACCTATTGAATCTGGCTAGAGATCTGGCTGAGTCATGTCTTTGTTGATAATGAGGGTGAGAATAACCTTGGCTCCCTGTTGCTCATTGTCTGATTCATTGCCCAACATTCATGACTAGATATGGGAGAACAATAGATCTCTAACCAATAGCTGCAAGATCACTTAGCTTTGTCTATTGCTCGCTCTTTTTGCTGTTTAGCATGACAATGGTTCTGTGCTTTTGCTCAACTAATTTGACACTTCATTGTAAGGTATGCTTGGTACTGCCTTTGGGATGTTCTTCTACATTCCTCATTTAACCTAGGTTGATTGCCTAGCTGTACAGGAATAATAAAATGAAGCAGATTTTATGGCTGATGACACGGCCATAGTGGGGTGTGTCAGGAATGGACAGGAGGAGGAGTATAGGAAACTGATACAGGACTTTGTGATATGGTGCAACTCAAACTACCTGCGTCTCAATATCACCAAGACCAAGGAGATGGTGGTGGACTTTAGGAGATCTAGGCCTCATATGGAGCCAGTGATCATTAATGGAGAATGTGTGGAGCAGGTTAAGACCTACAAGTATCTGGGAGTACAGTTAGACGAGAAGCTAGACTGGACTGCCAACACAGATGCCTTGTGCAGGAAGGCACAGAGTCGACTGTACTTCCTTAGAAGGTTGGCGTCATTCAATGTCTGTAGTGAGATGCTGAAGATGTTCTATAGGTCAGTTGTGGAGAGCGCCCTCTTCTTTGTGGTGGCGTGTTGGGGAGGAAGCATTAAGAAGAGGGACGCCTCACGTCTTAATAAGCTGGTAAGGAAGGCGGGCTCTGTCGTGGGCAAAGTACTGGAGAGTTTAACATCGGTAGCTGAGCGAAGGGTGCTGAGTAGGCTACGGTCAATTATGGATAACTCTGAACATCCTCTACATAGCACCATCCAGAGACAGAGAAGCAGTTTCAGCGACAGGTTACTGTCGATGCAATGCTCCTCAGACAGGATGAAGAGGTCAATACTCCCCAATGCCATTAGGCTTTACAATTCTACCGCCAGGACTTAAGAACTTTTTAAAAGCTATTATTAATGCTTTTTGAGATAGTGATTTAGATGCATATCATATTTTTTACTGAGTTAAGTATTGTATGTAATTAGTTTTGCTACAAGTGTATGGGACATTGGAAAAAAGTTGAATTTCCCCATGGGGATGAATAAAGTATCTATCTATCTATCTATCAGATTATGATGATAGATGTTTCTTTTGCTGATGGCCTGCAGTGGATTATAGACTGCCAGATTAGTTCTAAATCTATATAATTTAGCAGACTGTAGAGCACCCTCCAAGTTGTTTATCTCTAAATTAGGTCCTTATTGTTACAAAGCGATATGCAGCAGTCTCTACTACCAATGTTCACACGGGCAGCTGGCAAGGGCTAAGTACTCTTTGGTTCATTCACTAACATTTGCAGATTCAATCAGGCAGTTGTATTTTCTAGGGCAATCAGATTAATTAGTGGTGATGGCAGCAGCAAACCACTCATGATGGTGAATAATCAAATGGGTCCCAGATGAGAACTCGGTCACTAGTGAAGCTTTGAAGGTAAGAGGTCAGTTGTTGGAACATTGGGTTCTGAGTTGTATAACTGGAAAAGAATAGTGAAAGAGAAGGCCAGAAGATGGAAGAACTTAAACACAACGATGAAGTCTTTTTTCAAGTGACCTTACTGCATGTCAGTATGTACAAAGCAATGGTTAAATAGGTTTTAGTGTGAATAAGACTATGAGGACTTATGCTATCACTGTAAGGAGACAAAAGGATCCAAGGTCAATTAGAAGAGCACCACATTTGTAAAATTCCTTTCCACTTGAAATGGAAAAATTACTTTACTTGTAACAGGTACTTCACGAAGATGACATATTGCACAAAATATCCAAGATGCTGTAGGAAACGGAGGCCAGGTGTGGGTACCGAATACCAACACTAAACTTACACAACATGCCCAGCGTAATGCTTAATCCGAAAATCTCGCTCAAATTCCAGGGTCTTGTCAGTGGCACAAAGCTAAAAATAAAGATGGAAACCATGAGACACAATGTAGATCAATGTTTCCTTCAGAGCAGCTTGTTAGCCATCTTATAAATGACAAAGGAGTTAAGGCAATGCTGTAATATGCAACAATTTCAAATATCAACTTTCAGTATACATTTCTATTTCTGTTGATAAGGTCAGAGTGCACGGTGAACTGTGTCTAAACAGACTGTATTCACTGCCCAATCATTTCAGTGAAACTAACATATGCATAGATTCTTTTAGGTCACTTGTGATTAATTGGTGAAAAAGCAGATCAATAGGTCAAAAGATCAAAAAGAATGCTTTGCTGTTAAGTTCAAAGTTCAACTTTTCCATAATTGGTTATAGACTGAAGGATTATTAACATGTTTTTTGTCTTTTAAGCAGTGTTTAAAATAATTTGGTTTGCTATAGAAACA
The DNA here is from genome assembly GCF_048418815.1 of Hemitrygon akajei. Classification (NCBI taxonomy): domain Eukaryota; kingdom Metazoa; phylum Chordata; class Chondrichthyes; order Myliobatiformes; family Dasyatidae; genus Hemitrygon; species Hemitrygon akajei. Next base: position 5,835,231 of record NC_133141.1, on the reverse strand, counting down.
TAGAAACATAGAAAATAGGTGCAGAAGTAGGCCATTCAGCCCTTCGAGCCTGCACCACCATTCGGTATGATCATGGCTGATCATCCAACTCAGAACCCTGTACCTGCTTTCTCTCCATACCCCCGATTCCTTTAGCCACAAGGGCCATATCTAACTTCCTCTTAAATAATAGCCAATGAACCAGCCTCAACTGTTTCCTGTGGCAGAGAATTCCACAGATTCACCACTCTCTGTGTGAAGAAGTTTTTCCTCATCTCGGTCCTAAAAGGCTTCCCCTTTATCCTTAAACTGTGACCCCTCGTTCTGGACTTCCCCAACATCGGAAACAATCTTCCTGCATCTAGCCTGTCCAATCCCTTTAGAATTTTATACGTTTCAATAAAATCCCCCCTCAATCTTCTAAATTCCAGTGAGTATAAGCCTAGTCGATCCAGTCTTTCTTCATATGAAAGTCCTGCCATCCCAGGAATCAATCTGGTGACCCTTCTCTGTACTCCCTCTATGGCAAGAATGTCTTTCCTCAGATTAGGGGACCAAAACCGCACACAATATTCTAGGTGCGGTCTCACCAAGGCCTTGTACAACTGCAGTAGAACCTCCCTGCTCCTGTACTCAAATCCTTTTGCTATGAATGCCAACATACCATTTGCCTTTTTCACCATCTGCTGTACCTGCATGCCCACCTTCAATGACTGGTGTACAATGACACCCAGGTCTCGTTGCATCTCCCCTTTTCCTAATTGGCCACCGTTCAGATAATAATCTGTTTTCCTGTTCTTGCAACCAAAGTGCATAATGTCACATTTATCCACATTAAATTGCATCTGCCATGAATTTGCCCACTCACCTAAACTATCCAAGTCACTCTGCATCCTCTTAGCATCCTCCTCACAGCTAACACCGCCGCCCAGCTTCGTGTCATCCGCAAACTTGGAGATGCTGCATTTAATTCCCTCGTCTAAATCATTAATATATATTGTAAACAACTGGGGTCCCAGCACTGAGTCTTGCGGTACCCCACTAATCACTGCCTACCATTCTGAAAAGGTCCTGTTTACTCCCACTCTTTGCTTTCTGTCTGCCAACCAATTCTCTATCCACATCAATACCATACCCCCAATACCGTGTGCTTTAAGTTTGCACACTAATCTCCTGTGTGGGACCTTGTCAAAAGCCTTTTGAAAATCTAAATATACCACATCCACTGGCTCTCCCCTATCCACTCTACTAGTTACATCTTCAAAAAATTCTATAAGATTCGTCAGACATGATTTTCCTTTCACAAATCCATGCTGACTTTGTCCGATGATTTCACCTCTTTCCAAATGTGCTGATATCACATCTTTGATAACCTACTCTAGCATTTTCACCACCACCGATGTCAGACTAATCGATCTATAATTCCCCAGTTTCTCTCTCCCTCCTTTTTTAAAAAGTGGGGTTACATTAGCCACCCTCCAATCCTCAGGAACTAATCCAGAATCTAAGGAGTTTTGAAAAATTATCACTAATGCATCCACTATTTCTTGGGCTACTTCCTTAAGCACTCTGGGATGCAGACCATCTGGCCCTGGGGATTTATCTGCCTTTAATCCCTTCAATTTACCTAACACCACTTCCCTACTAACATGTATTTCCCTCAGTTCCTCCATCTCACTAGACCCTCGGTCCCTTACTATTTCCGGAAGATTATTTATGTCCTCCTTAGTGAAGACAGAACCAAAGTAGTTATTCAATTGGTCTGCCATGTCTTTGTTCCCTATGATCAATTCACCTGTTTTTGACTGTAAAGGACCTACATTTGTCTTGACCAATCTTTTTCTTTTCACATATCTATAAAAGCTTTTACAGTCAGTTTTTATGTTCCCTGCCAGCTTTCTCTCACAATCTTTTTTCCTTTTCCTAATTAAGCCCTTTGTCCTCCTCTGCTGGTCTCTGAATTTCTCCCAGTCCTCAGGTGTGCCGCTTTTTTTTTTGCTACTTTATATGTTTCTTCTTTGGACTTGATACTATCCCTAATTTCCCTTGTCAGCCACGGGTGCACTACCTTCCCTGGTTTATTCTTTTGCCAAACTGGGATGAACAATTGCTGTAGTTCATCCATGCGATCTTTAAATGCTTGCCATTGCATATCCACTGTCAACCCTTTAAGTATCATTTGCCAGTCTATTTTAGCTAATTCACGTCTCATACCTTCAATGTTACCCTTAAGTTCAGAACCTTTGGTTCTGAATTAACTATGTCACTCTCCATCTTAATGGAGAATTCCACCATATTATGGTCACTCTTACCCAAGGGGCCTCGCATGACAAGATTGCTAACTAACACTTCCTCATTGCTCAATACCCAATCTAGAATGGCCTGCTCTCTAGTTGGTTCCTCGACATGTTGGTTCAGAAAACCATCCCGCATACATTCCAAAAAATCCTCTTCCTCAGCACCCTTACCAATTTGGTTCACCCAATCTATATGTAGATTGAAGTCACCCATTATAACTACTGTTCCTTTATTGTACGCATTTCTAATTTCCTGTTTAATGCCATCCCCAATCACACTACTACTGTTAGGTGGCCTATACACAACTCCCACCATAGTTTCTGCCCCTTAGTGTTATGCAGCTCTACCCATATCGATTCCACATCCTCCAGGCTAATGTCCTTCCTTTCTATTGCGTTAATCTCCTCTCTAACCAGCAATGCTACCCCACTTCCTTTTCTTTCCTGTCTATCCCTCCTGAATATTGAACATCCCTGGATGTTGAGCTCCCATCCTTGGTCACCCTGGAGCCATGTCTCTGTGATCCCAACTATATCATATTCATTAATAACTATCTGCACATTCAATTCATCCACCTTGTTATGAATGCTCCTCGCATTGACACACAAAGCCTTCAGGTTTGTTTTTACAACACTCTTAGCCCTTATACAATTATGTTGAAAAGTGGCTCTTTTTGCTTTTTGCCCTGGATTTGCCTGCCTGCCACTTTTACTTTTCGCCTTACTACTTTTTGCTTCTACCCTCATTTTACACCCCGCTGTCTCTCTGCACTTGTTCCCATCCCCCTGCCACATTAGTTTAAAGCCTCTTGAACAGCAGTAGCAAACGCTCCCCCTAGGACATTGGTTCCAGTCCAGCCCAGGTGCAGACCGTCCTGTTTATACTGGTCCCACCTCCCCCAGAACTGGTTCCAATGCCCCAGAAATTTGAATCCCTCCCCCCTTACAACATTTTTCAAGCCACGTATTCATCTGAAATATCCTCCTATTTCTACTCTAACTAGCACGTGGCACTGGTAGTAATCCAGAGATTATTACCTTTGTGGTCCTACTTTTTAGTTTATCTCCTAACTCCCTAAATTCACCTTGTAGGACCTCATTCCGTTTTTTACCTATATCGTTGGTACCTATGTGCACCACGACCACTGGCTGTTCACCCTCCCATTCCAGAATGTCCTGCAGCCGCTCAGAGACATCCTTGACCCTTGCACCAGGGAGGCAACATACCATCCTGGAGTCTCGTTTGCGGCCGCAGAAACTCCTATCTATTCCCCTTACAATTGAATCCCCTATCACTATAGCTCTCCCACTCCTTTTCCTTCCCTCCTGTGCCACAGAGCCACCCATGGTGCAATGAACTCGGCTGCTGCTGCCTTCCCCTGATGAGACATCTCCCCCAACAGCATCCAAAACAGTATATCTGTTTAGGAGGGAGATGACCTCAGGGGACTCCTGCACTACCTGCCTACTGCTACGCTGTCTAGTGGCCACCCCTTCCCTTTCCAGCATCTGCAGATTTCCTCATATTTGCGTACATAAATAGCTTTACATGTATCAAGAACAGATCCTACTAATTTGAACCTCTGGAAAATGCACAGTGAGCACTCTACTATTGACATCTTAATTAACAAGGGCATATTAAATATCCAAGCACAAACAAGAGAAAATCTGCAGATGCTGGAAATTCAAGTAACACATACAAAATGCTGGAGGAAATCAGCAGACCAGGCAGCATCAATGGAAAAGAGTAAACAGTCGACGGTTTGGGCTGAGACGCTTCATCAGGACTGGAGAAAAAAAGGTAAAAACATCTAAGTAAGCAAGTTGGGGGGCAGAGGGAGAAACACAAGTAATAGGTGAAACAGGGAGGTGGAGGAGTGAAGTAAAGAGCTGGGGAGCTGATTGGTGAAAGAGATACAGGGCTGGAGAAAGTGGAATCTAATAGGAGAGGACAGGAGGCCATGGAAGAAAGAAGGGAGGAGCACCAGAGGAAGGTGATGGGCAGGCAAGGAGATAAGGTGAGAGAGAGAGAAAAGGGGATGGGGACTGGTGAAGGAGAGGTGGTGGTGGGAGGGGGGGGGGGGAAATTACCAGAAGTTCGAGAAATCAATATTCATACCATTAGTTTGGAGGCTACCCAGATGGAATATAAAGTGTTATTCCTCCAACCTGAATGTGGCCTCATCGCAATAGTGGAGGAGGCCATGGATAGACATATTGGAATGGGAATGGAAAGTGGAATTAGAATGGGAATGGGAAGTGAAATTAAAATGGGTGGCCACTGGGTGATCCTGCTTCTTCTGGCGGACGGAGAGGAGGTGCTCGGCGAAACAGTCTCCTAATCTATGTTGGGTGTCACCGATATACAGAAGGCCATACCGGGAGCACCATACACAGTATGTGATCTCAACAGATTCACTGGTGAAGTGTTGCCTCACCTGGAAGGAATGCTTGGGGCTCTGAATAGTAATGAGGGAGGTGGTGTTGGGGCAGGTGTAGCACTTGTTCTGCTTGTAAGGATAAGTGCCAAGTGGGAGATTAGTGGGGTGGGATGAATGGACAAGGGAGTCACGTAGGGTTCCCTGGCTGGTTTCATGATGTATCATTTTTAAAAACTGTAAGTTGCATGGGAGGACTACATATTGCCAAGACTATGTATTTGAGTCACCAATGAATCATGCATTATCTTTGCCACAAGTTTATTTTTTCTTAATCCCTTGATGAATACTCTCCTCCTTTGTGTTAGATGGCCTGTAACGAGGCTTTGAAGACATTTTTCTTAGCCCCCCATCGCCAGCCATTTTGGTTCTTTTTGCTATTCTGGGCAAAGATAATTCCTCAGTATTGCTTCTATGATCTCATAAATAAGGGCAGTTTCTCCTTTTTCATTTTATCTGCTTATACATCTGAGTAGATGTACAGTGAGATCTCAGTATACTGTAGGAATAATAATAATAATAATAATTGTAATAAACAATCTTAATTTCTCTAATACTGAGAGCGGCTGCCATACTGCTGAAGAATTAGATGTGGCTGAATTTGTACAATATGTCCAGGAAACTCTTCTCAAGCCAGGTGTCGACTACTAGACAAGGGCTAGCACTTGACCTCTTTCATAAACAAAGTTGTGCAAGTAGCTAAGTTGTCAGAGGAGAGAAATTTAGGGTTAATGACAATAATAATAATAAAACAAGAACTGAAATGATAAATTTTAGAAAATATTATGTACACAGAAATGCACTGAGATTAACATTACTAAGGGCAGAAGAGGGAAAGAGGAATAACAGACATTAAACATCTACACAGCAGTCAGATAAAACTTCTAAGGATATACTTTCATCAACAAAAACAGGAATCAGCACTGCACGTAAGCATATGCAATTTGGGTAAGTACACACCACTAAACGTAAATGAGAGCACAACCCAGATAAATGAAGACGTTATCATTATTGAAAAACAAAGTTAACCAATGGAAGAACTTGGTCCTCCATGGAAGGCATCCCCAAGATCTGAGCAGACTATATGTTGACAAGGAAGCATCGAACACCTGGCTCAGAGTTGGAGACCACTTCCTGGAAACAGAAGGGTTCCTTGTGGCAATACAGGACCAAGTGGTTAACACAAAAAAATATCAAAAATACGTAACGAAAGACCAACAAATAAAAGATGATAAATGTAGAAAATGCCGAGACAAAGCAGAAACAATCCAATATATTACAGGATCCTGTAAAAATTTAACACGATCATTTCCTAAGGTTGTCATAACTGGGGAGTGGTAGTGGGGATTAGCTCCCACAACCTATAAAGTGCTCCAAATGGTGTGTTTCACTAACAGCCTCCGACAACCAAGTCTAACTCTGGCCTTTATGTGTGACTTAGCCTACTAGACCCGGTGGAACTGTTTCCACTGACAAGAGAAGGGGCAAAGACAGACCACATGAGCCTCAAAAACAGTTGCTCGGGCAGGTGGAGCTCATCAGCCTTGGACGGCAGCCCACCTTGGAGAAGGAAAACACTAAATTTTAAACCTCCGCTGCCTTGCAGCCATATCCACCCATGGGAAAGGCTTCAGAAGTAAACCCTGAGGAAGAAATCCGGAGCCAGGGTCCTTAAGGCAGTTTGATGCTGTTTACAACTTCACTCTAGCAACCACTGTGATGACACTGATGCCAAGCTGTATCCGCACTTGCCCTTCCCTTGGACTATATCAGTGACGTGGAGAGGGGGAATTCGGTGCATGGGCAACAGTCGATTCTTCAAATCTTCCCGCCCAAGCTCGTGCCCTAGAGAGGACACAGTCCACCAGTGGCTGAAACCCAAGATTCCCACGGATCGACAGCTGCCTACTAGTAGTTAACACAATCTGATTACTTACACAGGCACAATCAAGTGGCAAACATCATTTATCAAAATCTTCCTTTAAAATACAAACTCAAAACTAATCAGACCTTACTATAAATACAAGCCTGATTCAGTTTTAGAGTCAGAATACCACAAATCATATTATGACCGATCAGTTATTACAGATAGGACAACCCATAATAACCGTCCAGATATAATAATACAGGATAAGCAAGTAAGAGGAACTTAATTAATAGATATAGCCATTCCAAACACATACAACATACAGAGATCAATAAGTGAGAAACACCAGAAATACGCTGAATTAAAAGATTAAATTGGAAGACTTTGGACAATGAACAGGGTCCCAATAGTAATATCAGCAACTGGTGTCATTCCAAAGACACTACGCAATAGCATTAAACAATTAGGGCTACACATAATTCTTCAGAAAGCCACAATATCAAACACCACTAGAATAGTTTGAAAGTTCCGAGCAATTGAGAAATGAGAGTGTTTGGCTATGCTCATAACTCAGGTTTTACCAGCTTGAGCAGAGAAAAAGATAAAGTAAAAATAATAGAGACCCTATCATTGATCCCTGTGCCATCCTACTAGTTACTCATTGCCAATCTAAAACTGAGTAATTTATTCCATCTCTGTTTTCTGCTACCCACAGCCCTGCCAATAATATTATCACCAAGTATAACCATATAACAATCACAGCACGGAAACAGGCCATCTCGGCCCTCCTAGTCCGTGCCGAACTCTTAATCTCACCTAGTCCCACCTACCCGCACTCAGCCCATAACCCTCCACTCCTTTCCTGTCCATATACCTATCCAATTTTACCTTAAATGACACAACTGAACTGGCCTCTACTACTTCTACAGGAAGCTCATTCCACACAGCTATCACTCTCTGAGTAAAGAAATACCCCCTCGTGTTTCCCTTAAACTTTTGCCCCCTAACTCTCAAATCATGTCCTCTCGTTTGAATCTCCCCTACTCTCAATGGAAACAGCCTATTCACGTCAACTCTATCTATCCCTCTCAAAATTTTAAATACCTCGATCAAATCCCCCCTCAACCTTCTACGCTCCAATGAATGGAGACCTAACTTGTTCAACCTTTCACTGTAACTTAAGTGCTGAAACCCAGGTAACATCCTAGTAAATCGTCTCTGCACTCTCTCTAATTTATTGATATCTTTCCAATAATTCGGTGACCAGAACTGTACACAATATTCCAAATTTGGCCTTACCAATGCCTTGTACAATTTTAACATTACATCCCAACTTCTGTACTCAATGCTCTGATTTATAAAGGCCAGCGTTCCAAAAGCTTTCTTCACCACCCTATCTACATGAGACTCCATCTTCAGGGAACTATGCACTGTTATTCCTAGATCTCTCTGTTCCACTGCATTCCTCAAAGTATCTAAGACGTCTTCAAAAAGCGGTGTCTCTGAAAGGCGGTGTCCATAATTAAGGACCCCCATCACTCAGGACATGCCCTCTTCTCATTGTTACTGTCCGGAAGGAGGTACAAAAGCTTAAGGGCATACACCCACCGATTCAGGAACAGCTTTTTCCTCTCTGCCATCTGATTACTAAATGGACATTGAATCCTTGAACTCTACCACACTTTAAAAAAATTATTTCTGATTTTGCACTATTATTAATTTAACTATTATATATACATATCCTTACTGTAACTGATTTATTTTTTCTGTATTTATCATGTATTGCATTATAATGCTGCTGCTAAGTTAACAAATTTCACAACACATGCCAGTGACATTAGACCTGATTCTGAACTTAACCACACCACCCCCCCACCGCCAACATCACAATTATATGTTAACCTTTTGCAAATGCATTCTGGAAATCCAAACATCAAGTCTCGTCACTTTTTATTGTCATTTCGACCATAACTGCTGGTACAGTACACAGTAAAGACGGGACAACATTTTTCAGGACCATGGTGCTACACGAAACAGTACAAAAACGACACTGAACTACGTAAAACAACACAAAAAACTACACTAGACTACAGACCTACCCAGGACTGCATAAAGTGCACAAAAACAGTGCAGGCATTACAATAAATAATAAACAAGACAATAGGCACAGTGGAGGGTAGTAAGTTGGTGTCAGTCAAGACTCTGGGTATTGAGGAGTCTGATGGCTTGGCGGAAGAAACTGTTACATAGTCTGGTCATGAGAGCCCGAATGCTTTGGTGCCTTTTCCCAGATGGCAGGAGGGAGAAGATTTGTATGAGGGGTGCGTGGGGTCCTTCATAATGCTGTTTGCGTTGCGGATGCAGCATGTGGTGTAAATGTCTGTAATGGTGGGAAGAGAGACCCCGATGATCTTCTCAGCTGACCTCATTATCCACTGCAGGGTCTTGCGATCTGAGATGGTGCAATTTCTGAACCAGGCAGTGGTGCAGCTGCTTCAGGATGCTCTCAGTACAACCCCTGTAGAATGTGATGAGGATGGGGGGTGGGAGATGGACTTTCCTCAGCATTCGCAGAAAGTAGAGACACTGCTGAGCTTTCTTTGCTATGGAGCTGGTGTTGAGGGACCAGGTGAGATTCTCCACCAGGTGAACACCAAGAAATTTGGTGCTCTTAACGATCTCTAGTGAGGAGCTGTCGATGTTCAATGGAGAGTGGTCGCTCCATGCCCTCCTGAAGACAATACCTATCTCTTTTGTTTTGTTCACAGTCAGAGACAGATTGTTGGCTCTGCACCAGTCTGTTAGCCGCTGTATCTCCTCTCTGTATGCTGACTCGTCATTTTTGCTGATGAAACCCACCACGGTCATATACCGCATCTACTGGGTTCTCCTTAATCTCCGACACTTTTACCTCCTTAAAGAACTGTAGAAATTTTGTTAAACACAGTTTCCCTTTCATAAAACCTGCTTGATTGGCCAACAATATTCTAAATGTCCTTCTTTTACCTTTTGATCATGAAATCCAGCATATTCTCAACTCAAGATACTAGGCTAACTAACCTGATGTCTTGTGCTTTCTGTTCCCTCCCTTCTTGAAAAGTTATGTTACATTTCCAACTTTCCAATCAAACAACCAATATGTCTGTAGTCAGTTCATAGGATGCACACTATTAGAGACCTACGGGCCTTTACCACCCCATTATTTGAAACAAAGTGCCATTACAAAGCACATTGTTCCAAATAATTTTTAAAAATATTACAAGCTTATGACTGCATCTGTTATTTTCAACTGTTAGTTTTGCTTTATCTATTTTGCTCAATGTTAGTTTCCATCCAAGGGGTCAGTGTGGACATGGTGGAGGATTACAAATACCTGGGGATACGAATGGACAATAAACTGGACTGGTCAAAGAACACTGAGGCTGTCTACAAGAAGGGTCAGAGCCGTCTCTATTTCCTGAGGAGACTGAGGTCCTTTAACAACTGCCGGAAGATGCTGAGGATGTTCTACGAGGCTGTGGTGGCCAGTGCTATCATGTTTGCTGTTGTGTGCTGGGGCAGCAGGCTGAGGGTAGCAGACACCAACAGAATCAACAAATTCATTCGTAAAGCCAGTGATGTTGTGGGTTGGAACTGGACTCTCTGACGGTGGTGTCTGAAAAGAGGATGCTGTCCAAGTTGCATGCCATCTTGGACAATGACTCCCATCCACTCCATAATGTATTGGTTAGGCACAGGAGTACATTCAGCCAGAGACTCATTCCACCGAGATGCAACACTGAGCGTCATAGGAAGTAATTCCTGCCTGTGGCCATCAAACTTTACAACTCCTCCCTCGGAGTGTCAGACACCCTGAGCCAATAGGCTGGTCCTGGACTTATTTCCACTTGGCATGATTAACTTATTATTATTTAATTATTTATGGTTTTATATTGCTATATTTCTACACTATTCTTGGTTGGCGCGGCTGTAACGAAACCCAATTTCCCTCGGGATCAATAAAGTATGTCTGTCTATCTGTCTGTTCATGTTAGTATGAATACAGGACTACATCTGGTCTGATTACCCAATAGCTGCACACAAAACTGTGGAACCCCTCTTTATCCAATTTACTGCTTGCAAAATCTCAATGTGTTCGTGTGCAATGGCACCTCAATGTGAATTTATTTCACATAAACACAGAATAATATTAAAATAACTTTCAAAATAAATATTCTTGAACCTGAAATGTTAACATACCCTTTGGTGCTTCCAAAGTGTTATTCTGTTTTGGTATATTCCGTTGGAGCTTTGATTCCATTCAAACTACCTGGTGAATCAATTCTCCCATTAAATAATTCTATTTCACCAAAAGAGAATTTCTTTTTGATGGGTGGGAGTAAAGCCGTAACAGAAGAGAAAGAGGGTAAGCTATCCAAAAAGCAGATCACAATAAATATGTGATTCGGGAAGCAAATCAAATGATCTTGGTTCAAGTACACATTAGAAATTAACACTTTCACTCATTTTATCTTATTATTACTCAAAATATCTTTCAATGCATTCACATAGATTACCAACCAATTCCATTTGCATGTGGAATGTATTGGTGAACAATAATGATAAAAGAACGAAATACCTGAGCTGAACCAAAATTAAAAATGGAAAAACTCACATCCTTAAAAAGTCACTTTGATCTTACAAGTTTCACTTGAACTAAAATCCTGTTGCATTTACCTAGGGCTGAAGTTTAGCAAAAGGGAAAATAAATACTTCTGAGAAGCAAAAGTGCCAGACATTATTCTGCTCAGAACAACATCATCACTTAAAAAGTCCCCTAATCTCACTATTTAGCTAAGATGTTTGGCCAAGTCATTACCCTGATGATTATCCTTTTTTGGTAATGACAATCACTTTATTTCAAGAAACCGGAACAATAATTTTGACTCATATTCTCTGAGTAAATACTGCATGCATACTTTATTAACTCATAGCTGATTTTCAGTATTTTTAAAGATTTTGAATTCCCGGTATTTTAATCAAGACAATATTGCAAGCATTTAACACACACACACACACACATATATACTCACACATATACATACACACACAATTTTAAAATCATGTATTCAGAATCAGCTATACTACAATAACCAACCTTCTCAGATTTGTCACCAAAGAACACTTACCTTCCGGCTGGAATAATGAACATGTTTCTGCAATTTATTATTCAGGGCTTCCAAGAACATCTTATCTGTCACTTTTCCCACATTAACACAGGCATCATCAAGAATTGAAATGATCCCTTTGTGTTGTTGCTCTACTAAATCGACAATGATCTGATTGTTGAAGTAATCAATCTGTAGAGATGGAGAAGGAAACAGTGATCTTCCATTCATATAATCTTGTTCAATAATATCATTTAGCAGAAATTTGTGTGTTCAAAAAGAAAAGTTGAAGCAGATAATTTAAGGAACATTGCAAACTTCAAATCAGCAGAGGCACACACTGAGTCTTGAGTTGCAATAGAGAGTATTGAATCAGGGTAATGATTTGAGTAAGTAGCAAAATGAGCAATGTCCTGGCTAAAATTTATCACTGAACTAATGGCATTAAAACAAATTATCTGCATCTGCAGATTTCCTCGTGTTTGATCTCATAAGTTATCCTGTTTTTGTTTGTGGTATTTTACTGTGTATAGACTGGCATCACAAAAGCTACAGCATTTCAAAAGGTTATATAACATTTAATATGTTAGGCAAGGTATAATATCAATTCACATCTTTCTTTATTCTTCATCATAGCTTCGCCACTCAATTTATACTCAATGAGAGCTCTTGAGCACCTTAGAGAAATAACTCATGTCCAAAATATACTGCCTTAATTATAATAATAAATTTGTATTGCTGACTTAGGACTCAGCAGATGTAGAGTTCAGCCTTTTTCTATGCTCTTTGTGTAATCTTTCAACACTTCTGTTTGTATGATTAACAGATAAGGATACAACACCACTTTGAATCAAAGTATTCCATTTCATTGCACAATTTATATCCTGTTCTGTTAGGAAAAATGAACAAAACATCACTTCAGCACCAGTTTAGTTCAATGCCAAAAGTCTGATTCTATTTCACTGATTTGGAATATGGGTATTTTTTTAATGTAAGGATTTGTATTTACCTGCAGAATCACAATCAATATTGAAAGGATTAAATTCATTTTCCAAGGAACTGTTAAATTGAAACTCTAATTCAATCTAAATCAAAGTAGTTTGGAAAAACTACCATGGTTTTAGACTGTACAATTCATAGATATAAAGTACATGATACGCAAAAAGTTAAGATAAATGCCCTTCTGAAGAGCAACAGAGCAAAATTCTTGGCAAGATTTTGGCATAAGTAGACCATATAAGGGTAGGCGTTAAATATAGAGAGAAAGCCTCACACTATCCCAAGTCCTCATTAAATTAGACAAGCATGAACAGAAACAAACATGTTATGTCCTTACATGTCGCCAGGGGATACCTTCACGCTGGTACTCTTCCTGCTCCTGTTTCAAGACAAGCTGGATGAAGAGCTGCTGTAACTTCTCATTGCAATAGTTGATGCAAAATTGTTCCAAACTGCAGATATACAAATTCAGTTAAGATTAGTAGTGCCTGAAATTATTTACTGTGCCTCATAGCTTAGTAAAGAATGAGTATATAAACATATAGATCTTCAGAATCAGATTTATTATCACCGGCATGTGACGTGAAATTTGTTAACTTAGCAACAGCAGTTCAATGCAATACATAACCTAGCAGAGAGAGAAAAAAATAAATAAAATAAAACATAATAAATAAACAAGTAAATCAATTACATACATTGAATAGATGATTTAAAAAGTGCAAAAACAGAAATACTGTCTATTAAAAAAAGTGAGGTAGTGTCTAAAGCTTCAAAGTCCATTTAGGAATCGGATGGCAGAGGGGAAGAAGCTGTTCTTGAATCACTGAGTGTGCGCCTTCAGGCTTCTGTATCTCCTGCCTGATGGTAACAGTGAGAAAAGGGCATGCCCTGACTGCTGGAGGTCTTTAATAATGGACGCTGCCTTTCTGAGACACCACCCACTAAAGATACCCTGGGTACTTTGTAGGCTAGTACCCAAGATGGAGCTGACTAGATTTACAAACTTCTGCAGCTTCTTTCAGTTCTGTGCAGTAGACACTCCATACCAGACAGTGATGCAGCCTTTCAGAATTCTCTCCACGGTACAACTATGTAAGTTTTTAAGCATATTTGTTGACATGCCAAATCGCTTCGAACTCCTAATAAAGTATAGCTGCTGTCTTGCCTTCTTTATGACTACATCAATATGTTGGGACCAGGTTAGATCCTCAGATCTTGACACCCAGGAACTTGAAGCTGCTCACTCTCTCCACTTCTGATTCTTCTACAAGGATTGGTATGCGTTCCTTTGTCTTACCCTTCCTGAATTCCACAATCAGCTCTTTTGTCTTACTGACGTTGAATGCCAGGTTGTTGCTACAGCACCATTCCACCAGTTGGCATATCTCACTCCTGTACACCCTCTTGCCACCACCTGAGATTCTGCCAACAATGGCTATATCGTCAGCAAATTTGTAGATGGTGTTTGAGTTATGCCCAGCCACACAGTCATGTGTACACAGAGTTGAGCAGTGGGCTAAGCACACAACACTGTGCCAGGTTTGATCGTCAGCAAAGAGGATATGTTATCACCGATCCGCACAGACTGTGATCTTCCAGTTAGGAAGTTGAGGGTCCAATTACATAGGGAGGTACCGAGGCCCAGATTCAGCAACTTCTCAATTAGGATTGTGGGAAGGATGGTATTAAATGCTGAGCTATAGTCGATGAACAGCATCCTGATATGTTTATTTTGTCCAGGTGGTCTAAAGCCATGTGAAGAGCCATGGGGATTGCATCTGCCATTGACCTATTGTGACGATAGAAACATAGAAAACCTACAGCACAATACAGGCACTTCAGCCCACAAAGTTGTACCAAACATGTCCCTACCTTGGAAATTACTAGGCTTACCTATAGCCCTCTATTTTTCTAAGCTCCACATAGCGATCCAAAAGTCTCTTAAAAAACCCTATCGTATCCGTCTCTACCACTGTTGCCAGCAGCCCATTCTACGAACTCACCACCCTCTGAGTAAAAAAAACTTACCCCTGACATCTCCTCTGTACCTACACCCCAGCACCTTAATCCTGTGTCCTCCTGTGGCAACCATTTCAGCCCCGAGAAAAAGCTTCTGACTATCCACATGATCAATGCCTCTCCTCATCTTGTACACCTCTATCAGGTCACCTCTCATCCTCTGCCACTCCAAGGAGAAAAGGTAGAGTTCACTCAACTTATTCTCAGAAGGCATGCTCCCCAATCCAGGCAACATCCTTGTAAATCTCCTCTGCACCCTTTCTATGGCTTCCACATCCTTCCTGTAGTGAGATGAACATAACTGAGCACAGTACTCCAAGTGGGGTCTGACCAGGGTCCTATATAGCTGCAACATTACCTCTCGGCTCCTAAATTCAATTCCACGATTGATGAATGCCAATACACCGTATGCCTTCTTAACCACAGAGTCAACCTGCGCAGCTGCTCTGAGTGTCCTATGGACTCGGACCCCAAGATCTCTCTGGTCCTCCACACTGCCAACAGACTTATCATTAATACGATATTCTGCCATCATATTTGACCTACCAACTGAACCACTTCACACTTATCTGGGTTGAACTCCATCTGCCACTTCTCAGCCCAGTTTTGCATCCTATCAATGTCCCACTGCAACTTCTGACAGTCCTCCAAAATATCCACAACATCTCCAACCTTTGCGTTACCAGCAAACTTACTAACCCATCCCTCCACTTCCTCATCCAGGTCATTTATTAAAATCACAAAGAGTAAGGGTCCCAGAACAGATCCCTGAGGCACTCCACTCGTGACTGACCTCCATGTAGAATATGACCCTTATAGACAATAGACAATAGGTGCAGGATTAGGCCATTTGGCCCTTCTAGCCAGCACCGCCATTCACTGTGATCATGGCTGATCCTACACAATCAGTACCCCGTTCCTGCCCTCTCCCTATATCCCTTGACCCCGCTATCTATAAGAGCTCTATCTAACTCTCTTTTGAATGCATCCAGAGACTTGGCCTCCACGGCCTTCTGGGGCAGAGCATTCCACATATCCACCACTCTCTGGGTGAAAAAGTTTTTCTGCATCTCTGTTCTAAATGGCCTACCCCTTATTCTAAAACTGTGGCCTCTAGTTCTGGACTCACCCAATGTCCTTCCTCAAACTTGGAGACCAAAACTGCACACAATACTCCAGGTGGGGTCTCACCAGGGCCCTGTACAGCTGCAGAAGGACCTCTTTACTCCTATACTCAATTCCTCTTGTTATAAAGGCCAGCATGCTATTAGCTTTCTTCACTGCCCGCTGTACCTGCATGCTTGCTTTCATTCACTGATGCACAAGAACACCTAGATCTCGTTGTACTTCCCCTTTTCCTAACTTGACTCCATTTAGATAGTAATCTGCCTTCCTGTTCTTGCCACCAAAGTGGATAACCTCACATTTATCCACATTAAACTGCATCTGCCATATATTTGCCCACTCACCCAACCTGTCCAAGTCACCCTGCATTCTCATAACATCCTCCTGACATTTCACACTGCCACCCAGCTTTGTGTCATCGGCAAAGTTGCTAATGTTACTTTTAATCCCTTCTTCTAAATCATTAATGTATATTGCAAACAGCTGCGGTCCCAGCACCGAACCTTGCGCTACCCCACTGGTCACAGCCTGCCATTCTGAAAGGGACCCGTTAATCACTACTCTTTGTTTCCTGTCAGCCAGCCAATTTTCAATCCATGTCAGTACTCTGCCCCCAATACCATGTGCCCTAATTTTGCCCACTAATCTCCTATGTGGGACTTTATCAAAAGCTTTCTGGAAGTCCAGGTACACTACATCCACTGGCTCTCCATTGTCCATTTTCATAGTTACATCCTCAAAAAACTCCAGAAGATTAGTCAAGCATGATTTTCCCTTCATAAATCCATGCTGACTCGGACTGATCCTTCTACTGCTATCCAAACGTGTCGTAATTTCCTCTTTTATAATTGACTCCAGCATCTTTCCCACCACTGACATCAGGCTAACCGGTCTATAATTCCCTGTTTTCTCTCTCCCTCTTTTCTTGACAAGTGGGACAACATTAGCCACCCTCCAATCAGCAGGAACTGTTCCTGAATCTATAGAACATTGGAAAATGATTACCAATGTGTCCACGATTTCTAGAGCCACTTCTTTAAGTACCCTGGGATGCAGACCATCAGGTCCCGGGGACTTATCAGCCTTCAGACTCAACAGTCTATCCAATACCGTTTCTTGCCTAATATAAATTTCTTTCAGTTCATCCTTTACCCTAGTTCCTTTGGCCACTATTACATCTGGGAGATTGTTTGTGTCTTCCGTAGTGAAGACAGATCCAAAGTACCTGTTCAACTCGTCTGCCATTTCCTTGTTCCCCATAATAAATTCACCCGTTTCTGTCTTCAACGGCCCAATTTTGGTCTTAACTATTTTTTTGCTATTCACATACCTAAAGAAGCTTTTACTATCCTCCTTTATATTCTTGGCTAGTTTACCTTCGTACCTCATTTTTTCTTGGCGTATTGCCTTTTTTGTTATCTGTTGCTCTTTAAAAGCTTCCCAGTCCTCCGGTTTCCCGCTCATCTTTGCAATGTTATACTTCTTCTCTTTTATTTTTATACTGCCCTTTACTTCCCTCATCAGCCACGGCCGCCCCTTACTCCCCTTAGGATCTTTCTTCCTCTTTGGAATGAACCAATCCTGCACCTTCTGCATTATTCCCAGAAATACTTGCCATTGTTGTTCCACTATCTTCCCTGCTAGGGTATTGTTCCATTGAACTTTGGCCAGCTCCTCCCTCAGAGCTCCATAGTTCCCTTTGTTCAACTTATGCAACCACTCTTTGCCTTCTGTGGACAAGCCAGTTCTGGATCCACAAAGCAATGTCCCCTTGGATCCCATGCCTCCTTACTTTCTCAATAAGCCTTGCATAGGGTACCTTATCAAATGCCTTGCTGAAATCCATATACACTACATCTACTGCTCTACTATCATCGATGTGTTTAGTCACATCCTCAAAAAATTCAATCAGGCTCGTAAGGCATGACCTGCCCTTGACAAAGCCATGCTGACTATTGCTAATAATATTATACCTCTCCAAATGTTCATAAATCCTGCCTCTCAGGATCTTCTCCATCAACTTACCAACCACTGAGGTAAGACTCACTGGTCTATAAATTCCTGGGCTAGCTCTACTCCCTTTCTTGAATAAAGGAACAACATTAACCCTAACCTAAACGTGGGACAATTTACAATGACCAATTAACCTAACTGGTAAACCGGAGGTTGCAGAGGAACAGCACTGGAATTAAACTCTCAACTCCGGAAAACCCCCGAGCTGTAATAGCTTCACACTAACTGCTATACTCTGTGGTGCCTTATCAAAGGCCTTCTGAAAATCCAAGTAAGCAGCATCCACTGACTCTCCTTTGTCTTTCCTGCCTGTTATTTCCTCAAAGAACTCCAATAGATTTGTTTGGCAAGATTTCCCCTTAAGGAAACCATGCTGACTTCACTGTACTTTATCATATGCCTCCAAGTACCCCGGAACCTCATCCTTAAGAATGGACACTAACATCTTAGCAACCACTGAAGTCAGGCTAACTGGCCTATAATTTCCTATCTTTTGCTCTATTCCTTTCTTAAAGAGTGGAATGATATTTTGCATTTGGATCCTTATGAATATTCACTCACAAAATAATTCAGGACGACAAGAACTTAACAATAAAATTTATAAGGTAGGATGAAGTACGGAAAATATTTATCCAATCAATCTATAGCAAGCCCACAGATAAAGATTCCACAATACCACAAAAAATATAGACAATTTATGAAAATGTACAGAAAGAACGCCAAATATATTAAATCATAGAAGACTCAGAACAAAGGTGATCGTTCAACCCACTCCATTTGTTTCAGTCATAAAAGAGCTGACTAGTCTTACCCTGATTCGGAGATACTTTAACTCTGATACAGAGAATTTTGCCTTTGATCATTGTTATGATATTAGCCTACTAAATGTACAAATCTTATGTGGGAAGAAATCCCCTAATTAATCCAGTGATTTCAATGGACCATGCAAATACATTCTTACTTAGCATTATAAGACCATAAAACATAGGAGCAGAAGTAGGCCATTCAGCCCATCAAGTCTGCTCTGCCATTCTTCCAGTCATCCCCACTCCCCTGTCTTCTCCCCATACCCTTTGATGCCCTGGCTAATCAAGAACCTATCTATCTCTGCCTTAAATGCACCCATGACTTGGGTCTCCACAGCTGCTCGTGGCAACAAATTCCACAGATTTACCACCCACTGACTAAAGTAATTTCTCCGCATCTGTTTTAAATGGACGCTCTTCAATCCTGAAGTCGTGCCCTCTTGTCCTGGACTCCCCCGACACTCTAGAACGTCTGGTATACTGCAGATGTCTTCCACTGTGAAAACTGATGCAAAATACACATTCAGTTCCTCTGCTATCTCTGTCTCTCAAATACAATATCTCCAGCGTCATTTTCTTATTTGTCCTATATCTACCCTCAACTCTCTTTTACCCTTTATATACTTAAAAAGGCTTTTAGTATCTTCTTTGATATTGGTCACCAGCTTCCTTTCATAATTCATCGTTTCCTTCCTAATAACCTTCTTAGTTTCCTTCTGCAAGTTTTTATAAGCTTCCCAATCCTTTATCTTCCCACTGGCTTTGGCTTCCTCTTTTGCTTTTACTTTGGCTCTGACTTCACTTGTCAGCCACGGTAGTGTCCTACTTCCCTTTGAAAATTTCTTCTTATTTGGAATATATCTGTCTTGTACTTCACTCATTTTTTGCAGAAACTCGATCATATTGTGATCACTGTTCCCTAAAGGTTCCTTAACCTTATGCTCTCTTATCACCTCTGGATCATTGCACAACATTCAAACTAGCACAGCTATCCCCTACTGGGCTCAACAACAAGCTGCTCCTAAAAAGCCATCCCTTTGACATTCTACAAAATTCTCTCTCGAGGTCTAGTACTGGCCTGGTTTTCACAATCCATTACGAATAGAAACATTACTTACCTTAGTAACAGACAAATATGCCAGGTTGATAGCTAGAGTCCAGCAGCCAGTTCTTTTGCAGTTGGGTTCCCTGACTGTATCAATGATGTATCCATTAACTGTATCAATTATATAAGTAATTAAGCCTTACAGGTTGAGAAACTTTGCAGGCCAGTGTGTCTTCTAGTACCTCCAAAGTTGGAATATTATACTGGTGTTGGGATTTATCAACTTTTCGGATTAAGGTTCTACAGAAGTTCCTTGCAACAAGTAAATGACAATGTGTGTTCACAAATGCTTGAGTGAGCATGGCTAGATTTCTTTGGCTTACTGCACCTGTCTGAATTGCGTGGCTGAGGACAACATTCAAACCAAAGCAATTTTTGGCAAGTTACAGAAACACTTAGCTCGTAAATCTTTTACTTAATATTTATGAGTACCAGCAATTATTGCAGTTTACTACATTTTGCACACAAAGCCTTCGGCAAATATTGTGGCAGAAATGAAAACCCTTTGCTTTCTTTTTCATATGAAGTACAAGTTGGTGACAGATCTACAACACAATGGCTCTCATTTTACAATTGGGAACACCGTATTATCTCACATTAGTCACAAATAGATGAACTTTTAATCATGCTGTAGAACTGATTTTAAATACATTTCTCAATAGAACAACAGAACAGGGCCCAAATACAGGCTCATACAAATCTCCTATGGCAGAGAGTACTTTTCTCCCAATGAATCTCATACAATTTTCTGCCTCCTTACTAGTTTTCCTGCTTAGCAGTTCTCAGTACATCCAGTCAATAGTTTTTTTTTGCCCCAAGGGGAAAGAAATCATCAACCATGATTGAACGGTGGAGCAGACTTGATGGGCCAAATGGCCTACTTCTGCTCCTATGTCTTATGGTCTAGTAGTACCAAAAGCACTTGCATTCTCCCAGTGCTCCGATGTCTATGATGGATACAAATGTAAAATTTACATTTTACAGTAAATTTTCTCCAGCCTAGTCCAGATTTTCAAAGGCCAGAATGTACATTGCCTTTCTTGTAAACTATCTTCAAAAATGCATACCTGTTGTTGTCAAAGATCTCAAAACCATAGATATCCAATACGCCAATAACAGTATTTTTCCCATGGATTCTGGCATCATAATTCTTAACTTCAATAATATCATTGATTCGGTTGACAATCCAACAGAAAAGGCGATCATATATTGCCTGAAATGAAAAAGCAAGCAAAAATGGTAAATACATTCAACTACTTGCCAGTTGTCATCTTTATTTTTACCTGGCCTGGATGCTGGGGAAAATCAAAATAAGTGAAGTCAGTGATTTCACTCCAACAGACCACCGTTTATAGAAAGTACAGTAGTCTTTGTCCAATCTACTGATGGTGTCAGGAAGCAGTATTTTCTTGGCATTTCTTTTTATTTAATTGGTTCTGTAATGATAGTTTAGAAAAAGCCACATTTCTTTGCATGTTTCATTAATTGCCTTGAGCTGCCAGAAGCTGTCTATCTTTTATCAAACAAGGGATTGCAAAGCCCAATTCTATGTGTAGTCTGGACCAAGTAGCAAGTATTATTTGATTTTCTCTTAAGTGTCAAATAAAAAAAAATCAACACATCTGGAAAATCCTTTAAATGAAATAAAATCTCAGTCCAAGATCTAAAATGTGCTTTGAGTTAGGATTCCCATTGGGGTGGGGTGGGGGATGGAGTCACCATTGCAGACCTACCTACTCCTGTATTACTTCACAGAATACTTTGAGTCTTATGGTTACTTCTCTAACCTGATTTGCTCTCTGCCAGTTTTCACACAACTCCAATCGTCGTCGTGGCTATCCCTCGAGGTCGAGGATGATGGTCTTCGTTCTGTTGATCTATTTATGGGTTCTCAAGTGGCTTATGAGTCCAATCTCGGCTTTGAAAGTTCTTCCGCATTCAGCACAGGTAGTTCCAGATGGCAGATTGGGCTTTGGTTGTTGCTGCCTCTCTTTCCATTTTCTTCTCTTTTCTTCTAATTCTGCACATCTGTTGGCTTCAGAAGTTGCTGCTCCTTCTCGGATGATGGCTTGCCAGAGTTTCCTGTCCTTGGCATTATTTTCCCAATTGTTGATGTCGATGTTACATTTCTTCATGTTGGCTTTTAAGACATCTTTGAATCTCTTCTGTTGTCTGCCTCTTACGTTTGCCTTCTTTAAACTGGGAGTAGAAGATTTGTTTCGGCAGATGATCGTCTTTCTTCTGAACAACATGACCACTCCACCTTAGTAATAGTCCAGAGATTAACACCTTTGTGATTCTGCTTTTCAATTTTGCAAAACTACTCAAAGTTCTTGGCAAAACCTCCTTCCTGCCCTTTCATGTTGTTAGTGTCAACATGGACCATAGCAAATGGAGTCAACCCACTCCATTCAACACATTTTCGGCCACTTTGTTTTAGCCATTGTCTCACCACTTATCTGCAGCCTTTTCATTCTCCTATGTAAAATGTTGATACAGTATGTTTATCTCCTCTGCTTGAAAAAATAATTTATTTGCCTCTTTTTGTTTTTGCTATTTTCACACCTTCCACCAAGCCAAATCAAGTGAAATGTGTTCCACTGCATAAACACCTGGTAGTAAGCAGGAAGCTGCATGGGTGCTAGACTCTCAATACAGCTGCCTCTTGGAACTATTTCCAATGCAAAAAAACAATGGAAATAGCGCGGGCTTTCCTTGCTAGGTATTCTCGTCTGCTAATCTCATGTTAATTGCATCACATTCACTGATATTCATTTACTAACTTTTAAAATCAGGGTTGAACTAAAAATTAGCTTCAAGTTCCACTGGGAATTTTCATAACCACTTTCATTGTTGCTTAGCCACAGACAGCGCAATATAAAAAAAACAAAATACATAAAGCTGTGAAAGTAGTGGGGGGAGGGGGAAATGCGAAATGATAGGAGAAGACCGGAGGGGGTGGGATGAAGCTAAGAGCTGGAAAGGTGATTGGTGAAAGTGATACAGAGCTGGAGAAGGGAAAGAATCATGGGATGGGAGGCCTCGGGAGAAAGAAACTACTTTCAAATCTCTTACTATCTTTCCTTTCAGTTAGTCCTGACGAAGGGTCTCAGCCTGAAACATCGACAGTGCTTCTCCTTATAGATGCTGCCTGGCCTGCTGTGTTCCACCAGCATTTTGTGTGTCTTTCTTTCAACTGTTCAGTTCCTGAGCCAACCAGCAAAATGACCACCTTGTTTACTTTGCACTAAAATTGATTTTTGTCTTGTGTTCTTTCCTGAAAAATTCTATACATGTGTAATTATGTCTAACTTGTGATTGCTGCTTATATCATGCCTAGTGTACCAGTGATACTGCTACAAGTAGGTTGGTCACTTATGCATATGACAATAAATGCAACTCAGTCTGTCTTACATAAGTGACAACACTATTAGAAGAAATTCTCAGGGTCAGTATTTATCTCCACTTTGAAAGGCAGGAATTGATTAGGAATAGCTAGCACTGTTTTGTTTGCAGGAAACACTCAAATTTAATTGATTTTTTGATGTTGCACCTCAGCATAGCAATGAGAGGACTCTAATGCATGTTGCCAACATTGACAAGAGGTCTTTAATCTTTAACAAGGTCCCACATGGTAGGCCGGTCCAAAAGTTCAGAGACCTCTGCCAGATTTTTGAATGGACATTGAACCCATGAACACTACCTCACTACATTTTTTTCTCTTTTTGAACTACTTATGTTAAACTAGATAAGTAGTGCAAAAAATCTATATCGCATACACACACTTCTTCCATGACATATGGCAGTGATATTAAATCTGATTCTAATCTTTCTATTCCATGTACCTGCCCAACTGTTTTAACCTTACAAATTGTTATTGCTGCTGTCTCAAAGAATAAAATCCTAGCTCTTCCAACCTCTCCTGATAATTCAGTCTCTGGAATCCTGGCAAGATCCTTGTAACACACACAAAATGCTGGTGGAACACAGCAGGGCAGGCAACATCTATAGGAAGAAGTACAGTCGACGTTTCGGGCCGAGACACTTCGTCAGGACTAACTGAAAGAAGAGATAGTGAGAGATTTGAAAATAGGGGGGGGGGGGGGAGAGATCCGAAATGATAGGAGAAGACAGGAGGGGGAGGGATGAAGCTAAGAGCTAGAAAGTTGATTGGCAAAGGGGATACAGAGCTGGAGAAGGGAGAGGATCATGGGACGGAAGGCCTAGGGAGAAAGAAAGGGGGAGGAGAGCACCAGAGGGAGATGGAGAGCAGGCAAGGAGTGATTGTGAGAGGGACAAAGAGAAAAGAGAGAGAGAGAGAAAAAAAGGGAAAAATAATAAATAAGGGATGGGGTAAGAAGGGGAGGAGGGGCATTAACAGAAGTTACAGAAATCAATGTTCATACCATCAGATTGGAGGCTACCCAGATGGAATATAAGGTGTTGTTCCTCCAACCTGAGTGTGGCTTCATCTTGACAGTAGAGGAGGCCATGGATTGACATATCAGAATGGGAATGGAACGTGGAATTAAAATGTGTGGCTACTGGGAGATCTTGCTTTCTCTGGCGAACAGAACGTAGATGTTCAGCGAAACGGTCTCCCAGTCTGCGTCGGCTCTCACCAATATACAGAAGGCCTCACCGGGAGCACCAGACACATTATATCACACCAGCCGACTCACAGGTGAAGTGTTGCCTCACCTGGAAGGACTGTCTGGGGCCCTGAATGGTGGTGAGGGAGGAAGTGTAAGGGCAGGTGTAGCACTTGGTCTGCTTACAAGGATAAGTGCCAGGAGGGAGATTGGTGGGAAGGGATGGGGGGTGTTGAATGGACAAGTGAGTCGCGTAGGGAACAATCCCTGCGGAAAGGAGAAAGGGAGTGGGAGGGAAAGATATACTCAGTGGTGGGATCCCGTTGGAGGTAGCGGAAGTTACGGAGAATTATATGTTGGACCCAGAGGCTGGTAGGGGGTAGGCGAGGACAAGGGGAACCCTATCCCTAGTAGGGTGGCGGGAGGATGGAGTGAGAGTAGATGTGCGTGAAATGGGAGAGATGTGTTTGAGAGCAGATTTGATGGTGGAGGAAGGGAAGCCCCTTTCTTTAAAAAAGGAAGACATCTCCTTTGTCTTGGAATGAAAAGTCTCACCCTGAGAGCAGATGCAGCAGAGACGGAGGAATCTCAAGAAGGGGATGGCATTTTTGCAAGAGACAGGGTGGGAAGAGGAATAGTCCAGGTAGCTGTGAGAGTCCATAGGCTTATAGTAGATATCAGTAGATAAGCTGTCTCCAGAGAGAGAGACAGAAAGATCAAGAAAGGGGAGGGAGATGTCGGAAATGGACCAGGTAAATTTGAGGGCAGGGTGAAAGCTGGAGACAAAGTTAATGAAGTCAATGAACTCAGCATGCGTGCAGGAAGCAGCACCAATGCAGTCGTCGATGTAGCAAAGGAAAAGTGGGGGATGGATACCAGTATAGGCTTGGAACATGCTAACAGCAAGGCAGGCATAGCTGGGACCCATACGGTTAGCCCACTGCTACACCTTTAGTTTGGAGGAAGTGGGAGGAGCCAAAGGAGAAATGATTAAGACTAAGGACTAATTCCGCTAGATGGAGGAGAGTGGTGGTAGAGGGGAACTGGTTAGGTCTGGAATCCAAAAAGAAGCAGAGATCTTTGAGACCTTCCTGGAGGTATATAGAACATAGAACAGTACAGCACAGTACAGGTCCTTCGGCCCACAATGTTGTGCCGACCCTCAAACCCTGCCTCCCATATAACCCCCTACCTTAAATTCCTCCATATTCCTGTCTAGTAGTCTCTTAAACTTCACTAGTGTATCTGCCTCCACCACTGACTCAGGCAGTGCATTCCATAAACCAACCACTCTGAGTGAAAAACCTTCCTCTAACATCCACCTTGAACTTCCCTCCCCTTACCTTAAAGCCATGTCCTCTTGTACTGAGCAGTGGTGCCCTGGGGAAGAGGCGCTGGCTGTCCACTCTGTCTGTTCCTCTCAATATCTTGTACACCTCTATCATGTCTCCTCTCATCCTCCTCCTCTCCTAGCTCCCTTAATCTCTGATCATAATCCATACTCTCTAAAGCAGGCAGCATCCTGGTAAATCTCCTCTGTACCCTTTCCAATGCTTCCACATCCTTCCTATAGTGAGGCGACCAGAACTGGACACAATACTCCAAATGTGGCCTAACTAGAGTTTTATAGAGCTGCATCATTACATCGCGTCTCTTAAACGCTATCCCTCGACTTATGAAAGCTAACACCCCATAAGCTTTCTTAACTACCCTATCTACCTGTGAGCCAACTTTCAGGGATCTGTGGACATGTATCCCCAGATCCCTCTGCTCCTCCACACTACCAAGTTATCCTGCCATTTACTTTATACTCTGCCTTGGAGTTTGTCCTTCCAAAGTGTACCACCTCACACTTCTCCGTGTTGAACTCCATCTGCCACTTCTCAGCCCACTTCTGCATCCTATCAATGTCTCTCTGCAATCTTTGACAATCCTCTACACTACCTACAACACCACCAACCTTTGTTTCATCTGCAAACTTGCCAACCCACCCTTCTAACCCCATATCCAGGTCGTTAATAAAAAGCACAAAAAGTAGAGGTCCCAGTTCAGATCCTTGTGGGACACCACCAGTCACAACCCTCCAATCTGAATGTACTCCCTCCACCATGACCCTCTGCCTTCTGCAGTGTTGGGGTTAATTAGTATTGGGGTTAATTCGTGTTGGGGTTAATTCGGGACCGCCATTACAGGTCAGGAGTGGCTCACGTAACGCACATCATGTTAGGAAGCTGGAATGCGAGCGAGGGGGAGCGAAACTGGGGACCCCGCTACACCGAAACTAACAGTGTCACGCGATTCAGTAAACAAAAGAAACAGGTAACTCGTGAGCATATGGCTGCGGGCCAATAAGATGGACACAAGTGCCCGATATTACCTAATATGTAGCGGGGGGTTGTGCTGGGGGGAAAAGGGATATAAATAAGAGCAGATTGTAAGGGGAGGTCGGAATGCGCCTTCTCCAGCGATTCCGTCGATTCGCTGTACCAGTTACGAATTCTGCAATAAACCTAAGTTTTGAAATATTCCGGTGTTGGTTGTCTC
The DNA here is from genome assembly GCF_048418815.1 of Hemitrygon akajei. Classification (NCBI taxonomy): domain Eukaryota; kingdom Metazoa; phylum Chordata; class Chondrichthyes; order Myliobatiformes; family Dasyatidae; genus Hemitrygon; species Hemitrygon akajei. Next base: position 5,808,300 of record NC_133141.1, on the reverse strand, counting down.
TCTTCCTAAACGAACACAGGGCAGAATTTCAAGCCCAACAGCAGGCAAGCCCATTCTGAATCCACCTGGCCAAACTTCCCTGGATCCCATGTCTTCTGACTTTCTGAATAAGCCTACCGTGTGGAACCTTGTCAAATGCCTTACTAAAATCCATGTAGATCACATCCACTGCACTACCCTCATCTTTGTAATCCTTGTAATGCTTTAATGCACTCCTTCCAGTTTAATAATGCCTTTCCTATAGCAAGGGACCAAAACTAAAAACAATACAAGTGTGGCCTCACTAGTATTTTATACAATGCACCATGACCTTCTAACTTTTATACTCAATACCTTGATGAATGCCAGCATTGCATAAGCTTTCTTCACCACTATCAATCTGTGACTCAACTTTCAGGGAACTATGAACACCAAAATCCCAGTGTTTTACAACAACGACAGCACCCTACAGGTTCCCTTGATGTGACTTTCCAAAATGCCACACCTCACACTTAAATGAATTAAACTCCATTTGCTATTTCTTAACCCATTTACTCAGCTGATCAAGAGGACCAGTAATTTTTGATAACCTTCTCCACCCATTTCAGTGTCATCGGTAGACTTACTAATCATGCCTTGTACATTCTCATTCAAATCATTGTTATAGATGACAAAGGAGGGCACCAATACAGGGCAACCCACCAGTCATAGGCTCCAGTCAAAAAAAAACTCAACCTTCCTCAATCATCACTTTGCTTCCTACCATCAAGTCAACCGTGTATGCAGTTGACCAGCACATCCACATCCTGATTTCCATGTAATTTAACCTTTTAGAGCAGCCTATCATGTGGAACCTTATCAAAGGCCTTGCTGAAGTCCACCTTAACAGTGTCTATCACTCTGCCCTCATTGACCTCCTTAGTCACATCTGAACTACAAACCAGTTCTGTCCCTTTCCAAGCTATTTTCAAGCTAATAGAACTACAGTCATTGGTTCCAAAGTGCTGCCCCAGTGTCATCTCAGTCATTTGACTACTCTATTACCCAAGTGCAGGTCAATCTTTGCTGTCTATACATTGCCTGACAAAGTTTTCCCGACTTTAACAAATTCCACCCCACCTAAGCCCTTAGCAGTATGACAGTATCAGTCTATTCTAGTTCAGTTAAATTCTCCTACCACAATGACCCTTTCTTGCATTCCCCACAGCCTCTTCTAATTCCTGTCGAACATTTGGAGACCGATAGTAAAACCCCAACAATGTGATCATACTCTTGCTCCCCAGTTCTACCCATGAAACCTCACTGGATGATCCTTCAGTAATTTCATCTCTGCCATAATGCTCCACTTAATTAAAAATGCAACTCCCCTTCATCCCTTTCTACCACCTCTATCCCACCTAAAATGTCTGTACCTGGAACATTCTGTTCTGTTCCTTCCTTAGCCATGTTTCCATTTTGGCTATAATGTACCATTTCCATAGAGCTTTACACAGCCTGAGTTCACCCACCTTATCTGTCAGGCCTCTTGCATTGAAGTGCAGTTTAATCCAGTAGACTTTCCACACTCCACTCCCTGTTGTGCTCCTGCCCATCTTTATTCAACTTGCTGTCACAGACTTTTTTCTTAATTCCTAACCATTCATTCGCCTCCATTAATTAGGATCACACCCACTGGCAATCTAATTTAAAACCTGCCTTAGTAGCATTAGCAAATCTGCCTCTGGGATAATGACCCCTCTCCAGTCCTGGTACAACCTGACCCTCTTGTGTAGATCACCCTTGCCCCAGAAGAGATCTCAAAAGTACAAAATTCTGTATCGTTCCACCCCTCAGAGTTGTATAAAATTATGAGTGTGATAAATAGGGTAGATAGCAATATGTTTTTTATTACCCATGACAAACATGTACAAGTTTAAGATGAGGATTAGAGGGGCTCTGAAAAAGGGATCTGTTTTTCCATATGGGTGACTGGAGTCTGGAATGCATTGTCTGAAGAGGTGATGAAGTCAGTTACCCTCACAACCTTCATGAAGCATCTAGACAAGTACTTAAAATGCCAAGACAAAGAAAGACATATACTTAATGTGGGCAAGTTAGATTAGTGCTGTTAGGTACAATGGGCAGCATTGATAAAGTGGACCAAAGGACTTGTTTCTGCATTGTACAACTCCATAACTTCATCACCACAAACTTGAACCAACATGCCTGGCATCAATGCTTCATTCTAAGCATCAAAATCTCTTCCTATTACAGTGGTGCTTAGTTTATTAATTTCTGATTCAGGTAGACTTTAATGCCCTACAAGCATACAAGTACATGATGTTATGTGAATACAAGCTTTTATGGATATTAATATAGAAATAGACATTGCAGTAAACCGACTTCATGTTGGAGTAACAAATAAAAGGTTGCAACATGTAACTACTTCTGGCAATCAGTCTATCAGATGCGTGTTTTGAGCAATCTTCAAATCTTTATTGTAACAAAGGCTTACTTTTAATTAATTACCTTGGCAAATGCATCCCGTCCATAGCTGGCTTCTTGATCTGTGTGTTGCTTGTCAATCACATCACGTCCTGTAGCTACAGTGCGATACAACAAAGCCTTTTCTACTGCATCAGCTTTTGTTGACAGCAGTTCTGCAATCACTGACACCAACTTACTGCTTTCGATGAGAGTAGAGTCACCATCCATCATAAACTTCAAATTTCCCTAGTTTTAAAAGCAAATAGGTCAAACCATAAGGAATAATGAAAACAAAACAAAAATAAAATACACAACTTGGCTTTAAGCAGAAGGGCAAAACAAAAAGCAATTTTCATGGTTAATGCACCTTTCCCAGTCCAGAGAGACCAAGATAGAGGAAAATCTGCTGCATGGACAACAGAATCAGCAATAAATTAAACTAGTTAAAATTAGTAGCTTTTTAAAAGTTAAAAATCACACTGCTGAACAACTGAAATTAAAATGAACCCTATAAATACACAGTAAAAACAGCTGAAGCACAGATGAATTACAACATAAACACAAGAGATTCAGCAGATGTTGGAAATCCAGAGGAACACACACAAAATGCTGGAGAAACTCAGCAGTTCAGGCATCAATTATAGAGAGAAATAAACAATTGATGTTTTATTACAAGACCCTTTACTAAGACTGGAAGGGAAGGGGAGAGAAGCCAGAAAAAGAAAGTGGGGGCAGGGAAGGAATACAAGTTGGAAGGTGATAGGTGAGGCTATGCGAGGAAGAAAGTGGTGGGTGGGGGATGGGGGTGATATAGTGAGAATCTGGGAGGTGATACGTGGAAGAGGTAAAGGGCTGAAGAAGGAATCTAACAGGAGAGGACAGCAGACCACAGGAGAAATGAAAGGAGGAGGGGCACTAGAGAGAGATGATGTAAGGCAAGGAGAGGTGGTAAAAGGGAGGCCAGAATGGAGAAAAGAAAGAGAAGGGGGAGGGGAAGAGATTTCCAGAAGTTAGAGAAATCAATGAATTACAATGCTTTGGCTGTGCAATCAGCATGTGAAGAAACATTCAACCTTTGCCTAAAAGTTGTGTCTCGAAGTTTTATTTTCCACAAATGATGCAAACAATTGGAATGGGCATATTGGTTGTAAACCATATTCTGTTCACTTGGAACTAGTAATATGTATCAGCTACTGTGACTGACTGAGGAAGGATACGAGCAACGTAACTGAATGATATTGGGAGATTTTAGTGATGGTTCAGCCATTGACATGCAAAGTTAAATTCTTGTGAAAGAATGGAAGAATAGCTGGCCCTTTATACCTATTCCATCGTTCAAAAATATAATGGGAGATCTTTAACCATAGTGCAAGTTACTGTATATTAACTCCATATTCCCTGATTCCCTCATCAGCACTGCTGTGCCCTTTGCCCTGCAAATTTCTCTTTAACTTATGAAATGTGCTTGGCAAACCATCACATTTCACTTAGCTTCTATTTTTGTCTTAATTTATTCAAGGGATAAGGGCTTTGTGGGCTGAGCCAGCATGCTGCTCTTTCCGTTTGACCTTGAGGTGGTGGTGAGCCTTCTTGGGTCAATACAGTCCTTGAGTTGTGGGTATACCAACAATATTGTTAGGGAGAGTGTTCCAGAATTTTGACCACAGGACAGTGAAGGGATGACAATATATGTCCAAGTCAGGATGGTATGTGACTTGGAGGGCAATTTCAAGATGGTGGTATTCCCATGTTGTTGCTGTCCTCATCTTTCTATTAGAGGTGCTGGGCTTGGAAGATGCTATCGAAGGAGTCTTGGAGAGTTGCACTGCAGTGCATCCTATTGACAAGCAGCTGGCTGCCGTAGTGTGTCAGTGGAAGAGTGAGTAAACAGTTGTGTTGGGTGCCTATCAAGAAGACTGCTAAATCCTGTATGGTGTCAAGCTTTTATAGCATCAGTGAAGCTGCATTAATCAGAACATGTAGAGATCATTCCATCACACTCCTATCTTCAGCACTGTAGACCATAGACAGGCTCTGTGGAGTTAAGCAAGTTATTTGCCGCAGGATTCCTAGCTGACCTGTTCCTAGCTATGTTGTTTATATGACCAATAAACTGGACTGGTCAAAGAACAATGAGGCTGTCTACAAGAAGGGTCAGAGCTGTCTCTATTTCCTGAGGAGACTGAGGTCCTTTAACATCTGCCGGACGATGCTGAGGATGTTCTATGAGGCTGTGGTGGCCAGTGCTATCATGTTTGCTGTTGTGTGCTGGGGCAGCAGGCTGAGGGTAGCAGACACCAACAGAATCAACAAACTCATTCGTAATGCCAGTGATGTTGTGGGGGTGGAACTGGACTCTCTGACGGTGGTGTCTGAAAAGAGGATGCTGTCCAAGTTGCATGCCATCTTGGACAATGTCTCCCATCCACTCCATAATGTACTGGTTAGGCACAGGAGTACATTCAGCCAGAGACTCATTCCACCGAGATGTAACACTGAGCATCATAGGAAGTCAACAACACACACAAAATGCTGGTGGAACACAGCAGGCCAGGCAGCATCAATAGGGAGAAGCACTGTCGACGTTTCGGGGCGAGACCCTTCGTCAGGACTAACTGAAAGGAAAGATAGTAAGAGATTTGAAAGTAGTGGGGGGAGGGGGAAATGCGAAATGATAGAAGAAGACCGGAGGGGGTGGGATGAAGCTAAGAGCTGGAAAGGTGATTGGTGAAAATGATACAGAGCTGGAGAAGGGAAAGGATCATGGGACGGGAGGCCTCAGGAGAAAGAAAGGGGGGGGGGTGGGGACCAGAGGGAGATGGAGAACAGGCAAACAACTAAATATGTCAGGGATGGGGTAAGAAGGGGAGGAGGGGCATTAACAGAAGTTAGAGAAGTCAATGTTCATGCCATCAGGTTGGAGGCTACCCAGCCGGTATATAAGGTGTTGTTCCTCCAACCTGAGTTTGGATTCATTTTGACAACAGAAAGGAGGCCATGGATTGACATATCAGAATGGGAATGGGACGTGGAATTAAAATGTGTGGCCACTGGGAGATCCTGCTTTTTCTGGTGGACCAAGCATAGGTGTTCAGCGAAACGGTCTCCCAGTCTGTGTCAGGTCTCACAAATATATAAAAGGCCACATCGGGAGCACTGGACGCAGTATACCACACCAGCCGACTCACAGGTGAAGTGTCGCCTCACCTGGAAGGACTGTCTGGGGCCCTGAATGGTGGTGAGGGAGGAAGTGTTAGGGCAGGTGTCGCACTTGTTCCGCTTACAAGGATAAGTGCCAGGAGGGAGATCGGTGGGAAGGGATGGGGGGGACGACTGGACAAGGGAGTCGCGTAGGGAGCGATCCCTGCGAAAAGCAGAAGGGGGGGGGGAGGGAAAAATGTGTTTGGTAGTGGGATCCTGTTGGAGGTGGCAGAAGTTACAGAGAATTATACGTTGGACCTGGAGGCTGGTGGGGTGGTAGGTAAGGACAAGGGGAACACTATCCCGAATGGGATGGCGGGTGGATGGGGTGAGGGCAGATGCGCGGGAAATGGGAGAGATGCATTTGAGAGCAGAGTTGATGGTGGACGAAGGGAAGCCCCTTTGTTTAAAAAAGGAAGACATCTCCTTCGTCCTGGAATGAAAAGCCTCATCCTGAGAGCAGATGCGGTGGAGACGGAGGAATTGTGAGAAGGGGATAGCCTTTTTGCAAGAGACAGGGTGGGAAGAGGAATAGTCCAGGTAGCTGTGAGAGTCTGTAGGCTTATAGTAGATATCAGTAGATAGGCCGTCTCCAGAGATGGAGACAGAAAGATCAAGAAAGGGGAGGGAGGGGACGTCACGTGATGACGTAGGATCGAGACGCTGGAACCCAGCTCTCCCGTAAAAAGTTAATAAATTAATGTTTAAGTGAAGAAAAGTTAGTCAATACTTTCTAAAAGTTACTTATAAACTACTCCGGATTGTTTCAAGCTATGCCTCAAAAACAGAAGATGAAGAAAACTAATACCGGGAGCAAGGCCCACGTCTACCAAAGAACCGCGATCTCAGGTACATTATACCACCGGCGATACGGAACAGGAAACTGCAGCAACATTGGCCATTTCTAAAGGAAAAGACCAACGTGAACTGTGCAAACGCGAAGGAAGGAGCATGCGCAAACAGGAGCAACCAGAACTACAAAGCCCAGTTACCACTGCAACTGAAAGTGATAGTGAATCTGAGGGAGAGTCAGATTCTCCGGAAAGATCAGACGAAGAGGGAGATAAAAGTTCTTCTGGAAATATAGAAAAGACTTTGAGGCAAATAATGCGTAAATTAGACACATTAAAAGTAATTAAAAGTAATCAAAAAGTACTCAAAAAAAAGATAAATATGGAGATTATGCTTGATAAAATGACAAAGAGACAGGAAAAAATGGAAAAGCGAATTATGGACTTGGAAACTAAAACGGAAGACATGGTTGAAAGAATGGACAAAATGGAAAATGAAAATACTGCTTGGACATCAGAAAGAAAACAATTTATGGAAAAAATTGATAAGCTTGAAAATTTTAGTAGACGAAATAATATTAAAATTGTTGGATTTAAAGAAGATATAGAAGGAGAAGATCCAATAAATTTTTTTCAAAAATGGATCCCTGAAAAATTGGAAATGGAAAGAGAAATTCCAATTGAGATTGAAAGGGCTCATAGATCCTTAAGGTCAAGACCTCAAGCTGATCAAAATCCACGATCAATTTTGATAAAATGCTTAAGATACCAAGATAAAGAAAAGATCCTGAAGGTGGCTGTCCAAAGTGCCAAAAATAGAAACGGGCCATTGATGATAGAAGGGAAACCAGTTCTTTTTTATCCTGATATAAGTTACAACCTTTTGAAGAGAAAGAAGGAATTTAACCCAGCGAAAAAAGCCTTATGGGAAAAGGGTTATAAATTTACAATGCATCACCCAGCAACACTGATAATTTTTTTGGAGGAGGGAAAAAGATTTTTTTCCGATTATCGAAAATCGGAGGAGTTTGTACAAAAACTTTCATCTATTGACTAATTACACATAGAGGCTTCCAAACATAATGGATTAAAGATGAAGATAGAGTCAACGAACAGAAGTGATGGACATTTATGGATATTATAGAGGAGAAAAGCAAAATTTTAGAAATACTAATTGAGAATAGTATTTTTTTTCTTCTTATATATACACTTTTTTATGTTGCGGGGGGGGCTGGGGAGCTTTGGATCGGTTACTACAGGATTCACGTGTGTAATCATGGCGATTGCCATGACCCGTACAACAGAGGGGGGTAATGTTGTGTTTTTTTTTCACAACATTAGTAGGGGGGTATTTTGTTTTTTTCTTTATATTCTATTTTTCTTCTATCTTTTTGCCTGGATGATTGGTGGGGACACATAGCAACATGGAGATTTTTATAAAGATTTCCCAGGATACCACGAAAGTTGAAAGATTAGGTATTATTATAGATTGGAGTAATATAATTTTAAAAAAATGACTAATCTACTGAATTTTTAAAGTTTTAATGTTAATGGGCTTAATGGGCCGGTAAAAAGAAAAAGAATTTTAACATACATTAAAAAAATGAAAACAGATATAGCTTTTTTACAAGAAACTCATTTAACAGACATAGAACATCAGAAATTAAAAAGAGACTGGGTTGGAAATGTTATTGCAGCTTCATTTAATTCAAAGGCGAGAGGAGTTGCAATTTTGGTTAACAAAAATTTACCAATTAAAATACAAAACGTATTAATTGATTCGGCGGGGAGATATCTACCGTAGATTCCGGATTTTAAGCCGCTACTTTTTTCCCACATTTTGAACAGCTTTGAACTTTGCGGCCAATAATCCGAAGCGGCTAATGCAAGGTTTTTTTCATGCCGCCTCGTAAACATTTTGCCTCGTAACAGTAGACCAATAAAATTGATGAGTAGTTCACAGAGGTCCAATGAAATTGTACGATAAATCAAGCGCACTTTCACAATTAAATTATTGTAAATCAGTCATTTGTACTCACCCTCATCAACATGGAAAACACTCGAAGCATTGTGCTACCTACCCTACTTAGTTTAAACTATATTTGTTTTCTGTACTACATCGCGGGATGCTATGACGACACACCCGGTTTCGCGGTGTCTTGTGGGAAAATGCCGGTTTGCGATAAAACGGAAAGGAGGGGGGAGCGCATTACGCGAGCGGCTTTGGATCCGAGTGAACTCTGCTTTTAAATGCCGTTTGCGATGAAACGGAAAGGAGGGGGGAGCGCATTACGCGAGCGGCTTTGGATCTGAGCGAACTCTGCTTTTAAGTTAAAGGTATCAATAACTTTTCCTGGTAGGCTGCAGTATATATATTTTTTACCAGTCGTTAGGAGATATTGGAATGTTGTTCAGTAAAGAAGTATACGCAACGTATATTTAAAAGTAGCCGCGTTACGGGCACGGTTCGAAAAAAAGCATTTGCAATATGTATTTGTTTTTGTTACCATATGGATTTAATTAAAAGTTAAAAAAATCCTCACGTGTAATATCTTTCTGTGTAAATATCTCATATTACAACGTGGGACACCTGCGGCCAAAAATCCGGTGCGGCCTAAAATCCGGTGCGGCCTTTACATTTAAAAAAATGATTTTATTTCTAAAATTAGAGCCAGCGGCTTAAAATCAGGTGCGCTCTGTAGTCCGGAATCTACGGTAATTATACATTGTCAAATTTTTTCAGAACTATGGACCCTTATGAACATTTATGCACCAAGTGAAAATGATGTAAAATTCATACAGGAGGTCTTTTTGAATTTGGCTAACGCACATGATAAAATATTAATAGGTGGAGATTTTAACTTTTGTCTAGATCCAGTGTTAGATAGATCAACAAAGGTTGTTACAAAATCAAAAGCAGTAAAATTAACTCTATCATTGATGAAAGACTTAAATTTGATTGATATATGGAGAAGAATTAATCCAAAAGAAAGAGATTATTCATTTTATTCAAATAGACATAAAACATATTCAAGGATAGATTTTTTTCTATTATCAATGAATATTCAAGATAGAGTGAAAAATGTGGAATATAAAGCAAGAATATTGTCAGATCATTCTCATTTAATAATGACAATGATAATGACAGATAAAGAGGAATCAAATTATAGGTGGAGATTTAATTCAATATTATTAAAACGTCAAGATTTTTGTGATTTTATGAGAAAACAGATTCAGTTCTTTTTAGATATAAATTCACATTCAGTTGATGATAAATTTATAGTGTGGGAAGCAATGAAGGCATATTTGAGAGGTCAGATAATAAGTTATACTTCTAAAATTAAGAAGGAATATATGATAGAAATAGATCAATTGGAAAAAGAGATTACAAAATTGGAAAAAGAATCCCAAAGAAATATGACAGAAGAAAAACGAAGACAACTTATTAACAAGAAGTTACAATACAATACACTCCAAACATATTGAACAGAAAAAGCAATTATGAGAACTAAACAAAGATATTATGAACTAGGTGAAAGATCACATAAGGTTCTTGCATGGCAGTTAAAAACAGACCAGACTTCTAAAACAATAAATGCAATTCGAACAAGAGTAAATAAAATTACTTATAAACCTTTAGAAATTAATGAAGCTTTTAAGAATTTTTATTCTGAGTTGTATAAATCAGAATCACAAAATGACAATGTCAAGATAGAAAGGTTTTTAATCACAAATAACTCTTCCAAAATTAAATACGGAAGAACAGAAGGGATTAGATATGCCTTTTACATTGAAAGAGGTCGAAGAAGCCCTAGGATCATTTCAAAGTAATAAATCTCCAGGAGAAGATGGTTTTCCGCCTGAATTCTATAAAAAGTTTAAAGATTTATTAATTCCTCCTTTTATGGAGTTAATACACCAAGCGGAAAGAACGCATAAACTTCCAGAATCTTTTTCGACAGCTATTTTAATAGTATTGCCAAAAAAAGATAGAGATCTTTTAAAGCCAACATCATATAGACCTATTTCTTTATTAAACACTGATTATAAAATAATAGCAAAAATCTTATCTAATAGATTATCTAAATGCTTACCAAAATTAGTACATATGGATCAAACAGGATTTATTAAAAATAGACAATCGGCAGATAATGTAACTCGGTTATTTAGTATAATTCATTTAGTACAGAAGAGGGAGGAAATGAGCGTGGCAGTTGCTTTAGATGCAGAAAAAGCATTTGATAGATTGGAATGGGATTTTTTATTTAAGGTATTGGAAAAATATGGATTAGGAGTATCTTTTATAAAATGGATTAAAACCTTAAATACTAATCCCAAAGCTAAAGTAGTGACAAATGGTCAAATTTCAACATCATTTCAGTTAACAAGGTCAACTAGGCAAGGTTGTCCATTATCACCTGCTTTATTTGTGTTGGCGATAGAGCCATTAGCTGAATTGATTAGAATGGACCCAGATATTAAGGGTTTCAGAGTTAATCAGGAAGAATATAAGATTAACTTATTTGCTGATGATGTTCTGCTTTATCTAACAAACCCATTGCACTTGTTGCATAAATTATCCTATAGATTAGAAGAATATGGGAAAATATCAGGTTATAAAATAAATTGGGATAAAAGTGAAATTTTACCTCTTACTAAAGGAGATTATAATCAATGTCGATTAATAACCCAATTTAGATGGCCAGCAAATGGTATAAAATATTTAGGTATAAGAGTTGATAATGACATAAAGAACTTATACAAATTAAATTATTTACCACTATTGAAAAAAATTCAAGAAGATCTTGATAAATGGATGGTATTATCAATAACATTAGTAGGTAGAGTAAATACCATAAAAATGAATATATTCCCTAGATTACAATACTTATTTCAATCACTACCAATACAATTACCCCAGAAGTTTTTTCAAGAGCTAAATAAATATGTGAGGAAGTTTCTTTGGAAAGGTAAGATGTCAAGAATATCGTTGGAAAAATTGACATGGAAATTTGAGCTAGGAGGGTTACAACTTCCAAATTTTAAGAATTATTATAAAGCAAATCAACTTAGATTTATTGCATCTTTTTTTGAGAAAGATAAACCGGCATGGATTAGAATAGAACTAGATAAAATAGGAGAAAACGTACCAGAAGATTTTATATATAAATGGGAATCTAAATGGATACGGGAAAAGAAAGAATCTCCTATATTAAAACATTTGATTGACTTATGGAATAAGATAAATGTTGACGATGAGACTAAGAAATCCTTATTAGCAAAGAGATCTTTAATTCAAAATAGACTTATTCCTTTTACAATGGATAATCAACTTTGATATAACTGGTTTCAAAAAGGGATTAGATATATAGGAGATTGTTTTGAAGGAGGTATATTAATGTCATTCGATCAATTAAAGAATAAATATAAAGTATCAAACAACACTCTTTTTTGTTACTTTCAACTAAGGGCTTATTTAAGAGAAAAATTAGGTCAAACAATGTTATTACCGAAATCCAATGAAATAGAAACTTTAATTCAAAAAGGAAAGTTTAAAAAATTTATCTCTTGTATGTATAATTTGATTCAAAAACAGGCAATTAAACAAGGAGTCCATAAGTCAAGACAAAAATGGGAAAGTGACTTGAATATTAAAATTGAAGAAAAAATTGGTCAAGACTATGTCTTGAGAGTATGACAAATACAATAAACGTCCGATTAAGATTAGTGCAATACAATTTTTTATATCAATTATATATTACACCACAAAAAATAAATAAATTAAACCCAAATTTATCTCATCAGTGTTTCCGATGTAACCAAGAAATTGGTACTTTTTTACATTCTACTTGGTCTTGTTCTAAAATTCAACCTTTTTGGACAAATTTAAGAGTTTTATTGGAACAAATTATTGGAATACAACTTCCACATAATCCAATATTACTTTTACCAGGTGATACTGAAGGGATAAAACCGATATCCAAATTGAATAAATATCAGAAAGAATTTATAAAAAATTGCATTGGCAGTAGCCAAAAAGGCTATTGCAGTTACTTGGAAATCGGATACATATTTAAGTATAGATCGTTGGAAGAAAGAAATTTATGGCTGTATTCCACTTGAAAAAATTACTTATAATTTAAGAGATAAATATGAAACATTTTTGAAAATTTGGCGCCCTTATTTACAAAAGATAGGATTAAATATATAGGTGCTCCGAAGATGAAATAATTGGTTACTTGGGGAAGGAAATAAATATATATATTAAAGTTATTACGAACTCCATGGAGCATGTGGGGATCTTCCAATATCCAGGCATTCCTTTTTTTTTCTTTCTTTCTTTCTTCTTTTTTTCTATAGGGATGTTGGGGGGGGGGGGTTAAGGGGAGGGGGGATGGGTAACACATATTTTCTTTTTCACACATTTTTATTCTGTAACTATTTGAAAACACAATAAAAAAAAGTTTTAAAAAAAAAGAAAGGGGAGGGAGGTGTTGGAAATGGACCAGGTAAATTTGAGGGCAGGGTGAAAGTTGGAGGCAAAGTTAATGAAGTTGACGAGCTCAGCATGTGTGCAAGAGGCAGCGCCAATGCAGTCGTCGATGTAGCGAAGGAAAAACCGGTATAGACTTGGAACATGGACTGTTCCACAAAGCCAACAAAAAGGCAGGCATAACTGGGACCCATACGGGTGCCCATGGCTACACCCTTGGTTTGGAGGATGTGGGAGGAGCCAAAGGAGAAATTATTGAGAGTAAGAACTAATTCCGCTAGACGGAGGAGAGTGGTGGTAGAGGAGAATTGATTAGGTCTGGAATCCAAAAAAAAGTGAAGAGCTTTGAGACCATCTCGGTGGGGGATGGAGGTATATAGGGACTGGACGTCCATGCTGAAAATAAGACGGTGGGGGCCAGGGAACTTAAAATCATAGGAAGTCATTCCTACCTGTGGCCATCAAACTTTACAAGTCCTCCCTCGGAGTGTCAGACACCCTGAGCCAATAGGCTGGTCCTGGACTTATTTCCACTTGGCATGATTAACTTATTTTTATTTAATTACTTATGGTTTTATGTTGCTATATTTCTTCACTATTCTTGGTTGGTGTGGCTGTAACAAAACCCAATTTCCCTCGGGATCAATAAAGTATATCTGTCTGTCTGACTATTTCATTTCAATTTCTGATCAGTGGTAACCCCCAGTATATTGACAGTGGGAGATAATGTCACTGAATACCTGGGGAGAATAGCTGGATTTTCTCTTGCTGGATATTGCCTGGAATTTATGTGGCATCAATGTTACTTGCCAACTATAAGTACAGACCTGGATGTTGTCCAGGTCCTGCTATGATGGTATTGAGTTTGCTGACTGAAATCCTAAACTGAAACAAAGACCATAAGCCCTATTAGATATAAATAGCCACGAGTACCTTCACTAAAGGGAAATTATACTGTAGCTGCCCAATCTTCAAAGACAAATTTACTTCCCTGTTTATTCCCACCACTATTTCAGCAGTGTGTCACTGCCCTCCCTACCAAGAAGATACTGCTCGCTAACAAAGTAGTTTAAACACCATTCATTTATTTTCAGTGAGATGCATTTAAATCCAAACAATGCTCTTAAGACAGATTTAAAACTCAGAGGATTTCTATCTTAAACATTTTCAAATTACAAACCATTTTCTAAAACTCAATGAATTTCCAAAACAGAAATATTACTCTTATAAAGTAAAAAAAAGACATACCAATAATGTAGAATCCAAAGCCGGGTGTTTTTTATATATAAATATTTATTTATATTTGAAATTGCTCATTTTATTGCTTTCTGCACTCTGGTTGATCTTTCACTGATCCTGTTATAGTTACACTTCTATAGATTTGCTGAGTATGCCCACAGGAAAATAAATCTCAGGGTTGTACATGGTGATGTATGTATTTTGATAATATGTTTTACTTTGAAGTTTGTTATGCTCTTATCACTATTCTTAATTTTCTTCAACTACTCTCAACAAACCTGAACTACTCTCTACATTTGTACCCTTTTTCTACTACTTGGGTGACTTCACATGTATATATTTCCTCAGATACTCTTTTAACACGAATAGTCCAAAAGCATTTTGGAGAAAGAGATCTCACCTTAATGTTCACAGTGCACGATTAAAATGTAAGGCTAACTTCCTTAAGTACACAACTCTTTCAACTATAAACATATCAAATATTTGATGTCAAGTTATACCATCCATCTGATTCTACAAGCTTCCTTGATCTAAGCAACTTAGAGTCAAGCTAGTTTGCTTGAAGCAAGCTAAATTAAACAACCCATTGTCTTATGCTGCATTCAAGTAGCAATAAACCATGTGCAGTGAGCTAAATCTTACTTTGCACAGAGCATCTACTATCTAGAGCTTGCTTGCAAAGCTGTTCTACAGATAATTATTTTAACTTCAAGCTGATTACTGCTTGCTATTTACATTTTAAGAACTGTATTTACAGCCAGAAGCCAAACAACTGTTAGTTTCTGTACTTACAATTGTTTGCAATCTTACAAGCGGTAGTTGCTGTGTTTAGAAAGCAAGGGTAGCAAATAATCAAGAGGCCTACTCGCCAGGAGAGAATATTCATCAAACTACGGCAGTTGTTTGTGAATTGCTTCATTATCTGACTCAGCAACTGACATACTTGAAAGAATTTGGCATGCTTTCCTTCATTAGCCATGGTACTGAGTACAAGAAGTGGTATGTAATATTATAATTGAACATCATGGCTTGACTGCAATACTTGGAAGCATTGGGTACAGTTTGAGTTGCCATGCTTCAGAAAGAATGTGAATAAGCTAGAGAGGGTACAGATAAGCTTCACAAGCTGTTGAAAGTACTAGAGGGCTTGAATTCTAAGGAGACATTGGATAGACTAGGGCTAATTTCTCTAGATTGGAAGAGATTGAAGCAACCATCTTGAGGTTCATTAAATTAGAAGAGGCACAGACAGGGAAGATAGTCACAGTTCCAACTACTATCCCCATTGTCGGGAAATCCAAAACAGGGGGCATTGGGCACATGGAATGAGCTGCCAGAGGTAGTAGAGGCAGGAATGATTATTTCATTTAATAAAACATTTGGACAGGTACATGGAGAGGAAAGAGGTGAGATGGAGATAGGCCAAACACAGGAAACTGAGATTAGCTTATATAGGCACCTTGATCATCATAGAGGGGTTGGGCTGCCTCCATACTATATAACTATGAATTGATAATTTGATGCAGACTGTGAGGTGGTCACTCCTACTGCTACCGTCACGGACAGATGCATCTGTGACAGAGACTGGTAAAGACAAGATTATGCAGATTTTCATCACATAGATCATTGGGTCTGCAACAGGAAGCAAAGGAACCAGTCTAGCAGCAATATCCATAAACAGTCAGCTACCTTGGTCAGTACTGGTGCTACCGAGAGACTCAGAGATACTGAAGTCCCTAACCAAGGTTATGTTCAACAATCTTGGTCATTCTCAGTGCTTCTTCCAAGTGGCGTTCTATGTGGACTGGCATCGATTGATTGGCTGAAGGGTACAGTATGTTTTCTCGTCTAAATTTAAACCTGATGCCATGCCTTATTAAGACACTAGTAACATTAAACCGTTGGACTATGCATAAATTACATACAGTATTTTCACTATATAATGAATCAAAGTACAACTTCCCCAAAACTCTGGATATTGTATTCATTTGATACTTCCTTGTATTATTACTGCTTTAACACCAAATACCTTAATGCTTTTTTTCTGAAGTAAATCCACCAACAAGCAACAACTTACTTACAGAATTCAATTTTGAACCTCACTGAAAATCTTATATAGCAAGCCTTGATATTTGCATACTCATTATATATTTACAATCCATGGTTTGTTTCTAAAATTAGTTGGTGTGGTGCAACATGATTTAAATAAGCCCATGTGTCAGAAATGAACACGTCCAAATTGTGGCATTGCTTCTGTGTTCGATTTCAAGGCACCAACATCAAAGCTACGTATAATAACTTCTAAATTACATAAGTAAAACAAGCTATTCCTCCTCCTCTAATAACTTGTGCATAGATTTCTGTTAAATTGAAAATATAAACACTTCACTGATAACCCCCACAGCTACTTCATTACCTTTTGCAGGTGGACCTAACTGTGTGAAAGACAAAGTAAAGGAAAATATTTATAAAGCATCTTTAAGAAATGAAATATTCCAAATGCATTTTTGAAATGTACACTTGTTTACATTTGAATACACTGTCATGGATAATATATTAATCTGAAGCTCAGTTTACTCTTGAGGATGAACACAAAAGATACCATGGCTTAACCACACAGAAGTATTCACAGTTTCTAACTGGTGTTCCAAATAATATTTATTCTTCAATCAATATTACTAAGAGAATTTTAAAACAATCTACATTTCAAATATAATTTATTGTACAAGATACCTTGCAACATGTTATTGAAATAGCTGAAGATCATTGGGCCTAGGGTAATGACCTGAGGAAAAGTTGTGGTAATGTTACGAGGCCAGGATGAGCAACTTTTAAAAACCCAGAAACATCTTCCTTTGTGCAAGGCATGATTCCAACCATTGCAACGTTTTCTTTTTAAGAAAATTTATCAAGACTCCTTGTTGCCACATTTGGTCAAATGCTGCTTTGGTATCAAGGCAGTCCATATACTCTGGATAAAAAGACTTCTTCCAAGTGCTTTTATCTAATATTATTGCCCCAGGATTTGATTCCTCCAAAACCAGAATTATAATCTGTGCTTACACTACTAAACCTCTTTACATATCAAACCTTTATCCAGACTCTTATTTTTTCTGGAAGAAAAATCTCTTCTGTTTTATCTTTCTGCTGTTAGTTTTTCTTTTCTGGTAGCATTCATGTAAATGTTCTATCTTTTCTATAAAGTTCTTGCCTATTCATATGCATTTGCAAACTTACAAAAAAAAGTTTGTCCAGTATTTCAAGTAGATAAGATTAAGATCGTAACTCATGGTTTCCTGAGAATTCTTCATAATTATTTTTACAATTCTTCATCTCTGAGAGGTGGAAACCAATTTTAGTCAAAATTATATCAAGCCTTCCTTTTCCTGCAGATATATAAATATAATTCCTTAGCTACAGAGCAATTCATTATCAAGCATAGTTCCATTCTTCAGCACTATACTTCCCAGAGATCCTCTCCATTTTGCCTTTATGTACTTTTATAAAGCTGATTAAAATTGAAGAACTTTTCCATAAACAAGAAAAATTAATAATGTATTTTAATTGGTTTGTCAGATTTAAAAAGCTACAGTGAAGACATTCAGTAGAAGATTAGTTCAACTTAACCAGTAAAATGCCAAGTGGTAAAAATTTTATTTATTGTAGTGGTTTATTAAATACTAAATTTCGAGCAAGTCTTACAAGCTTAAAGTTGTAGAATCTCTGTGACAGCACAAAAACAGGCTCTTCAGCACACTCTGTCAATTCCAATCAATATACAAGTGCCAAATCCGGGGGGGCGGGGGGGGGAAGCAATTGAAAACTACCTGATCGGCAGCTTGATACAAGCTGAAAAAACTAGATTGAGGCCACTTATTGAGCTATGTACTGCAACTTTTTACTTCTATCAAATTTGCAGTAAATGTGAGTGTCTGTCTAGATGCAACCTTTTGGAAGGATTTTTTTTATTTAAATCGTTCTTGATTGCAAATACTGGTAGTTCAGTATTATAATGCTCATCTCAAGTTCCACAAAAATATTAAACATCAAATGCATTCTAGAATCAAATATTGGCAATTAACAGAGGGAATGGCAATGATTCAGTCACTTTTTCTGTTGCCATTCTTTCTGTTTCTGGCCCTTTACCACAGTGACCAGAATCATTGAGCTCAACTTGCAGACTGTGATAGATTTTCATCCTACCAAACATTAAGAAACGTAGAATCAAAAGCAGTAAATATAAAGTGGAAACAAATTATGGAATTGAACTCTTGTTACATTATTAATACCATAATTTTGCTAATTTAAGTTAATTTTGGGCTGGATAAGCCTAAGAAAAGCTAATTCAGCAAGTGTGTGGCTGAGGCTTGTTCTGATCTTGCCAAATGATGTGTTTTATGTCCAGAAGTCATTGCACTATGCAAAAAGTTTTAAGTCTGCTTCACCAAGAAAGTTGCTACTGGAAGATGTGCCAAATTGAAATGCACAGTTAGTGAATAGGTGAACAGTGAGCTGCCTAGAAGTTGTCGACTATCAACGCACAGAAATAAACACATACTGGGATCAAGTAAAGCAACAGCTTTGCATTTAAAGGACCTGACAGAATAATAAAATGGAGCTTATGAATGATGTACTGTGCTTAGCTTTTTGACGTTGGCACTGTTTTGCTTTGGGCATTTCAATGCAATAATATAGGATGGTTACAAAATTTCAGTTTTAAATGTTAGAAATATTCAATATCAGAATTATGGAGTGAAAAGAATTTCTAAAATACTTTTTGTTAGACTTATTACTGAATCAGAAAAGCACACACAAAATGCTGGAGGAACTCAGCAGGCCAGGCAGCATCCATGGAAAAGAATACAGTCGATGTTTCAGGCCGAAACCGTTCGGCAGGACTGGAGGAAAAAAAAGTTGAGTGGATTTAAAAGGTTGGGTGAGAAAGAAACACCAGGTGATGGATGAAACCTGAGGGAGAGGGATGAAGTAAAGAGCTGGGAAATTGATTGTTGAAAGAGACAGAAGGTCATGGAAGAAAGAAAAAGTGGGGGGGGGGGGGGAGGAGCATCAGAGGGAGGTGATGGGCAGGCAAGGAAATAAAGTGAGGAAGGGAAAAGGGGATGGGAAACGGTGAAGGGCGGGTGGGGGGGGGGGGGGAGGGCATTACCGGAAGACAGACAGACATACTTTATTGATCCTGAGGGAAGTTTGAGTAATCAATGTTCATGCCATCAGGTTTCGAGGCTACCCAAACCAAATACAAGGTTTTGTTCCTCCAGCCTAAGTGTAGCCTCATGAGGACAGTGGAGGAGGCCATGAATGGACATATCAGAACTGGAATGGGAAGTGGAATTAAATTAATTGGGTGGCCACTGGGAAATCCCACTTGTTCTGGTGGACGAAGTGTAGATGCTCAGTGAAGTGGTACCCCAATCTATGTTGGGTCTCACCAATATACAGAAGGCCACACCGGGAGCACCGAACACAGTAAATGACCCCAACAGACTCACAGGTTAGGTGTTGCCTCACCTGGAAGGACTGCTTGGGGCCGTGAATGGTAGTGAGGGAGAAGGTGTAGCACTTGTTCCGCTTGCAAGGATAAGCGCCAGGAGGGAGATCAGTAGGGAGGGACAAATGGAAAAGGGAGTTGTGCAGGGAGCAATCCCTGTGAAAAGCAGAAAGTGGGGTGGGGGGGGGGGGGAAGAACATGTGCTTGGTGGCGGGACCCTGTTGGAGGTGGTGGAAGTTTGGAAGAATTATGTGCTGGACGCGGAGACTGGTGGGGTGGTAGGTGAGGACAAGAGGAACACTTTCCCTGGTAGGGTGGTGAGAGAATGGGGTAATTCTTCTGAGTCATTATTCGGAATCAGAATAACGGTTATTCACACACAAAGCCATTAGATGGCAGTGTATGGTAGATAATGAGCAAGTTGAACCTCAATTGCAAAAACAATGCAACCCAAAACCAAAAATTTAGAGCTTCATGTTATTCAAATACTTATCAAATTCACACGTTTTTTTCTTCGATACTCTTCCTGAAAATGCATGTACTTTTGTATTTTAGAATACCAACACAGAATTACAAAGCACAGAAGCCAGATATTTTAATCTAATCAGTCCATACCAGGTTCATTCTGCTTTCAAATCTGCTCTTACTTTCTTGCCTCAATTATTCCACTCTCTTCCATTCCCTTCCCCTCCTTAATTAATGCTTAAGTCTTAAATCATAAGAAACTCCATTCACCTTATGATAGCTGATCACGTCATCTTGATAGATGTAAAACTTCAGTTTTGAAATAGAAACGTAGAAAATAGGTACAGGAGTAGGCCATTCGGCCCTTCGAGCCTGCACCGCCATTCAGTATGATCATGGCTGATCATCCAACTCAGAACCCAGTACCTGCTTTCTCTCCATACCCCCCATCCCTTTAGCCACAAGGGCCATATCTAACTTCCTCTTAAATAATAGCCAATGAACTGGCCTCAACTGTTTCCTGTGGCAGAGAATTCCACAGATTCACCACTCTCTGTGTGAAGAAGTTTTTCCTCATCTCGGTCCTAAAAGGCTTCCCCTTTATCCTTAAACTGTGACCCCTCGTTCTCGACTTCCCCAACATCGGAAACAATCTTCCTGCATCTAACCTGTCCAATCCCTTCAGAATTTTATACGTTTCAATAAGATCCCCCCTCAATCTTCTAAATTCCAGTGAGTATAAGCCTAGTCGATCCAGTCTTTCTTCATATGAAAGTCCTGCCATCCCAGGGATCAATCTGGTGAACCTTCTCTGTACTCCCTCTATGGCAAGAATGTCTTTCCTCAGATTAGGGGACCAAAACTGCACACAATATTCTAGGTGCAGTCTCACCAAGGCCTTGTACAACTGCAGTAGAACCTCCCTGCTCCTGTACTCAAATCCTTTTGCTATGAATGCCAATATACCATTTGCCTTTTTCACCGCCTGCTGTACCTGCATGCCCACCTTCAATGACTGGTGTATATTGACACCCAGGTCTCGTTGCATCTCCCGTTTTCCTAATTGGCCACCGTTCAGATAATAATCTGTTTTCCTGTTCTTGCAATCAAAGTGGATAACCTCACATTTATCCACATTAAATTGCATCTGCCATGAATTTGCCCACTCACCTAACCTATCCAAGTCACCCTGCATCCTCTTTGCATCCTCCTCACAGCTAACACCGCCGCCCAGCTTCGTGTTATCCGCAAACTTGGAGATGCTGCATTTAATTCCCTCGTCTAAATCATTAATATATATTGTAAACAACTGGGGTCCCAGCACTGAGCCTTGCGGTACCCCACTAGTCACTGCCTGCCATTCTGAAAAGGTCCCGTTTACTCCCACTCTTTGCTTTCTGTCTGCCAACCAATTCTCTATCCACATCAATACCATACCCCCAATACTGTGTGCTTTAAGTTTGCACACTAATCTCCTGTGTGGGACCTTGTCAAAAGCCTTTTGAAAATCTAAATATACCACATCCACTGGCTCTCCCCTATCCACTCTACTAGTTACATCTTCAAAAAATTCTATAAGATTTGTCAGACATGATTTTCCTTTCACAAATCCATGCTGACTTTATCCGATGATTTCACCCCTTTCCAAATGTGCTGTTATCACATCTTTGATAACCGACTCTAGCATTTTCCCCACCACCGATGTCAGACTAACCGGTCTATAATTCCCCGGTTTCTCTCTCCCTCCTTTTTTAAAAAGTGGGGTTACATTAGCCACCCTCCAATCTTTATTTTTCTTTCAAATCCCTCATTGCCTTGATCCTTATATCTGCATCTCCCGTCTCTTTAATATGCTGAGAGATCTTTGCTCCAACAATTCTGGTCTCTTGCTCCACTACTGGTTACAGTGCTTTCAGTCTTCTAGCACCAATATTCTGAAGTTCTCTTCCTAGACTACTCTGAGACATTTTTAATACCTGACACTACTGTGTTGAAATTCATTTACCATAGATATTCTCAATCTGCTAAATTGATCTGCAATCTCCTGTAATTTGTTGCAGTTCTCATCAGTATTAACTAACACATCAATCAGGTGTAATCAACAAATTTTACTTTTTATTCCAGACTCAAGTAGTTAAAAGTCATGAACAGCAATGGCCTCAGCATCAATTATTCTGCTTCTTAGAAAAAAAACCGTTATCCAAAAGCAAAATACCCTAACCCTAACACTTAAATAAAATGCTGAAAATATTTAGGTCAAGCAGACTGTGAGGACAGAAAAGCAAAGTTAACACTTCAGTCTGCTGATCCTTCCTCACAGAAGCAACATGACCAGTTGAGTGCTTCTAACACTTTTGGCTTATTTTAGAATGGTCTGTTATCCATGATTGTTTTCTTGGTCTGCAACAAATCCTGGTCCAACCATTTACTAATGGCACATGAAAAGGTTTCAGAAAATCTTGGTTGATCAGAAACATCTTTTTAGCCACATCTACTCTTAATTGTCTTTGCAAAATACTCAGTCAACCAAACAAAGTTTGCATTTAATATTGATTTCATCTATTTTTCAGTTAGCTGCACTTAATAAAAGAGATTCCATTACTTATCCTAATTGATTATAAATTTTTGAGTTTATATCAATTACCCAAAATGGACCTACCAGGTGCAGAATAGTAGCAAGGATTTTGTGAACTGTCTGCATCTCTTCTGCTGTGAATCCAATCACTTTCATTGCATCTGCAACAGCCTTAAAGTCAGCAGCATCATTTATGGCAGACTGTGTAAAAATAATTCAAAAATTAAACAAATTATTTTATTTACATAGAAAGTAAAGTTCATTTAATAGATGGCACAGTAGTCTGTATATTGATAAAGTTGGGGAAATTCTTCCAATAGTCTTGCCTATATATTAATAAACTATCGTTGGTTTCTTCAAATAAAATTAGTTTAGTATGTAAATTATTCAGTAGACAACAAAGGCTTAATTGGCCATCATAAATTGGTGAGCAAAGTGTTGGAATCTGCAGGGAATTGATGGGATTGGGAGGAAAAATGAGATTTATTTGAGTAAGTTCACAATGTTCAGTGCAGACTGTTTCCATGTCTGAGATTCTCACCTCAATTGTCACTCAAATAGAGACTTTTTTACATTCTTCTTTACACATACAAAATGGTTTGCATATTTTTATTTTCTTGCTGGAAGCTTACCTTGACTACTCCTCCACCTTTGATGAAATTGTAGGCAGTAGGGTTTTTCTCAATATGCAAAGATTGCAGCAACTTTTCAGGTCCTCCCAAGAGTAACTAAAATATAAATACATCACTTTCAAATCACTGTACATATGTTAAAACTAGGGGAAAATCCATCCCGTGGTAGCACAGTGGCATCAACTGGCACAATGACCCAAGTTCAATCCTTTCCTTGGACATCATTGGTGTAGGTTTCCTCCCATATCTCAAAGACATTCACTGATAGATTAATTGGCCACTGTATCCTCCCCAGTGTGTAGGTGAGCAGAAAAATCTTGGGGTTGGGTCAGGGCAGGGAGTGGAGGGATTAGTGCTGGTCAGAATGTGTGGAGACTGAAAATGAGATTAACATGCAATTAATGTAAATTGGTGCTTGATGGTCAATACAGACTTGATGAAGCAAAGGACCTCTTTCCACAGTATTCGCTCTCTAAAATTTCCAGTCTGCATTTGGAAATCAGCCTATCCATTTAAACTTCTGTATTTTTCAGCTTTCATTGTTTCATTCTGGGTTAAACACTAAGCTGGTGTTGGTTTCTGCTATTTCTCAAAGTTAATGACAAAATTAAGCTTGGTAAATTCATTAAAGCCTTTTGACAAACCAAGATTATCAGAGGTTAATAACATTTGCATGGATCTCACATAGTATAAGAGCTTTGATCTAATTTCTGTGGAACCTTAACCATTGACTGGAGATCTTAAGTTTCATAGCTCTATTTACCACTTGGCCAGTTTGCAAACCAAGCTATCAAAGTAGTAACTGGAGCTATGAAACTGAAGACCTCAGGATTTGCTCTTGAGTCTGTGGTGAATCTCATTCACAGTACAACTGTAATCCAAATGGTTAAAATCACTTTCCAGCAGAGGGATGAGGAATTGAATTGAATTGACCTTATTGCTTATACCCTTCACATGCACGAGTAAAAATCTTTATGTTACATCTCAAATGTGCAATGTGCAATTTATAGTAATTTGTAATAAATAGTATGTACAGCAGGTTCGTCAATATAACATAGAAATACAACTGTATCAGCGTGAATTAATCAGTCTGATAGCCTGGTGGAAGAAGCTGTCCCAGAGCCTGTTGGTCCTGGCTCTTATGCTGCTGTACCGTTTCCTGGATGGTAACAGCTGGAACAGTTTGTGGTTGGGTGACTTGGGTCCCCAATGATCCTTCGGATCGTTTTTTTCACATCTGTCTTTGTAAATGTCCTGAATAGTGGGGAGTTCGCATCTACAAATACGCTGGGCTGTCCACACCATTCTCTTCAGTATCCTGTGATTGAGGGAAGTACAGTTCTAAAACCAGGCAGTGATGCAGTCAGTCAGGATGCTCTCAATTGTGCCCCTATAGGAAGTTCTAGTATTTGGGGGCCCATACCAAACTTCTTCAACCATCTGAGGTAAAAGGGGTGCTACTGTGTTTTTTTCACCATACAGCCAGTATGTACAGACCATGTGAGATCCTCAGTAATGTGTATGCTGAGGAACTTAAAGTTGTTCACCCTCTTAACCTCAGATCCATTGATGTCAATACTGTTTAGCCTGTCTTCATTCCTCCAGTAATCCATAACCTGCTCCTTTGTTTTTGCGACGTTGAAGAAGAGTTGTTGTGCTGCCTTTATGGCAGTTATTTAGTTTATAATATTTTCGCTTAGTAATTCGTTTGTTAGCATTTTCTAGTTAAAGTTAGGATTGTTTAAGTAAATTCATTTGTCTGTAATATATCGCGGCTGCGATGACGTCACATCTGGTTTTGCCGCATCTTGTGGGAAAATACCGGTTTGGGATAAACGCAAGGGTGGGGGGCGCTCACATGTGGCGCCACAGCGCGAGCAGTTTTCTCTCTACGCACCAAAGACACAGTGAAAGCAACGCTTTTTCACCATACGTTAATGTGAAGAGTGAACAGTAAATGGTTAATCTTACTGCGACCTTGTTTTCACTGACTACGGTTTAACTCGACGTTTAATTCAGGTTCGTTACACCCGAGCGAGAACGTTACAGTGAAAAAGCAGCATTATCAGGTGTTTCAAGTGCAGCAATGACAACTCGGTCCAGCATCAAGTCGTTGCCAAAGTCGTTGCCATCCTGCGACAGGGGCAGTAGGGCATCAAGTAAGGCCATCCAAGCAAGAGCTAAAGCAGAAGCCGCCAATGTGCGAGCGCGCTTTGCCAAACAAGTAGAAATAAAAATGGAAGCGGCTGCCAGAGAAGCCGAAAACCAGAAGGAAGAGGCTGCCAGAGAAGCCGAAAACAAGAGGAAAAAGGCTGCCAGAGAAGCCGAAAACGAGTTGGAAAGAAAAAGGGTAGAGGCAAAGTTAGAAGTGCTGAAGCTAGAACGAGAAGCAGCAGCTGCCAGGGTGGAAGCAGAGTTAAGAGAAGATGCTGAAGAAATGCATGATCCGGTTGACGGAAAATCTACTTCAGAAAAGATCAGATTGGAACGCACAAGCGACTATGTCCAATCTCAAATAGAATGGAAGACTTGTTCTTCCTCTCCATACTTATTTGATAACGTCCCACTTCACGAGGAGTCTCAGAGAGGCCCGACTGCATCACATCCATCCAAGGAAGACAATTTAGCCTCGCAACCCCGCAATGAATCCAGGAATGGAAGGGCTCACGACAAGTACTTCTCGACACCAAACTTACCAGATTTGGGGAGAAGAGAGGCAAAGACCGAGTCCAGAACAGCAAATTCCATAACAGATGTACGCCCCCAGTCGTATACCCGCAGACATGTTTCCTCAGCCCGCATGCCACTTGCAGTCGAACCCGTAGCATGGTATTTGGCACAACGGGATCTTGTCACTTCAGGACTATACCAGTTCGACGGTAAACCTGAAAATTACCGTGCATGGCACTCCACATTCACCAACGCTATCAACGGAATCCAGCTCAGAGCAACCCAGAAGTTGGATCTTATGGCGAAATGGCTGGGAAAAGAATCATGCGAACAGGTGAGACGCATACGTTCAGTGTACATCAACAAACCCGAGCTAGCATTGAAGAAAGCATGGGAGAGACTTCAGGAGGGCTATGGGGCCCCCGAAATTATTGAAGTGGCGCTATGCCAACATTTGGGAAATTTTCCTAAGGTGTCAGCCAAGGACCACACTAAGCTAAGAGAATTCGGAGATTTACTCATGGAGATTCAAGGCGCCAAAGAAGATGGCTACTCAGCTGGTCTAGTATACCTAGACACTCCAACTGGGATTAGACAAATCGTGGACAAACTTCCATTTGGGCTGCAGGACAGGTGGTTGTCTGTTGCCTCAGAGTACAAGGAAGATCACAGAGGTCGATTTCCTCCCTTTGAGTATTTCACTAGGTTTGTGTGCAAGGAGGCGAAGAAGCGAAATGATCCTAGCCTCATAGGTCCAGGAAGCAGTACAATTTACACCAAGCCAGATAAATCCTCTTCGAATAATTTCAACATTAATAAACCAGTCTCAGCGCTTAAGACTGAAGTCTTTACAACTAACAACGACCCTAGCAAGAATTGTCCATTGCATAACAAACCCCACCCCCTCAAAAGATGCAGAACGTTTAGGGAAAAACCCCTTGAAGAGAGGAAGGCCCTTCTCAAGGAGAAAAGAATATGTTTTAAATGCTGTTCCTCGACCTCTCACTGTGCTAGAGAGTGTACGATCGCCGAGAAGTGCCCGGAATGTAATAGCACTAATCACGACGGGGCCATGCATCCCGGCCCGTTACCGCGAACCGACAACGCTCCTTCACCCCCACAACAGGACGGCGGGGAGGAAGAAGCTCACTCCAGGACAACTGTTGTCAGCTCGAGCTGTACAGAAGTTTGCGGTCAAGCTCAGGCAAGCCGTTCTTGTTCAAAGATCTGTCTCACTAAGGTGTACCCTAAGGGAGCCAAAGACAAGGCCATCAAAGCCTACGTAATTCTGGATGATCAGAGCAATCGCTCGCTAGTCAGTCCAGAGTTCTTTAACTCGTTCAACATTGAGAGTGAGCAGTTCCCATACTACCTTAGAACTTGCTCAGGCAACATGGAAACTTACAGAAGGAAGGCTGAAGGCTTCCAGATCGAGTCGCTGGATGGTAAAGTCGTCATCTGTCTCCCTCCACTCTTAGAGTGCAATGAAATCTTGAACAACCGCACTGAGATCCCGACGCCAAGTGCGGTGCTACACCAGCCACATCTCCACCACATCGCCAAACACATCCCAGAGCTGGATCCAGAAGCAGAAATACTCCTGCTATTAGGGAGAGATGTTCTCCGGGTACACAAGGTTAGGCAGCAGGTCAATGGACCACACGACGCCCCCTTTGCGCAACGCCTGGATCTGGGCTGGGTGGTGATAGGAGAGGTGTGTCTCGGCAACGTACACAAACCAACAGTTAACACACTCAAGACCAATGTGCTAGAGAGTGGCCGCCATTCAATTTTTCAACCCTGCACAAGTTTCATGCGTATCAAGGAAGCACGGCAAGGCTTTAACAAGCGCAAAGTAACTGACGAGACGCTGGGTCAGTCAGTCTTCGCTCAAACGGAGCATGATAATAAACTTGCTCCATCGGCTCAAGACGCCATCTTCTTAAAAACAGAGGACACCAAGGTCTTCAGAGACAAAGCAAATAGTGGGATCGCCCCACTACCTTTCAGAGAACCACGCCAGTGCTTGCCAAACAACAAAGAGCAGGCAGTCAAGCGGTTCACGTCCTTGCAAAAAACCCTGAAAAGGAAACCTGAGATGCAGCAATGCACCCGATCGACCCACGAGGTACTGTGCACACTAATGGCAGAGGTCACAGCCATTATAAATGCATGACCACTCCTACCCGTGTCTTCCGACCCGGAAAACCCCTTCGTACTCTCGCCATCAATGCTCCTTACGCAGAAGGCAGGAGCTGCCCCTCCACCAGGGGACTTCCCTGATAAGGATTTGTACACAAAGCAATGGAGACAGGTCCAGGCCCTGGCAAATCGATTCTGGTCTCGTTGGAGACAGGAATATCTACCTTTGTTGCAACACAGACAAAAGTGGACAGAACCCCACAGGAACCTTCAAGTTGGAGATTTAGTCCTGCTCAGGGACAAGCAAATCACCCGCAACTGCTGGCCAATGGCCAGAATCACTGCCACATTCCCTAGTCGAGATGGACATGTCAGGAAAGTCGAGTTGAAAACTACTGACCAAGGCGATGTGAAAATTTACCAAAGGCCAGTTACAGAAGTCATTCTACTTCTACCTAATGACTGATTTAGAGACTGAAGTTTTGTATTATGTTCATTGTGACCTTACGAAGGTCAAGCGGGGAGTGTGCTGCCTTTATGGCAGTTATTTAGTTTATAATATTTTCGCTTAGTAATTCGTTTGTTAGCATTTTCTAGTTAAAGTTAGGATTGTTTAAGTAAATTCATTTGTCTGTAATATATCGCGGCTGCGATGACGTCACATCCGGTTTCGCCGCGTCTTGTGGGAAAATACCGGTTTGGGATAAACGCAAGGGTGGGGGGCGCTCACATGTGGCGCCACAGCGTGAGCAGTTTTCTCTCTACGCACCAAAGACACAGTGAAAGCAACGCTTTTTCACCATACGTCAATGTGAAGAGTGAACAGTAAATGGTTAATCTTACTGCGACCTTGTTTTCATTGACTACGGTTTAACTCGATGTTTAATTCGGGTTCGTTACACCTGAGCGAGAACGTTACAGTTGTTTTCTTGACACCACTGTGTCAGGGTGATGACTTCTCTGTAGGCTGCCTCGTTGTTATTTGAGATTAGGCCAATGTGGGTGGCAACACAGTCATGAGTATACAGAGAGTAAAGGAGGGGGCTTAGGACACAGCCCTGATGGGTGCCTGTTTTGAGGGCTAGAGGGGCTGAGGTGAGGGAGCCCACTCTTACCACCTGCCGGAGATCTGACAGGAAATCCAGGATCCAGCTGCACAAGGCAGGGTGAAGGCCAAGGTCTCTGAGCTTCTTGTTGAGACTGGAGGGAATTATGGTGTTGAATGCTTAACTTTAGTCGAAGAACAGCATTCTCACATAAGCATCCTTCTTCTCCAGATGTGTAAGGATAGTATGTAGAGCAGTGGCTATTGCATCATTTGTCGATCGGTGTATCGGTAGGCAAATTGTAGGGGGTCCAGTGTGGGTGGTAGCATGCTGCAGATGTAATCCTTGACCAGCCTTTCAAAGCATTTGCTTATTATTGAGGTGAGTGCGACAGGATGCCAGTCATTCAGATGTGTTACCTTCGTCTTCTTAGGTACAAGGATAATGGTGGATGTTTTGAAGCAGGAGGGCACTCCACACTTGAAGAGGGTGAGATTAAAAATGTCTGTAAACACACCTGCCAGTTGTGCCGCACACATCCTGAGTACCTACTCTGGGATGCTGTCCAGTCCCACAGCCTTTCGCCTGTCCACTCACTGGAAACATCTGCATACTTCAGTCTCAAAAATGACCAAGGTGCAGGTCGCTTCAGCGGCTCTCCTCAGGAGCTCAGTGTTGGCAATCTCGTACTAAGTGTAAAAAAGACTTAGCTCATCTGGGAGAGAGGCAGCGATGTTGAAAACACCACTGTGTTTAGCTTTGAAGTCTGCAATGGTGTGCAGACCTTGCCATAAGCTGCGTGTGTTATTGGTGGAGAGTTGTGTCTGGATTTTGAGATAATTGGCAATCAATTCCTTCTCATGATCATTAATTTGTCCATGCTGAATGTTTTCAATTGATACTATGGACTGAGTTACACTTTACACAAAGCATTTGTTTGGCTTCTTGGGTGAAAGACTCAAAGGCAGTAGAGAAAAGCACCCAAGTTTTTAACCAGTATATGGGGTTGATGTTTATTATTCACCTATTATCAAAAACAAATGAACCAGTTACCATCATCTCTGCCACAGAGTTCTCACTGTGAACAAACAATTGCTAGTTCTTTCATTGCAGATATCCCATCACTACATTGAAAGTAAAGTGCCTGGAATTTCCCAATGTTGTGAAAGGTGAAATGCAAATTAAGCTTTGCATTTTTTTTAGCTGCGGTCTTCTGTGCAAAAAGCACATGTGAAGAGAAAATAAAGATGATCGGACTGAGCTAAGATACCATTTACAATGAAACAAGTACTAGCATAGGAACAGATTTTTTGTCATGGTATTAAAAGGCTGGCAGGTCTATAAAATACTGTTGCTGTAGTAGTGTATGCATATGTACGTGGTGAGGAGGAGAGAAAGACAGAAAAAAAAACAACACATTTTTGGACAAAAGGGCTAGAGTGCTTCTTCAAAAATCAATGGTGCACAATACATTGAATATTCCAGCTGACTTATAAAGTTATTTATTCATACTAACCTGGTAAAATGAGTGAAAGCTTCTTTCTCCTCTCTGCTGCACAATAACCCTAGACTGTCAAAAAAGAATTATTACTGATTTAGATAAAGCAGTTGAACAGGATTTACTACAACTTGATATTAAATACCTCATATAATCTCTTCTCCCTCCTGCCGTCTGGGAAAAGGCTCCGAAGCATTCGGGCTCTCACGACCAAACTATGTAACAGTTTCTTCCCCCAAGCTATCAGACTCCTCAATACCCGAAGCCTGGACTGACACCTTACTGCCCTACTGTCCTGTTTATTATTTATTGTAATGCCTGCACTGTTTTTGTGCACTTTAAGCAGTCCTGTGTAGGTCTGTAGTCTAGTGTAGCTTCTCTGTGTTGTTTTTTTTACATCGTTCAGTCTAGTTTTTGTACTGGGTCACGTAACACCATGGTCCTGAAAAACGTCTCATTTTTACTATGTACTGTACCAGCAGTTATGGTCAAAATGACAATAAAAGTGACTTGACTTGACTCGATAGTCAAGTCTCTGAGTATAATTTTGAAAAAAGAACCACAAAAATAAAATGCAATTTAAAAACTTTGCCTGAAAATTAAATTACAATACTAAAATAATCCCTCCAAACAATTAAATGGTGGATGAGAACAATAGAGAATCAGATCATGAGGAGTTTCTTAGGTCGAGATTATGACAGATGGTAGAGTTAGTGAACAGATATGGAAGATCAGAATTACTTAGGGGTCCCAAGTCACAAATGCCAACAATGCTGTGATCTTTTAAGGCACTTTAAGCATTCCTGCATTTCTACACAAATACTATACAAATGTTACAGTTGTGAGCCTTGCCTTACAGTTGTGATACAAGTGTTTTTTCTTCAGTCCCTGTTCATTTTGAGTACCCAAGGACCAGACAAAACATTGATCTCCTTGATTTCCCATTTCTTTTGCCTTTTGAATCAGAGAATTTGGAACGTAGAATCATTGAAACAAACAGCACATAAAATGGCACACTTCGGCCATGTCATTCCTGATGACAATTTGCACTAATTCAATTTGCCAGTAATAAGTAAAAATTCACAATGAAACTATGCAAGTACTCAGCTTACAGAATCTGTGTAAAAAATGTTAGTTTTCTTGTGTACCCCATATTAGACAGGCAATTGAATTTATAAACCTTTCTATAGTGTTCATTCAACGTTTAAAATTTTTTTCTACTTATAAAGCAATCAGTACAGTTCAATATAATAATGACCTTGAACGATAAAATACAACAAAAAGCTAAGTGATCAGTAGGGCGTTTGACTTCAAAAATATTAAAACAAACTAAGACTGGTAAAAGATTACTGGATGTTATGAACTGTCAGGAAAGCAATGAATATACACAATAAACAGTGTTGGTCAGGAGGTGAAGAGGTTTGGACAGAATTACTAACTGTACATGGACAGTCAATGTAAAATAGGCTTCGGTGTTTCAAGTGATAGATTGTCAGGTTATTTGACCTAAAATCAAAAGCTTTATTTTTTTTTAAACTGCGTTAAATATTTATAAATTACAGACAACCACATAACAGAGAACAATTGAAGCTGAATTATAAAGTTGGAATCATAGAAATATAGCACAGAAACAGGCCTGCTTGACTCACCATATACATGCTTACCTATGCTAAACCTGTTAACCCACATAAGGCCCATATCCCTCTATGCCTATATTCAAATTCTTGAACAAATATCTTTGAAACGTTGTGAATGTATCTGCTTCCATCTCCTCCTCCAGTGGCACATTCCAGATGTTAGAACATAGCATGATTCAGCACAGGAACAGACTCTTTGGACCATCATGTTGTGCCAAACTAGATAAACACCTCACTAAACGGATTCCATCGACTTACACAATATCCATAATCCCTTCATTTCCTGCACATTCAGGTGTCAAGCTAAGAGCATTTTGAACACATTTATTGTATTTCCCTCAATAACCACCCCTGGCAGAATATTCCAGGCACCCGCCACTCTGTGGATGCACGTCTCCTTTGTACTTAGCTCTTTTCATCATAAATGCATGCCTTCTAATATTAGACTTTTCAATCCTCAGTAAAAGACACTGACTGCTTACTCTATCTATGCCTCTTATAATCTTATAAACTTCTATCAGGTCTGCTCACATCCTCCACCACTCCAGAATAAGCAATTTTGTACAATCTCTCCTTTCAGCATATGCCTACCAATACAGGCAGCATCCTAGCAAACTATTTCTGCACTCTCTCCAAAGTCTCACATCTTTCCGAGAAGATGCAACCAGAATTGAATGCAATAGTCCAGATGCCGCCTAACCAGCTAAAACATAGCATCCAGGTTCTTGAACTCAATATTCACCATGTTCTGTATAGGGAAAACTTACCCCTCAGTTCTTTAAATTTCTCCCCTCGCACCTGTGCTTTCCAATACATGGCTCCCCTGCCTTGAGAGAAGTATTTTGACCACCTATTCTATCTGTGCCTCTAAATGTTATAAACCACTCTAAAATAACAACTTAGCCTTCAATGTTCAAGTAAGGATAAACCCAACCTATCTAATCTCCATTTATAAATACTACCCTCCATTCCAGGCAACCTTCCGATGAATCTCTTCTACATTCTTCTTGTAATATGTTGATCACGGCTGTATACAATACTCCAAGTGCATTTTAATTGACTTTTTGTACAGTCACAAAAAGTCACATTCAAATTCATACAAGTTATAATAAAATAAGAGCCACAATATGCTCTTCTTTACTGGATGGATCCCAATGCATCCATATTGACTTTCAGAATCAGAATTATTAAATTATTAAGTATTAAGTGAAGCCATGAAGCTCTGGAATAAAAACAAAAGATGTGGGAAACACACAGATTGGGTAACATCTGTAGAAAGGGAATGAGTTAAAATTTCAGACTGAAGACTAGGTTAGAACAATACAACCCAAAGGTCTTAGACCTGAAGTATTAATTCCATTTTCCTTTCCACAATATCTGCATTTTGCCTTAATACCATTTGAGCAATGGGATGATCTTGTAAAATGTGACACAGCCTGATAACACAAAGAGCACAAGGCTCACTTTACTTATTCTTCTTTCCTGGTTGTTCCAAATTAAAGGTCAGTTAAAAACATAATCAAATGTTTATAATGATTCTTACTTTTTCCAGCAGATAGTTATTGATGTGACCTCCTATAGGATCACCTTTAAAATCAAAGTTAATATCCATGTACTTTCCAAATCGACTAGAATTATCATTGCGGTTCGTCTTAGCATTTCCAAAGGCTTCCAAAACACAATTTGATTTTAAAAGCATGTTCTTAACCCTGCAACAGGAATAGAAAAAGAAATAGGTTATGGTATGGTAAACACCTATGTCAGGATTCTGTTCATCAACTCTAGCTCAGCATTTAACACCAGCATTCCCACAATTCTGACTGAGAAGTTACAGAACCTGTGCCTCTGTACCTCCCTCTGCAATTGGATCCTCGACTTCCTAACCGAAAGACCACAATCTGTGTGGATTGGTGATGCTATCTCCTCCTCACTGACAATCAACACTGGTGCAACTCGGGGGAGTGTGCTAGGCCCATTGCTCTACTCTTGATATACCCATGACTGTGTGGCTAGGTACAACTCAAATGCCATCTATAAATTTACTGATGATGCAACCATTGTTGTTAGAATTTCAGATGGAAACGAGAGGACGTACAGGAGTGAGATATGCCAACTAGTGGAGTAGTGTCACAGCAACAACTTTGCACTCAATGTCAGTAAGATGAAAGAGTTGATTGTGGATTTCAGGAAGGGAAAGATGAAGGAACACATACCAATCCTCATAGATGGATCAGAAGTAGAGAAAGTGAGCAGCTTCAAGTTCCTGAGTATCAAGATCTCTGAGGATCTAACCTGGCCCCAACATCCTGATGCAGCTACAAGGAAGGCAAAACAGCAACTATACTTCATTAGGAGTTTGAAGAGATTTGGTATGGCAAAAAAACACTCAAAAACCTCTATAGATGTACCACGGAGAACATTCTGTCAGACTGCATCACTGTCTGGTATGGGGGGTGGGGGCTACTGCACAGGACTGAAAGAAGCTGCAGAGGGTTGTAAATCTAGTCAGCTCCATCTTGGGCACTAGCCTACAAAGTACCCAGGACATCTTTAGGAAGCAGTGTCTCAGAAAGGCAGCATCCATTATTAGGACCTCCTGCACCCAGGACATGCCCTTTTCTCACTGTTACCATCAGGTAGGAGGTACAGAAGCCTGAAGGCACACACTCAGCATTATTTTTAAATTCAGTTTGAAGTGTTGAGATATTAAGGATTAAATTAAGAAATTACCCTTTAATACTACTGATCAAGTTGATCCAATGTTTTTTCACTTACCTTATAATAGAAGTCATAGTTTAAAAATTAGGCATTGGAAGGGGCTACTGAAAAACTCTAGTTATTAGAGTAAAACAAAGAAAACAGGCTCCAAGAATACTTTGCTTCAGTATTAACCAGTGAAAAGAACCTTGGCAAGTGTGGGGATGATTTACAGTGGACTGAAACACTTCAGTATATACACTTTAAGAAAGAGGGTGTGCTGGAGCTTTTGAAAGAAATTAAGTTAGATAAGTCACCGGGACTGGACAAGATATATTCCAGACTACTGTGGGAGTGAGGGAGGAGATTGCTGAGCCTCTGGCAATGATCTTTGCATTATCAATTGGGATGGGAGAAGTACCAAAGGATTGGAAGGTTGCAAACATTGTTCCCTTGTTCAAGAAAGGGAGGAAATAACCCAGGAAATTATAGACCACTGAGTGTTACTTCAGTGGTGAGCAAGTTCTTGGAGAAGATCCTGAGAGGCAGGATTTATAAGCATTTGGAGAGACATAATCTGATTAGGGATAGTCATCATGGCTTTGTCAAGGGCACATTATACCCTCTTGAATGAATTCTTTGAGGATGTAACACAACACATTGATGAGGGTAGAGCAGTGGATGTAGTGTATATAGATTTCAGTAAGACATTTGATAAAGTTCCTCATGCAAGGCTCATTCAGAAAGTAAGGAAACCTTGTTTGTGGATCCAGAATTGGCTTGACTACAGATGGCAAAGGGTGGTTGCGAATGATTTGCATTCTGCATGGAGGATGGTGACCACTGGTGTTCTGCAGAGATCTGTTCTGGGACCCCTCCTCTTAGTGATTTTTATAAATGACCTAGATGAGGAAATAGAAGGGTGAGTTTGCTGATGACACAAAAGTTCGGGGTGTTGTGGATAGTCTGGAGGGTTGTCATAGGTTAAAGCATGACATCGATAGGATACAGAACTGGGCTAAGAAATGGCAGATGGAGTTCAACCCAGATAAGTGTGAAGTGGTTCAATTTGGTAGGTCAAATTTGAAGACAGAATATAATATTAATGGTAAGACTCTTGGCAGTGTGGAGGATCAGTGAGATCATGGGGTCCATGTTCATAGGACGCTCATAACTGCTGTGCATGGTGTGTTGGTCTGCATCAACCGTGGGACTGAGTTTAAGAGCCATGAGGTAATGCTAGACCCACTTGGAGTACTGTATTCAGTTCTGGTCACCTCACTACAGGAAGGATGTGGATACTATAGAGAGAGAGCAGAGGAAATTTACAAGGATGTTGCCTGGATTGGAGAGCATACTTTATGAGAATAGGCTGAGTGAATTTGGCCTTTTCTCCTTGAAGCAACGGAGGATGAGAGGTGACCTGATAGAAGTGTATAAGATGATGAGAGGCATTGATCATATGGACAGCCAGAGGTGTTTTCCAAGGGCTGAAATGGCTAACATGAGGGGGCATATTTTTAAGGTGCTTGTAAGTAGGTACAAGTGGGATGTCAGAGGCAAGTTTTTCCACACAGAGTGGTGGGTGCCTGGAATGCACTGCCAGCATCAGTGGTAGAGGTGGATACAATAGGTCTTTTAAGAGACTCTTGGATAGGTACAGGTGCCCCCCACCTTACAAAGGTAAAGTGTTCCTATGAAACCTTTCTTAAGCCGAAATGGCATAAAGTGAAGAACCATTTATTTATGTGGGAAAAATTTGCATTAAAGTGAAAATCCTCTTTGTAATGCGAAAACAGGTTACTAATATAGGTCTTTTGTAAAAGCGAAGCGGCGTAAAGCGAACATTCGTAAAGTGGGGGACACCTGTACATGAAGCTTAGAAAAATAGAGGGGTATGTGGTAGGGAAATTCTAGGCAGTTTCTGGATTAGGTTGCATGGTCAGCACAACATTGTGGGCCGAAGGGCCTGTAATGTACTGTAGATTTACTGTGTTTCTATGTTTTCTAAGTACAATCGGTTGACAAATTAAGAGGCATCTTGTCAAGGCACTAGACCACCTTATCTACAGCTAACATTGTCAATATGCAAGCATTAGGTACAAATATTTCATCCATGGAAAACCCTTTCTGAATAGTGCTATCAAATAGTAATTAAATGCACTGAGAAAAAGGCACCTCTGCATTATGTAAAAAAAAAGTTACACAATTCTGCTCTGAGCAATGCCTCATAATTATGTTCACAGCATTTACATACATAATTTTAGACAAGGGAAACCCCTGAATTTCATGGGATCTAAATGGAATTCATTCACTTTAGTCCAGATCCGTCAGGAAGGATTACATTGAATAGCTTAGGTAAAAATTACAATTATCAACTGTTCTGTATGGAATATATTGTATGGAACAGCTTTGATATTAATTGTAAGACTTGTTAAGCTACTCTCATGCACCGAGTCCTCAGGGTGGTTAAGAATGCCAATGAAGCTGGGGAATTTTTCATCAAACTCAGAATAGCTGCGATTTATTACATAGTTTTGCTTGTTCATGGGATGGCAATTTGAACAACTTTGGGAGTGGTGGTGCCTGCAAGTGTTTCACATTTCCAAAGGTGAAAGAACAGCTTCTGGACCTTATTGTATTTAACTACCTTTTAACATCAACCTTGGGTATTCTTGACATGATTGTCATGGAATTATACAGTCCATCCCATGTCAGAAATAGATTTATAATACCTCTGCAGTATTGTAATGAAAGGTATCAAAAGTACTTAAGACTGATAAGAACAATTACTAAAAGTGGAGAGAGAGAGGGAAAACTGTTCTGCCATTTGTGCAAATGAGCATGGACACATCAGAATCTCATGTTTAATTACGTGATTTTCGTTGTTCCTCTCCACACCATGTGGTACATTGGGTGGCACCTTTGCCATTTCTCTAGCGTTTGTTTTTTTTCAGGGTGTCAAGTTGCTAGGTCAATACTCAACCAGCACGGATGGAAAGTGTGCATGGCATCAACCAGATTTGAACCCAAGACCACTCGCATTGAAGTCTGGTGTAAATGCCACTACATCACCAGCCGGCTTTAACTAGCTTTAAGGTGCTAGGTGTTCATTGCCTGCAGACGGCCTGTAATAAAGTTCAACACAATAAATGCAACAAGTAGCATAATGCATGAAAATCTTCAGAAGCCAGCATTGAGAGTGCTTCTCTTCATACAGGATTAACAAAAAAATATTGAAAGGAAACAATTCTTCAAATTCTATATTAAGCATTTACAACCTTTCCACTTCCTGCCTTTGGCTGGGATTTGTAATAGCTGCAATGTACTGCATGATATATTTGCTTGCTTCTGTTTTACCAGCACCACTTTCCCCTGAAATTCAGAAAGAAAAAGTAATAACTAACAATTTCAAACATCAAAATTTAAAATTATCAACCAGCCAATAAGCAAAGATGCTAAAATATATAAATGGTTATGTACTTCAGTCATACTTTTCAAAATCATGCTCTCTTTATAGTCAGAACACATTTCTCTTTTAAAGGCTATCATGAAGGAGTTTGAAAAGCACAATCACAAAAAGATCATTCCCCCACTCACCCTCCCTCTCCCCCCCCCCCCCCCCCACCACACACACAACACATTGGCAGTTCCCATTTCTTTCAACATTAGGTAGGCTCATTTCTGTCCATTTCACAATTAATTAGACAGCTGAATAACCCAGCTCCTCAGCATAGATACAAGAGATTCTATAGATGCTGGATATCTTGAGTAACACACACAAAATACCGGAGGGACTCAGCAAGTCAGGCAGCATCTATGCAAAGAAATAGCTAGTCAATGTTTCTGGCTGAGACCCTTCATCAGGACTAGAAAGGAAGGGGGAAGAAGCCAGAATAAGGTGGTGGTGGGGGGGGGGGGGGGGGGGGAGGCAGTGTGGAAGAAGGTCTAGAAGGAATTCAATCTGAGTGGACAGTGAACCAAAGAATGATGGGGGAGGTGGTGGAGAACCAGAGGGAGGTGATGGACAGGTCATGAAGGCAGTGGAGAAGATGATTAGAGGTGAAAAGGTAGCCAGAATGGATAATAGAAAAGAGAGGGAGGAGTGATAACCAGAAGTTGGAGAAATCAATGTGCTTGCCATTAGGTTAGAAGGTATCCAGAATGAATCTGGCTGCTTACTTCCTCCATAGATGCTGCAGACTTGCTGCATTCCTTCAGCATTTTGTGTGTGCTAATCAAATCTATATGGTTGTAGGTTATCCAGATGGAATGAGGAGTTGCTCCTCCAACCTGAGTTTGGCATCAATAGCAGTAGAGGCGGCCATGGGCAGACATGTCAGACTAGGATGGGAAGTTACATTGAAATGGGTGGCCACTGGGCAATCCTGCCTTTTGCAGCATACAGGGAAAATCTACATCAGGTCTCAACGATGTAGAGGAGGCTGCAGGAGCACCAAATACAATTGATGAATCCAACAGACTGATACATGAGGCACTGCTTCACCTGGAAGGACTCTTCTATCATGAATAGTGATGAGGGAGGTGATGTGTGGGTAGGTGTAGCACTTTTAATGGTGACAGGGTTAAGTACCAGGAGGGAAATCAGTGGGTGGGTGGATAAGGGAACTGGGATGAGTGGACAAGAGAATCACACACAGAGCAATCTCTACAGAGAGCAGAGGGGCGATGGGGTGGGGAAAAGATGTGCGATTAGTAAGGAGCTGTTGGAAATGGCGGCAGTTGCAGAGAATGACTTTAAACCATTCCACCAGCCTCTGCATTTAGTACATCATTCTCAGTGACTTCCACCACCTCCAACAGGATACTATCACTTTGCACAATTGTGTCAAGTGCTACACCTGCCCCACACCACCTCCCTTCATCACCATTCATGGCCACAAACAGTCCTTACAGGTGAGGAAATGCTTCACCTGTGAATCTTAGAGTCAGTCATTTTTTTATCTTGTGCTCTCGGTGTGGTCTCCTCTACATCAGTGAAACCTGATGCATATTGGGGGAGCACCTTGTTGACCACTTTTGCTCCATTAGCTGAAAAAGGCACCATCTCCCAGAGGCCGCCCAGTTCAATTTGACTTCCATTTCCCATACTTATGTCTGTCCATGGCTTCCTTTACTGCCATGATGATGCCAAAATCCGGTTGGAAGAGCAACACCTCATATTGTATCTGGGCAGCCTCCAATCTGATGGCAGAAACATCAATTTCTTCAACTTGCAGTAATTTCTTCCATACTCCATCTCCCACCCAGCCATCTCAAAGTCAAAAGTCAAAATAAACTTATCAAAGTATGTATATGTCAACATATACTACCTTGAAGTTCATTTTCTTGCAAGTATTTATAGAAAAATAAATAAATACAATAGAACTTAAAAATGATACACAATGACAAACAACCCATATGCAAAAGATGACAAATAGTGCAAAAATATTAGATATACACATAATAAATAAATATATATA
Source organism: Hemitrygon akajei (assembly GCF_048418815.1). Classification (NCBI taxonomy): domain Eukaryota; kingdom Metazoa; phylum Chordata; class Chondrichthyes; order Myliobatiformes; family Dasyatidae; genus Hemitrygon; species Hemitrygon akajei. The sequence continues at coordinate 5,767,777 of NC_133141.1, read as the reverse complement.
TATATATATATATATACACACACACACACACACACACACACACTGTATAATACTGCATATAAATAATATTGAGAGTATGATTTGTAGAGTCCTTTAAAATGTGTCTGTTGATTATGGACTCAGAATTGTGATAAGTGAAGTTATCCATGTAGTTCAGAAGCCTGATGTTTGTAGGGTAATAACTGATCCTGAACCTGATGTCCCTTTGCCTCCTACCCAATGGCAGTAACAAGAAGACAGCTGGCTTGGATGGTGGGGTCCTTGATGATGGATGCTGCTCTCTTGTGACACTGCCCTTTGTAAATGTGCTCAGTGGTGGGGAAGACTTTGCCTGTGTTGGACTGAGTTGTATCCACTACTCTGTGCAGACTTACCAGTTCCTGGGAATTGGTATTGCATACCACCTTCCCCCTTACTTGATCTGCCTCTCACCTGCCAGCTTGTATTCCCCCTGCCTTCCCTATATTCTTATTCTGGCTCTGGCTCTGCCTTTTCCTTTCTTGTCCTGATGAAGTGTCTCAGCCTAAAACGTTGACTATTTCTCTCCAAAGATGTTGCCTGACCTGCTGAATTCCTCCAGCATTTTGTGTTGTTTTCCTCAGCATGGAGACCATCATTGTAATTAAAAGTGTTTCTGCTGTACTGCTCATCTTTACAGAACAAACAACAACTGATGACCAAAACAATACTATCCTCCATATTAGGGAAGTTCAAAATTCATTAGTTAACATGAGAAAATTCAAGTATCACAACATTGGCAAGTTCCTCGGTTTCTATAATGCTCTCATTTAAAACGTGCTGACCTGAACATTCACATTGTTAAACAGAGAAAATTTTCCACTTGTTGACAAGGAGTATAGTTGGACTGAAACTGTGATCCTTCTGGTTGAACTAGAGGAGACTACACTGGCTCAAACATTCTACTACACAGAACACCCAGGGGTATCATGCACACGAGAATCTTCTCTGCAACATATGACCAATACAAAGAATGAAGTACTGTCTGTTAGCAAATCACAGAGGGCAGTAAGTGAATTAAAGTTGGTGATGGGAAAGGGAGAAGGGGCACCTAAGTATCAGGTTCATTAGAATTTTTTTCTGCAATTTCCTGTCAATACTGTTATGATCCCAGCCCCCTCCTTCTTGAGAATCGCAAGATCGCTATTAATTTGGGTCTTGGACCCAGGAAATGAGAGAGAATCCTCAGCCGGACAAAGCAACGGATTTGGCCATTGTTTCTTGGAGACACCTTTGTGGATTGCGATCCTATACTACGTGCCAGCTCTCAGGGCTACGTGTACACCCTCGGGCAATGTGGGCTGGGGATTGCATCACCCCACCCTGATTGACATCTACAACCCTGCAAGTCAAGATAAAAGAGGGGCTGTAGGGGGCAGTCCCCTAGCGACGCACCAGAAGGAGACACCATCGCTCATTGCTCCCGTGATAACGGGAAGCTATTCGGAAGCCACGTGTGGTCCGTTTCCCCTGGCCTGGGGAACGGGTGGCTGATAACACCGAAAAGGACTTCGAACTAACAATGGGGAACCGACGTTCCCGATTCAACGGTCTGCGTCCTAAAAGACTGGGCAAGTTTCTTTTCTCACCAAAATCTCTCTCTCTCTCCAACAAGTGAAACCCAGCGGTCCTCAAAAGGCTAAAGCCTGCATGAACTCGAGAGACTTTTATATTTCCATCGGACAATATTTTTACCCCTAGACAAAACGATAGAGCCACTTCTTATTGATGATTATTGCTATACCCGCGCTTTAGATTGAGTATTGACGATGTATATTATCTGCATGTTTGTATTAACCTTACTTTTGTGCCCCTTTATAAATAAAAACGTTTAAAAATAGTACCATCAGACTTCAACGGACCTCTCTATCTTTGCTGGTAAGTGACCCAGTTACGGGGTTCGTAACAATACAAAGATGGAGATAATGAAGAACCTGTTGTATAGAAAATCAAGAATGAAGAGGGCAATTAAATGGTGACACTAGGGAATAGGGAAGGTGAAAGTTTGGTGGGGTGGTTAGTGCTTTAAGCTCATGTCATGACTAGGTTGCTGAGATGGGATTAGGAAGTGCATAAACAAAACCAGGCGGTAGTCTGCAGACGCTGGTATGAGAAACAACAAAATTTGCTGGAGGAACTCTGCGGGTCGAGTAACATCTGTGAGGTACAGAAAAGAATGGTCAACACTTCATGTCATAACTGTGCATTCCAACCACAATCAGAGTTCCTTCAGCAGATGGTTTGCTGAAATGATCAGGCAGGGTGGTATGGCAAGACTTCTAAATGGGGATAGGAAGCCCAGTAGCAAGTATATGAGTGGGGGACAGGGGGTAGTACAAGTGGGAGTGTTTTCTGAAAGGGAAATGATTCTGAAGACACCCAATTTCAGGAAAAGAGGCATATCCAATTTTCAGCAGCTATGCCAAAGTTAGCCCTTTAAATTATCGCTTCAATGCTCTTGTCCAGATCTACTATATTATTTGGAGACATTGTCTGCACTATAGAACTTTGTGCAAGTCACAGCAAATGATGACATGACTTTACGAAACAAACATGCTTAACCCAGGTTAATTAAACCCAAAGATGCAATGTTAGAAAGCTCCACCCATGAAGGGATGAAGACAAGGTTTACAGATTTTAAAAAAGAGAACTTGGAAAATAGCTATGCGAGAATGAGGTGAGGCTGTCACAGGTGTGGACAGGTGAGAGAGAAACACAGCAAACTATTAGAAACTAAAGATATAAACTGTTAGAAGTGTAATTAATAGTGAGCACCTCTACCCTACTTACTTGAAAACCTCAGGGTGAACTCCTGGAGGAGAGGCGATATAAAAGGTTTATTGAAGCTATGGCTATAACAAACAGCAGCTATGGCGAGACAATATTGCTAAAGTATTCCAAGATTTCTACTGTGTAACCGGAAATTAGTTCTGTTAAATTATACCAAGGAAATTGGTATTTTTTGTGAAATTTTTTGTGCAAGTATTGTGAATTGACTTTCTCTGGATGACCCATTATTTCAACCTATGAACCAAAAAACAAGATGGTGAGCTACTCAAGATAGAATAATCAACGTGGAAACAAAATGTTTCAAGATATAGAGGATTTAATACAGTTGGATGTACAAGTTTACTTCTCATTTAAGGGATCTAAATTTTATTTTCTGGAAGAACTGTATTATTGCAAGGAATTTGATAAGTTACTGAATGAGCTTTACTTTGTTTAAAAGTTGTGATGTTGGAGAATTGTGAAAGGAGTTAAGCTCTGTATGTATATTTATTTATTTTTTGGTATTGAATTTGAACATGTAGACATACTGACATGAACTGAAACTGAAGTTAACCATAATACTTAAGAATAGAAATTCAATTACTTTTCTAATGAACTAGGGATAAATAGAAAGGCAAACACGAGGAAATCTGCAGATGCTGGAAATTCAAACAACAACACACACAGAATGCGAAGGGTCTCAGCCCGAAACGTCGACATTGCTTCTCCCTATAGACGTTGCCTAGCCTGCTGTGTTCTACCAGCATTTTGTGTGTATTGTTGTATAAATAGAAAGGCAATTGTTAGTCTCTAAACCTTTAAATAGGGAATAACACTAGATCTAATTAGCTTGAGAAATTGAAGTAATAAAGGTCATCCTAATGAATCTCTCTGATTCCAACTAAAAAGAGATTTGGTTTTTGATATCTGAGATTTGGAACCTAAGATATAATGTTGGAATTTTGCATTGTTCTTACTCATGTAAATATTTTGTTTTTTTTATAAATAAAACTTAACTTTAGAAGTGTGGGATTTCTATTCACTGCCTCCTTGCTATACCTAGAGTTTCTGATGGCCCACTAGCACCTAGTGTCAGTATATAATTTGAATTTCTCATAAAGAGTGTGGTGACAAGTAATACGAGATAAGACGAGCACAACACAGGTGTTACACATGCCTTGAGGCTTCTATCTACGCATTAGATAGTCATAACAACCTTTACCAGCAGCTTGACACAATATTGTTCCAAGTTACCTAACATTTTTCTCTACACAACAACATAGATTAAAATTTCAAAGCACATTTACTGTAAAATGCTTTGTGCTATCTTAAGTTAGTGCTAAGAGTCTGTAGATGCAAGTTTACATTGAACCATTTCAGAACAATCTCATGTTACAGGACCATTCTCATGCACAGCAACACACAAAAAATACCGAATCATAAGAATCAATGCAATGAAGCTCAATTTGCAGCAAACCGGACTCTCAACCATCTAAAAAAGTTCAATGCAAGTATTCTGGGCTGTAAATACAACAGTTTCCAACCTTGAGTTTGCAATCTGATTTGGAATCATAAATGGAAAAAAGGTTGAAAAGGGACAGATGGCAAGACTAATTTCTTTTTTTAAGCAAGATAATGAATTATTAGCATTATTCTAGGGTCATAAAATGTTTCCAGTGTTTAAATTGGATCACACTAATGAAATAGGTTGAGAAGCACTGTCCCACAGTTTGCATAATTTGAAGAAATATACATGGTCAGATCATTGAAGCAAAAAAAAAGGCAGAAGTTGCAAGCCTGACTAAATTACAATATTAATACCTAAAATGCTGCACAAAGCATGAATGGCAAGTTATTTAAAGTAACAACAGACAAACTTTCAGTCTTCTACTTTAATTAAGCAATTACTACCTGATATGACAATGCAGGTGTCTTTTGACCTCCTCTTCATGGCTTTGTAAGTTGCATCAGCAATGGCAAAGAGGTGAGGTGGTCTCTCATACAGTTCCCGTCCTTTATACTGCTCAATGGTGTCTTTCCCATAGATATTCATGGAACGGTACGGATTAACAGAAACCACCACTTCACCAATGTACGTGTAAATTCGGCCTTTCTCAAACCTGCCAAAAAAAAATTTAAATAATTGCTAGACATCAATAATACAAATATTGTACTGTGCTATATAAACAACTGAAAGGACACCAACGCCAAGTTATATGTGCAGGAAATAGGTAAGATTTTTGTTCTATAGAATCAGATGCATACCTGGTACAATACTAAAATTAGTATTCTGATTTGACACACTTATTTTTACCTTCAGAATATCATGTAAATATAAGAGTTAGCACATTACATAAAACTCAAGATAAAAATGAATTGTTTATAATATTGCTGGGACTGATTTTGAACTTTGGATAGACAACTCCCTACTTTTTAGTATTATTTATAAAAACATAGAAACAGAAAAGCTACAGCACAATACAGGCCCTTTGGCCCACAAAGTTGTGCCGAACACGTCCCTACCTTAGAAATTACTAGGCTTACCCATAGTCCTCTATTTTACTAAACTCCATGTACCTATCTAAAAGCCTTTTAAAAGACCCTATCATATCCGCCACCACCACCATTGCCGGTAGCCCATTCCATGCCCTCACCACTCTGAGTAAAAAACTTACCCCTGACGTCCCCTCTGTACCTAGTCCCAAACACCTTAAACCTGTGTCCTCTTGTGGCAACCATTTCAGCCATGGGAAAAAGCCTCTGATGATCCACACAATCAATGCATTCATCATCTTATACACCTCTATCAGGTCACCTCTCATCCTCCGTCACTCCAAGGAGAAAAGGCTGAGATCACTCAACCTATTCTCATAAGGCATGTTCCCCAATCCAGGCAACATCCTTGTAAATCTCCTCTGCACCCTTTCTATAGTTTCCACATCCTTCCTGTAGTGAGGCGACCAGAACTGAGCACAGTACTCCAAGTGGGGTCTGACCAGGGTCCGAAATAGCTGCAACATTACCTCTCGGTTCCTAAGTTCAATTCCACGATTGATGAAGGCCAATACACCATATGCCTTCTTAACCACAGAGTCAACCTGCACAGCTGCTTTGAACGTCCTATCGACTCGGACCCCAAGATCCCTCTGATCCTCCACACTGCCAAGAATTTATCTTCAAATCAACTCTTGAACCTTACTTTGTTTCCATGCATTCAGTGTGGACTACTCGTATCCCTTTACCCCACTTGGACACTAAATTCAAATGATTACTCAGTGTCATTCTTCCTGCCAAAAATCATCACCTTTATTTCAATAATTGAAGTCTAATGATTAAATATTCAGTGTGCAATTTATTAATGTATTTCTCTTTCTAAGGATGCTGCCTAATAAGTGTTTCCAGTGTTTTCTCTTTTTATCCCCATCCAGGCCATGCCCTCATCCCAATGTTGTAATTAAGCAGGAGGTACAGGAGTCTGACGAGCTGCATCTGAAGTTCAAAAACCATTTTGTCCCCCATCATCAGGTTCTTAAAATGACCTGAAAAACCCAGACACTACCTCAGACTACATCTCTTTCCCTCGCTCTTAACTTTTACAAGAGTCATCTAGAGTTTACTAGAGTTGAATTTGTCTTTAAGTTGTGCATAATTTGTTAATTTATGGGTTTGTCATGTTTGTAATGTACAGTGCTGCTGCAAAAAGCTAATTTACATGGTGTTTGTATCCCCATGTATTCATAAGCTTGAATTGTAATACAAAGTTCTGAAACTTGGCTTGTCTTAATGTACACAAAGCTTGTTGACTATCATTTCTATTAGTTTTAATCTCCTAGTAATAAGTTTTTTTTAATCTTTAAAGTAGAAGTGAGAATCCCTGTGATAAACTGGGTTTCCCCTGGATGTTTCAGCTTCCTTCCGTACCCAAAGGTAAGATGGTTATTAACTGTCAACTGTAAATCCCCTTTCAGTGTAGATGATTATTGGTGGAATCACAAACAGGAGATTGTCCACCCTCACCATTCCCCATTCCCCCCTCAAACCTCATCTCCTTACCTGCCCACCACCTCCCTCTGGTGCTCTCCCTCTTCCCTTTCTTCTATGGCCTTCTATCCTCTCCTCTCAAATTTCTCCTCCCCCAGATCTTTATTTCTTTCACCAATTTCCCTGCTCTTTACTTCAGCTCTACCCCTCTCCTGGTTTTACCTATCACCTACCACCTTGTACTACTTCCTCCTTCCCCCCCCCCCCCAAAGGGTGGGTGGGGGGGAGCAATTATCAGAAGGTCAAGAAATTGATGCAGTCAAGTTGAAGGCTACCCAGATGGAATATAAGGTGTTGCTCCTCCAACCTGAGTGTGGCCTTATCACGGCAGTAGAGAAGGCCATGGAATAATAGGTTGGAATGGGAATGGGAAGTGGAATTGAAACAGGTGGCTACAGGGATATCCCGCTTTTCCTGGCGCACAGAGTGTAGGTGCTCGGTGAAGCAGTCTCCCACTCTACGTCAGGTCTCAATGACATACAGGAGGCCACACCAGGAGCACCGGATACAGTAGATGACCCCAACAGACCCACAGGTGAAGGATTGTGTCATCTGGAAGAAATGCTTGGGGCCCTGAATGGTAGTGAGTGAGGAGGTGTAGAGGCAGGTGCCGTACTTGTTCTACTTGCAAGGTTAACTACCAGGAGGGAGATCAGTGGGAGGGATGAGTGGACAAGGGAGTCACATAGGGCTCCACTTTCTTACTCTAACTAGGAGGGGGGAGCCAAGAAGATCGCAGTGAAACTCTTGGACAGCTACAGCTGATTCAGCTATAGAATTATTCTTATTTGAGACATGGTACTTGGAAATATTACATGTATTTCCCTGTGACACCCAATTACACCTGTGTAACCAATTAACACTAACTGAATAAGGTAGATCTCTGTGCAGACTTGGAGCTTACTCTGACTTCTCCCCTTCATTTCCAGTCCCAAAGAAGGGTCTCGGCCCAAAACATCAACTGTTTACTCTTTTCCATAGATGCTGCCAGACTTGCTGGGTTCCTTCTGCTTTTTGTGTATTGCTACCATTGTAAATATACAATTCTGCAAAGTTACCAGCCTACATCCAAACTGGTAAAGTAGGTGATTAAAGCCATTGAACTGTAATTAATCACTTACTCCTGCATGAGAAGTGACCTGGATTTGCTCTAATTTGCCTACCATCATAACACGTCAACAGCAGATGCTGTTTAATTGGTCCTTCACTCAGCTCTGGAAATCCAGGACAATGAAGATGCATACACAAGGATGCTCTTCATCGACTACAACTCAGCATTCAACACCATCATCCCCTCAAAATTAATCAATATGCTCCAAGATCTGGGACTCAATACTTCTTTGTGTATCTGGATCTTCTAATTTTCTCACTTGCAGACCCCTGTCAGTTCGGATTGGCAATGACATTTCCTCCACAATCACCCATCAGCGCAAGTGCATCACAGGGCACTGTTACACTTTGGGGTGTCAGAGTTCAATTCCAGGGTCTTCTGTAAGCAAGTTTGCACACTCCTTCCCATGTGCGCATGGGTTTCTTCTGGGTGCTCTGGGTTCCTTCCACAGTCCAAAGACGTAGTGGTTAGTAAACTAATTGGCCATTGTAAATTGTCCCATGATTGGGCTCAGGTTAAATCGGTGGATTGCTGGGCAGTGCAGCTCAACTCAAAGGGCTGGAAGGGCCTGTTCCATGCTGAATCTCTGATTAAAATAACTAAAGCAGTATTCTTAATTTTCTGCTTGTGTGGCTAAGTACAGCTCTGATATCGTAATTAAGTTTGCTGCCAATATCACTGTTGTTGGCTGAATCAAAGGTGGTGACGAATCTGCATATAGGAGGGGCATTGAATATCTGGTTGAATGGTGCCACAGCAACCACCACTTGCTCAATGTCAGCAAAACCAAAGAGCTGGTTATCGACTAAAAGAGGAAGTAGTCAGAGGCCCATAAGCCAGTCTTCATTAGGGGATCTGAGTTGTAATTTTAAATTCCTTGGTGTTACCATTTCAGAGAATCTGTCCTTGGACCAGCATGCAAGTGTCATCAAAAAGAAGGCACAACTACCAGCACCTCTACCTTCTTATAAGTTTGCATAGATTCGACATGTCACCTAAAACTTTGACCAACTTCTACAGATACACAGTGGAATGTATTGTAACGGTTTGCATCGCAGCCTGGTATACCAATGCCCAGGAATAGGAAAGCCTATAGAAAGGTGGATACAGCCCAGTTCCTCACAGGCAAAGCCATCCCCATTATTGAGCACACTTACATGACCGCTGCCACAAGAAAGCAGCATCCATCAAGGATCTCCATAATCCAGGCCATGCTCTCTTCTCACAACTACCTTGTGCAGGAGGTTTAGAAGCCTTAGGTCCCACACCACCAGGTTCAGAAACAGGAACTACCCTACAATCATTAAGCTCCTGAACCAGCATGAATAACTTCACTCACCACAACTCTGAATTCATTCTGGAATCTACAGCCTCACTTTCCAAGATTCTACAACTCAATTTCTCAGTATCATTTTTTTTCTAATTTGCATTATTTTTCTTTTCCATGTTAGTTGTCAGTTTTTATGTAGAATTTTTCATAAATTCTATTGTATTCATTTTCCTGTTAACGCCAACAAGAAATTGCATTTCAATACATCTCCCATCTACAGCTTCAACGTGGCTCAGTTATCTGAGTCCCAAAGAGAATGGGCTTGATAGACTTCTGGGAGCCTGAATGTAATTGATTGATTCAAAATGCTAAAGAAATGTATGTCTTACATTTATCCATTAGAGGGCAGTATAACCTCTTAGTTTCCAGTCAACAGTAGCATTCTGTCTAGTTCAGAGCATCAGAACGATGTTTAGTCTGACTCAGTCTTCAGTGAAGACATCCATTATTAAGTTCAATTTAATTTTCCACAAATGTTTTTCACAGAATTGTTTTCAATTCAGAAACTGAGCTGCAGCATACATTCAACATATTATACTGAGTAACCACAAATAATTTATTTGAAGTTACCACTTCTCAGATTTTCTGATATTTTTATTTGAATATTATATATTTGAAGCCAAAAACCTTAACACTTGATATTTTCTTTACGATCTGAAAATAGTAATAGTTTTCCCCACAGCAGTTCAAAATGATGAAGCCCATTGACTACTCATGCGGGTGAAGAACAAAAGAAAGTTGAAAGGAGTTTGGAGATGAATGTCATTTACAAAAAGAAAGAAATATTGGAAGGAAGAACAATTGCCTGCAAAAAAATCTAGAAATTCAATTCAACAGTTGAGTCATGCTTCTGTCTCTCAACCTCAATGATCTAAATTCCAAGACCAATTAAGATTAGAGAAATTCTATATTGTTTGAAATACAAATTTGATTAGAACAATCTAAGTAATCAATTTGTAAATATCTGCATTAATACCACAAGTACAAAGAATCATTAAACAACTTGTAGTCATAACTAGCAAAGTGTCTAAAAGCTTGTTTGAAAAGGTAAATATTAAAAGGCTCTTTAAAAGGTAAAAACAAAAGCAAATGAAACCAGAATCCCAGAACAAAAGCAAATGAAACCAGAATCCCAGAAAATATTTTAGCCTAAAAGTTCCAGTAAGCTCATGCCCTATACTAAGGACACATTTAAGATTCTTTGAAATAGATCCTGACAGACAATTGAAGCTTGCAGAGCTTAGTGGATGCAGAAACAAAGACCATGCTGTTAGCTGTTAGGGTTAGGGTTAGCTGTTAGCAAAGCAAATGAGGATGCAGGTATTTGATCAATATGTTTCTTCTACTTAGGAACAGCTATCCATGACTCAAATGCAAGAGCTTAAGTACAAGTTGGCATAACCTAGGCTTAAAGATCTATCACAGTCCACAGTTATAATCTGCTCACCTCATCACAAAGCAATTATTATGGATGTTAAAGCTTTAAGTATTTTATGATATCAAATCTGAAGGAAAGTGATAGCGCAGGTTGAAAACAAATGTTGAACATTTGGGCTCCCAAAATGAGGCAAACTGCCTCATATTCTACTTTTCCATTTATAATTGAGGAGCAAATTCTTGAGACTCTGCTCGGCTATTGCTTGAAAGTCCATACCAACGACTTTGGTTCTGGCAGGCTCATTGTATGCCAGATGGCCCTTTCTAATACCACTGCAGCAGCAAGCAGCCCCTTTTGTGCTGGAGCCCTTCCCCCCACCCCCTGCAGCTCCTTGCACTTTATACCACAAAAGACTATACAGGGTGAAACTAAAGGGGTCCAAAGCTTGAAATCTAATTCCATCACCTTCAGTCTGGAACAAAGAAAACAAAGAGATAGCATCCACATTTTAAAATCTGGAGCTTAATAGCAATCTACACTAAAGTTAAACCAGAAGAATAAGTGCATCGTTATTTTTGTTATATCAGTAAAATCAATGACAAGGGAGTAAACATTACTTCAAGGCATTGGTTTCCCAAACCAGACCCCAAGATGGTTCCTGTCTATTCATGATAGCAGAGCTACAATTCAGTCCAACACCCTCAGCTATTTCCTTCCTTCACTCCATCTTCACCAGCTGCAATGCAATTAAAACATTGTTCCTCCTCCAGATAAAGCATCTTTTCAGTTCTGACTCATACTGTAACTGTGCCAAAACCACCATCCAAAAATACTTTTTAAAGTTAGTTTATCAAATAAGTATAAATTAGAATAAAGTACAATAAAATGTGAATAAGTCAGCTTTGACTCAAGCCACTGCAGCGTATTTACAGAACAGATTGAACCTTCATGACCTACAAAAGTCACCTAGAAATACATAATAACAATGCATAACCATAATCAAATGTATGAGAAAGCCATCATATATTATGGTTAGGGTAACATTCTGGCTGATGTTGATCTGAGACTAAAGTCTGCCCAGTTCTGCGATGGCAATTCCAATGTATTCAATTTGAAAAATGCAGGGAAAAAGAATGAAATTACTGATCAGTGTGGTCAAATACAGTCAAAACACAGCTGTCCAATTATTTTTCCTCCACAGGATGTCAGCTAGACCAGTTTTTTCTCATATCAGAAGTGCTTGACATTTTTTTCACTAAATTTTAATCAGACCAGAAGCAAAAAAAAAACATACCCCCATTTAATTTTCATGACATTTATTATTTTCTTACTTTCTTTAGTTTTGATTATCAACAAAACACAAACTTAGTGGACCCAAAATTGTTTTGCCTAAATCTGAATTCCGAACAAGTCTTGTTCACCTTTTAACCCTCGGCTCACTCATGTTAACTCAGTCTCGATCCAGCAACACTGATAGTTAACTTTATTTTGAAATCCCTTCCATTTCTCATCCCTTGGTGGCAGGTGGAGATACATCTCTACCAAAGGAGGTGTAAGATGCTCCTTCCCTCTGCTAGCCTGCAGGTTACCCTTGGACAAGGTGTAGCACCTGCTTAGTTCCACCCACCCAATCAGGATGATGTGAAGTCATAGGAGCAGCAGGTGGATGGTCGTATGAACAGCTGGTGTCTATCACAAGTCCTGGCTATGCAACCACTGACACCAGGCAGACAATCTCTGAAGAGTATTGATAATCATTGGGGGTCACCGTCTTGTAAAGACACTGCCCAGAAGGCAGCAATGGTAAACCACTTCTGTAGAAGAATTTGCCAAGAACAATTGTGGTCATAAGACCATAACCACCTACTTCAGATGACACAGCACATAACGATGATGAATGATCTCTGTAGCTTCTTCCAGCATGACATTCTTGAGGTCTCTATTCCTCCAGGTGTAGCCTCTTGTAGAATCTCTACCTTCATTGTTCAGTCTACAACTGTCAAGTACCAGGCAATTCTCAAGCAAAACCACTCAACTTCTTTCTGGTCTACAAAGTCTTGTCCATTAATTTGATAGAGCTTTTGGTCACATATTAGCTGAAATTGCACTGTGCCACAGAAACCTACATTAATACATCAAAGTACGACCTGTTTCAAGAGTGCATCATTGTTAGAGATGTAATTCTTTAATGTAAAACTGGTGCGCCCATTTCTCCTTCAGGTTGACGTAAACCTTTAAATGATATAATGACATAGTATTCTTTTAGTGGTTCACTTTGATATATTCCTAAACAATGAACTTCATTCTTGTTGTTTTTAAGCCATTCCAGTATAGCTTTGGCTTTATGCTTGGGGTCACTGTCTGCTGGAAAACAAATCTTCTTCCAAGTCACAGTTCTCTTGCAGGCTGCATCAGGTTTTCCTCCAGGATTTCCCTGTATTTTGCTGCATTCATTTTACCCTCTACCTTCACAAGCCTTTCAGGGCCTGCTGCCGTGAAGCATCCTCACAGCATGATGCAGCTACCACCATGCATCACAGTAGGGATGCTGTGTTTTTGATGATGTGCAGTGTTTGGCTTACGCCAAACATAGCATTTAGTCTGATGGCCGAAATGCTCAAATTTGGTTTCATCAGACCATAGATTCCTCTTCTGACTTCAGAGTTTCCCACTTGCCTTCTGGCAAACTCTAGCCAAGATTTCATGTGAGGTTTCTCCCCCCCCCCCCCCCCCCCCCAACAGTGGCCTTCTCTTTGCCACTCTCCCATAAAGCTGTGACTGGTGAAGCACCCGGGCAACAGTTGTTCTATGCACATTTCCTCGCATCTCAGCCACTGATGCTTGCAACTCTTCCAGAGCCGTCATAGGACTCTTGGTTGCCTCCCTCACTAGTCCCTTTCTTGCACGGTCACTCAATTTTTAAGGACAGCCTGCTTTTAGGCAGATTTACAGCTGTATTCTTTCCATTTCTTGATGAATAACTTAACTGTACTCCAAAGGATATTCAGTGACTTGGAATTTTTTTTTGTATTAATCTCCCGACTTGTGCTTTTCAATAACCTTTTTGCATAGTTGCTTGGAGTGTTTCTTCATCTTCATTGTGTAGTTTTTGCCAGGATATTGGCTACCAGCAGGTGAACCTTCCAGATACAGGTGTATTTTTACTACAATCAACTGAAACACCTGGACTGCACACAGGTCTCCAAAAAAGCAGGTCTGCATTTAACTAATTATGTGACTTCTAAAACCAATTGGCTGCAACAGTGATGATTTGGTGGTGTCATATTAAAAGGAAGGGGGTGAATACTTATGCAATCAATTACTTGGTGTTTTATATTTGTAATTAATTTAGATCACTTTGTAGAGATGTTTTCACTTGGACATGGAAGTCTTTTTCTGGTGATCAGTGTCAAAAAATTCAAATTAAATCCATTGCAGTTCACTGTTGTAAAACGATAAAACATGAAAACTTGCAGTGGGGGGGGGGGTAGGGATGAATATTTCTATAATCACTATGTTATACTTCTTAAAAAGTACACAGGTAAGTGCCTGGAATACACTGCCATGGAAAGTGGTAGAGCCAGATACAATAAGCACATTTAAGAGACATTTAAACAGACACATAAACAGGTGTGGAATATAGGGATATGGACCATATGCAGGCAAATAGGGTTACTTCAGTTCAGTATAATCACCTACAGAGATATCATGGGCCTAAGTGCCTATTTCCTGTGCTCTACTGTTCTATAATCTACAGCAATGAAAATAATGTGAATTTACATAAGATATTAATCATTTGGATAGTGAAAACATATGAATATACTACTATACCACATTTACAGAAGAAAGGCATTTGGAAACCACAAAGAATTGGCAAGGTCTTCAATACAATGTGCTTCCAGCACGTGTCATGAATATTAAAGGTAACTGCTGGCATAGTATGCTGCTTTCGACTTTGCAGATCACCAAAAACCTTGGCAAAAATCTGTACACCTATTTGCATCCTGGAACAATGTTCTATGATTACCATTCCAGTGTTGGAATTAGGGAAAGTTGCATTGCAAGAAGACCCCATCTTTTAAAAAGTAGGAATGCAGACACTAAAGTACACTTATCCAGATCCCAAAAATCAATAGTGAGATGATAAACAAATAACCTTGGTTTATTTGCAAGAGTGATGCAAGGACAAATATTTTCAAGTAGCAATATCTAACTGCTTTTGTAAGAAACAGAGGCAGGCAATTTTTATGTCCACCTGAAAATGCCAATAGCCTCAATTTATTACCTCAACCAAAAGATGATATGACCATCAATCCAGTTTTCCTCAAGTACCACAATGGAGGTTTCAATATAATCAAAACACTGAAAAAGTATTCATCTTCATCTGCATTGTTATAAGATGTCAAAGTTAAAATGGATTCTTGCAAACGATTATACTACAAAGTAATTTATTTTGAAATACTTTGATACAGATGCTTGATGCTCCAATTACCAAGCATGAAATTCAGAAAGCTATTTTATTAATGCAATCAGGTAAAGCTCCTGGACTTGATGGTTATTCGGTAGGATTTTACAAAAAATTTGAAAGATTACTTTCTCTGTATCTTTTGGAAATATTTCATGAATCCTTTGAGAAGGGTAGTTTACCTTCTTCATTCTATGAAACATCTATTTCCTTAATTCTTAAGAAAGATAAAGATCCTACCGAATGTTCATTATATAGACCTATTTCACTATTATACATGGATGCAAAAATTCTCTCTAAGATAATGGCTAACCGCTTGGAAAATATATTAACTAAAATCATCTCTATGGATCAAACGGGCTTTATTAAAGGCCGTTACTCTTTCTCTAATGTTCGGAGATTGATGAATATTATATATTCATCAATATCTAAGCAACCTCAATGTGTTATCTCTCTCAACGCAGAAAAGGCATTTGATAGAGTTGAGTGGCCATATTTGTTTAAAGTATTAGAAAAATTTGGTTTTGGAAATAATTTTAATAGGTGGATTCAAATGATTTATAAGAATCCTACTGCAACGGTTATTACTAATAATTTCAGGTCCTCTTTTTTTTCCACTTTCTTGTGGTACTAGACAGGGATGTCCATTAAGCCCTTTATTATTTAATCTTGTATTGGAGCCTTTGGCT
This sequence comes from Hemitrygon akajei, assembly GCF_048418815.1. Classification (NCBI taxonomy): domain Eukaryota; kingdom Metazoa; phylum Chordata; class Chondrichthyes; order Myliobatiformes; family Dasyatidae; genus Hemitrygon; species Hemitrygon akajei. Next base: position 5,751,976 of record NC_133141.1, on the reverse strand, counting down.
ATAACACTACGTGAAGCCAAAAGTATTCATGGTATCTCTATGAATGGAACCATGCATAAGATTTCTCTCTTTGCAGGTGATCTTTCAGTGTTTATTTCGAATCCTGAGGAATCAATTCCTAATCTTTTGGAAACACGAAAAAACTTTGGTAAATTTTCAGGATATAACTTGAATAAAAGTGAATTGTTCCCATTAAATGCCCCTGTTTTTATATATAATGATATTCCTTTTAGAATTATTAATACTTTTAAATATTGTGGTATTATAATTACTAAAAAATATAAAGACTTTATAAAGCTAATATAGTTCCTTTAATGGACTCTATGAAACAATTATTTTCTAGATGGAATCCACTTACTCTCTCTTTAATAGGTCATATCCATGCTGTGAAAGTGATGATTTTACCTAGATTTTTATACATTTTCCAAAATTACCTATCTTTTTAACAAAAAATTTTTTTTGATCAAACTGACTCTCTTATTTCTTCCTTTATTTGGAACAATAAGAGACCAGGAATTAATAAGTATCAATTACAAAATTCTAAAAAAGATGGTGAACTTGCACTTCCTAATTTAAGACTATATTATCGGGCTGTTAATATTAGACAATTATGTTTTTGGCTATATTGGCTCGACAAGAGCCAAAAACCACTATGGGTTGATTTGGAACTAAAAGCTGTTAAACAATTTCATATAACTTCAATATTAGGAGCTCCATTACCTCTACAACTCTCTAAAATTCCAAATTTAAATCTTTACCCTGTTATTAAACAGTCCTTACTGATTTGGTTTCAGTTTCGCAATATTTTTAATTTTAAACACTTTAAGTTGCCTAGTTTTTTATATCGAACCTTTTTATTTAATCCTTCAATAACCGATCCCATTTTTCTCCTATGGAGAAATAAAGGGATCTGTTCTTTTACAGATTTATTTTGTGATGGTCGACTGATGACTTTTGAAGAGTTAATTAACAAATATTTTCTCGCTCATACACATTTTCTACAATATCTTCAGGTTAGACATTTTTTACAATAATATTTATCTAAGCTTCCATATTTGCAAGAATCTGATTTGTTGGATACCATTTTAAAGTTGAATCCTTTAGTGAGAGGTTCTATTAGCAGAATTTATAAATTACTTTTGTTACAAAAAGAGAACCTCTCACTAAAGATTAAACAAGATTGGGAGAGAGAACTTAATATGACCTTTGTTAATGAAGATTGATTGTGAGTTTTGAAAAACGTAAATTCTTCTTCTATATGTGCCAATCACTGTTTATTTCAGTTTTAAATTGTTCACCGTTATTATTTAACAAAGGAAAGACTATCTAAAATATTTCCACGTATAGATAACCACTGCGATAGGTGTAAAACTGAAGTAGCTACTTTGTCACATATGTTCTGGTCATGTTCTTTATTAAAACCGTTTTGGAAATCTTTATTTTCTACAATTTCTAAAGCTCTGAAAATTAATTTACAATCTAACAGATTGACTGTTCTATTTGGAATAGTTCCGCATCATATTCAGGGTATTTCATCTTCGGATCAACATGTAATTGCATTTGTTACATTATTGGCAAGAAGGGCTATTTTATTAAAATGGAAAGCTACTTCTGTCCCTACATTAATTGAATGGTTCTCTCAAGTAATGTTATGTCTCAGTTTGGAAAAAATTAGAAGTAGATCTTTTGATCCCTGATTCGATTTTGAGAAAAGATGGGGCTCTTTTGCCAAATATTATCATTTAATTTTAATTATTTTATATGGTTTCCTTCCAATCTTATTTTATATAAATATGAATTGGTGGTTGATGATTTTATCTATATATATATATATAAATAAAAGACTCAATGAAACCATTAGGAATCAACCCCCGGAGCAATATGTCTTACCATCCTCATATATATGAGGATGTTTTTTTTTCCTTTTTTTGTAGTCAGTTGGTTTTTTTTTCTTAGTTAGATGGGGTTTTTTCCTTTCTTTTCTTTACATATAATGTTTTTTCATTTTTATATATTATGATCAGTTTTTTATTTTCTGCAGCTTTATTAATTGTATATATATTAATTTGTTGAAGTTTTGTATCATCTTATAGCTGTAGAAGATTATGTACCAATAAAAAGATTCTAAAAATGAAAATTGAAATACTTAGATCCTCTTTTCCTCAAACCTGTGATTTGTCTATTTCAGTTATTTTCAACATTCTCTACTTTAGTTAGAACTGGAAGCCATTACTTCAGAATCAGGTTTATTATTACTGGCATGTGTTGTGAAATTTGTTAACTTAGCAGCAGCAGTAGAACAATGTAATACATGATAAATATAAAAGAAAAAATAAAATAAATAAATCCATTACAGTTAATTATACATGTATATTAAATAGATTAAAATTAGTGCAAAAACAAAGGTTCAAAGGTTCATTTTATTATCAAAGTATACAATTCTGAAATTTGTCAATTCTCCTGGTAGCCATGAAACCGAGAAAGAAAGACCTCCCCCAAATCCCACCTCCCCACAAAAAACTGAGCAAAAACAGATCAGGCACGTCAACCCCCAAAATCTCTCTTCTTGCACAAAAAAACTGAAATAATACATTTTAAAAATGTGGCGTAGTGTTCATAGGTTCGATGTCCATTTAGGAATCATATGGCAGTGGGGAAGAAGCTGTTCCTGAATCACTGACAATGAGCCTTCAGGTTTCTGCATCTCCTTCCTATCGGTAACTTCAGCTTAAGACATTTTACATCTCCCTCCCCATAAAAAGCACTTAAAAGTTGATTGCTTTAGCCAAACTCCGTCAAGCTCTCTGAAGTGCTCCAATTATTTGTTTGAAATAATGCTTCTGTAAAGCATCTTGGAACATGTTACCTCATTACTGTAGAAACAAGAGTGAAGAGCTTTGTGGCAGATCAGCTTTGATCACATTGAATAGCAAAACAGGCTCAAGGAGCCTACTCCTGTATCTAATGATCTTACCTAAATGATATTACCTGAAAAATATAGTGAAGTGAACATTAGAACATAGAAAACATACAGCACAATACAGGCCCTTCAGCCCACAAAGCTGTGCTGAACATATCCCTACCTTAGAACTACCTAGGCTTTACCCATAGCCCTCTATTTTTCTAAGCTCCATGTAGCCAGCCAGGAGTCTCTTAGAAGACCCTATCGTTTCCGCCTCCACCACCGCTGCTGGCAGCCCATTCCACATACTCATCACTCTTTGCATAAAAAAAACTTACCCCTGTCATCCCCTCTGTACCTACATCCAAGCACCTTAAAACTGCACCCTTTTCTATGGTTTCCACATCCTTCCTGTAGTGAGGCGACCAGAATTGAGCACAGTACGCCAAGTGGGATCTGACATTGATTCAGTCATAAACAGGAAAACATGTCAGCTCCCTGCAAAAGCTCCAACCCCAATATTATTGGCATTATTCGCTAACATCAAGCTGGCCCACAATTCACTTCAAGGTGAAATATACTGAAATACCAAACTAAAACTGCGAAAAATAATATTGGTGTGTAATGTTCTCAAAAACATTTTAATCATTTACAACTAAGAGCAATTGCTTACAATTTAAAATTCACTCATTTGATGACTTTCATCATTCATGTCTTTAACGAACCCACCAAATATATCTCCCCCCGCCCACCCACTTTTCACAGGAACCACTCCCGACATGATTCCCTTATCATTTGTCCCTCCCCACTGATCTCCCTCCTAGTACTTATCCTTGCAAACAGAACAAGTGCCACACCTGCCCCTACATCTCCTCCCTCACCTGCATTCAGGGTTCCAAACAGTCCTTTCAGGTGAGGTGATGCTTCACCTGCAAGTCTGTTGGAGTCATCTACCTTATCCAGCCCTCCTGGTATGGCCTCCAGTATATCAGTTAGACCTGATGTATATTGGGAGACTGCTTCAGTGAGCACTTATGCTCCATCCACCAGAAAAAAGCAGGATCTCCCAATGGCCACCCGTTTCAATTCTGCTTCCCATTCTGACATGTCAGTTCCTTCCCTCCTCTACTGCCACAATTAATTGAATTGAATTGATTTGACTTTATTTCTTACATCCTTCAACTTCTTTCATCCTAAACTTTCTTACATCCTAAAACTTATGTTACATCTACAGCTAAATGTGCAATTGTAATAATTTATAATAATTTGTAATAAATAGAACAGTCAATGTAATATAGAGTACACTCAAATCAGCGTGAGTTAATCAGTCTGATGGCCCAGTGGAAGAAGCTGTCCCAGAGCCTGTTGGTCCTGGCTTTTATGCTGCGGTACTATTTCCTGGATGGTAGCAGCTGGAATAGATTGTGGTTGGGGTGATTCGGATCCCCAATGATCCTTCGGGCCCTTTTTTCACATCTGTCTTTGTAAATGTCCTGAATCATGGAAAATTTACAACTACAGATGCACTGGGCTGTCCGCACGGCTCTGCGGAATCCTGCGATTAAGGGAGTTACAGTTCCCATACTAGGCAGCGATCAGTGATGCAGCCAGTCAGGATGCTCTCAATTGTGCCCCTGTAGAAAGTTCTTGGGATTTGGGGGCCCATACCAAACTTCCTCAACCGTTTGAGGTGAAAGAGGTGTGCTTGTGCCTTTTTCACCACACAGCTGACGTGTACAGACCAAGTGAGGTCTTCGGTGATGTGGATGCCGAGGAACTTAAAAGCTGTTTACCTTCTCAACCCCAGATCCATTGATGTCAATAGGAGTTAGCACACCTAATGAGGCCACACTGAGGTTGGTGGAGCAACATCTTGTATTCCATATGGGTAGCCTCCAACATCAATTTCTCAAACTTCCGGTAATTGTCCCCGCCTCTCCTTCAGCATTGCCCATTCCTGTTTTCTCCTCTCACCTTATCTCCTTACCTGCCCATCATCTCCCTCTGGTGCTCCTCTCCCTTCCCTTTCTTTCATGGTCTTCCACCCTCTCCTATCATAGTCCCCTTTCTCCAGCCCTTTAATTCTTTCACTAGCCAACTTCCCAGCTCTTTACTTCACCCCTCCCCCTCCAGATGTGGGCAAATGAATGGCAGATGAAATTTAATGTCAGTAAATTTAACATTACCTACAGGAAGTAGAAATATTAGATATAAATATACAAATGAGGGGTCTTGAGTTAGAAAGTGCAATGTATCAACATCTAGATAATGCATAGAAGCAATTAGGAAGGCTAATAGAATGTTGGGCTATATAATACACTCAGTGGAGTTCATGTCTAGAGACATTCTCCTTAAGCAATACAAAGCACTTGTGAGGTCACACCTCGAGTACTGTGTCCAATTTTGGTCTCCATGTCTAGTGAGGGATGTGAAGGCACTGTTGAGACTTCAGAGAAGGGTGACCAGACTTATTTCAGGTCTACAAGGTGTGAGCTATGAAGGAAGATTGAAATAATTAAATATTTTTAGCCTAATTAGACATACAGTAAGGGGAGACATTATAGAAGTATTCAAAATTATTAAGGGAATAAGTTAGGTGGATGCCAGCTGTTACTTCAAAATTAATCCATCAACAAGGACAAAAGGCCATAGGTGGAGACTGGTTAAAGGGAGATTTCAGACTACATCTTTAGGGAGCGATGTCTCAGAAAGACAGCACCCATTATTAAGGACCTCCAGCACCCAGGGCATGCCCTTTTCTCACTGTTACCATCAGATAAGAGATACAGAAGCCTGAAGGCACACACTCAGCGATTCAGGAACAGTTTCTTCCCCTCTGCATCTGATTCCTAAATGCTCACTGAAGCTTTGGACACTACCTCACTTTTTTATAAATATACAGTATTTCTGATTTTGCACATTTTCAAAAATCTATTCAATACAAGTAATTGATTTACTTGTTTAATTATTTATTATGTTTTTTTTCTCTCTCTTGGCTAGATTATGTATTGCATTGAACTTCTGCTGCTCAGTTAATAAATTTCATGTCACATGCCGGTGATAATAAACCCGATTCTGATTCTGACATCAGGAGGCATTTCTTTACACAGCAAATTACGGCCACATGGAATAAACTACCTAGTAGTGCAGTTGAAAGTAGTACCTTAGGGACTTCAAATCGAAACTCGATAGTTATTCCAACACACTATGTGAATAGGAATTTGGCAAGTTTTATTGGGCCAAATGGCCTGTTCTTGTCAAAAACTTTCTAATGTTCTAAATTGCCATGATGCCAGATGAAAGTTTTACTGCTCATGGTACAGGAATAATATGAACTGAAAAGAGTCACGGTCATTTCTAAGCTGACTGATCCATATGTACCAGTGGTCGGGCCTCAATTATTTACAGATCTGAATTAACAATCAATATACAGGTACTGAATATACTGTAGCTAAATTTGGTCATGATGCAAAAATGTCTGGCAAATTAAGTTCTTTTGGCAGTCACAGACACTAAAATCTATAAACAATTTCAGCAGGTGTACAAAATGTTGGCAGATGAAATATGACAGATACAAGAGATGGCAGAGTCTGGAATCTGTAGCAACATAGGAGATGCTGGATAATCTATCCTATGTCCAATCAATGGCACACCAGCAGCTTGATATAGTTAGGTGCTTGATAAGATTTGTTATGTCTCCAAGAATCTTGCAATTTTTTTAATATAGACATACAGTGGAGGACTTTGCTTGCTCAGACATGATCATTGAATGACATAGCAGGTTGAAGAACCATGTGGCCTACTCTTGTTCTTATGCTTTTTCAAAAGAACAAATTGAAGTTGTGTGGAAGAGATGAATTTTGAATTCTGGATTATGATGAGCCAAGTATATTGAATCATCAGATAGGATTAGTTAATTTCTCAGCAAACAGCCAATTGAACTTCCCAGTTTCACATTTTGTGCACTTGTATAGCATTTTTAATGTAAAGTATTCTGAGGCCTAATACAAACAAGTAGAATTAAAGGAAATCACAAGGCAGATGACCCAGCTGGTTATAAGAAAGACCTTAAAGGAGATGTGGAAGCAGTTAATAAGGAAGTTTCTGAGCTTTGAACAAAGAACATAGAAAACTACAGTACATTACAGGCCCTTTGGCCCACAATGTTGTGCCGGCCATGTAACCTACTCCAGAAGATACCTAGAATTACCCTACTGCATAGCCCTCTATTTTTCTCAGCTCCATGTACCTATCTAAGAGTCTCTTAAAAGACCCTATTGTATCCACTTTCACCAACATCACTGGCACTGCATTTCATGCATCCACCACTCTGTGAAAAACTTACCCCTAACATCCCCTCAGTACCTTGTTCGAAGCACCTTAGAACTATGACTCCTCGTGTTAGCTATTTCAGCTCTGGGAAAAAGCCTCATTGGCTATCCACATGATCAATACCTCTCATTATCTTATATACCTCTATCCAGTCACCTCTCATCCTCTGTCGCTCCGAGGAGAACAGACCAAGTTCACTCAACCCATTCTCATAAGGCATGCTCTGAAATCCAGGCAACATCTCTTAAATCTCCTCTGCACTCTCTCTTTAGTATCCACACTCTTCCTATAGTGAGGTGACCAGAACTGAACACAGTACTCCAAGTAGGGTCTGACCAAAGTCTTATATAGCTGTAACATTAGCTCACTGCTCTTCAACTCAATCCTATGGTTGATGAATGGCAACACACCGTATGCCTTCTTAACCACACGGTCAACCTGTGCAGTAGTTTGGAGTGTCCTATGGACATGGACTCCAAGATCTCTCTGATCCTCCACACTGCCAAGAGTCTTACCTTTAATATTATATTCTGCCTTTCAAATTTGACCTACCAAAATGAACCACTTCACACTTATCTGGGTTGAACTCCATCTGCCACTTCTCAGCCCAGTTCTGTATCCTATCAATGTCCCGCTGTAATCTCTGACAACCCTCCACACTATCCACAACACCCACAACCTTTGTGTCATCAGCAAACTTTCTAACTCACCTTTCTGCTTCCTCATCCAGGTCATTTATAAAAATCACGAAGAGGAGGGGTCCCAGAACAGATCCCTGCAGAACACCACTGGTCACCGACCTCCATGCAAAATATGAACCATCCGCAATCACCATTTGCCTCCTGTGGGCAAGCCAATTCTGGATCCACAAAGCAATGTCTCCTTTGATCCCATGCCTCCTTACTTTTGGAATGAGCCTTGCATAAGGAACTTTATCAAACACCTCCACTGCTCTACCTTCATCAATGTGTTGTTACATCCTTAAAAGAATTTAATCAGGCTCATAAAGTACAACGTGCCGTTGAAAAAGCTATGCTGACCATCATTAATCAAATTATGTCTCTCCAAATGCTCATAAATCCTGCTATCAGGATCTTCTCTAACAATTTGCCCACCATTGAAGCAAGACTCACTGGTCTATTATTTTCTGGGTTATCGCCACTCCCTTTCTTGAACAAGGAAACAGCATTTGCAACCCTCTAATCTTCCAGTAATTTTCCCAACCCTATTGATGATGTAAAGATTATCGCCAAAGGATCAGCAATCCCCACCCTCGTTTCCCACAATAGCCTGGAGTATATCTCATTTGGTCCCGGCGACTTATCTAACTTAATGCTTTTTAAAGCTCCAGCACATCCTTTTTCCTAATGTCTATATGCTCAAGCATTTCAGTCCACTGCAAATCATCCCCACAATTGCCAAGGTCCTTTAGCTAGGTGAATACTAAAGCATTACTTTGCCTTCAAACTTTAAAACCATAATTACCAATGGAACAGGAGAGGAACAGTGGGCTGTAGCAATGAAAACAACTGAAGGAAGCTAGGATTCTTTAAAGGATGTGGGCTGTAAAATAGGTCTTATAAATAGAAGAATAGCCATAAAAGTGACTTGAAAACTAGGATAGAAATGGATTGGATACTAAACCTAGTGAAGATGGTAATACAAGATGGTGTGACAGAAATAAACTTCAGTGAAGATGACAGCTGGAAAGCATACAAAAATTTTTATATTAAAAATATATATCACAACATATCTGTAGGACTCCTCATTTCTGATGAATAATCCACTTGAGAGCCAAGACAACCAAGATAGTGAGGTGCTCAACTCTGGTTGGTGTTTATCTCTGAACTGAAGTTGGCCAAATTAAAATGTGGCAGCGTTCTGACAAGGGATCTGGAATATATTTTTTAAGCCTTCATAATTGGACTACTAACTTCTTTTTTAAAAAAACAAAAACTCAATCACAAACCAAACAAAAAGTTTTACAAAACTCAGCATAAACCAGAAACAACCTAGATGTGAATGCATTATCTTGGATGACACATGCAGGGCCAAGAAGGCATTACACTGTGAAGGATGCCATCTTAAGTATTACATCCATCTGCCTTCAACTGGTTCTGTTTGATACATCAATTTATATAAACATGGTTTAATCTTGATTAAAGCAGATTTCAACATTCAGCACCTTAATTCCAGGAAGAAATTTTGAGTTGTACTTTATTGACCAACTGCAAAGTTAATATTAAAAACTGAAGCAAAATGGTTAAATGTTTTTGCTTCAGGTGTATGATCATAATTGTTTTATTAATATTCCACTCTTTCACTTCTTCAGCACCTATGTCGATGTAACCTATCTGTAAGAAGAAAACAGGAAATGCATACATCCATAATCTTATTGCATCCATATAGGGATGTGGGCCACAAAAATAGGTCTTATAAATAGAAGGATAGCCATAAAAGTGACTTGAAAGCTAGGATGGAAGTGGATTGGAAACTAAACCTAGTGAAGATTAGAGGTATTGCCTAGAAACATATTCTTATAAATAAGCAAAAAGAGTAATTCAGATTATTTTCTCTTTGACTTGCACAATCAGGTGCAAATAAAGTTTTATCTGGTTACTAATAGTACTCAAAAACTGTGCCATTACAGCATAAGAATTCTTGAGCTAATCATGTGTACAAAATCATTTTAAATGGAATGCACAGCAGTGACAGCTAAAAATAGTGTAACAGTTCATCCAGAGTTGGTACCTTGGACAATGAAGCACCTCCTGTGTCACACTGAAGTTGCAGTCTCGATCACGTAACTAAGTCCCTGAAGTGGGGCAAATGTTTATGATTCAATCATTTTTAAAATTGATTTGGAGAATTTGAACCAATGAAAATAAATCATACAGAAGACAATATATTAAAAAAACCCAAAAGACTTGTAGGTGCTAGAAATCTAGAGCAACCACAAGATGGTGGAACTCAGGTTAGGCAGCATCGATGGAGAGAAATTGATAGCCAACATTTCTGGTCAAGACCCTTCATTAAGACTCAGTGTGAATGAGTCTTGATAAAGGGTCTCAAGCCAAATCATCCATTTCCCTTCCTTGATGCTGCCTGGCCTGGTGTGCTCCTCCAGCTTTTTGTGTGTTGCTTGTGTATATAAACAAAGTATATCTCAGTTACAATATTAATGCAACTAATGAGATGCCAAGAAAAGTTCATCTTGATCCACTAGTCTTCAGGTAAGGAGACCATTCTTATCATTGCTAGTCAAGCCTATGAGCAATTGCAGATAATGAAAATAACTCTGAACTGCCTCAGTTCAGGGGCATTTAGGGCAATAAATGCTGTTATTGTCAGCAACATTCACATCCCCTGAATGAACAAGTCTGTTGGATTTTGCTCAGCCAGCAACGTTTTATTGTGTAATGCCACAATGTTTGTGGATGGAATGTTACAGTACAAACAATGAATCATTCTATTTTGCAGTTTGAGGGTAACTGTTAACAAGCAACAGTTGTTTTAATGCCCTTTAACACTACAATTAAAATGCAATGAAAAGGTGGTGCTGATAGTCAATTCACATTTTACTGCACATTTCTTTTCAGTAATGTTCAATTTTCAATTACATTATATTGAAATAACCTGATGTCAATAGGGTTACTTAAGTATAATAACTTGCACTAGCACAAAAGTCATAACATTTATTCAAGGCAGACGACTTCAACAGTAAAGATTCCTTTCATGGTTTTGATGCAATATCCAGATCACCAGTGTTTTGTACCATTTTGCAGTGTTGCACTGCCCAATCTCTACACTAATTTATTAGCGCACTCAGTTCATTAGTCAATTCAAAAAATGAGCACATCCATTGTTAGCAATTATTGTCACATTGTTAGATGATTCCTGTCAGTCTAATAATCTTTCTTGCCCCATCTTCAACAAGTTTATGAGTAATAAGCTGTACAGTAATGTTTTAAAAAAATGTCTAGTGATATACTTTCCCCTCCCAGTTTCCGAAACAATCATGCTGGAATGGCAATCTGAAAACAGATGCTGCATTGGTGTGTACACACATACGTACACGTACACACACACACACGTACGTGCCTATCCTGCAATCAATAATATGAGAGAAGATCCCAATGCACTTTTGTAAATGAAAAAAAATGCTAAAAATCCTTTGAAAAATTCTGAAGATGCCAAGAGGCACCGAGATTGCTTTACAAATGCATTGATATTTAGCACTAGTGTTGAGTATTTTTTTAAAAATACTCCCCCTCCATCCATTGAAACTAAAACCATTGGCAGCAATGGGAGAGGAAATACATAAATGTACATATGATATAATGCAGTATGGCTAGAAGCTTAAAAGGTATTTATACCATCATTTGGAATTTACAAATACTGAAAACCAGTATAACTGGCAATAATAGAACCAAGTAATATTTCAAAATTGCTACAGCAAAATTGTTAATCACAGTATGAGAATTTCAAATTTGTTAGGAACTTAGAGACTAATGGAGGACAAGATTCTGAATATACATTGTTAAATCCTTCCAATATATTGTGATGACTCAGTTGAAAGATTTCTATTTCAATTTAGCAGTGGATTTCTGGTCTTTCAGGCTCTGCATTTCATGTGTACTGGCAACTTGTTACATTCTTATTTCAGTTTAATGATTAGATATTCCAGATTAACAACACAATTGTGATGATGCTGAAACTTGTAACACACCAAAAACTAATCTCATTACTTTATGTGCTCTATTTTTAAATAAAATACTTATCAATTAATCACTGAAATCATACAGTCTGTCTCAGCTCATTTCAAAGTCAGGCAACCTTCACTCTGATAATACACACACATTTCTCCCTGATCCACTCCTCAGCCAGAGAAGAAAAAAAAAATCACCAAATTTTAACTTCTCATCCAACAGCAATAGTTCCACTATTATTCTTATAAATAAGTGATCCCTTCATTATCATTATTTTGCTGAATCAAATGGTTGAAGCCTTGTCTGTTATATATAACATTTTCCAATATGCTTACAGCAACATAAAGGACATACCCATCTGCTGTTGATATCACATATTTTACAAGCAATTTTGCCTTTCATCTTTTCCGAATTGTACCCCAATTACCTACAGATAAACCTAACTTAATAAACAGTTTGAAGTATCATTTCTCGCAACTCCTAATACCAATTAAACAACTTCACGATATTAATAGAACATTTTATCTGTCCATGCATTTTCACCAGATTTTGTCTTTGTGAATTTTATTCATATTCTTAACAGTCAACCATTTTTAAAAAATAAACTTTTGGGAAATGTTCAACTATTTGAACTCCCTTCCCCATTCCCATACCAACATGTCAAACTGATCAATAAGCTCCAGGGCCTAGGTCTCAATACTGTAACTTGTTCTAAATAAAGACAAGCTTGGGGTGGGTAAACACTAGAACATTTTATTCTGAACTGCTCCAGCTAGCTCAACACTGAGTGCGTGTGACCAGGTCACCATCAAAGCTTCCAGTTCTTTACAGATACATCCTTGTGCAACCGGATCCATAATTTCCTCACCTGCAAACCCTAGTCAGTTCAGATTATAAATATCTCCTCACCACAGGGCTGTGTTTAGCCCGTTGCACTACTCGCTTGATGCTTATGACTGCGAGGCTAAGAAGAGCCCCGATGCCATACTTAAGTTTGCTGATAACACCATTGTTGTAGGCTGAATCAAAGGTGGTGACAAATATAGGAAAGAAACTGAAAAATATGGCTGAGTGGTGCCATAACAACAAACTTTCACTCAATGTCAGCAAGTCCAAGGAGCTGATTATTGACTTCAGAAGGAGGAAACCAGAGGACCATGAGGCAGTCCTCATTGGCAATGCCTCTACCTTCTTAGAAATTTGTGAAGATTGGCATATCATCTAAAACTTTGACAAATGGCTACAGATGTGCAGTGGAGAGTATACTGACTAATTGCATCACAGCTTTGTATGGAAACACCAAAGCCCTTAAACAGAAAAGCCTTCAAAACAGTCCAGAACATCCTGGTTAAAACCATCCTCACCACTGAGCACATCTATATACAAGGAGCGGTGATACAGGAATACAGGAAAGCAGCACCCATCAAGGACAACCCCCTCCCAAATCCAGGATACACAATCTTCTCGTTGCTGCCATCAAGGAGGTGGCATAGGAGCTTCAGGACCTACACCACCAGGTTCAGGAACAGTTATTACCCTTCAACTATCAGGGTCTTGAGCCAAAGGGTCTCAAGCTGAGTAGGCTACGGTCAATTATGGAAAACCCTGAACATCCTCTACATAGCACCATCCAGAGACAGAGAAGCAGTTTCAGCGACAGGTTGCTATCGATGCAATGCTCCTCAGACAGGATGAAGAGGTCAATACTCCCCAATGCCATTAGGCTTTACAATTCAACCACCAGGAGTAAGATATGTTAAAGTGCCGGGGTTGATTGTATTTAATGTATTTAAGTAAACTACTTAAGAACTTTTTAAAAGCTATTATTAATGCTTTTTGAGAGAGTGATTTAGATGCATATCATATTTTTACTGAGTTAAGTATTGTATGTAATTAGTTTTGCTACAACAAGTGTATGGGACATTGGAAAAAATGTTGAATTTCCCCATGGGGATGAATAAAGTATCTATCTATCACCCCAAGACTGAACTGTTCCCATAACCCATGGACTCTTCATCTGTGACATATATGTACTTTGATAACAAATTTACTCTGAAATTTGGAAGTGTTCTCAGCCTCTTCTACTGCCAAGGGGAAGCTAAACACAAACTATTGGAAAAGCACTTCATATTCCGTTGGGCAGTTTACATCCCAGCAACATGAACATTGAATTCTCCATCTCCCCATCCCCCTCTGTCCCATTTCTCTCGTGATCTATCCAGCCCCATTACCTCTCCTCCAAGTGCCTATCCTCTCAATGGTTCCCCCTCCTTAACCTCAACTGCAAAGTCCCCAAATCCCTCTCCTTGATTCCATATACTTCATCTTCCACTCCTATCTAGATCCCACCATCAGTCCTTTATCATTTCCACCTATAACCTCCTAGTTTCTAGCACTATTCCCATTCTCCTCTCCCCTACTTGCATCCACCCTTTCTATACAGGCAATCTCACCATCTTCAGTCCAGATAAACAGCTTAATTCTGAATGTCAGCTCTTTAGTTATAAAATGAGGCCAGAGTCTCAGATTTGAAACGTGAATTGTTTCTTTCCACAAATGCTGCCTTGACCTACTGAGTTTTACCAGGATTTTCTCTTTTTATTTTAGCGGAGACAGACCTTGATGTTGGCATAGACATAGTGGGCTGACCATTTCTGTATTGTTTGACACCATGACCACCTGCAGGTTTGCTTCCAAGCTATACACTGTCTTGATTTGGAAATCTATTGTCAGTTTCACATTACTTATCAAATCTTATTCGTGGAACTCCCTCCTAAACCGCACTAGAAATATTGCAGTGGTTCAAAAAGGCAGCTTATCATCCCTTCACAAGAGCATTTAGGAAATGACCAAAATGCTGCATCTACATCTTGAAAATTAGTTTAAAAACTGTTGAATTAGCTTAAAACTGCCAAATCACATAGACAATTAGACCAATATCACTACAGTCCTTTTTTCAAAGCTGTTTCTTCATTCTTTAATACAATGCTCAAAGACAGAGTAATGTGGCTGAATGTACCTCACACTAAATGCAACAAGCTATGTGTGCATGCAACTTACAGTTTTAATTGCACTTATTTTATGGGCTTTAAGGTTCAATTTGCTTCAGTTTTCACTTTCTTTTCCTCCCACCTATTCCTAAATATTTCTGGAGATGGAATAAAACCAAAAGGTGCCATTAACAACTAATCCCTTCATTAAACAAAATCAGCAGATTAATGTTCTCATTTATAGGAAACATGTGAAACTCTTTTGGCAGACATGAGCTTCTGACAGCTTGTTCAACAAGAAGTTCCAAAATTGGTACCTTTGTCTTTGCAGCTTGAGTCCTGCATTTTTTAATTCTTTCCCTCATTATTTAAAGAGATTTTTTTTTAAAAAAAAGCTACCCTTTAACCATCTACCCACATACCTCGTGCTGAATGTCAAATTTTGTCTGGTAGCTTTCAACAGGGGATCTCAAATCATTTCATTTATTAAAGACATGAGATGCATGATGCTGCTTTTCTTACAATTTGCTATCTTTACACAGAATCAAATTTAAGACATTTGCAAATATATTATTTGCTGTAGAAGAATGATAATGTCCTCAATTAGCACAGGATGCCAATCCTGGATCTTCTTTCCCAACAACTCTGAGAGAGAATCTTCAGCAGGATTGCAACTGCTCAAGGCAGCATTTCAACTTTTCAAGAGCAATTAGTGATGAGCAATATATGTTGACCTTGCCAGCAGCATACGGATGTCAAAATATTAACAAACTGTCAATAGTTCAGACACTATCCAGATATCTGAAAAAGAGCAGTGCTACTTTACAAGAACTGCACATGAGTTTAAAGTCCCCACTGCCAAGTGCATATGACAAAACTATTGAAGCATCAGAGCACTGGCTCACGTTCCCCTTGCATTATGAACAGCCATGTTACATATCTCAGTAATATGTAAAGAAACGTTAATATGAGTAGTAGAAAAGGAATAGATCATCAGTCAATGTCGACTCCCTTTTGGCTTAAGACAGCAATTTTCAGTAAAAGCTTCAAATAACCGTAAACATTATTCTCCAAGGTGAAATTTAAGATGGCTACAACATGAGTCAAGTTGGGTTCATCCTTTGAGGCTTGAACATTAAAGTAACGTATTCAGTTATGTTTTGCTTCCAACATTTAGCTTATTTTACAACATAGCACCACACATTGGAAAATGTACTTTTATTTCTGTTCTGCATTGACCTTTATAAATATTTTTCTGGAAAACAAAATACTATGAGCAACGTGACCTCTACATTGTTTTACAGCTGTGCGGACCAACCATTGCGCTAAGCGGGAAATTTATTTACTTTTACACAGCCTGAAAATTCATGGCACCTCAATAAAAAAAATTATATAAAAGAAAATTCCAGTTACATGGCTACAAAGGCTACGTGCGTGGAAACATTTCAGTTACCTCAGAGCTGTGCACGCACACAGCTTAGAGGGAACAGTGGTAATGTTGTTAGTTGGTGTAGCAATACTGTGGGTAGAACAGAGAAAACTCAGTGCAATAATTGCTCACAGCAGAGCTTTACCTGCTTATATTTCACACATTGAATTGTTGCCCACCATCATTTCACCATCTGAACTTTACTTTTATGGATCACATTGTAGTGCAAAATATATTAGTATTCTTCAACAACATATTTAACTTTTCTCAAGTATTACAGGGGATCAAGAAAAGCCAGTTTTTGCATCACACCAAACTTGATTTGTTCCATTTAAAGAAGTGTGAACATTAAACTACTGCAGATTTTGAGATGTCTCATCTAGGAAAGATGCCATAAACACAAAAAAAAATCTGCAGATGCTGGAAATCCAAAGCAACATACACTAAATGCTGGAGGAACTCAGCAGGCCAGGTAGCATCTAGGAAAACGAATAAACAGTCATGAAGGGTCTCCGCCGGACACATTGATTATTTACTCTTTTGTGCATTGGTTTAGAAGGTAACATAGCAAGTGCTTGACAATTAGACATGCTTAATCCACATTGCATAGAACATACATGGTCTTTATGAGATGTTTCCTGTGCAAATAAATAAGCAATCACATTTTCTAATTACAACAGCAACTACTTGCCTGTAAGCCACTTTGGGATATCCAGAGATTCAATAAAGTCATAAAGGACTTCATATTCAAGCATGTCCTTCAACTTAGATCAAATACTTCTCAATATTTCTATACACATTTCAGTCCATCAATAGTGAACATTTTCCAGGACATTGTATTCTTACCCATTAGTGGAAATAGTTCCCTGGAGAATAAATTCTGTTCTTATATTGATTGAGAGTTAAAAAAAAATTGCACAGGTTCAAATTGGCAAATGATTTAAGAAACTGAGTCAGGAACCTTTTCTTCATAGTAACACTTTTTTAAATAATATATTTCTGGAATGAATATTCAATGCAAAGCAAATATCACTCAAGAAATAACTGGATACTACAAAAGTGAATTTAAGAATATTGCCCCCCCCCAACAGATGCTGCTTTGCCTACTGAGTTCCTCCTGCAGATCATATATTGCTCCAATTTCCAGAATCTTCAATCAGTGCAATCTGTGTACTCAATACAGTAGGATGGATTCAGCAGTTTTTTTTTGGGGGGGGGGGGGGAGAGAAGAGAAAAAATTAGGAAGCAATTTCCAGAAGATTTCCATGCTAATCCATGATCTGAAATGATTAAATTGCTTGGAGTGTAGAGTAAATGCTGAGAACCCCATAACCCATTCACATTTGATTTTATACCATGTCTCATGTGATGTTTGACAGGTGTGACAGAAAATCGCATGGGATAGTTAACAACTGATAGTTCGCTGCTTCTATAGATGCACTGTGGAGAGCATTCTGACAGGCTGCATCACTGTCTGGTATGGGGGGGGGCAATCAAAAGAAGCTACAGTGGGTTGTAAATTTAGTCGGCTCCATCTTGGGTACTAGCCTACAAAGTACCCAGGACACCTTCAGGACAGTTTCTTCTCCTCTGGCATCCGATTCCTAAATAGACATTGAACCTGTGAACACTACCTCACTTTTTAAATATATATTATTTCTGGGTTTTTTGCATGATTTTTAATCTATTCAATATATGTATACAGTACCGTAATCGATTTACTTATTATTCTATTTTTTCACTCCTATATTATGTATTGCATTGAACTGCTGCTAAGATTACAAATGTCACGACACATGCCAGTGATAATAAACCCGGTTCTGATTCTCTAACAAATTATGGGTCACCAGTGATCTAAAAGGCCTTTCTCAACCTCAAAAAGAGAGCCTTTGAATCAGGAGACAGGGAGGAATTAAAATATGTGCAGAAGGAGCTAAAGGAGAAGATCAAGGTGGGTAAAGAGGAACACAGCAGAGAGCTGGAGAACAAGCTTGGGCAGAGTAGCACACAAGAGATGTGGAGAAGCATGAAGAACACCACTGGCTTCAATCAGCTTAGCTGTAGAGCTTCAAATGCAGCTGTGAATGGGCTGAGTTAAACCGATTCTTCAATTGGTTTGACAATTGCCCTTCTGTTCACACCCCCCTCAGCACAGCAGCCCAGGTGCAGAGGCTTCAAATGCTCCCTCAACACCAATGCCTCCCCTCCTTGTCCCAGTCTTCACTTCCCCCAGCCCCCACTTTCCATCAACTCCACAGTCATCATGGACTCACCTTCACTACTGAACAGGGCTACTGAGAAGGGCTTGGGGAAACTGAGACATGGCAAAGCATTGGAACTGGATGCTGTGAATCCCAAGGTCCTGAAGGAGTGTGCTGAGCAGTTGTGTGGAGTTCTCCAGTGCATTCTCAATCTGAGTCTCAGTCTGGAAAGGGTCCCGACTGCGTGGAAAACATAATGTGTGGTCTCAGCACCCAAGAAGGGCCAACCCAAACTCTTAAATCACTACTGTCCAGTGGCCCTGACCTCACACATATCATGAAGACCCTAGAGAGCCTGGTCCTGGCTCACCTCCGATCCATGGTCAGATCAGCCCTCGATCTCCTGTAGTTTGTCTACCAGGAGCACATTACAGTCAATGATACTGTCATCTACCAGCTGAACAGAGCCTACTCCTATTTGGATAAGCAGGGCAGCACTGTGAGGATCATTTCTGTTTTGACTTCTCAAGTGCCTTGAGTACCATATGGTCCTCATTGCTAAGGGGAAAGCTCCGTTCAATGCAGGTTGACACTTCCATTGTATTCTGGATAATGGACTGCCTGATTGACAAACCACAGTATGAGCGGCTTCAGAGCTGTATGTTAGACATGGCTATAAGCAGCACTGGGGCCTGACAGGGGACTGTATTGACTCCCTTCCCGTTTACCCTGTATACCTTGGACTTTAGATGCAACACTGCGTCATGACTTCTACAGAAATTCTCTGATGACTCAGCAATAGTTGAGTGTACAAAGGGAGGATGGAAAGATGAATACTGGACCCTGGTGGAGGGCCTTATCAAATGGTGCAAGCTGAATCATCTGCAGCTCAACATCAATAAGACAAAGGAGATGGTGATCGACTTTAGGAAGACTAAGTCTGCACTGCTTTCTGCTACTATTGATGGTGAGGACGTGGATGTGGTGAGGACCTACAAGTATCTGGGGGTGCATCTGAATAACAGACTTGAGTGGAGCACCAACACAAAGTCTGTGTACAAGAAGGGCCAGAGTCACCTCTACTTCTTGTGGAAACTGTGGTCTTTTGGAGTATCAGGCCTCTCCTTCACATGTTCTACCAGTCTGTTGTTACCAGTACAATCTTCTATGTGGTGGCGTGCTGGGGCAATGGCATCAACACGGGTGATGCCAACAGGTTCAATAAACTGATTATAGGAGTTAAACTGGATGCACTGGAGACTGAGATAGAACAAAGGACCCTACAGAAAAGCTTGGACAATGCTTCTCACCCTCTGCATGCCACCTTGGCTGAACAGAGGAGCACTTCAAGTAATAGACTAAGACAAATGCCCTGCTCGAAAGAGCACTATATGAGGTCATTCTTACCCTTGGCAATTAGACTCTATAATGAGTTAACCTCGAGGCAGTGAAATGATGAGCCCCTCCTGTCTATACTGTTTGTGGTAACTTTTTTTAATTTTTTTCTACTACTCTTCTAATATGTATATCTGAGAACTTGTAATGCTACTGTGACATTGTGATTTGCTTTGGGATCAATAAAGGAACTGTCTATCTATTAACAAATAGAAAAGACTCAACATTATGACTAGCATTTTCTTAACCGGTTTCTTCACACACAGGTTACTGACTTTTGTGAAGGAATGACTATTTTCCCAGCCAACTAATTGTACTTGTTATACATTATGTACAAGATATACATTGTCATAATCCACATATACAAGAAAGCAGATATTAAAAAGCAACAAAATCCATAACTTAATCATGTCTAGAGTCATAGAACATCACAGCACAGAAATAGGCCCTTCAGCCCATCTAGTCTATGCTGAATATTCTGCCTTATTCCATTGACCTGCACCACAAACCCCTCCTATCCATTTACCTATCCAAATTTCTCTCAAATGCTGAAATCGAATCAAACCCACCACTTCCTCTGGCAGCTCATTCCATACTCTCATCATCCTCTGAGTGAAGTTTCCCGTCATAATCCCCCTTAAACATTTCACCTTTCCCTATTAACCCATGACCTCTACTTCCCATCTCACCCAACCTCAGTGCATTTACCCTATTGATACCCCTCAATTTTGTACACCTCTATTAAATATACCCTCACTCTCCTTTGCTCTAGAGAATAAAATCCTAACCTATTCAAATTTTCTGATTAATTCAGGTCCTCAAGTACAAGCAACATCCTTGTAAATTTTCTTTGCACTCTTTCAATCTTATTTACATCTTTCCTATAGGTAGGTGACCAGAATGACACAAAATACTTCCAATTAGGCCTCACGAACATCTTATACAACTTCAACATAAGATCGCAACTCCTGTATTCAATGCTGATTTATAAAGGCCAATGCTCTCTTTACAACTCTATCTACCTGTGATGCCACTTTCGAGGAATTATAGATTTGCATTCCCAGATCCCTCTGTTCTACTGCACCTCTCAGTACCCTACTGCTCACTGTCTGTCCAACCCTGGTTTGTCCTCCCAAAGTGCAACATCTCACACTTGTCCGTATTAAATTTTAATCTGGCATTTATCAGCCAATGATCCTATCTGGTCCAGATCCCACTGCAAGCTTTGATAGTATTCCACACTGTCAGCTACCCCACCCCCCACCCCAATCTTGGTGTCATCCACAAATTGTTGATATAGATGATAAACAATAATGGACCCAACACCGATCCCTGTAGCATATCAGTAGTCACAGGCCTCCAGCCAGACCACTGGTTAATCCTTTACCAACTCATTATGAATGCCAAGCAACCAACCTCCCATGTGGGACCTTGCTAAAGTCTATGTAGACAACATACACAGCCTTGCCTTCATCAACTTTCTGGTGAATTCCTCAAAATGCTCTACAAGATTGGTTAGGCAAGATCGACCATGCACAAAGCCACATGGACTATCTCCAATCAGCCTGCCTATCCAATTACTAACATACCAAGTACCTTAGAATACCTTCCAATGACTTACCCACTACGGATGCCAGACTCACCAGGCTTTAATTTACTGGCTTATTTTTAGAAATGTTCTTAAACAACAGAACATTCGCTATCCGCCAATTCCACAGCACCTCACCCGTGGCTAAGGACGTTTTAATTATCTCTGCTAGAGCCCCTGCAAATTCTGCACTAGCCTCCCACAAGGTCCATAGGAACACCTTGTTAGTCCCTGGGAAGCTTTCCACCCTAATTTGTCTCAAGACAGCAACCACCTCCTCTGTAATCTGTACATGACCTCACTACAGTTTTGCCTCACTTCTATAGACTGTTTCCTGAGTAAATACAAATGCAAAACAAAAACTAATTTAAGATCTCCCAATCTCCCACACCTCTTTCAGCTCCATGTATAGATTGCCACTCAAGAGAACCAATTTTGTCCCTTGCCATTGTTTTGCTCTTAAAAAATCAGAGAAGCCCTTGGGATCCTCCTTCACCTGGTCTGCTAAGGCAACCTCATGCCTTTTTTAGCCCTCCTCATTCACTTCTTAAGTGTTCTCTTGTCTTTTTGCCCTCCTGATTTCCTTCTCAAGTGTTCCTTTGTGGGTTAAGTGTTCTCCTAACCACATGCTTGTTTCTTGGGCAACTCTTGCGATAGGGACATTATGAGAATTGCAAATCAACAACCTGCAATAAGTATCATCACGCAATTTTTCATTCTGCCCCAAGAGATGGTGTTTAATTTTAGCTCCACAAGAACCCACAGCAAGCATTCAGCCCAGATGAGGTACCTGGCTAAGTACTAAAGACCTGTGCTGATCACCTGGCTGGATTGTTCACCAATATATTTAACTGCTTGCTTTGGCAATCTGAGGTACCCACCTACTTCAAGCAGGCCTCAACCATACCAGTGCCTAAGAACAACATGACTACTGTTCAGTTGCACATACATCCACTGTGATGAAGTGTTTTGAGATTGTTGATAAAACATGTCAACTCCAGCCTCAGAAGTGACTTGGAACCGTTCCAATTTGTCAACTGGCACAACAGTTCCACGGCAAATTTTATTTCATTGGCTCTTCACTCCATTAGGAGTGCATACATCAGGATGCTCTTTATCAACTACAGCTTGGCATTCAATAATATTATGTAGTGGCTGGCACAACATTTTACAGTGCAGGTGACCTGGGTTCAATTCCTGCCACTGCCTGCAAGGAGTTTGTATGTTTTCCCCGTGACTGCATGGGTTTCCTCTGGGTGCTCCAGTTTCCTCCCACAGTCCAAAGACCTACCGATTGGTAGGTTAACTGGCCATTGTAAATTGTCTTATAATTAAGCTAGGGTTAAACAGGTGGGTTGTTGGGCAGCATGGTTCAAAGGGCCAGAAGGGCCTATTCCACGCTGTATCTCTAAATAAAATAAATAAAAACTAATCAATAAGCTTCAAAACTTTGGCTTCAATACCCCTTGTGCAATTGGATCCTCCATTTCCTCACTTGCAGACCCCAGTCAATTCAGATTGATAATAACATCTCCTCCATTATTTCCATCAGCACAGGCGCACCACAAGGCCACGTGCTTAGCCCCCATTCTTCTCGCTTTACATTTATGACTGTGTGACTAAGCACTACTCTAATGATTAAGTTTGATGATGACACCACTGTTGTAAGACGAATCAAAGGTGGTAACAAATCGTGATATAGGAGGGAGATGGAAAATCTTGCTCAGTAGTGCCACAACAAAAAAACTCTCACTCAATGTCAGCAAGACCAGGACTTGATTATTGACTTCAGGAGAAGGAAACAGAGGTCCATGAGCCAGTCCTCATCAGGGGATCAGAGTGAAGAGGGCCAGCAACTTTAAATTCCTCAGTGTTATTATTTCAAGGAACCTGCCCAGGGCCCAGCACCTAAGCACAATTATGAAGAAAGCATGGCAACACTTCTATTTTCTTATAAGTTTGCAAATATTTGTCACAACATCTGAAACATTGTCAAACTTCTGTAGATGTGTGGAGAGTATACTGACCATGCACAAAGCCACATGGACTATCTCCAATCAGCCTGCCTATCCAATTACTAACATACCAAGTACCTTAGAATACCTTCCAATGACTTACCCACTACGGATGCCAGACTCACCAGGCTTTAATTTACTGGCTTATTTTTAGAAATGTTCTTAAACAACAGAACATTCGCTATCCGCCAATTCCACAGCACCTCACCCGTGGCTAAGGACGTTTTAATTATCTCTGCTAGAGCCCCTGCAAATTCTGCACTAGCCTCCCACAAGGTCCATAGGAACACCTTGTTAGTCCCTGGGAAGCTTTCCACCCTAATTTGTCTCAAGACAGCAACCACCTCCTCTGTAATCTGTACATGACCTCACTACAGTTTTGCCTCACTTCTATAGACTGTTTCCTGAGTAAATACAAATGCAAAACAAAAACTAATTTAAGATCTCCCAATCTCCCACACCTCTTTCAGCTCCATGTATAGATTGCCACTCAAGAGAACCAATTTTGTCCCTTGCCATTGTTTTGCTCTTAAAAAATCAGAGAAGCCCTTGGGATCCTCCTTCACCTGGTCTGCTAAGGCAACCTCATGCCTTTTTTAGCCCTCCTCATTCACTTCTTAAGTGTTCTCTTGTCTTTTTGCCCTCCTGATTTCCTTCTCAAGTGTTCCTTTGTGGGTTAAGTGTTCTCCTAACCACATGCTTGTTTCTTGGGCAACTCTTGCGATAGGGACATTATGAGAATTGCAAATCAACAACCTGCAATAAGTATCATCACGCAATTTTTCATTCTGCCCCAAGAGATGGTGTTTAATTTTAGCTCCACAAGAACCCACAGCAAGCATTCAGCCCAGATGAGGTACCTGGCTAAGTACTAAAGACCTGTGCTGATCACCTGGCTGGATTGTTCACCAATATATTTAACTGCTTGCTTTGGCAATCTGAGGTACCCACCTACTTCAAGCAGGCCTCAACCATACCAGTGCCTAAGAACAACATGACTACTGTTCAGTTGCACATACATCCACTGTGATGAAGTGTTTTGAGATTGTTGATAAAACATGTCAACTCCAGCCTCAGAAGTGACTTGGAACCGTTCCAATTTGTCAACTGGCACAACAGTTCCACGGCAAATTTTATTTCATTGGCTCTTCACTCCATTAGGAGTGCATACATCAGGATGCTCTTTATCAACTACAGCTTGGCATTCAATAATATTATGTAGTGGCTGGCACAACATTTTACAGTGCAGGTGACCTGGGTTCAATTCCTGCCACTGCCTGCAAGGAGTTTGTATGTTTTCCCCGTGACTGCATGGGTTTCCTCTGGGTGCTCCAGTTTCCTCCCACAGTCCAAAGACCTACCGATTGGTAGGTTAACTGGCCATTGTAAATTGTCTTATAATTAAGCTAGGGTTAAACAGGTGGGTTGTTGGGCAGCATGGTTCAAAGGGCCAGAAGGGCCTATTCCACGCTGTATCTCTAAATAAAATAAATAAAAACTAATCAATAAGCTTCAAAACTTTGGCTTCAATACCCCTTGTGCAATTGGATCCTCCATTTCCTCACTTGCAGACCCCAGTCAATTCAGATTGATAATAACATCTCCTCCATTATTTCCATCAGCACAGGCGCACCACAAGGCCACGTGCTTAGCCCCCATTCTTTTCGCTTTACATTTATGACTGTGTGACTAAGCACTACTCTAATGATTAAGTTTGATGATGACACCACTGTTGTAAGACGAATCAAAGGTGGTAACAAATCGTGATATAGGAGGGAGATGGAAAATCTTGCTCAGTAGTGCCACAACAAAAAAACTCTCACTCAATGTCAGCAAGACCAGGACTTGATTATTGACTTCAGGAGAAGGAAACAGAGGTCCATGAGCCAGTCCTCATCAGGGGATCAGAGTGAAGAGGGCCAGCAACTTTAAATTCCTCAGTGTTATTATTTCAAGGAACCTGCCCAGGGCCCAGCACCTAAGCACAATTATGAAGAAAGCATGGCAACACTTCTATTTTCTTATAAGTTTGCAAATATTTGTCACAACATCTGAAACATTGTCAAACTTCTGTAGATGTGTGGAGAGTATACTGACTGGTTGTATCACAGCCTGGTATGGAAACACCAATGCCCTTGAATGGAAAAGCCTTCTAAAAGTAGCGCAGATGACTCAGTCCTTCACGGGTAAAGCTCAGCCCTCCATTGAGCACAGTACAAATGAGCGCTGTCACAGGATAGCAGCATCCATTATCAGGGACCCCTACCACCCAGGTCTTGTCATAGCTGTCATCAGGAAAGGCAGTACAGGAGCTTGAGGATTCGCACTACCAGATTCACGAGCAGTTACTACCCCTCAATCATCAGAAACAATTATCAACCCCCGCCCCCCCACCATCACACTCTAGAATCAGTGGGGATAATTTCACTTGTCCCATCATTGAATTGTTCTCACTACCTATGGACTCACTTTCAAAGACTCTTCATCTTATGTTCTCGGTACTTATTGCTTATTTATTTATATATTATTCTCTTCTCTTTTGTATTTGCAGTTAGTTGTCTTTTGCACATTGGTTGTTTGTCCACCCTGTTGGGTACGGTCTTTCATTGAATCTATTATGGTTTTTGGATTTACTGAGTATGCCCACAAGTATACGATTTGGCCATGGACTCAGTTCCATCTTCTTGCCCCCCCCCCCGCCCCCTGCCAAATCTCTTCATTCAATTTTCTATGCAAAAATCTGTCTGTGTCTCAAATGTATGTAATGAAGTATGTAATGAACTTCCCTAGGTAGAGAATTCTGCAGATACACTGTAATCTGGGAAAAGCAGTTTTTTCTCATCTGTCCTAAAACTATTGGGCCAAATCTTGCAGCTATATCCCCTCGTTTCAGTCTCACTCAACGGAAATAACTTTTTTGCTTCTGTTTTATCGATCCATTTCATAATTCTATATTTCTATAAGATCCCCTCTAATTCTTCTGAATTCCATTGAATATAGTCCCAAATGGCTCATTCTCTCTTCATAGACAAACTTCCTAATCTCCAGAATCAACCTGGGGAACCCTTTTCTGCACCACTTCCCCATCATTCCTCAAGGAGACCAGAAACGTACACAGTACTCCAGGTATGGCCTCACCAGTACCCTGTACAGTTTCAGCATAAATTCGCTGCTCCTCAATGTAATTTAGCAATGAAAGCCAATATTCCATTTAGAAACATGGAAACATAGAAAATCTACAGTGCAATACAGGCCCTTCGGCCCACAAAGCTGTGCTGAACATATCCTTACCTTAGAACTACCTAGGCTTACCCATAGCCCTCTATCTTTCTAAACTCCATCTATCCATCCTGGAGTCTCTTAAAAGACCCTATTGTTTCCGCCTCTACCACTGCCACTGGCAGCCCATTCCACGCACTCACCACTCTCTACATTAAAAAAGTACTTACCCCTGACATCTCCTCTGTATCTACTTTCAAGCACCTTCAAAATATGCCCTCTCGTGGTAGCCCTTTCAGCCCTGGGAAAAAGCCTCTGACTACCCACACGATCAATTTATGTTCTTGATAACCTGTTGCACCCGCATATCAACAAGTTCCCTTGTTTTATCTTTCCTAAATTTTGTGCTACACTAAAAACAAGATTTTTTATTTACAAGGATCTTGTACCAGATGATATACAGAGTAGGGCAAAAAACAAAAAATGTTGTGCAGCCCTTTTTTAAGGTCAGGCAAGGATCAGCCTCCAGACAAATTTTGAGAAATCTGTGGCACTGAGGCTATTTTCACACCAAAGCATGGAATTGTTTAGAACCAAAATCCTTGTACTGGAAGTCAATCTATTTTTAAAATACTCAGGAAACATTCTTTTTAACAGCTGCTCTCATATTACACATTATTTCCTTTACTGCTGCATTAGTGCACTGACAAATGCTACCGCACTTTCACAGCATAATCTGGCTTTAATTTTCTCACAGAGGTCAGGTCCAGCAGAGTGTTTTCTTTTTATATTTCAACTGTGCTGTCCTATCAGGATACATTCACTTAATTGAGCATTACAAATTATACACAAGTACAAGACTAACAGGAAGAACTAGAAATCTGAAGTTTTCTCCTTCTGTGAAACAAAAGCACAAGATGAACTAGTAGTCAAAACTCAGTCAATTTCTTGCCACCATTGTCATGATATATTAACAGCTGCATTCACAAAGAACGCCTGCAGTGATACAAATTCAATTCTTACAGGCCAGCTGCCAGTATTATTTTAAGGCCCAAGTCCATAATGCTATTTGGTCTAAATTGGTAAATTTGTTTGTTATTGTTGCATTTGATGATTATGAAATGTATGCAAGACTTTGCTTGCCCCCACATTTGAAACCAATGGCAAAGCAATCTCCATCACTTAAAATTGATCTCGTACAAGTGTCAAGCTTATTTTTATTCTGATCTTTGATTTTCCAATTTTTAGCTCAAATAATAGTTATTATTTTAACCATAAATTAAAGTACAATTTTTCCCTTATTCCCAAGATAAAATACTTCTGAAACATTTATGACCTGAAGATAACAACTTGGTGGAGAAAGTATTATGAAAATATAACTTTAATGCAATTTATTTTTTCTCTCCAATGGGTTGTTTAGTCACCAAGGTTCAATGTAAATTTATTATCAATGTATATGTCACCATATTCATTGAGATTCATTTTCTTCTGTCCATTCACAGTAAATCCATAATAGAAACAATAAAAGACTGGACCCAATAGGGCGGACAAACAACCAATGTACAAAAGACATAGTGTGCAAATACAAGAGAGAAAAATAAATAATTAAGCAATGAATATTGAGAACCTAAGTTGAAGAGTTTTTAAAAGTGAGTCCATAGGTTGTGGGAACAGTTGAGTTATGGGGCGAGTAAAGTTTTTGTGGGGGGGGGGGGGGGGGAGATAGAGTAATAACTATTACTGAACCTAGTGATGTGAGTCCTGAGGTTCCTGTATCTTCTTCCTGATGGCAAAAGCAAGAAAAAAACATGGCCTGGGTGGTGGTGGGGCCCCTGATGATGGATGCTGTTTTTCTGTGACAACGATCCATGTTGATGTGCTGGTTGGTGGGAAGGACTTTACCCATGATGGCCATATCCACTACATTTTGTAGGATTTCCCATTCAAGGGCATTGATGTTTCCATACAAAGCTGTGTCACAGCCAGTCAATACACTCTCCACCACACGTCTATAGAAGTTAGTCAAAGTTATTAATGTCATGCTCTGATGGAAGTAGAGGCACTGCTGTGCTTCCTTCATAATTGCACTTAAGTGTTGGGCCTAGGACAAATCCTCTGAAATGATAACAAGGGATTTAAAGTTACTGACCCTCTGCACTCTGATCCCCCGAGGACTGGCTCACGGATCTCTGGTTTCCTCTTCTGAAGTCAATAATCAGCTCCTTGCTCTTGCTGACTTTGAGTAAAAGGTGTCGTGGCATGACAACCAGATTTTCATTCTCCCTCCAATATGCTGATTTGTCACCATCTTTGATTCAGCCAACGACAGTGGTGTCATCAGCAAACTTAAATATGGCATTGGAACTGTGCTCAGCTTCACAGTCACAAGGATGAAGCCAGAAGAGGAGGGGACTAAGTACACAGCCACGTGGTGCACCTGTGTTGAGGGAGATTAAGCAGGAGATGTTGCCAATCCGAACTGATTGGGGTCTGCAAGTATGGAAATAGGGGATCCAATTGCACAAGGAGGTATTGAAGCCTATTGATTAGTTTTGAGGGGATGATAGTATTGAATGTCAAGCTGTAGTTGATAATGAGCATTCTAATGTGTGTGTCTTTGCTGTACAGATGTTCCCAGGTTGAGCAAAGGGCCAATCAGCTAATATTATATCAAATAAAAAGCGAGGACAACAAGATCAGCTTCTTGGCATTCTACACTGACAATGCTTTTGCTGAAGTTTCAATGAGATCCCCCCACATTCTCCTAAATTCCAGGGAGTACAGGTCCAAAGCAGTCAAACGCTCCTCATATAAATATAAATAACCCCCTCATTCCTGGAATCATCCTCGTGAATCTCCTCTGGACTGTCTCCAATGCCAACACATCCTGAGATATGGGGCCCCAAAACTGTTGACAAGACTCCAGTGTGGCCTAACTAGTGTCTTATAAAGCCTCAGCATTATCTCCTTGCTTTTATATTCTATTCCCCTTGAAATAAATGCCAACATTGCATTTGCCTTCTTTACCACAGATACAATCTGTAAATTAACCCTCTAGGAGTTCTGCAGAATGACTCCCAAGTCCCTCTGCACCTCTGATGATTCAATGTTCTCCCCATTTAGATAATAGTCCACACTATTGTTCCTTTTTCCCAAGATGCATTATTATACATTTCCAAAAACTTTATTCCATCTGCTGCTTTTTTGCCTATTCTTCCAATTTGTCTAAGTACTGCTGCAATCACATTACTTCCTCAGCACTACCTACCCCTCCACCCATCTTCATATCATCTGCAAATTTTGCCACAAAGCCATTAAGCTCCTCCCTCATGTTTCCATAATTCCTTTTATTCCATTGTGATACTTGTGCTTCTCCCTCTCAAACTGCAGTATGAGTTCATTCATACTGTTCTCCCCAGTAAGATCTGGGTTATTACACAACACCCAATCTAAGATAGCCTTTCCCCGAGTAGGCTCAAACACAAGCTGCTCTAAAAAGAATTCTCGTAGGCATTCAACAAATTCCCCTCTTGCATTCCAATACCAACTTGCTTTTCCCAATTCCCTTTCATATTGAAGTCCTCAATTACAATCGTAAACATGAGGAAATCTGCAGATGCTGGAAATTCAGTCCTGACGAAGGGTCTTGGCCCAAAATGTCGACTGTACTTCCTATAGATGCTGCCTAGCCTTTGTGTGTGTTCCTCCATTATAATTGTGTCATTACCCTTATTACATGCTTTTTATTACATTGCTCCCTTTGGAATCTCAACTCCACATCTTGGCTACTATTTGGAGGCTTATACGTGATTCCCATAATGTTTTATTTCCACTCTTGCAGTTTCTTAACTCCACCCACAAAGATTCAACATTCTCTGACCCTACGTCACCTCCTTCAGAGCCACACTACCGCTCATGCCTTCCTGCCTGTCCTTTTGATACAAAGTATATCCTTTGATATTAAGCTCCTAACTATGGCCTTCTTTCAGTCATGGCTCAGTGGCCATTTATGTCATATGTCATACCAACCAATCTCTAATTTGGCTACAAGTTTGTCCACCTTATTCCAAATGCTATGCACATTTAAATACAGCACCTTTAGTCCTGTATACTTAGTCATTTTGAATTTTGCCTCTATGGCACAATTTAACTCTTTGCTCTGTCTGCATTTGTACCCAATCATTCATTAACTTGTCCTCCTTACATTCATGATACATCCATCATCTACTTGTAAGCCTGCTGGCTCATCCTCAGCTCTATTATACTGGTTCCTGCACCCCTGCCATATTAGTTTAAATCACTCCCAAGAGCTTCAGCAAAACTGTCTGCAAGGATATTGGTCCCCCTTGGATTTAAGTACAACCTGTTCCTTTTGTACTGGTCGCACCTGTCCCAGTAGAGGTCCCAATGATCCAGAAATCTGAACCTCTGCCGCCTGCTCCAATTTTTCAGCCATGCATTTATCTGTCACCTCATTCTATTCCTATCCTTACTGTCACGTGGCTCAGCCAGCAATCCCTTGAGGTTCTGCTTCTCAGTTTCCTTCTCAACTCTCTGTATTCTGTTTTTTTTTACGACTTCCTCCCTTTCTCTACCCATGTTGTTGGTACCACTATGTACCACGGCTTCTGGCTGCTCACCCTCCCTTTTCAGGATATTGTAAATATGTTCAGAAACATCATCTATCATGTTTATAATGTACTACATTGCTACAGCAAAAAACTATTTTTATGACGTTAGTACCCTAGGCATGTCTGCCATGACAGAAAAATCTTGAATTTCTGCCTATTTAAGAAACTCATAACAGCAGATTTCACATCAGGTCACCAATCATTTCCTTTTGATTGTTTTCACTGGTAATATGTCTGCATTTAATGGCACTGAGTTTCCACACAACACACATGACAAGCTAATCAAATCATGCAGTTCCTAGAAAGTTGAAATTAATTATAACGATTACCAAGCAAAAAAATCTGGAAGAAATAAATCAAATACATTAATAAAAAAGGAAATCAAATACATTTTAAATTGCAGAGATGGGGAAGGGATAGAGAGGACAAAGTGATCATACACAGAATGATATACACCTAAGGAAATTGAATGGCAAGTGATGGTAGAGCAATACTAAAAGCTTTTTCAAGTATATAAAGAGTAAAAGACAGGTGAGTGTAGATATAGGACCGATAGAAAATGAGGCTGGAGAAATTGTAATGGGAGATAGGGAGATAAGGAGATGGCAGAGGAACTCAACGTGTATTTTGCATCAGTCTTCACTAAGGAAGACATCAACAGTATACCAGACACTCAAGGGTGTCAGGGAAGAGAAGCATGCACAGTCACAATTACGACATAGAAAGCACTCAGGAAGCTGAATAGTCTAAGGGTAGATAAATCTCCCGGACCAGATGCAATGCACCCTCGTGTTCTGAAGGAAGTAGCTGTGGAGATTGCAGAGGCATTAGCAATGATCTTTCAAAAGTCAATAGATTCTGGCATGGTTCCAGATGACTGGAAGATTGCAAATATCACTCTGCTATTTAAAAAGGGGGTGAGGGAGCAAAAAGAAAATTATAGACCTGTTAGCTTGATACCAGTGGTTGGGAAGTTGTTGGAGTCGATTGTCAAGGATGAGGTTACAGAGTACCTGGAGGCATATGACAAGATAGGCAGAACTCAGCATGGTTTCCTTAAAGGAAAATCTGATGCAGTGGATGTTGTGTATTTGGATTTTCAGAAGGCCTTTGACAAGGTGCCGCACATGAGGCTGCTAAACAAGATAAGAGTCCATGGAATTACAGGAAAATTACATACGTGGATACAGCATTGGCTGACTGGTAGGAAACAGAGAGTGGGAATAAAGGGATCCCATTCTGGTTGGCTGCCGGTTACCAGTGGTGTTCCACAGGGGTCTGTGTTGGGGCTGCTTATTTTTACGTTGTATATCAACCATTTAGATTATGGAATAGATGGCTTTGTGGCTAAGTTTGCTGATGATACAAAGATAAATGGAGGGACCAGTAGTGCTGAGGAAACAGAGTCTGCAGAGAGACTTGGATAGATTGGGAGAATGGGCAAAGAAGTGGCAAATGAAATACAACGTTGGAAAGTGTATGGTCATGCACTTTGGTAGGAGAAATAAACAGGCAGAGTATTATTTAAATAGGGAGAGAATTCATAGTTCTGAGATGCAATGGGTCTTGGGAGTCCTTGTGCAGGATACCCTTAAGGTTAACCTCCAGGTTGAGTCGGTGGTGAAGAAAGCGAATGCAATGTTGGCATTCATTTCTAGAGAAATGAAGTATAGGAGCAGGGATGTGATGTTGAGGCTCTATAAGGCACTGTTAAGACCTCACTTGGAGTACTGTGTGCAGTTTTGAGCTCCTTATTTAAGAAGGGATGTGCTGACGTTGGAGAGGGTTCAGAGAAGATTCACTAGAATGATTCCAGGAATGAGAGGGTTAACATATGAGGAACATTTGACCGCTCTTTGACTCTACCCCTTGGAGCTTAGAAGAATGAGGGGGGCCTCATAGAAACATTTCGAATGTTGAAAGGCATGGACAGAGTGGATGTGGCAAAGTTGTTTCCCATGGTGGGGGAATCTAGTACGAGAAGGCATGACTTAAGGATTGAAGGGCGCCGATTCAGAACAGAGATGAGAAGACATTTTTTTAGCCAGAGGGTGGTGAATCTGTGGAATTTGTTGCCACAGGCGGCAATGGAGGCCAAGTCATTGGGTGTATTTAAGGCAAAGATTGATAGGTATCTGAGTAGCCAAGGCATCAAAGGTTATGTTGAGAAGGTGGGGGAGTGGGACTAAATGGGAGAATGGATCAGCTCATGATAAAATGGCGGAGCAGACTCGATGGGTCGAATGGCTGACTTCTGCTCCTTTGTCTTATGGTCTAATACCAAGAAATTACATCAGTTTCTTCCTCTCTGCTCCTTTCCCATAGCCTTTCAATACCTTTGCACTTTAGGTATAATATTAAAACTTCATGGAGCAACTGTACATTTCAGATCAAAATAGATCACTGTGGGACATTTCTCAACTTCACAACTGATCCTCATTAATTTTCTTAAAGCTATTACCTTTGGATACTTGCTGGAAACATCATAAAATAATTATCAAAATACTTGTTTGCTCTGCTCCGAGGAGAGAAACCTCAGTTTCACAAAGGATGCCTCTCATTCTTAACAAATTAGAATATAAGAAGGCAATTTTGCTGCAAAATCAGGACTATATTTGAAAAGTCCAACAAAAAAGACAACATCCCACATTGTCAAAGAAATCACTTTTTTAAAACATGTTAGTTTACATCTGTCCAAGGTCAAGCACTAAAGACAGTTGAACACTGCACTGTAAAGAAGCCCATATGGTTGCTATTTTGTCTTTGCTTCTGCAGGCATACAAAATATTTGGACTGTGGTTATTTAGGCAACTGGAGTTCAAGGAAGCAACACAAGAGTTTGAGACTGTTTTGAAATAGGTGCCAAGAAGCAGATGCCTTCTAATTAGCTGATGGTTCCTGATCTGTGAGATACTGATAACTTGTCAGGGCACCTAGTGGGTAGGCATAAAGATACAACTATTTTAACCATTGAAATTTAAAAGTACAATTTGATCAGACTTTGCCATAATTGCCTATGTCTCAAGTTGATATTATGCCCACAATTATCCTAACAATTCCATGAATGTGGAGCAGTGGGAGTACAAAAGGATATTGTACACACCACAAAACCTATGGAAATAGCCCACAAATACCAACATCAACATCCACACACTTTCCAAAAAGACTCGTTAGAAAGGGCCTCCACCCAGTCCAAAAACTTCAAGTCTACAATTTACATTCCCAGAAATGATGATTTCTGTCCCATGAGCACGAGTTAAAAATACTTCCCATTTCCTCTCTGGGGAAGGCATACCATCTCCACCCTTCA
This sequence comes from Hemitrygon akajei, assembly GCF_048418815.1. NCBI lineage: Eukaryota > Metazoa > Chordata > Chondrichthyes > Myliobatiformes > Dasyatidae > Hemitrygon > Hemitrygon akajei. The sequence goes on along the minus strand of NC_133141.1, from coordinate 5,717,255 downwards.
CAATACACTCCCTCAACTCAACACTTTTATAAACATCATTAGTAAAAATTATGGCAAATTAATGATTTCCTTCATCCAGAACATGTCTTTCAACAATCCTCATGGAAGCTATATCTATACAAACCTAACTATTATAACCCATAGTAATGGCACTGCACACCACAGTATGGCCAATGATCACTTTACTGCAGTTTTTCCACCAGCCAAGAAAAAGAATCTCTCGGGAATAATGAATTTAAACCACGCCTTTCATAGCAACCAAACTTCCTCAGATACTTTAGTCAATTAATTTCTTCAATCTGGGAAATATTACAGCTAAACTGCTGACTTAAAGCCTCAAAGCATAACCAGGCATTGGATAAGTGGCTAGGAAAGTAGAAGGATACAGAGATGTAGTACATCAGAGGAAATTAGGAAGGCAATAAGAGGCAGATAAGTTAAAGAATCTTAAAAGATCTCATGAGTACTGTATATTACACAACAAAGGGCTAAGGAGAGTAGGCCCTCAAGGATTAGTGTGTCCACAGGAGACAGGAAGGTGTAAAATAAATACTTGTCCATATTAACTCTGGGAAAAGCTAGTAAATTCAGGGAAGACAACAATGATGCCCTGAAACACATCAATGTTATTAAAAAGGTTGTATTACTGGTCTTGAAGTGCAAAGCTGAATGAATACAGGGCCTAACTAGGTGTATCCTAGGATGATGAAAAGCATGGGAAGGAATTTCTATGAGCAGAACAGAAGTTTTTAAACTGTTAGCCACAGGCTGGTACCAGATTATTTTTAGTTAAGAAGCATTGCAGGGACAAACTAGAGAACCAGGTCAGTGAGCCAAAGATCAGGAAAGTTACAGAAGAGGATTCTAAGATTCAGGAGGTGCTTCTATCATTGTAATTTATGCATGGGAAATTTATGCATGGGAAATTTTGTTTCCTGAATTTGATAGAGGTTTTTTTTGATAGGGTATTGGCAAGGTCAGGCAGTAGAGTCAGGGCACTACAGCACAGAAACAGGTTCCTTGGCCCATCTAGTCCATGCCAGACTATTATTCACCTAGTTCCATCCTGACAATGCCACCCCTCCCTCTCAATCATGTCTGAAACATTGGAACCACAAAATATTGAGCTACCAGTAGTGCCCTATTGCAACCAAGTCTTACTAATGGTTACAATGCCATAATTCTATGCTGATCCATTGCCCTAAACCCATCTGCTTTAACTATAATACTCATTGCATTGAAATAGATGCAACTCAGAATATTATTCCCACCACACTCAACCTTTTGAGTCTTGTCTTTGTATGTTGGCTAAGCAACATCTTTCTACATGTTTCATCATCTTAGCCAGGTGTTAAACTGTATAGTAAACACAAAGTACACTGCAGATGCTGTGGTCAAATCAACACGTACAAACAAGCTGGAGGAACTCAGCAGGTTGGGCAGCATCCGTGGAAACAAGCAGTCAATGTTTCGGGCTGAGACCCTTCATCAGGACTGAAGGAGGAGGGGGCAGAAGCCCTTTAAAGAAGGTGGGGGGAGGGTGGAAGGTGCCAGGTGAAAAACCAATCAGAGGAAAGATCATGGGGTGGGGGAGGGGAAGCGGGGGGATAGGCAGGAAAGGTGAAGAAGGAATGTAAGGGGAAAGCACTATGGGTAGTAGAAGGCGGCAGAATCATGAGAGAGGTGACAGGCAGCTGGAAGAGGAGGCAGGATGAAAGTGGGATGGGGGAAGGGAGAGGGAGGGAATTACCGGAAGTTGGAGAATTTGATGTTTATACCAAGGGGCAGGAGACTACCCAGACGGTATATGAGGTGTTGCTCCTCCAACCTGAGTTTGGCCTCATCATGGCAGTAGAGGAGGCCATGAATGGACATATCCGATTGGGAATATGAAGCAGAGATGAATTGAGTGGCAACCAGGAGATCCTGTCTGTTGTGGCGGACGGCGCGGAGGTGCTCAACGAAGCGGTCCCCCAATCTGTGTCAGGTGTCATCGATGTAAAGGAAGCCACACCAGGAGCACCGGATGCAATAGCTACCCCAACAAACTCACAAGTGAAGTGTTGCCTCACCTGGAAGGACTGTTTGGGGCCCTGAATGGTGGTAAGAGTGGAGGTGTAGGGACAGGTGTAGCACTTACGCTTGCAGGGATAAACTGTATGATCTTCTTACTTCTGGCCTCACTAGCAATCCTGAGATCACAACCCTGGAGGTCCAGTCCTTTAATTTAGCACCAACTCCCTGTATTTCAGACCTAGTCACTCTTCCTGCCTATGTCATTCGTATCGGCTTGGACCACAATCTTTGGCTGTTCACCTACTTACTAAAGAATACTATGGACTCAATCCAAGATGTCACTGACCCTGGCACCTGGGAGGCAACTTGCCATCCAGGAATCTTGTTCTCGTCTACAAAACCTCTTTTCTGTCCCCCTAATGAATCCCCTATCACTCCAGCTCGCCTCTTCTTCCCCACTTCCCTTCTGAGCCACAGAAACCTGACTACTGTGGCTTTACTATGCCAGGTTGTCTCCCCCACAATAGTATCTGAAGCAGTATACTTTTTATTGAGGGGAACATTCACAGGGGTCCTCTGCACTGGCTGCCTGTCCCTTTTCTCTCTCCTAGAGGTCATCCAGTTAATTGTGTCCTGCAACTTGGTATAACTACCTCCCTGTATCCCCTGTTAATCAATCTCTCAGCCTCCCAAATGATATGGAGTTCATCCAGCTCCATTTCCCTAACACAGTCTGTATGAAGCTGCAGCTAGATGCAACTCTTGCAGGTCTGTCTTTCCACATCCTGCAAGAAGAGCATTCCACTAACCTGCCTGGCATTCCCAATGCTCTAATAATACAATAATTAAAGACAGCTGATCCCAAACCCTCTGAATGTCCCAACTGGCCCTGCTTGCTTTTTCCAAACTCTTGCTCAAAATCCACAAGACCATGGTGGATGATGTACTTTGTGTACTTTAGATCCAGTATGATAGACTGGTTCATGTGGTTAGATCACGTGATCTAGGTTAATTGTATGAGGATTCAGACAAGATGCAAAACTGGCTTGATGGTAGGAGTTAAAAAGAGTGGTTTTTTTTGACATTGTAGATTTGTGACCAGTGGTATATACCGCAGGGATTGGTGCTGGGTCCCCTATTGTTTGTCATATAAATTATTTGCTTCAGAATGAAGGCGGCAATATTAGCAAGTTTATGGATAACACCAAAATTAGTGATGTACTGGACAGTGAAGAAGGTTGTCCAAGATTACAGCAGGATCTTCATCAACTGGATAAGTGAGCATAGGGAATAACAGATGGAATTTAACACAGGTGTACAAAGTGAATGATCTTGGGGAGTTAACCCAGGCCAGAACATACAGAGTGATTGGCAAAGCTTTGGGAAGTGTTGTTGAACAGAGAAACCTAGTGATACATAGCTCCCTGAAAGTGGTGATATCTTTTGATAAGGAGAAGGGAGTTCAAAGCCTTTAATCAGTGCATGGAGTACAGGAGCTGGGTCAGCATGATGCAGGTTGATCAATAGACAATAGACAGTAGATGCAGGAGTAGGCCATTTGGCCCTTCTAGCCAGCACCGCCATTCACTGTGATCATGGCTGATCATACACAATCAGTACCCCATTCCTGCCCTCTCCCCATATCCCTTGACCCCGCTATCTATAAGAGCTCTATCTAACTCTCTCTTGAATGCATCCAGAGACTTGGCCTCCATTGCCTTCTGGGGCAGAGCATTCCACATATCCATCACTCTCTGGGTGAAAAAGTTTTTCCGCATCTCTGTTCTAAATGGCCTACCCCTTATTCTTAAACTGTGGCCTCTAGTTCTGGACTCACCCATCAGCGGGAACATGCTTCCTGCCTCCAGTGTGTCCAATCCCTTAATAATCTTATTTGTTTCAATCAGATCCCCTCTCATCTTTCTAAATTCCAGTGTATACAAGCCCAGTCGCTCCAATCTTTCAACATATGACAGTCCCGCCATTCCGGGAATTAACCTTGTGAACCTACGCTGCACTCCCTCAATAGCAAGAATGTCCTTCCTCAAATTTGGAGACCAAAACTGCACACAATACTCCAGGTAGGGTCTCACCAGGGCCCTGTACAGCTGCAGAAGGACCTCTTTACTCCTATACTCAATTCCTCTTGTTATAAAAGCCAGCATGCCATTAGCTTTCTTCACTGCCTGCTGTACCTGCATGCTTGCTTTCATTGACTGATGTACAAGAACACCTAGATCTCGTTGTACTTCCCCTTTTCCTAACTTGACTCCATTTAGATAGTAATTTGCCTTCCTGTTCTTGCCACCAAAGTGGGTAACCTCACATTTATCCACATTAAACTGCATCTGCCATACATTTGCCCACTCACCCAACCTGTCCAAGTCACCCTGCATTCTCATAACATCCTCCTGACATTTCACACTGCCACCCAGCTTTGTGTCATCAGCAAATTTGCTAATGTTACTTTTAATCCCTTCATCTAAATCATTAATGTATATTGTAAACAGCTACGGTCCCAGCACCGAACCTTGTGGTACCCCACTGGTCACAGCCTGCCATTCTGAAAGGGACCCGTTAATCACTACTCTTTGTTTCCTGTCAGCCAGCCAATTTTCAATCCATGTCAGTACTCTGCCCCCAATACCATGTGCCCTAATTTTGCCCACTAATCTCCTATGTGGGACTTTATCAAAAGCTTTCTGGAAGTCCAGGTACACTACATCCACTGGCTCTCCCTTGTCCATTTTCATAGTTACATCCTCAAAAAACTCCAGAAGATTAGTCAAGCATGATTTTCCCTTCATAAATCCATGCTGACTCAGACTGATCCTTCTACTGCTATCCAATTGAGATATTAAGATTTAGATTTATCCCATGTACATGTAAACACACAGTGAAATGTGCCATTTGTGTTAACAACCAACACACCCAAGGATGCACTGGGGGAGCCCACAAGTGTTAGCACATATTCCCATACCAACATAGCATGCCCACAATGCTTAGCAGAATAGAACAGAACATAAAACACAACAGCAACAAACCAACAACAGCAAAACAAGCACCTTTCCTCCCTCCCACCCACACGGACTGTCCTCCAAATCCAGGACAGGCTTCCCAGTCTCCAGGCTTCGGGCTTTCACTTTCTGATCGACCTTCAGACTTCCATCTTTGGTATCAATCTATACACTAGCTGATGACAGGACCCCAAACTCCATGCTCGAGCTCACCGCCTCCTCATGTCTCCTGCTCACACGGACATCAGAGCTACTTAATGAATACTTTGCTTCAGTATTCATTACGGAAGAGGACCTTGATGATTGTAGGGATGACTTACAGTGGACTGAAAAGCTTGAGCATATAGATATTAAGAAAGAAGATGTGCTGGAGCTTTTGGAAAGCATCAAGTTGGATAAGTCACCAGGACTGGACAAGATATAACCCAAGCTACTGTGGGAGGCAAGGAAGGAGATTGCCGAGCCTCTGGCACTGATTTTTACATCATCAATGAGGACAGGAGAGGTTCAGGAGGATTGGAGGGTTGCAGATGTTGTTCTCTTATTCAAGAAAGGGAGAAGAGATAGCCCAGGAAATTATAGACCAGTGAGTCTTACTTCAGTGATTGGTAAGTTGATGGAGAAGATCCTGAGAGGCAGGATTTATGAACATTTGGAGAGGTGTAACATGATTAGGAATAGTTAGCACGGCTTTGTCAAAGGCAGGTTGTGCCTTACTAGCCTGATTGAATTTTGAATGATTAAGGTAGAGCAGTAGATGTAGTGTATATGGATTTGGGCAAGGCATTTGATAAGGTACCCCACACAAGGCTTATTGAGAAAGTAAAAAGACATGGGATCCAAGGGGACCTTGCTTTGTGGATCCAGATTTGGTTTGCCCACAGAAGGCAAAGAGTGGTTGTAGACAGGTCATACTCTGCATGGAGGTCGGTGACCAGTGGTGTGCCTCAGGGATCTGTGCTAGGACCCCTTCTCTTTGTGATTTTTATAAATGACCTGGATGAGGAAGTGGAGGGATGGGTTAGTAAATATGCTGATGACAAAGGTTGGGGGTGTTGTGGATAGTGTGGAGGGCTGTCAGAGGTTACAGCGGGACATTGATAGGATGCAAAACTGAGCTGAGAAGTAGCAGATGGAGTTCAACCCAGATAAGTGTGAGGTGGTTCATTTTGATAGGTCAAATATGATTGCAGAACGTAGTATTAATGGTAAGACTCCTGGAAGTGTGAAGGATCAGAGGGATCTTGGGGTCCAAGTCTATAGAACACTCAAAGCTGCTGCGCAGGTTGACTCTGTGGTTAAGAAGGCATACGGTACATTGACCTTCATCAACCGTGCGATTGAGTTCAGGAGCTGAGAGGTAATGTTACAGCTGTATAGAACCCAAGACAGACCCCACTTGGAGTACTGTGCTCAGTACTGGTCACCTCACTACAGGAAGGATGTGAAAACTATAGAAAGGGTGCAGAGGATGTAGCCTGGATTGTGGAGCATGCCTTACGAGAATAGGTTGAGTGAATGGCCTTTTCTCCTTGGAGCAACGGAGGATCAGAGATGACCTGATAAAGGTATATAATATGATGAGAGGTATTGATCATGTGGATAGTCAGAGGCTTTTTCCTAGGGCTGTAATGGCTAACACGAGAGGGCACAGCTTTATAGTGCTTGGAAGTAAGTACAGAGGAGATGTCAGGTGTGTGTTTTTTTTTTAAATATGCAGAGAGTGGTGAGTACATGGAATGGGCTGCCGGCGATGATGGTGGAGGCAGATACAACAGGGTCTTTTAAGAGACTCCTGGATAGGTACATGGAGCTTATAAAAATAGAGGGCTATGGGTAACCCTAGGTAATTTCTAATGTACATGTACAGCACAGCATTGTGGGCCGAACGGCCTGTATTGTGCTGTAGAATTTCTATGTTTCTGTCCAATCTCAGGACCCACTGACCTGGGACTGCCCGACATCCACAGATGGTATTTTAGGAATGACACTAGCATTGCAGACGATTGATTGACTGGCAGGAGATAGAGAGTGGAATAAAGCAGGCCTTTTCTGATTGGCTGCAGGCGACTAGTGGTGTTCTGTAGAGGTTGGTGTTCAGACTGACCCTTTATGCGTTATCTATCAGTGATCTGGATGACAGAATTGAAGTTGGATTTTGAAGCTGGAGTAGAGGCCTGACCTCTCTCTCCTCCACATCTCTGTCCCTAAGCCCTATCCTGGCCCCTAAAATTCCTCTGTCTGCAAAACCATCCTTACAAACTTAAAAATACAACGAAGTCTGAGGCACAATCCCAATGGAGACCACAGCTCGATGCCATCTTGACATGCTGTTGACAAGATTGCACTTGGAATACTGTATGCAATTCTGGTTGCTACACTGTCGGAAATACACGATTAAATGAAGATACGCAGAAGATTCACAAGGAAGGTGCCAGAACTAAAGAGTTTGAATTATAAGAAAAAAAGATAGGCTAGGACTGCTTTCCCTGAAGTAAAGGGGCTGAGAGGTGAAATTTTTGATGCATATTAAATCATGAAGAGCATAAATAAGATAGATAGGACATTCCAATGTCTTTTTCCCCCAGGGCAGTATAGTCTAAAAGTAATGGGTAAAGGTTTAAAGTGAGGGGGAAAAGATTTAAAGGGGATCTGAGGGGCAAGTCTTTTTCCCCCAGAGAGGGTGATGGGTATGTGGAACAAGCTACCAGCAGTAATAATTGAGGCAGATACATTAACAATAGTTAAAAGGTTTCTGGGCAGGTACATGGATGACGAAAGTTTTGGAGGGAGATTGCCAAAAGCAGGTAAATGGAGCTACCTTAAGTATATTGATTGGCATAAACAAGTGGGACCAAAAGGCGGGTTTCCATGCTGTAGAACTATGACTACATCTGTCTATCTTCAAATTGCACCTATTTTTACTGAAAAGAGGCCTTTTCACCCTTAAGTGCCCAACCTAAAGATTGGCAAGGTCTCAACATTACAACCAAAAGAAGCTACCTTGAATTTTCCTGTATTTCAACTATTTGTTCATGTTCCTAGATTTTTCATTCAAAACCAAAAACAGATCTATTTTGTTTGAAGAAATTGCATCCAACATCACAGACATCCAAACTATAAATTTCCAATACTTTCAACCCTTTACTGAACTTCACATTTTTGCTTTAAAAATAAGGCAAGAGGCAGAAACCAGAGAATTACAGACCAATCAGCATAAATCTGCTTGCAGTATGTCACCAAAGTCCATAATTAAGGACTGAATGCCTGAATGCAAGTTTGTTAGAGAGTCAGAATACAAAAGAATTTATCTAACAAGCTCAAATGGGAAAATGACAAGATTGACAATATCTACAGCTTTCTTTCATTGAGGACTTCTGGAAAAAAGGCTCATAAGAACAAATGTCAAAGCTCACTGTAAAAGGCGAAGTATTGACCTGAATAGGAAACTGGTTGTGCGGCAGGAACCAGAAAATGGATTATTGGCAGGGATTAAATTACACCACAAGTACTGTGAACAATTGTAGATACCACACTTTAGGAATGATAGATTTACCTTGGGAGAGTGCACCTTTGATTGATCACTTGGATTTTAAGTTCAAGTTACTTGCATAGTTTATAAGATTTAGAAAGTTAAAAGTCAGTTTTTGTGCCATTTCAAGGGAAAAACACAAAATTGTAGTTCTGTTGAATGTGCAGGACTGGACAGCATGGTTTAAAACTCAAAGCCACATCATCAGTCGTTAAATTTCTGACGTAACCAACATTTACAAAATGGTTCCCAGGCAACAACTGGGCATACAACTTATTCCTCCCCCTTAAAGCCCCTGACCCCCTTCACCCCATACCTTCAACCCTTTGCTTCCCTGAACTCTCAGAAATTGGAATCAGGAAATCTGATATTAAATTTTGGAAAACTGAAGTGGTTATTTAGCTTTTCCAAGGACAGGAAACCCCTGGGCGATCTTGTAAAGTCAATGAAGAGTCACCTTTGCCTACACTGCAAAAAATTATACAATGTACTTTTGAAATTGCTGTGAAATGTATTACATGAGGCAGTAAAGTTATCTCACAACTATTCAAAGTGATATACTAATATAACTCATGGTTCAACAAAATTCAGTACAATGGCAAAAATGCTTGCATCTGATACATTAAATGATCAATCTCTTTACTGATATACGGTACACTAGGATTCAGCAGAAAGAATACCTACATGTTTCTAAATTTACATGCACTTCAAACATAGCATGCCGGTGTTAATTCAGTACAATGAAAATTTTCTCAGACTCGATATTATTGGACTAAGTATAGGAATTAGTTGCTGCTGACAGAAGAGTGTGACATGCACACTTATGACAGTAAATTTCTTTTGTCATGTCACCTGGAAGCACAAGAGAATGAAGGTTCCCAAATGAATGATATCCTGATAAACAATTTGCTGTTTTTTTTTACTTTTTCCCCTCTAAACCAGATAGTTTTTTAAAAAGTCATCCCTCAAATCTTTGTTAAACATAAAACTGAAGATTTAATACAAACTTCCTGGAAATTATAAGCAAAATATTTCAAATAAATGTTTACAATCATCTTCAAAACAAGCAATGGTGAAGGGACTTGGCATCCTTTGAACATTTCCTCCTCCACTTAGTTCTATACAGCTGCCTCATTTCTCTTCCCCTCCAGTCATCAAGAAAACAACTGCATACCACATTTAGTCAAGAACGTTGGAAAACTTATGAATTGTTTTAAAATTATCCACATTAACACCAACTTAAACTTCACATTGGAAAGAAAACCTGAAAGACAGTTATCAGGTTTTAGATTTTGTGAGATATTTGATTCAACAATAAAAATGAGCTGCAGATGCTGAAAGCTTGAAAAAAAAACAAAATTCTGCAAATGCTCAGCAGCTCAGTACCAACTGTGTTAAGAGAAACAGCGTTGATGATTCAGGCCCAGCTGACAAGTGATCAGGACCAGGAAATTGGATAGACTTTTTATTCCTTTAGTCCTGGAAACAGCAATTGTGGGAGTGGCCATTGGTGGGCAGCGCCAAAATTAGTGTGGAACTGAGACTTCAGCGAGGAGTGGCAGAATCTAAGTTTCTTTCTTTTTTTCTTATTGTACAAATAGAGCAGTGGGAATGACAGTCAGGGACAGTGAAGAGCTAGCTCCTCTTGCAGGGTATGGGAAAACAGGGAGATTGCCAGTGTCCCTGATGACTACACCTGTAAGAAGTGCATCCAGATACAGTTTCTTACAGCTGGTATTAAGGAAATGGAGCTGTGCTGGATGACCTTCGAATCATTCAGAAGATCAAGGGGTTGATTGGCAGGAGATACAGTGAGGTAATTGACCTCAGGTGCAAGATATGGGTATCTCTTTGACCATCAGTAGAGGGAAAGGAACAGCCAGTGCAGAGCATCTCTGTGACCCTTCCCCTCAAAAACAGGAGTACCACTTTTGATACTGTTGGGGGGCAGGAATGACCTAGCAGTGGAAAGCAACTGCAGTCAAGTCTCTGGCACTGTCTAACTCTCTGGCTCAGAATGGGGGATCAGAGGTAAGCTGCAATGATAAGTGATTTATTGATAAAGGGATAGACAGGAGGCTCTGTGGACGAGAAGAAGGTTCCCGGTTGGTATGTCATCTCCCAGGTGCCAGAGTCAGGGTCATCTTAGAGTCCGTAGCATTCATGAGTGGGAGAGGGAGCAGCCAGAGGTCATGGTGCATGTTAATAGCAAGACATATGAAGGAAGGGTGATGAGGTCCTGCAAGGTGAGTTCAGAGATTTAGGTGCCAAGTTAAAAGACAGGAACACTGGGATGTTCATCTCAGGATTGCCTCACTGACACATTGCCATGTGTCAATGAGGCCAGAAATAGGAAGATAATACCCCTCCCACTTATAAAATGTCACGGCAGTGTTTACAGGACAGACTGGAAGACTCAACCACTGGGGCTATTTGTGTGGAACTGAGGAATAAGAAAGGGATGACCATGTTAATGGGGTAATATTATAGACCTCCTAATAGCAGGATTTAGAGGAGCAAATTTGTAGAGTTAGCAGAGGGTTGCATGAAAAATAGTTGTGATTGAAGGTGATTTTAACATTCTATACTGTATATTGACTGGGACAAAGATACAGTAAAAGGACTAGATGGTATAGAGTTTGTCAAGTGTGTTCAGGAAAGTTTCCTTAAACAATATATTGAGGTTCCATTTAGAGAGAACACAATATTGGATCTCTTATTAAGGAATGAGGCAGGACAGAACACTCAAGTCTATGTAGAGCAGAGGTGTCGAACTCAATTGCACATGGGGCCAAAACTCAAAGCACACTTTAGGTCGCGGGCCGAACAGGATAAACATTTATTGAACACACTAAAACCAAACATTTTTTGGACATAAATATGAATAAAAACAGACAGGAATATTATTCCAGAAAAAATAAACTAAAACTTTAAATAAATTAAATATTTTGCTCTCCATAAAAATATCTCCTGTCAGTATTATACAAGTTAGAAATATGAGCATGCTGCAAAAAAAACCCTGAAAATATAAATAAAATTTGTGCTTTTCAGCAAAAGTTAAAACAACAAATCAAAACAGTTTTCTTTGCTCTTATGCCGTTTTAAAACGTCTGCTGAGATGTCAGATTCTTCTTTAACTCTTCTACTTTCTGTAGCTTCTGCTCTGCGTTCAGGTTTTTCAGCTTATCCTGATGTTTTGTCTCGTAGTGCCGTCTGAGATTAAATTCCTTAATTACAGCCACATTAGCTCCACAAATAAGACACACGGGTTTACCGGCAATGTCAGTAAACATATACTCAGCAACCCATCGGTTTTGAAAGACTCTTTTTTCAGAATCAACTTTTCTCTTCGCCATTGTTAGGGGTTAGCTTTGACTTCAGAATAGCGTTGTATACAGCAACAGATGCTTGACGCGGGAATGTTCCCGGGTAGCCTATCAGCAGCTGTTGCGCTGCATTATGGGATCTGTAGTTTGTGTGTTATCAGCGCTTCATATCACCGGGCTATTAATAATTAAAATAATAGATCTATCTAAAATGATCTCACGGGCCGGATATAATTGTACGCCGGGCCGGATATGGCCCGCGGGCCTTGTGTTTGACACATATGATGTAGAGGAACACATTAGACATAGTGACCATGATTCCAATAGAAGGACAGGTCTGGCCTTCAGGATAGAATTCTAAATCAGAGAAAGAGCAATTTTGAAGGCATCAGAAAGGATCTGGCATGTGTGGATTGGGATAAATTGTTTTCTGGCAATGGCATGCTTGGTATGTGGGAGGGCTTCAAAAGTGAAACTCAGAGTAAAGTTTGTATGTTCCTGCTAGGATAAAGGCAAGACTAACAGGTTTAGGGAATCTTGGTTTTTAAGGGATATTGAGGCCCAGATTAAGAAGAAGAAAGAGGTGCATAGTAAGTATGAGCAGCAAGGAACAAATGAGGCACTTCAAGTTTTTACATTAGATAAAGAAATGTCTGTGATTAACACTGTCAGTTAAACTGTTTCATGTAAAATCAACCTCTATGTACACAGTTCTGTTTGTGCTGGAAACATTTCACAGTAAACATGACACTGCTGGTATTTTGTTTACAGTGACCTAGAACAACTCCAACTTTCTTAGGCTTCCAAGTCCAATGTCCTCCTGTCCTACAGTTTTCATTGATTTATTTGATTATTGTAGGGTCTTAAATGTTGAGCATGTCTGCATTCAGTATTGATATGAACTTATTTCAAAATGGACCACGTGAAAAAGTAGTGAAACATTCATAAATTAGTTCAGGTCAGAACATCATTACACTTTTGACAGCAAAATGAAAATTGGAGGATCATTTCTTGCATAATGTCATAGAATAAGCATCCTATTGTTCTGATCGAAAATCTCCGGAACCTGGGCCTCTGTACCTCCTTCTACAACTGGATCCTTGACTTCCCAACTAGGAGACCACAATCTGTATGGATCGGAAATAAACCCTCTACCCTCACTGACATTCAACACTGGCGCACCTCAGGGATGTATGCTTAGCCTACTGCTCTACTCTCTACATCCATAACTATGAGGCTAGGCACAGCTCAAATGCAGTCAATTAATTTTAGGATGATACAACTATTGTTGACAGAATTTCAGATGGTGACGAAAGGGTGCACAAGAGTAAGCTACATCAGGTAGTTGACTGGTGTCGCAGCAAAATCCTTGTACTCAATGTCAGTAAGACCAAAGAACTGATTGTTGACTTCAGAAAGGATAAGACAAGGGAACAAACACCAATCCTCAGAGGGATCAGAAGTGGAAAGAGTGAGCAATTTCAAGTTCCTGAAGTATCTTCAAGGCCCAATATATTGATGCAGCTACACAGAAGGCGTGACAGCAACTATATTTCATTAGAAGTTTGAGGAGATTTGGTATGGCACCAAAGATACTTGCAGGACACAAGGAAGGCTGCAACATCCAAGTACTTCCAAAGAGTGAGACCAGACCCAAAAAGCCAGCTAAATAAGAAGAGCAAGATCAGACCATCCGGGTCTGATATAATGATGTATTGTAGCAGTGTGCTACACGCAGCGCTAAAATAACGACACGGAGTCGGTAAACTGCAGTCAAAGATTAAGTTTATTTCAACTTCACAGTCTTGCTTTAAAGCCTGTCTCCCCCACCGGATACCTCGAGAGGCACGTACTGAAACCCCCTCAGGCTTTCTTCCTTTGTGCCTGCACTCTGGTTAATTGTCAGCCGGTTTGAGTGTGCTAGTAATTGGGTCGCCACAGTATCAAGTTTTTTCTTCTTGCCACCCTCATTTAATTTAACTGATACCCTTTAAAAATAAAGCACCCCAAATTATCTCCTCACTTAATATCATTAATTATTTACACTTATTCAGGCATATAGCTGGAAAATTTGTTCTTCACACTGAGGACACCATATGGAGTAGTTTTACAAGTTGGACAGACTCAGAAAATCTGGTTCATACAGGACATACTGGAGAGAAGGCCTGTGACAAGGTCCCGCAAGGCAGGTTGGTCAAGAAGGTTCAGTCTCTCAGCATTCTGGATGAGTTAATAAATTGGATTAGACTTTAGCTCCACGGGAGAAGCCAGAGAGTGGTAGCAGAGGGTTGCCTCTGATTGGAGGCCTGTGACTAGTGGTATGCTGCAGGAATCAGGACTAGGTCTGTTGTTGTTTCTCATCTATATCAATGATCTGGATGATAATATGGTAAACTAGATCAGCAAATTTGCAGATGACACCAAGATTGAGGGCACAGTGGATGGTGAGGAAGGCCATCAAAGCTTGCAACTGAAAAATGGGCTGTAATTGGCAGATGGAATTTAATGCTGACAAGAGTGACATGACACACTTTTGAAGAACATACAAGGAAGGGCTTACATGGTCACAGTGTGTGGGGAGCGTCAGGGGAGTGTGGTGGAACAGAGGAATCTGGAAAAACACATTCATATTCTTTGAAAGTGGTGTCACAAGTAGATGGGACTGTAAAGAGTTTTTGGCACTCTGGCCTTCATAAATGGAAGTACTGAGTGCAGCAGTTGGAATGTTTTGTTGAAGTAGTGTCAGATGTTGGCAAGGCCTAATTTGGAGTATTGTGTGCAGTTCTGGTCACCTACCTACAGAAAAACGTCAATAAGAGTGAGAAAGTGCAGAGAAATTTACAAGGATCTTGCCAGGAGTTGTGAACCTGAGTTACAGGGAATGGTTGAATAGATTAGGACTTTATTCCTTCAAGCATCAGAGAATAAGGATAAATTTGAAAGAGGCACACAAGATTATGTGGTGTATACATAGGGCAAGTACAAGTAGGCTTTTTCCACTGAGTTTGAGTGAGATTAGAGTTAGAGGTACAAAACACAAAATGCTGGCAGAACTCAGCGGGTTTCAGCCCGAAACGTCATCACTACCTCCTCCCATAGATGCTGTCTGGCCTGCTGAGTTCTGCCAGCATTGTGTTTTGTATTTATTTCCAGCATCTGCAGATTCACTCATGTTGCCTTAGAGTTAGAGGTCATGGGTTAAGGGTGAAAGGTGAACTGTTAGAGGAAAATGAGGGGGAACTGCTTCACTCACAGGGTGGTGAGAGTGTGAAAGAAGCTGCTAGCAGAAGTGGTGGATTTGGGTTTGATCTTAACATTTAAGAGAAAGTTGGATAGGTACATACATGGATGAGAGGGATATGACAGGCTATGGTCTGGTTGCAAATCAATAGGACTAGGCAGATTAATAGTTTGGCATGGACTAGATGGGCTGAAGGGTCTGTTTTTGTGCTGTCTTCTATGACTATCAGACAGCTCAAATTGGAAAATGTGGAGAACTAAAATGCCTAATTGGAGGAGGCAGGTCCAGAAGCAATCCCAACCACATTTAGCTGGAAATGATGAATAGATGATCCATTTAAGCTTCCTTCTGATAAACTTAATATCCCAGAAGCCAACCTCTATTAATTTGACTAACTCAACCTGACATCACAATAAAGAGCTGAAAGCAGTGGATAAGTCAGAGAGTGAGGCCAAGCAACATTGTCACTGCAGTACGAAAGATCTATGCTCTGGAATGACCTGCACCTCTCGCCAAACTGATTCAGCAAATTTACAATACTGGTGTTTATCCAACAATATTGAAAACCCAACTACCATCCTCCTCACAAAAAGTAGCTTACCATCACCCTGCCTGTTCTTGATCAAAATAATGGTCATTGACATCGATAGTGCCATCAACATGTAGCTACTCACTAATACCCAATTTTCATTACACTATGACTACACAGTTCCAGACCTCATCACAGCATTGTCTAGCAAAATTCTAAAGATCAGATGGGAATAACTGCCCTTGAAATCAAAGTATGATTTGATTTAATGCAACTTAATGTGACATCAAGACATCTTAACAAAATGGAAATAAATGAACAAATAAAAATCCTAGTGATTATAGTCATAACAGAACACAAGGTAAATAGTTGCAGTTGTTGGAGGAATGTGACTTGGTTGCTGTTGCTTGTGTTGTTCTGAACGTGTTAGGCATGCTATGTTGGCACCAGAACATGGGGTGATACTTGCAGGCTGCCGCCAACACATCTTTAGGTTGCATAACACATTTCTCTGTATGTTTTGATATATATGTGATAAATGTGAATGTCTTAAAGATAATTAAATAGGTATATGAATAGAAAAAAAGATTTGGAGGGGTATGAGACAAAAGCAAGCAAATAGGATTAGTTAAGAAAGGCATCTTTATTGGCATGGACAAGTAGGGCCATAGGGCATGTTTCTATGTTGCTTAACCAGAATGCTTTTCTAATCCTCTTACTAAGAGTAGATCAACTTAATTTTTCACAATTTGTACTCCCCTTGCCAATTTTTTTAACCATTTACTTAGCTATACTCCTTTACTGATTACACATCTTCCCCTGAGATCACTTTGCTATCTACCTTTAAATCATTAATTTTTTTAAAAGAGATCATTAATATAAATTGCAAATTGCTATTGGCCTTGGGCTGATCTGTAAAAATATGCCGGTCTGAAAATTGCCCATTTATTACTTTTATATTCTTTCACCAATCTTTTAGAAGAATGCGAGGGGATCTCATTGAAACCAATTCAATGTTGATAGGACTAGATAAAGTGGATGTGGAGAGGATGTTTCCTATTGTGGGGGTATCTAGAACTAGAGGGCACAGCCTCAAGATTGAGGGGCAACCTTTTAGAGGCAAGGAGAATTTTTTTAGCCAGAGATTAGTGAATTTGCGGAATGCTCTGCCACAGACTGCAGTGGAGGCCAAGTCCATGGGTATATTTAAGGCAGAAGTTGATAGTTTCCTGATTGGTCAGATGATCAAAGGATATGGCGAGAAGGCAGGTGTACGAGGTTGAGTGGGATTCGAGATCAGCCATGATGGAATGGCAGAGCAGACATGATGGGTTCAATGGCCTAATTCTGCTCCAGTATCTTATGGTATTCTATATATCCTTATGTTTAACTTCCAACACAGAAATTTCACTGTGAAATTGGTATTGCAAAAAATTAGGTTCCTAGCCAGAGTGCAGAACTGTTTCATGGAGGGAACCAGGCCAATTCACAGGATTGCTTTTGACCTCCCCATCAATTTATTTATGCCACAATTATAACGTAATGAGTAACATGTCTACACAATGAAATATTACAGAATTGGAAAATGTTACACAGAGAAACAATGCTAACAGAAAATTTTCACTGAAATACTCAGTAAAAGCTGATAATTATTACGTCAGAGACAAGAGAATTCACATGCTAGAATATAGAACAAAAAACAAACAGCCGGAGGAACTCAATGGGTCAGGTAGCATCTACGAAGGCAAACAGATACTCAACATTATTGTTCAAGACCCTGCATTAGGAATTAAGCACATGCACATTTCCTGGTATTTAGGGTTATTGGATAAATTGCTTCCAAGATATTTAGGGGAACTGATAAATTGGGTAGCTAGGGAATCTAATTCTACCTGGAGTTTAAGGGGACAATCTGAAATCTAGTGCAATCCTTTAAAGAATGGAGTTTGGAATGGGGATAGAGGAAGCAGATTCCACCTTGGCATTTGTTGACTGCAACATATTTCTGCAATTTTCACTACATTAATCTTCAAGTAATTAATACTGCTCCAAAGAGCAAACTTTTTGCCATCATGGAATAAAGTGTTCAACTACTGGAGATTAGCTCAGAAACCTGTTGATTATTCACCTCTTCACAATATGAAAACAATTGAGTTAACAAATTTAGTCACTGCAAGATATATTACACACAACAAAATGGATTACATTAAGAGCATATTTCTTAAGTGCACTTTCCTTGAAAATATCACACACAAAATGCTGGAGGAACTCAGCAGGCCAGGGAGCATTGACGGAAAAGAGTACAGTCAATGTTTCGGGCCGAGATGTCGACTGTATTCTTTTCAATAGATGCTGCATGACCTGCTGAGTTCCGCATTTTGTGTGTTACTTGGATTTCCAGTATCTGCAGATTTTCTCTTGTTCCAGGAATATTCTTACTTTGCAGAAAAGAGCGATATTCTTGCTGCAGATGGAATTTGAGATTACTCTCAGAAATAAGTGGATCCTGTTATTAAGCATGGCATCTCTGCTGTATGTGGTGTTCATATATCTGATAATGTGGCTTGGATTAATCTTGTAGATTCAGATCACTTATTTTAAAATTCCATCCATGTTCTCATTCATTTCATCATCTAACCCAGCCAAGAAATGCAATGACTAGACTATATACCCAAAGCTATATTAAGCAACAACAGCAATCTCTAGAATAGATTAGACAGCACAAAGAACTGTTTCTATAAATCTGGCTAAGGTTTCTTTATCCTGAAAACAATGCTCAAAGCAAAATGAAAAACTGGATTCTGGATTATTTCTCACTTTTCTCTGTTCCCCTGAAACCATCAAGCTCTGCTAATTCAAGATTCCCAACTTAGGGGCAGTCCTCCAATACCTTACCTACGTGGCTGCTATTGTTGGCTTGCATAGGTGGTGTCAGCATGCCATTTGACTTTAAAACAAACTGAAGGAAAATCTAATCCTGTCTTCCTTTACGCACAAAATGTTTTGTAGTTGGCACTAAGTTGCAATCAGAAACTGGAATACACAAGTCTCTCCCCCTTCCAGCTCATATACTGAGCACAACTGCAGCACTTGTCTTGTATCCTAGCTCAGAAACCTGGGAACAAACTATTCCTATATGCAAAGCTTATAATCTTCATAAGGCAAAGTATTCACCAAACTGAAACAAGAGCAAAATTAAGTGATTCAAACAAATCTTTATTGCTACAAGAACTCTACAAGACTAAATCAATTATTTTGCAATATTTGCCACTTACTCATCAGTTTACATTTATTTTTCTTTCCATTCATCTCTGTAAATACAATGTTCAACAAATGGGACCTACTGGTTGACTAGGTCACTAGGATATTTACAAAAATCAGGCAGGTGGATCAAAGTAGAATTATTTTAGTTTACCTTCAAAGAATGATGCTAAATACACTGTAAATAATGTCCATTGAAATTCTTTCAGATATTGCAACCAAAACAATGAAACTTCTGCTAAATTAAAGAGTTTGCTCACAAAATTCAAAGTAAGACCATGGATGCAACAGCCTAGTCCAATGTAATGAAATACTTTAGTAGGATAAGGACTTCAAAAAGTATGTTTTTATACCTTGAATTGATCCCTCCTTATCACTCATCCTCCTTTGGTCAACAATGGCTCATATTCTGTAATTTCATTCAAATTGATGTTAATTAAACATTTCAAAATCTAGGACATTTGATTTTAGCTTTTGTTTCTGTTAATTGTAATATTTTCATTTGAATTAAATTACTACCCTCTTTATGCTCAGTGAAGCCAAGCCAATGACTTTGATTTCCTTTCCAGGAGACACTTCGCACATTGAAATATTATACAGGAAACTCAGAGAACAGAGGAGTACAGGAAAAAACTTGTATCCAAGGATAGTCTGGCCAAGTATTTTGGTGATAAATGTTTAAAGGAAATCATTCAGACTTGCAAATTCAGCATCCCATGATGTAAGCTAATCATGGAGCTAAGTCAAACAATTTTTGTTTTTAGTAATTAAAAAATAAAACCATAAAAATTGATGCCTGAATAGACTTGCTTATCACAAGTTTCCAGAGTCTAACACTGGTTGGTAGATATGCAAACATAGTGCTACTTTCACGACAGGCATTATGTGGCTCTCCCGTTAAACTGCTCACCAATGTTTGCTCCCTGGAAAACAAGCTGGATTGCCTTCATCTACAGCTGACTCAGCACAAGATGAGGAACTGATGTGTGCTTATTCTTGCAGAAACATGGTTTCAGGACAATATCTCACACACAGCCATTCAGCTGGAGGGTTTAACCTCTTTGTGCAGAAAGGAATGCCACAACTTCCAATAAGACCCACAGTGGAGGGTTAAAACGGTTGTGTTAATGCTACTGATCACCACTACTAGAGTTTTCAACAGGCTTGTTCAAAGACAGACGCAGGCTAGAATTAACCTTGAGAAGTTAAAAGTATAAGAAGTGTTGGCAGGATGGTAGTTAGGGTGGTGGATTGCTCCTCCTGTGAGATGTGGAATTTTGGCATACCTAAACGTCTCCTTGATGACTACATCTGCAGGAAGTACACCCAACTTCAACTTCTGACTAACAAGGTCAAAGAACTGGAGCTGAAGCAGTGGGTACTCAGGACCAATCATTATGCTGAAAACCTCAACAGATGGAACAGTTACTGAGGTAGTCACACCCATTGTGCAGCCTTCAGACAGTAGATGGGTGACCACCAGAAGTAAGGTTCTCCTGTGGTCATTCCTCTCAGTAACTGACATATCAGAAGAGAGTGACCTATCAGGGCACAGCAGCAGCAGCCAGGCCAGTGGCACTGTGGCCAGCTCTGAGCCTCAGCAAGGAAGGGTAAAGACAGCCCGAGCGACAGTGATAGGAGACTCAGTAGTTATGGGGACGGTCGGAGACCCCGTGGCCACAAAAGGGATGATAGGAATGTATGTTGCCTCCCACTTGCTAGGGTCCAGATGGCTCAGAGTGGCTGAAGATTTTCAAGAGGGAGGATGACCAGCCAGAGGTCTTGGTGCACATTGGCACCAATGACATAGGCAGAATGAGGCAAGCCCTACGCAGTGAGTATAAGAAGTTAGAGAAGAGGCTGAAGAGCAGGACCTCCAAGGTAGTAATCTCTAGATTACTCACAGTACTACATACTTGTCAGGGCAGGAATAGGATGATAGAACAGATGAATGAGTGGCAGAGGAACTAGTGCACAGTTTCAGATTTATGGTTCATTGGATCTCTTCTGAGGAAGTATAACCTGAACAAAAAGGATGGGTTACACCTGAACCCAAGGGGGACCAATATCCTTGTGGATAGGTTTGTTAATTTAGCAGGAAGGGTTTAAACTAATTTAGCAGGGGAATGGGAACCAGAGTGATAGGACTGCGAATGGGGCAGTTGGTATACAAGTTGAGAATGTGAGGAAAGACAAATAGGATTTCAATATGCAGATAGATTGGGAAAATCAGGTTGATGCTGGATCCCAAGAGAAAGAATTTCTATAATACCTACGAGATGGCTTTTTAGACCAACTTGTGGTTGAACCTACTGGGGGAAAGACAATTCTGGATTGGGTGCTGTGCACTGAACCAGATTTGAAGAGGTAAAGGAACCCTTAAGGTAAAGGAACCCTTAAGGAGACAGTGATCATAATATGATAGAATTCACCATGTAGTTTGAGAGGGAGAAGATAAAGTCAGATATATCAGTATTACAATGGAATAAAGGGAATTACAGAGGCATGAGTAAGGAGCTGGCCAAAGTTGATTGACAGGGTACATTGCCAGGGATGATGGCAGATGAGCAATCTCTCGTTTCTGGAGACAATTCAGAAGGCACAGGATAGATACGTCCCAAAGATGAAGAAGCATTCAAAGGGAGGAGCTGTGGCTGACAAGGGAAGTCAAGGACAGCATAAAAGGAAACAAAAGGGCATAAAATAGAGCAAAAATTAGTGGGAAGGTAGAGGTTTGGGAAGCTTTTAAAAATAACAGAAGGCAACTAAAAAGACCATAAGGAGAGTATGAAGGCAAGCTAGCCAATAATAATGGCCGATTTTTCGGAGTTAAGGGAGTTTTTTTACTACTCGGGTAAAAGAGAGGCAAGACTGTGCAGGTGTGTGATGTCAGCCAGTAGAGCGCGGAAGGTTTAAAAAGAAGACCGCCATATCCAGCGGGCAGTGGAGTGAGAGGCAGCAGAGTTGTAGGGCTTTGGCTCAAAGGGCTTAGGTGGTATCGGGACGAGGCAAGGTAGGTTTAACTGTGTTAATTGTGGGAAGGAGGTAGTATGTGTGTGAGGCCAGTTTTCTGTGCTCATTGTCAGATGTGGGGGTTCCTGGAGTCTCCCAGCCTCCAGGATGGCCATATCTGCACCAGGTGTATCGAGCTGTAGTTCCGAAGGGACCGAGTTAGGGAACTGGAGATGCAGCTCGATGACCTTTGCCTGGTCACGGAGAGCAAGGAGGTGATAGAAAGGAGTTATAGGCAGGTGGCCACACCAGGGCCACGGGAGACATACAGGTGGGTCACAGTCAGGAGGGGGAAAGGGGAAGAATCAGGTACTAGAGAGTACCCCTGTGGCTGTACCCCTTGACAATAAGTACCGTAGATTCCGGATTTTAAGCCGCTACTTTTTTCCCACATTTTGAACAGCTTTGAACTTTGCGGCCTTTAAAACGGAGCGGCTAATACATGATTTTTTTCATGCCGCCTCGTAAACATTTTGCCTCATAACAGTAGACCAATAAAATTGATGAGTAGTTCACAGAGGTCCAATGAAATTGTACGATAAATCAAGCGCACTTTCACAATTAAATTATTGTAAATCAGTCATTTGTACTCATCCTCATCAACATGGAAAACACTCGAAGAAAAGCATTGTGCTGCCTTTATGGCAGTTACTTAGTTTATAATATTTTCGCTTAGTAATTCATTTTCTAGTTAAAGTTAGAAGTGTTATAACTATATTTGTTTTCTGTACTACATCGCGGGATGCTATGACGTCACACCCGGTTTCGCCGCGTCTTGTGGGAAAAATGCCGTTTGCGATAAAACGGGACGGAGGGAGGGAGCGCATTACGCGAGCGGCTTTGGATCTGAGCGAACGCTGCTTTTAAGTTAAAGGCGATCAATAACTTTTCCTGGTAGGCTGAAGTATATATATTTTTTACCAGTCGTTAGGAGATATTGGAATGTTGTTCAGTAAAGAAGTATACGCAACGTATATTTAAAAGTAGCCGCGTTACGGGCACGGTTCGAAAAAAAGCATTTGCAATATGTATTTGTTTTTGTTACCATATGGATTTAATTAAAAGTTAAAAAATCCTCACGTGTAATATCTTTCTGTGTAAATATCTCATATTACAACGTGGGACACCTGCGGCCGAAAATCCGGTGCGGCCTAAAATCCGGTGCAGCCTGTACAATTAAAAAATTGATTTTATTTCTAAAATTAGAGCCAGCGGCTTTTAATCAGGTGCGCTCTGTAGTCCGGAATCTACGGTACTCTTATTTGACTTTGAGTACTGTCGGGGGGGGGGGGGGGGGGGGGGGGAGAAACAGCCTGCCTGGGGGAAGTGGCAGTGGCCGTGCCTCTGGCACAGAGTCTGGCCCTGTGGCTCAGAAGGGAAGGGAAAGTAAGAGGAAGGCAGTGGTGATAGGGGCCTCTAGAGTTAGGGGGTCAGACAGGCGATTCTGTGGATACAGGAAAGAAACTTGGATGGTAATTTGCCTCCCAGGTGCCAGGGTCCGGAATGTTTCGGATCGCGTCCAAGATATCCTGCGGTGGGAGGGAGAAAAGTTAGAGGTCGTGGTACATATTGGTACCAATGACACAGGTAGGAAAAGGGAAGAGGTCCTGAAAAAAGACTACAGGGAGTTAGGAAGGAAGTTAAGAAGCAGGACCGCAAAGGTAATAATCTTGGGATTACTGCCTGTGCCATGCAACAGTGAGAATAGGAATAAAATGAGGTGGAGGATAAATGTGTGACTGAGGGATTGGAGCAGGGGGCAGGGATTCAGATTTCTGGATCATTAGGACCTCTTTTGGGGCAGGTGTGACCTGTACAAAAAGGACCAATATTCTGGCGGGGAGGTTTGCTAAGGCTACTGGGGAGAGTTTAAACCAGAATTGTTGGGAGGGTGGGAACCAAACTGAAGAGACTGGGGAAGAGGAGGTCGGCTCACAAATAGAGAAAGCTTGTAGACAGTGCGAGAAGGAGGATAGGCAGGTGATAGAGAAGGGACGCGCTCAGACCGAAGGTTTGAGATGTGTCTACTTTAACGCAAGCAGATGAGCTTGCAAACAAAGCGGATGAGCTTAGAGCGTGGATCAGTACTCGGAGATATGATGTGGTGGCCATTACAGAGACTTGATGGCTCAGGGACAGGAATGGTTACTTCAAGTGCTGGGTTTTAGATGTTTCAGAAAGGACAGGGAGGGAGGCAAAAGAGGTGGGGACGTGGCACTGATCAGAGATAGTGTCACGGCTGCAGAAAAGGTGGATGCCATGAAGGGATTGTCTATGGAGTCTCTGTGGCTGGAGGTTAGGAACAGGAAGGGGTCAATAACTTTACTGGGTGTTTTTTACAGGCTGCCCAATAGTAACAGTGATATTGAGGAGCAGATAGGGAAACAGATCCTGGAAAGGTGGAATAACAACAAGAGTTGGCATGATGGGAGATTTTAATTTCCCAAATATCGATTGGCATCTCCCTCGAGCAAGGGGTTTAGATGGGGTGGAGTTTGTTAGGTGTGTTCAGGAAATTTTCTTGACATAATACGTAGATAAGCCTACAAGAGGAGAGGCTGTACTTGATTTGGTACTGGGAAATGAACCTGGTCAGGTGTCAGATCTCTCAGTGGGAGAGCATTTTGGAGATAGTGATCATAATTCTGTCTCCTTTACAATAGCATTGGAGAGAGATAGGAACAGACAAGTTAGAAAAGCATTTAATTGGAGTAAAGGGAATTATGAGGCTATCAGGCAGGAAATTGGAGACTTAAATTGGAAATAGATGTTCTCAGGGAAAAGTATGGAAGAAATGTGGTAAATATTCAGGGGCTATTTCTGTGGAGCTCTGTATAGGTACGTTCCAATGAGACAGTGAAGTTATGGTAGGGTACAGGAACCGTGGTGTACAAAGACTGTAATAAATCTAGTCAAGAAGAAAAGCTTACAAAAGGTTCAGAGAGCTATGTAATGTTAGAGATCTAGAAAATTATAAGGCTAATAGGAAGGAGCTTAAGGAAATTAGGAGAACCAGAAGGGGCCATGAGGCCTTGGCAGGCAGAATTAAGGAAAACCCCAAGGCATTCTACAAGTATGTGAAGAGCTAGAGGATAAAAAGTGAAAGAATAGGACCTATCAAGTGTGACAGTGGGAAAGTATGTATGGAACCGGAGGAGATAGCAGAGGTACTTAATGAATACGTTACTTCAGTATTCACTCTGGAAAAGGATCTTGGTGATTGTAGTGATGACTTGCAGCAGACTGAAAAGCTTGAGCATGTAGATATTAAAAAAGAGGAGGTGCTGGAGCTTTTGGAAACATCAAGTTGGATAAGTCATCAAGACCGGATGAGATGTACCTCAGGCTACTGTGGGAGGCAAGGGAGGAGATTGCTGAGCCTCTGGCGATGATCTTTGCATCATCAATGGGGATGGGAGAGGTTCCGGAGGATTGGAGGGTTGCGGATATTGTTCCTTTATTCACAAAAGGGAGTAGAGATAGCCCACAAAATTATAGACCAGTGAGTCTTATGTCAGTGGTTGGTAAGTTGATGGAGAAGATCCTGAGAGGCAGGATTTATGAACATTTGGAGAGGTATAATATTATTAGAAGTAGTTGGCATGGCTTTGTCAAGGGCAGGTCATGCCTTACAAGCCTGATTGAATTTTTTGAGGATGTGACTAAACACATCGATGAAGGTCAAGCAGTAGATGTAGTGTATATGGATTTCAGCAAGGTACCCCATGCAAGGCTTATTGAGAAAGTAAAGAGGCATGGGATCCACGGGGACCTTGCTTTGTGGATCTAGAACTGGCTTGCCCACAGAAGGCAAAGAGTGGTTGTAGACAGGTCATTTTCTGCATGGAGGTTGGTGACCAGTGGGGTGCCTCAGGGATCTGTTCTAGGACCCTTACTCTTCGTGATTTTTATAAATGACCTGGATGAGGAATTGGAGGGATGGGTTAATGTTTTCTGATGACACAGAGGTTGTGGGTGTTGTGGATAGTGTGGAGGGCTGTCAGAGGTTACAGCGGGACATTGATAGGTGGCAAAACTGGGCTGAGAAGCGGCAGATGGAGTTCAACCCAGATAAGTGTGAAGTGGTTCATTTTGGTAGGTCAAATATGATGGCAGAATATAGCGTTAATGGTAAGACTGTTGACAGTGTGGAGGATCGGAGGGATCTTGGGGTCCGAATCCATAGGACACTCAAAGCAGCTGCGTAGGTTGACTCTGTGGTTAAGGTGGTGTAGAGCGTATTGGCCTTCATCAATCGTGGAATTGAATTTAGGAGCCGAGAGGTGATTTTCCATCTATATAGGACCCTGGTCAGCCACCACTTGGAGTACTGTGCTCAGTTCTGGTCGCCTCACTACAGGAAGCCATAGAAAGGGTGCAGAGGAGATTTACAAGGATGTTGCCTGGATTGGGGAGCATGCCTTATGAGAATAGGTTGAGTGAACTCGGCCTTTTCTCCTTGGAGCGACGGAGGATGAGAGGTGACTTGATAGAGGTGTATAAGATGATGAGAGGCATTGATCACATGGATAGTCAGAGGCCTTTTCCCAGGGCCAAAATGGTTGCCACAAGAGAACACAGTTTAAGGTGCTGGTGAGTAGGTACAGAGGAGATGTCACATCATCGTTTACGTCTGAACGCTTAGTGCCTAGGTGGCATGTGTCAAGTTTCTTGCAGATGTCTTTCATCATCTTCCAACATTCACTTCCATAAAGTAGCACGCTTAGGATGTTGCTTTTAAAAATTCTGATTTTGGTGTTAAGTTTGAGTTGTGTGGATTTCCAAACTGCATTGAGGCTGCCAAAAGCTTGATTTGCTTTAGATAGTCTTGCTGGTCAGAGGCTTTTTCCTAGGGCTGAAATGGCTGCCAGAAGAGGGCACAGGTTTAAGGTGCTTGGGAGAAGGTACAGAGGAGATGTCAGGGGTAAGTTGTTTTTTTAATTTTTTATTCAGACAGTGGTGAGTGCGTGGAATGGGCTGCTGGCAATGGTGGTGGAGGCGAATACGATAGGGTCTTTTAAGAGACTTTTAGCTAGGTACATGGAGCTTAGTAAAATAGAGGGCTATAGGTAAGCCTAGTAATTTCTATGGTAGGGACATGTTCGGCACAACTTTGTGGGCCGAAGGGCCTGTATTGTGCTGTAGGTTTTCTATGTTTCTATATAAGAGGTTACCAAAAGTTTTTTCAGACACAAAGGGTAAATGAGACGAAAATGGATATCGGATCATTCTAAGATCACTAGATCCTGGAATGGTTCCTGAGGACTGGAAAATTGCAAATGTCATTCCACTCTTCAAGAAGGAAGAGAGGCAGAAGGAAGAAAATTATAGGCCAGGTAGCCTGACCTCAGTGGTTGGGAATATGTTGGAGTCTATTATTAGGGCTAAGCTTTTGGGGTATTTGAAGGCACATGGTGAAAGCTGCCAAAGTCAGCATGGTTTTTTTTTAAAGAGGGAATCTTACCTGACAAATCTGTTGGAGTTCTTTGAAGAAATAACAGACAGGATATATACAAAGGAGAGTCAGTGAATGGTGTTTATTTGGATTTTCAGAAGGCCTTTGACAAGGTGTTGCTTAACAAGGTAAGAGCCCATGTTATGACAGAAACAATACTAACATGGATAGAAGAGTGACTGACTGGCAGGAGGCAAAGAATGAAAATAAAGAGGGCCATTTCTTGTTGGCCGTCAGTAACTACAGTGGTGTATAGCAGTGGTCGCCTCTTTTCATATATCAATGATTTGGATGATGAACTTGATGACTTTGTGAATGTTACAAAGATAGGTGGAGGGGCAGGCAGCTGGAAACCTGCAGAGGACTTAAGACTGGGACAATGGGCAAAAAGGCAGATGGAATATACCGTAGGCAAGTGTACGGTCATGCTCTTTAATGCAAGGAATAAGGCGCAAACTCTTTTCTAAATGGTGAAAAGTCAGAGGTACAAAGGGACCTCTTCATGCAGGAATCACTAAAGGTTAACTTGCAGGCTGAATTGGTGGCAAGGAAGTCAAATGCAATGTTAACATTCATTTCAAGTGGTCAACAATATAAGACCAAGGCCTTACCAGGCATTGGTCAGACTGCACTTAAGAGTATAGTGAGCAGTTTTTGACACTTATCCAAGAAGAGATGTACTGGCGTTGAAGAGGGTCCACAGGAGATAATGAGAATAATTCTGGGAATGTAAGGATTAAAGAATGAGGAATGTTAGATGGTTCAAAGCTTGTACTCACTAGAGTTTAGAATAATGGTGGGGGGGGGGGAGAAGAGTGGTGGAAATATCATTGAAACCTATTGAATATTGAAGGCCTAGATGGCGTGGATGTAGAGAAGATGTTTCATATCGTGCTGGAATTTAGGACCAGAAGGTATGGTCTCCTGATAGAGGAACATAGATTTAGAACAGAGATGAGGAGGAATTTCTTTAGCCAGAGGGTGGTGAATCTGTGGAATTCATTGTACCAGATAGCTGTAGAAGCCAAGTCACCTACTATGGATAAAATAGAGGTTGATAGGTTCTTGATTAAGTCACGTAGGTTACGGGAGAAAGTTGGAGAATGAGGTTGACAGGGATAATAAGTCAGCCATGATGGATTGGCGGGAGGCCATAAGGCCTAATTCTGTTCCTATGTCTTAACAAGAGAGCTCATTGCCACTGTAATTGTGGCAACATACAGTCTATCACACCCCGCTCCCCCATTAATGCTGGGGAAACACTACATGAGTTCCATGGCACCAGCAGCGACCTTTAAATCACACTACCTGAAAGATTTTTTTTATTGGAGACTTCAACCACGCAAACCTAAAAACAGTTGTAATGCCCTGGTGAAGATTTTTACTACTATGCTGTAGGTATTTCATTTTAGCAGTTCTGTAAAAACATAGGATGTTTTGGTTAAAAAATAAGGGGTTATGCAGTTCCAATTAGGAATGTTGTGTCAGCCAATCAGGATGGCAGAATCAGGAGAAAGTTCGAGAGAGCAGGGTGGAGAGAGATTTGTGATGGACAGTGTGTTTGTGGGTATTTTTTTGGGCAGGAGCTGTGGAGAGGTCAGGAGAGAGATGGCTGAGAATGCCGTGGGAAGGAGCGTCCCTGTTGTATGAAGTGATTTGTGGAGATGAATGGTTCCAAGGAAGAAGGGCCAATACTCCTGAGAGAGAACCCGTTGGTTTGATATGGATTTTTATCATCATTCAGAATGTGGTGTGTGCTCTCATACAGACCGTGGGCCCAGCGTGAGTAAAAGGACAACTTCAAGATGAGCTCCAACTTTATCTGCATATTTGGAGAGGGTTAACTGTGATGGGCCCTTTTCCTACTAACTGGTCCACAAAGCCAAAATATGTAAATATACTTTCTTTAAAAACTTGTGCTGTGTACAATCTGTTATTCGTGCTGACCAGCAATTGTGCATGAGCAGTATTTACACAGCATTAGCTCAAATTGAGGTTTCTTTAATCGGAACATCACAATGTCCCTGTTTGGCTGAGTCCCAAATCTTATTGACCCAAGACGTATATTGTTTATGAAACGTGCCAAGTTTGCATACGGGTCCGGTACAGTCTTACCTAAATTTTAATCAAAATGTTGACGTTGCTACCAGAGAGAACACATTGAACATAGCTTACACCAAAATACATGAGGCATACAATGCTGCCCCCTCCACCCCACCTTGGATACTCTGACCGCATATCTTTTATGCCAATCCCTGCATACAAACTCACTGCTGAAATACACCAAACACCTCCCTTCCTGACAGGCTAAATGTCTTCTATGCACATTTTGATGCACTAAAAGATGTGCCAGTGAGAAAGGCCCATCTCTCTACCCCTAGGAGCAGGCACTCTGTCTGGCTGACAACATACCTGGCCATGTGCTCAGAGACTGTGCAGCCCAACCAGCAGATGTTCTCACTGACATCTTCAACATTTCCCTGTATTAGATCATCATTCTTGCAAGCTCTGAGGCCACCACCATCATCCCAGTGCCCAAGAAGCAAACTGTACCCTGCCTCAGTGACTACCGCCCTCTGGCACTGACTTCAGTAATAACCAAGTGCTTCAAACACTGGTCCTGAACTGGATTAAATCCAGCCTTCCAACCACATTGAATCCTTATTAGTTTGCATCTCACCCAAATTAGTCCAACGATGCTATCGTTCCGCCCTTTATAGAATCCTGTCATACTTGGGCAATGGTGTGTCAGAATGCTGTTCACTGGCTTCAGTTCTGCTCTCAATTCAACCATTCCCCAGAAGCTGGTGGGAAAACTGTCCAACACCACCTTCTGTAACTAGACTTCCTGATGAAGTTCACAGACAGTCTATATTGGCAGCAATATCTGGCTCCATTATGCTTAGCACCAACCCCACCTCCCCCAGGTCTACATGATCAGCTTGCTGTTGTTCACACTGCTAATGCATGACTATTGCCAACAACTCCTCCATGGTGAGAGTCAGGAGCACCAAGTTATTGCTGTGCACATTACTGACTACCTCACCTGGTCAACTATATCTTTAGCCAAGAGAGCACAACTGCACCTGCACTTCCCAAGGAGACCGAGGCAAGCAAGGTTCCTCTTCAACTTCCACCTCCACCCCCACCACCATTCCTACCATATTCTATCGGAGCATCATCGAGAGTGTCCATACAAGCTGTATCATCTCCTGGTGTGTGAATTACAATGCATCAGATCACAAGACCCTGCAATAGATAGTAAGGACTGCTGAAAACATTGTGGTCTCTCCTTCCTCCATTCAGGGCATATATCAGAAGGGATGCAGACACAGTGCTTCCAGCATTGGCACAGACCCCTCCTATCCTTTCCCCAATCTCTTTGACCTCCTGCCATCAGGCAGAAGATACCACAGCATAAGAACCAGAACTGTCAGGCTGGGTAACAGCTTATTCCCTCAGATTGTTAGACTTAACACCTTGCTGCCATCCAGCACACATGCAGCCCATCTGAATGCCCTCTTGCCGCGCCTCCCCCAACTCACATACACACTCACATCCTGTACTGGTCACTTTTCATCCTTTATTGCTGCTGTTTCACGTATTTATATGACTGCTTGCTTCATTATAATAGTGCCAGTAACAGTATACTGCCTTACATAAACATGCACCTCAATTTATGTCAACCTGTCAATCTTCAGGTCACGCCACTCAGGGACTTGTGCTGACGTAGGTTTTTGCAAATAAAATGGCATTAAGTGTTTTATATTTAAGAAAAGCCATAGCAACTCATTTATTGGTGCTAGGTGAAAAGTTTAAGGGGAACATGAGGGGAAACTCCTTCACTCAGAGGGCTGTGAGTGTAGAACAGCCTTCCAGCACAAATGGTCGATAAGGACTCAATTTCAAAGTTTAAGAGAAGTTTGGATAGTTCATGGATAGTAGGGATATGGAGGGCTATGGTCTAGGCCCAGGTAATTCAGAATAGGCCGTCTAAATGATTTTGGCATGGACTAGATGGGTCGAAGGGCCTGTTTGTGCTGTACTTCTCTATGTTTATCAGTAGCTAATGATTTTCTATTGTTTTCATTAACTACTAATTTCTATCCTAAATGTTATTCCAAGGTTCAAGATTCCAACAGCTGACTTACACAATTGCTTAAAATAGATTATATTTAAGATTTTACATTGAAATACAAGAAAAAACTGATAAACAAAATGCAAAAGAACACAAACTGTGTAAATACAACAAAAATAATAATAAATAAAACTAAACCACGAGTTGTAGAGTCCTTGAAAATGAGTCCATAGGTTGTGGAATCAGTTCAGTGTTGAAGTCAGTGAAGTTATACATGCTGATTTAGGAACCTGATGATTGAAGAGGAATAGCTGTTCCTGAACTTGGTGATGTGGGACCTAATAAGGCTCCTGTACTTCGATTCCAGTGGCAGCTATGAAAGGAGAGCATGGCCTGGAAGGCAAGGGTCCTTGATGATGAATGGTGCTTTCTTGTGGCAGCAATCTTCATAGATGTGCTCAATGGTGGGGAGAGATTTTCCTATGATGGACTGGACAACATCCACAACTGTTTGTTGGCTTTTCCATTCTTGGACATTGGCTATCTTCGTACAGATTCCAGCGCCAGGCACATCTTCTTCTCCTCTCCCTTTAGCATTCACTTCCTAACTCTCAGGTACACCCTTCCATTTTTATCTACCATTCTCCTTCTCTCAGCACTCTCCCATGAAATTACATGGGAGTGGAAATACAAACGTTTGTATAACAGGAAGTGTAATGCCTGTTTATTTTAAGCCACTCATCCCAAAGACACAAATTGTTCATCCTAATGAAGGATTAATTCACTTCAACTTCATCCAATGAAATAAGAAGCATAAGAAATACACTGGATGGTCTTGAAATTCAGCTACAGTTTGGCAAGTATAACACTGTGGCCATCTCTGAAACTTAGCTAAAGAATGGCTGCCATTGGGAGCTGAACATCCAATGATATATGGTGTATTGGAAAGACAGGTTAGTAGGCAGAGGGGGTGGTGTATAAGAAATAATATTAAATCATTGGAAAGGGATGACATAGGATTGGAAGGTGTAGAGACTCTATGGGTTGAGTTAAGAAATGGCAAGGGTAAAAAGACCGAATGGCAGTTATATACAAGCCTCCAAACAGCAGCCGGGATGTGGATTACAAAAGACAGCAGGAGATAGAAAAAGTGAGTCAGAAAGGCAATGTCAGGGTAATTGCTGGGGATTTTAACATGAAAGTGGATTGGGGAAAACCAGGCCTGTACTGGACCTCAAGAAAGAGAATTTGTAGAATGTCTAAGGGATGGCTTTTTAGAGCAGCTTGTTGTTGAGTCGACTAGGGGATCGGCTGTGCTGGATTGGGTGTTGTGCAATGATCCAGAGGTGATAAGAGAGCTTAAGGTTCAGGAACCCTTAGGGAACAGTGATCACAATATGATCAAGTTCACATTGAAATTTGAGAAGGAGAAACTAAATTCCAATGTGTTGGTATTTCAGTGGAATAAAGGAAATTACAATGACATGAGAGGGGATCTGGCCAAGGTTGACTGAAAAGAGACACCAGCAGGAAGGACAGCAGAGCAGCAATGGCTGGAGTTTCTGCGAAAAATGAGGGAAGTGCAAGACAGATATATTCCAGATAAGAAGAAAATGCCAAATGGATGAAGGACACTACCATGGCTGACAAGTGAAGTCAGAGCCAAAGTAAAAGCAAAATAGAGGGCATATAAGGAAGCCAAAGCTAGTGGGAAGATAGAGAACTGGGAAGCTTATAAAAACGTACAGAAGGAAAATAAGAAGGTCATTAGGAAGTAAAAGCTGAATTATGAAAGGAAGCTAGCAACTAATATCAAAGAAGATACTAAAAGCTTTTTTAAGTATATAAAGGGCAAAAGAGAGCTGAGGGTAGATATAGGACCAATAAAAAAATGATGCTGGATATATTGTAAGAGACGCAGAGATGGCAGAGGAACTGAATGCATATTTTGCATCCGTCTTCACAGTGGAAGACGTCTGAGGTATACCGGACATTCAAGAGTGTCAGGGAAGTAAAGCATGTGCAGTGAAAATTATGACTGAGAAGGTGCTCAGGAAGCTTAATGGTCTGAGGGTGGATAAATCTCCTGGACCTAATGGAATGCACCCTTGGGCTCTGAAGGAAGTAGCTGGAGAGATTGCAGAGGCAGTAACAACGATCTTCCAAGAATTGATAGATTCTGGCATTGTACCAGATGACTGTAAAACTGCAAATGTTACTCCGCTATTTAAGAAGGGTGGGAGGCAGCAGAAAGGAAACTATAGACCTGTTAGCCTGACATCAGTGGTTGGGAAGTTGTTGGAATTGATTGTTAGGGATGAGATTACAGGCAAGATAGGCGAAAGCCAGCATGGTTTCCTGAAGGGAAGAGTAGTGTACTTGGATTTTCAGAAGGCCTTTGACAAGGTGCTGCACATGAGGCTGCTTGCAAGATAAAAGCCCATGGAATTACAGGGGAGTTACTAGCATGGGTGGAGCATTAGCTGATCGGCAGAAAACAGAGAGTGGGAATAAAGGGATCTTATTCTGGCTGGCTGCCGGTTACCAGTGGAGTCCACAGGGGTCGGTGTTGGGACCGTTGCTTTTTACAATGTATGTCAATGATTTGGATGATGGGATTAATGGCTTTGTGGCTAACTTTGCTGATGATACAAAGATAGGTGGAGGAGCGGGTAGTGTTGAGGAAACAGAGAGCCCGCAGAAAGACTTAGATAGTTTAGGGGATTGGGCAAAGAAGAGGCAAATGAAATACAGTGTTGGAAAGTATATGGTCATGCATTTTAATGGAAGAAATAAATGGGCAGACCATTATTTAGATGGGGAGAGAATTCAAAATGCAGAGATGCAAAGGGATTTGGGTGTCCTTGTGGAGGATACCCTAAAGGTTAACCTCCAGGTTGAGTCAGTAGTGAAGAAGGTGAATGCAATGTTGGCATTCATTTCTAGAGGTACAGAATATAAGAGCAGGGATGTGATGTTGAGGCTCTATAAGGCACGTGCAAGACCACACTTGGAGTATTGTGTGCAGTTCTGAGCTCTTTATTTTAGAAAGGATATACTGACATTGGAGAGGGTTCAAAGATGATTCACAAGAATGATTCCAGAAATGAAAGGGTTACCATATAAAGGAAAATCTGGCAGTTCTTGGGCTGTATTCCCTGGAGTTCAAAAGAATGAGAGGGATCTCATAGAAATATTCCAAATGTTAAAAGGCCTGAACAGATCAGATATGGCAAAGTTATTTCCCATGGTAGGGGAGTCCAGCACAAGAGGGCACGACTTCAGGATTGAAAGACTGCCATTTAGAAAAGAGATGCGGAGAAATTACTTTAGTCAGAGGATGGCAAATCTGTAGAATTTGTTACTACGAGCAGCTGTGGAGGCCAAGTCAATGGGTGCATTTAAGGCAGAGATGGATCGGCTCTTGATTAGCCAAGGGCATCAAAGAGTATGGGGAGAAGGCAGGGGAGTGGGATAACGAAGAATTGGATCAGCCCATGATTGAATGGCAGAGCAGGCTCGATGGGCTGAATGGCCTACTTCGGCTCCTATATCTTATGGTCTTATGATATTGTGTCCTCTGCAGAGGTGAAATCAAAGGCAGATGTAATGATCACAGAGAAGTACCTGCATTCAGTCTCAAGGGCAAACCTGAGTTTCCTGATACACACCACTGCAATTTTCCATCCCAATCTCCCTGTGTCCTGTGGCATTTAGTGTTGTTGTAACAAATTCAAATTGTGTCAGAACCATCCAATTCCGCTGTAGTCACCCATTTATAAAACAAGCTCATCTTTAGTCCCCTCTGCAAGCATAGCCCAAGTTTCTGACTACTTCCATAGCTCTGCATTTTCCAATTTATTCTCCTTCTCTAATTGCCTTCATTTCATATCTTTGAACTTGTTTTTTTATGCTCTCTCCACCTCTAACACCCATCCTTCCTTTCTCCACTCTATCTCATTTAAAACTTATCTCCCCTCTGGAAAAGGATACAAGAGCATCTCAAAGGCACTGAACATACCTCAGAGCTTAGTACTGTCCATCATGAAACAGTGGAACAAAATATGAAACAACAACCACACTACCAAGGTCAGGCCGTCCCTCTAAACAGAGTTGCTGGAGAAGAATTGTACTTCCAAGAGAAGCTACTGTGACGCCAACAGTCACTTTAAGTGAGCTGCAGAAGTCAGTGGTTATAACTGGAGATGAAGTTCGTGGCTCCACAATCTCCAAGGCCTTACACAAAAAGGGTTTTTAATGGAAGAGTGGCAAGGAAGAAGCCCTAGCTTAAAAAAAAAACACATCTTTGCCTGTAAAGAATTTGCAAAGCGTTACTTAGAAGATGCTGTAAAGATGCGGAAGAAGGTCGTGTGGGCGGCTGGGACTACAGTGG
The DNA here is from genome assembly GCF_048418815.1 of Hemitrygon akajei. Lineage (NCBI taxonomy): Eukaryota > Metazoa > Chordata > Chondrichthyes > Myliobatiformes > Dasyatidae > Hemitrygon > Hemitrygon akajei. Next base: position 5,681,395 of record NC_133141.1, on the reverse strand, counting down.
AACTTTGTGGCCTCAACACTAAGCAGTACATGCACATCAGTCAGATAACACCATCCCTACTGTCAAGTGTGGTGGAGGTAGCATCATGTTATGGGGATGTTTTTCAGCAGCAGGAGCTGGAAATCTGGTCAGGATTGATGGGAAGATGAATGCTGCTAAATACAGAGAGATCCAGAATAAAACCAGCTATCCTCTGTCAGAAAACTTATACTGGGGAGGAAGTTCATCCTTCAGTTGGACAATGACCCAAAGCACACTACCAGAGTAACCATGGAGTGGCTTTAAAAGCAGAAAATTGATGTCTTTGAATGGCTCAGTCAGAGTACTGACTTTAACACAACTGAACATCTCTGGCAAGACCTCAAGACTGCTGTCCACTGCTGCTCCTCAAATAACCTGGCAAAAGTGAGTAATTTTGAAAGGAGGATTAGGGAAATATTGCTCCATCACATTATACAAAGCTAATAAATACTTATCCAAAAAGACTACTGGCTGTAAGCTGCGAGAGGTGTTACAACTAAGTACTAAGCAAAGGGAATTGAATACTTTTGAACTGTTGACATTTCAGTTTTTGAATTTTAGTTTTCCATGTTTTACAATTTTCCCTGTGTTTTGGGATCTACTGGAAATAAAAGCACCTGATTCGCAAATCAACATTCTCATTTAAATTAATCAAAATCACTGGTTGTAATACTCATTTATTTGAGCAAAGGGCTGGGGGTTGAATACTTTTTCAAGTCACTGTACATCAGGCTGTTATTTATCCATTACATCTTAGCATTCAGTATCATCATCTGCTCGGGATTAAACACCAGCCTTCTAATTCTGGGCCTCTGTGCCTCTCTGCAATTGGATCCCTGACTTCCTCATCAGGAGACTACAATCAGTACAGAATGGTAATAACATCTTCCTCTTGCTTCATGAAGACAACATCCATTAGTAAGGACCCTCACCATATGGGACATGCCCTTTTCTTCTTGTTGCCATCAATGAGATGGTATAGGAGCCTGAAGACCAGTACTCAATGATTCAGGAACAGTTTCTTCTCCTCCAGATTTCTGAATGGTTCATGAATACTACCTCTATCTCTTTTTTTTGTACTATTATGTAATTTACAGAAGTTTCAGCTTTGCACTGTACTACTGCTGCTAAACAACATATTTAATGTCACACAAGATTGATAATAAAAGTGATTCTGATTCCCCAGTTCAGAAAAAGGCTCTTTGACCTGAAGTATTAATTCTTTTTCTCCTTCCATATGTGGTCCCTGGCCTGCTGAGTATTTCAGAATTCTCGAACTTGAAGGTTTTTTCCCCCTGGTATTCATGTATTCCATCAGCTTTTTGTGTGATGGGAGAATTGCGAGTTTATTTACAGTGGCATGCAAAAGTTTGGGCACCCCTGGTCAAAATTTCTGTTACTGTGAATAGCTAAGTGAAGAGAAGATGAACTGATCTCCAAAAGTCATAAAGTTAAAGATGAAACATTCTTTTCAACATTTTAAGCAAGATTAGTGTATTCTTTTTGTTTTGTTCAATTTTAGAGTGAAAAAAAGGAAAGGAGCACCATGCAAAAGTTTGGGCACCCCAAGAGATTTGAGCTTTTACCAAGGTCTCAGATCTTAATTAGCTTGTTAGGGCTATGGCTTGTTCACAGTCATCGTTAGGAAAGGCCAGGTGATGCAAATTTCAAAGCTTTATAAATACCCTGACTCCTCAAACCTTGTCCCAACAATCAGCAGCCATGGGCTCCTCTAAGCAGTTGCCTAGCACTCTGAAAATTAAAATAAATGATGCCCACAACACAGGAGAAGGCTATAAGAAGATAGCAAAGCGTTTTCAGGTCATCATTTCCTCAGTTCGTAATGTAATTAAGAAATGGCAGTTAACAGGAACGGTGGAAGTCCAGTTGAGTCTGGAAGACCAAGAAAACTTCCCGAGAGAACTGCTCATAAGATTGCTAGAAAGGCAAATCAAAACCCCCATTTTACTGCAAAAGACCTTCAGGAAGATTTAGCAGACTCTGGAGTGGTGGTGCACTGTTCTACCGTGCAGCGACACCTGCACAAATATGACCTTCATGGAAGAGTCATCAGAAGAAAACCTTTCCTGCGTCCTCACCACAAAATTCAGCGTCAGAAGTTTGCAAAGGAACATCTAAACAAGCCTGATGCATTGAAATAAGTCCTGTGGACTGATGAAGTTAAAATAGAACTTTTTGGCCGCAACGAGCAAAGGTATGTTTGGAGAAAAAAGGGTGCAGAATTTCATGAAAAGAACACCACTCCAATTATTAAGCACGGGGGTGGATCGATCATGCTTTGGGCTTGTGTTGCAGCCTGTGGTACGGGAAACATTTCAATGGTAGAGGGAAGAATTAATTCAATTAAATACCAGCAAATTCTGGAAGCAAACATCATTGCATCTGTAAAAAAGCTGAAGGTGAAAAGAGGATGGCTTCTACAACAGGATAATGATCCTAAACACACTTCAAAATCCACAATAGTCTACCTCAAGAGGCGCAAGCTGAAATTTTTGCCATGGCCCTCACAGTCCTCTGACCTAAATTTCATCGAAGATCTGTGGATAGACCTCAAAAGTGCAGTGCATGCAAGATGGCCCAAGAATCTCACAGAACTAGAAGCCTTTTCCAAGAAAGAATGGGCAAAAATCCCCCAAACAAGAATTGAAAGACTCTTAGCTGGCTACAGAAAGCATTTACAAGCTGTGATACTTGCCAAACGGTGTGTTACTAAGTACCGACCATGCAGGGTGCCCAAACTTTTGCTTTGGGCCCTTTTCCTTTTTTATTTTGAAACTGTAAAAGATGGAAATAAAAAAGTAATCTTGCTTAAAATGTTAAAGAAATGTGTCATCTTTAACTTTATGCCTTTGGAAATCAGGTCATCTTTTATTTGCTTAGCTATTCACAGTAACAGAAATTTTGACCGGGGTGCCCAAACTCTTTGCGTGCCACTGTATATCAGATGGTTGGACAAGTCTACGATTCAAACTTCTCATGCAAGACCCCTCTTAAATACAATTTACCTTCAGCAAAATTAAATCTAATTACAGTACATTAAAATATGGGAACTAAGTAAAATGTATTGTGTACCAATATTTTACAAACTTATAAAATATACAGAAGCAAGATGTATAATAAAATACATATAAAAGAAAGTGTGAAGCCCAGAGTATGTTTAAACACTGCCAAGCTTGAGGAATAAATATTTGCCAGGGTGGGGAGAAGAATCTTAGAGCAAGTTTAAGATTGAGAAGAAGTTGAACACTGAGAGTTTGAAATACATGATAGTAACATTGCGAATGCCGATGGAACGGGTACAGAGACTGAAGAACAAAAGCTTGATTTAAAAGGCTATTGCAGCTTACTGAATTATCAACTTACTTTCAATGTAAATGTTTATATAGTTCAATTTGTTCCCCATGTTTCTTTTTGAACAAAGGAATACTTTCTTATTTCAATAAGGGATGACATGGATGAACTATGTGAAACTAAAAATAGGACAAATTGTGCATTAAAGGCATCCCTTAGCATTACATATCAGAAAAATAAATCATTAAATAGAGAATAGATGACCACATGATTGGGACTGAAGAAAGTAATACTGCAGCAAATTCAAGTAAAAGACACTCCAACACACATAAGCTAGAGAACAACATCTGAATAGTTTATTTCAGAAGGCTGAATGCATGGCTGGAAGTATTGTGTGGGAAATGAGAGATTAACTATCACTGAATTTCAGCACTGAGACTAAAGGGCTGCACTGCTGGAGCACACTGTCTGAACCAAGAGAACCAACTACCTAACACAATGGATATATGGGAGGCTTGGGTGGAAGTTGGAGGGTGACAAATTCTTTAGTCAGGGCGTCGAAGGTTAAGGGAGAAAGCAGGACAATAGGATTGAGAGGGCTAATAAAGTAGCATTGATGGAATGATGGGCCAAGTGGCCTAATTGTGCTCAAGGGATTTGGCAAAGTGATAAACTAGATTAAAAAACATGGTAATATATTAAAAAAAACACCTACAGAAGTCAGCACAATAAGTAAAAAAAAAACCTTTGGGATAGGTGGAATCAATTACCAGGTAAAATTTTCATACACATAAATGGATGGAATAAGGAAAAATTAGATTATTGAGAATAGCTCAGCAGCAAGAGTACATTGCTGTGCCCATTTCAGAAATTTGACCAAAATGTTGCAATTGAGCTAAATATCCCAGATTATAAAATCTTCAGTTAGGCAGAGAAATTGACAATGAAGTAGAAACACTGTAACAATGGAAAGGAAGGTTACAAGAAAGATTGGGGAGATGGAAAAATTAGAAATGAATTGAGGAATAGCTAAGAATTCAAGATTCTTGTGGTAACTGCCTGCATATTTCTGGACAAAACACTTAATAGGTTAATTTGTAAATAACAAAACACAATTCCACTAGCTGTAACAGATCCCACCTCAAACCACATGTTCCCATCTCCACACCTTTCCTCCTTCCACAGGGACCACTCTCTGCAAGACTCCTTGTTCCACTCATCCATCCCCAAACATCCTTCTCTGACACTAACTAATGTATGTTCCCAGCACACCATAGGAGGTGCACCACTTGTTCCTGCACCTCCCACCCCCCAACCACAATCTAGGGTCCTAAATAGATCTTCCAGGTGAATCTAAGGCTACATCCACACTACACCGGATAAATCCGTAACTGAAGCGTTTTCTCTTCGTTTTGACCCACCGTCCACATTAAAACGGCGTTTTCGTCCCCCAAAAACAGAGATTTTGAGAAACGCTCTCCAGAGTGTGTAATTTTGAAAACGCCGGATTGGCCGGAGCAGTGTGGACGAGGTAACTGGAGAAATCTAAAAATGCTGTCATGATGTGCCGGAACAGATGGTGACGGCAGCGCTCCATTTCATTGGTTTCTTGAATGCAACCCAACAATTTCAGAACAGACGGCAACAAAACTAAAGCCAGAAGAGTTAGAAATGTACTTACCAAATACTTTGACCCATAACTTACTGAATAAATAAGTATACTCACTTTGCCCTGTTTTCTGTCCTTGCTCATATGAAGGTGGTTTACCTATTTAGACAAGTACTTCCCTGACAATAGATGTGTAACAGCCTAATGTAACATTGTATGGAAATACAAGATAATACTGATGCAGACATGTTTTATTCATTTAACAAGGGGCTTTATTAATGCAACAGAGTTCATCAGTTTTTCAATGTTCGTCGTCAGCCGGGTCAATCTGTCTGTGAACTCGCTGATGGTTGCCTTCATACGCTCCAGTATTTGTTTTTTTTTCAGTTTTAAGTCCTCCTGCGTGAGACCCAACCACTGTCCGTTGTTTTAAGTTTTTCTAGTCTGTAACTAAACCAACATGCACCAAGTCTTTCACGGCGAGATTCGACACCAAACATGTCGCTTGTTTCTGGTAGATGTGTCCTGCGCATGCGCAGTAGGAGGAAATTTGCTGAAATATCTGTTTTACTATGGACAGAGATATTTTTAAAAAATGCTTAATGTGGACGTCTATCGTTTTTACGCAAAACCGGTGTTTTCAAAATTATCCGGTCTAGTGTCGACATAGCCTAAGATTCACATGCACCTCTTCTAACTTAGTCTACTGCACCTGGTGGCCCCAACATAGCCTCCTCTACAGCAGATTACGCAAGCAACATGTGGAACACCTGCACTCTGCCCATAATGGCCATCCTGAGCTATTGGTTGAATGACATTTCAACTCCCTGTCCAAAAATTGACCTATTCACCCTGATGTTAAGCACAAACTAGAAGTCTACCACCTCTTATTCCACCTGACAGTCGCCGATAACCAAATAATATCAACAGTAAGTTTTCCATTTTCAGGTCATGCTAACCTCCTGTATTGCCACATTAACCCCCACAATTTTTTCCCTCTTTCCATATGCACCCCCACACCACATTACCTATTTTCAGATCCCTCTCCTTTCTATCCACTCAAACACCAACATATTTTCACCCACTGTATCCCCTCCAATACTTAGCTAAACCTTTTTATCTATTCCTTATTGGCTCTTATTATCAAGTTCATACACATTGTCTTTGTGCTCCTCCAGCCTCCATCTCCATTTTCATCCTTTCCCACCTGGCTCCATCTGCCTCTTCTCTTTACCACCCCCACCACCCCCCCACCCTTTGTCTGCTTCCATCTATCACTTACCCACCCTGTTGCTACTTAATATTTTATATTTTATTTTGGTTAATTAACTTCAACAGTGAATTTCACAAACACATTTTGATGACTGCAAAATTGTCAACTGTGGGGCCAAAAAATGCACTGCAAGGAGAGTGGGAAATTTGGAATAATTTCACTACAGTTTTCAACTAACACTGGGGGATTGTTAGACCACTAGGGAAAACAACCTATTTCTCAGTGGCAAACTATGCAGTAAACACGCAAGATGAGGTAATATATTCCAGAATATAGCATCATAATAATACCAGAAAAAGCCTCAAAAACATTTTGCTATGTCTTGCCAATTAAGGAGCATTTCAAACATCTTCCAAACAATGAAAAATAAGCAAGTTATTCCAGCAAGATTTCCACAATTAAGAAATGTAAAGGCACAAGAAAAAAAATCTGAGATATGCCCATTTCTGTGAGATTCTTTTTGTAACTAGATGGAGATCACAGATAAAGACCTTTAAATCTTACTGAAGAATATTGCAATGTGATTATGTTTCAAATAACAATAAAAAAATGCAGATTTCTATAATAGAAAATTCAAATCAAATTGTTTAACTACCAAACATGATGAACCACTCATCCTTGCATAATGAAATGTATGCAATACTAAAACAAGCAACAGACCTGTCATAGAATAGATGAAATAGAGATTGTGAGGACTCCAGTTATTAAAATAAGAAGTTCATTGATGTTAATGCAGATATTGCCATGAAGTCTATGCTCATCTTCCTGAAGAAAGAGTATGGCAAGATCCTGCAAGCTAGCATTTTGTCGGGAGGCTCCTACTGGGATTAGCTTTCACTGCTTTTTCCTCATTGAGGTTCAAATACCTGGAGAACAACTTCTGTCATAAATTCACAACTTCATCTCCATGTCTTGAAAGAGCAGCACATGTCAAGGGACACCAGAGGCATTTTAATCATGACCACCATCATGAAAGGAGACAAATCTAATTGTGTTGACTGCAGAGAGCTATCCTTGCTGCCTTAAAAAACAAAGTCATTTCCAAAGACCTCCTAAACTGTCTCCACATACTGGGCAAAGAACTTCCCAAATTCTACTGTTAATTTTATTCATCTAAAGGCACAATGGACATACCATGCATCAACTCTAACAGAAATACAGGAAGCATGATTATTGATGTTGGATGTAGAGTATATTTCTCACATTTACTACTCACAGGAATTCACCTCCATCTTGAATCCGCTGCTTGATTGCTTACAAGCTGTGATCTCGTCCAATGTGAGCCAACAAACCAAATTTCAAAACAGACAGGTGAAAACAAGCTACAACATTGCCCCAATGCTGCACTTCGCTTCAAGTAAGCCTCACAGTACAATGTACAAAACAAACATGAAACTGCTCAACCCATGATGTCTCCATTCGGGTCAAAATCACCCCAACCTCAGTAATTGAGCTAAAAAAATAATAATACACTAATAAGGTCCGCAAACAGCCATTAGTCAATGTGGAACACTTCTATGATCTTGTTTTTATTGCACTGGAATACAAGTTAATGAAACATTTATTTTAAATTTCATGGTTTGCTACATGTGGGAAACACTCTTACTTTTGATCCTACTTCCAGAGAATAACATGCTTTCACTTCAGTTCTGTAGGTTGAGGTGCCTGATTAAGTTAATGTGGGATCTGCTTAAGTCATGAATTTACAAGAGCCAAGCACCTAAGACACCAATGAGCTCTCTGACAGTGTCTGCAAAATCCTCCAGATCAACTGGCAGCAAAGCATACAAACATCAACATCCTCTCCAAAGCCGATACTGCCAGCTTTGAAGTTTAATTATACTCAGTCAGTTCCCATAGGCAGTCTACCTCAGTAACATACGCAAAACCAACATCCTTCAAGTTACTCCATGCCAAGAGGAAACCAAGTGGGCAGAGTAAATGATCCAAGACTGCTTATATTGCTTCCCCACTTAGTCAGAAGCATTTAGGATTGGTCCTAAGAACTTCAGTTTCATTCACTGTAAGCACAGAAAAGACAAGTGTAAATTGTGAAAGAGCATGCAGCCCTCCAACCTGTATATCTGGACTATCAAAAGAACCTCATGGCATTTCAAGACTCCAAGTCAAAGTAAAATTTATTATCAGAATACATACATGTCATCATGTATGTGTGCATACTTAGCAATTCTATGGAACAGTAACTGTATACAGGATCAACAGACACACTGTGCAAATGCAGATATAAATAGCAATAAATAATGAGCATGAAATAACAAGATAAAAGAGCCCTTAAATGAGTGTAGCTATCCCCTTTTGTTCAAGGGCCTGATGGTTGAGGGACAGTAACTGTTCTTAAACCTGCTGGTGTGAGTCTCGAGGCACTTGTACCTTCTACCTGATGGCAGCAGTAAGAAAAGAGCATAGTTTGGGTGGTGAGGATCTTTGATAATAGATGCTACTTTCCTTTGACAGTGTTTCATGTAGATGTGTTCAATGGTTGGGAGGGTTTTACCCATGATGTACTGGCCCAAATCCATTACCTTTTGTAGGATTTTCCACTCAAAGCATTGGTGTTCCCATACCAGGCTGTAATGCAGCCAGTCAGCACACTTTACACCACATGTCTATAGAATTTTGCCAAGGTTTTTGATGACATGCTGAAGCTCTGCAGACTCCAGAGGAAGTTGAGGTGCTGTTGTGCTTTCTTCGCAATTATATTTATGTGTCCAGGACAGGTCCTCTGAAATAATGACACCCAGAAATTTAAAGATACTGATCCTCTCCACTTCTGATCCTCTGATGATTACTGGCTCCTGGACCTCTGGTTTCCCTCTCCTGAAGTCTACAATAGTTCCTGGGTCTTATTGATATTGAGTGAGAGGCTGTTGTTATTACACCACTCAGCCCAAATCTCCCTCCTGTACACAGATTCATCACCATCTTTATATAGCCAAAGCAGTGCTGTCATCAACAAACTTGCATATGGCCTTGGAGCTGTACTTAGCCACACAGTCATAGGTGTAAAGCATGTTGAGTAGCAGGTTAAGTACAGTCCCTGCAGTGTACCTGTGCTGATGAAGACTGTGGAGATGTTTTTGCAAATCCGAACTGACTGAGGTCTACAAGTGAGGAAATCCAGGATCCAATTGCACAAGAGGGTATTGAGGCCCACGTCTTGGAGTTTATTGCTTAGTTTTGAGGGGATGATGGTGTTAAATGACAAGCTATAATTGATAAAGAGCATCCTGATGTATGCATCTTTGCTGTCCAGATATTCCAGGGTTGTGTGAAGACCATGGAGATAGGATCTGCTGTAGACCTGTTACTCTGGTAGGTGAGTTGGAGCTGATCCAAGTTGCCATTCAGCCTCTCAAAACACTTCATCACTATGGATGCAAGTGCCACTGGGCAATAATCATTTCGACAGGTTACCGGTACAGTTGAAGCCTGCTTGAAGAAGGTGGGTACCATACACTGCCAGAGTGAGAGGTTGAAGTCACCCGAGTATATACCAGCCAGGTGGTCAGCACAGGTCTTCAAAACTTGGTCAGGTACTCTGTCCGGACTGGATGCTTTCTTTGGATTTAGTCTCTTGAAGGCAGCCCACACATCATCTTCAGATATTGAGACCAAAGAATCATCGGGAGACATGAGGGTGTGTGATGGTTCCTCCCCATCCTGGAGATCAAAGTGAGCGTAGAAGGCATTGATCTCATCTGGAAGCAAAGCTCTGCTATCCCCTATTTGCAGGATTTAGCTTTGTAGGAGGTTATGGCATTCAAACCCAGCCACAGCTGTCATGCATCCCTTATTGATTCCAATCTAGTCTGGAATCTCCACCACTCAAGAGATGGCTTTCAAAAGATCAGACCTGCACCTCTTGTAAAATTCCTGATCTCTAGACCTGAATGTCTCTGATCTGACTCTCAGCAGGTTCTGGATTTCATTGTTCATCCAGGGCTTCTGAGTGAGGCAAACCCTGAACAATGTCGTGGGGCACACTCATCCATAGCTGTTTTAATAAAGTCTGTAATGACCCTGGTGTAGTCATTCAGGACCTCAAATGAGTTCTTGAACACCATCCAGTCCACTGACTCAAGGCAATCCTGTAACTGTTCCTCCACCACCCAACCACCTCTTAGTTGTCTTGATCTCTGGAGCCTTGCTTTTGAGGGCAATGATCCAACTTGCCAAAATGTGGTTTTGGGAATGAATGACGTATGGATATTTGTCCCATGGCCCTCATCAGCAAATCAAAACTTGCAGTACCGGAGTAGAAACAGGTCATCCTTGACTTTGAAAAGCTAGTGCAAGAATAAAATTCTCCTCACAGGCTGTAAATCAAAGAAGAATTTTTACTTCTCAAACATTTTACTGTACAAAAATAAAAATGTTTAAAGTTGTAAAATGTTTTTAAACTGCACAAAGTATTGAAACAAAATGTAAGAGGAAACTTGTTTAAATTTCCTTAACTATTTGAGGGTGGAGCAATAAGCATGGTTCAGGATGCTTGAAGTGTACAATGCCTAATTTCACAGTAAAAATTGTTCTCAAACATGCTCTTTAAATAACTGCTATTTGACAATCACGCTGGAGAAGTCAGCAGAACAGCATACCTATATCCACCTATGATACCGTAATTTGATTAAAAGGTTACAGCACACTGTATTTGTACTTACTTTACATTTTATAAGTTTTATGTAAGGTATAAAAACAATCAGCATCATAGACTTGTTCTGGTGCTAGATTTTCGTGATTAGCAGATGCTTCAAAAATTTAATTCCGTGCCTTTTCTTAAATTTCTGCAACCGGTCTGCTGAATATTCACAATTACCTTCAATTTTCAGTTTGCCTTGATAGATCTTTGCTTGTTTCATGATCAGCAGACTGTTAAGCAGCATATGTTCACTCCGATGCTGCTGAATCCACGCTTTCAATACATCTTTTTCTTTTTTTCATTAAACTTCTGTTCATTACATATGCGAGGGCATTTCTCAGAACTGTCTATGATGCACAGAAATCTCCACATTGCCTGGGAACCTTCCCAGCACTCTGAGGAATTTTTCATTTGTAATGTCATGTCACTGCTGAAAAACAATTTGGATTTTGGAATTTAGGATAAGGAGTACTCAACCTGTATAAAGCATTGGTCAGACCACAATGGAATATGGTGATCAGTTCAGGAGGGACATACTGGCATAGAAGAGGATCCAAGGGAGGTTTACAAGAATAATCCTGGGAATGAAAGGGTTAACTTGTGTACTCACTGAAGTGTAGAAGAATGAGGGGATTTTCAATTAAACCTATCAAATATTGAAAGGCTGAGATATAGTGGATATGGAGAAGATGCTTCATACTATAGTGGGAGAGTCTAGGACCATAGAGCACAACCTCAGAAGAGAAGGATGTCCCTTTAGAACAGAGATGAGGAGCAAGTTCTTTAGCAAGAAGGTGGTAAATCAATAGAATTCATTTCCACAAACTGCTGTGGAGGCTAAGTCATTGGATATCAGTCTTTAAAGTGAAGGTTGATAAATTTTTGATTAGTCTGGATGTCAAAGGTTATGGAGAGAAGGCATGAGGATGGGGTCAAAAGGGATCATAAATCAGCCATGATGGAACAGACTCAATGAGCCGAATGCCTTAATTCTCCTCCTATGTCTTATGGTCTTCAATAGTACAGTTTTTCCTAATAAAAATAAATGGCTCCCAAACTGAGAGTGCTTTGGAAGATAATTAGGGCAATTGCTCAAGGGCAGAAATTATCTGAAACAATGTTCTCATTACTGTTCCAAAAGACAGGACAGGTCCATTATTAGACATACTGGGGGGGGGGGGGGAATTACAGGTAAAGAACAAAGAATTGAAATACCATTATTTAAGTATTTTCTTTACATCAGATCTATTTCATTGTTCAACCATCGGGATAGGTTTCCTACCATTGCACTAAGAGTTCAGTCATCTTTTTATTTTCAACTGAACCTTAAGATTACTAAATACTAAAGAAAAGTTCAGAGCTCTAATGCAATTTCAGAAAGCATATTTCATTACCCAATATCCTATAAAAGGGAATTAGATTTCATATACCCTAAACAACAAATACACACCCTGGGCAGAAAATTTGAGATTAAGCAAAAGGAAGTGTTACTCCAACAAACAATCCAGTCTGTTTCTCTACAAATTGCCCATTTCCCATTCCTATTATAAAATTTTCCAAAGGAGAATGCTCAGTTCAGTTCAAAATGTTCAGTTTCTCTCTAATAACATAGAGAACATATTTTCCTAATTTATGTGTATAGATACTGGGTACCAATGTACAGCCTGGTCCTCTGCCTTCCAACATCTTTATTCCAATGAAAACTATAGCCATCATTTCTTTGAACAGCAAATTTGATGACAATTGTTAATACTGTGTATATCATTCAACAACTTAGAGTTTGCCCATCAATTTTGAATCTTCACTAATCATGTCAGCACCATGAGAACAACTGCTCCTCCTCAACCTTAATTAATTTTATGTAATTTATATATTAATAATGACATTCTCCACAGAAAATTAGAACTGCTAGTTTATAACTTTGTAATGAAAGAATTTATGTTCCTGCTTTTCTATTTAACCTCTAGGAAGAGAATCAAAACCGAAGTCTCATTGAGGCAGATAGTAAATTGTTCACAAATTTCTTTTTGAAAAGATATTTCAATAATTCCTCCTCACTAAAGTTAGGCAGCTGACTGTTCAATAATGCATTGCAAAGGGAATCCTTGTGCATCTGGATCCTTGGTTTCCTCACTTACAGACTCCCGTTAATTTGGATTTGCAACATCTCCTCCACAATCACCATCAGCACAGGTATACCACAAGACTGTGTGCTTAGGCCCCTGCTCTACACACTTTATACTTATAAAGTCACACACAAGAGAAAATCTGCAGATGCTGGAAATCCAAGCAACACACACAAAATGCTGGAGGAACTCAGCAGACCAGGCAGCATCTGTGGAAAAAAGTACAGTCAATATTTTGGGCCGAGTCCCTTTGGCAGGATGGAGGAAAGAAAAGATAGATAGATAGATACTTTATTCATCCCCATGGGGAAATTCAACTTTTTTTCCAATGTCCCATACACTTGTTGTAGCAAAACTAATTACATACAATACTTAACTCAGTAAAAAATATGATATGCATCTAAATCACTATCTCAAAAAGCATTAATAATAGCTTTTAAAAGGTTCTTAAGTCCTGGCGGTTGAATTGTAAAGCCTAATGGCATTGGGGAGTATTGACCTCTTCATCCTGTCTGAGGAGTAGATTTAAAAAGGTGGGGGGGGGGGGGTGGAGAAGAGAGAAACACAAGGTGATAGGTGAAACCTGGAGGGGGTGGGATGAAGAAAGTAGCTGGGAAGTTGATTGGTGAAAGAGGTACAGGGCTAGAGAAGGTAGAGTCTGATAGGTGAGGATAGAAGCCCATGGAGGAAAGAAAAGGGAGGAGCACCACCAGAGGGAGTCAATGACAGGCAAGGAGAAAAGGTGAGAGGTAAAAGGGGATGGGGAATGGTAAAGGAGTGGGGGGGGGGTGAAGGGGGTGGCGACATTACTGGAAGTTTGAGAAATTGATGTTCATGCCATCAGATTGGAGGATAACCAGATGGTATTCTGCTTGCAAGGATTAGTGTCAGGAGGGAGATCAGTGGGGAGGGACGAATGGACAAGGGAATCGCATAGAGAGCAGAAAGTGGGGGGGGGGAGGGGGGAAGATGTGTTTGCAAGTGGAACAAGTGCTACACCTGCACCTACACCACCTCCCTCACTACCATTCAGGGCCCCAAACAGTTCTTCCAGGTGAGGCAACACTTCACCTGTGAGTCTGCTGGGGTCATGTACTGTGTCCAGTGCTCGTGGTGTGACACCTGACATAGATTGGGAGACTATTTTGGCGAGCACCTACGCTCCGTCCGTCAGAAGAAGCAGGATCTCCCAGTGGCCACTCATTTTAATTCCACTTCCCAATCCCATTCTGATATGTCAATCCATGGCCTCCTCTACTGTTGTAACAAGGCCATACTCAGGTTGGAGGAACAACTCCTTATTTTCTATCTAGGTGGCCTTCAACCTGATGTCATGAGCATCGATTTCTCGAACTTCCAGTAATGGCCCCCCCCCCCCATCCTCTCCTTCATCAGTCCCTATTCCCTTTTCCCACTCACCTCATCTCCTTGCCTGCCTGTCACCTCCCTCTGGTGCTCCTCTCCCTCTTTCTTTCTTCCACTGCCTTCTTTCTTCACCTATTAGTCTCCACCTTCTCCAGTCCTGTATCTCTTTCACCAACTTCCCAGCTATTTACTTCATCCCTCCCCCTTCAGGTTTCACCTATCACCTCATGTTTCCCTCTTCCCTCCCCCATCTTTTTTAAATTTACTCATCTTTTTCTTTCCAGTCCTGCCAAAGGGTCTTGGCCCAAAACTTTGACTGTACTTTTCTTCCCCATAGATGCTGCTTGGCCTGCTGAGTTTTTCCAGCATTTTGTGTGTTATAGAGGCCAAGTACAGCTCCAATGCTATATCTAAGTTTGCTAATGACACCACGTAAGCCAAATCAAAGGTGGTGATGTATCAGCATACAGGAGGGAGATTAATATCTGTCTGAGTGGCGCCACAACAACAACCATTCACCCAATACCAGCAGCACCGATGAACTGCTCATTGACTACATACAGAGGAAACCAAAGGTTCATGAGAGAGTCCTCATCAAGGATCAGAGGTAGAGAGGGTCAGTAACCTTAAATTCCTTGGTGTTATCATTTCAGAGGATCTGTCCTGGGACCAGCACATAAGGGTCATTACAAAGATGACAGTGCAGCCCCTCATCGTTCTTCGTAGTTTGCGAAGATTCGGCATCTCATCTGAAACTCTGGCAAACTTCTATACACAGTGGAGAGTATATTGACTGGTTGCAGCATGACCTAGTATGGAAACACCATTGCCCTTGAATAGAAAATCCTGCAAAAGTAGTAAATACAGCAGTCCAGCACAAGAAAAGCCCTCCCTACCATTGAGCACATCTCCAAGGAGCGCTGCCACAAGAAAGCAGTATCCATCATCTAGGCCAGGCTCTCTTCTCACTGCTGCCATGGGAAAAGGGGTATAGGAGCCTCAAGTCCCACGTCACCAGGTTCAAGAGTAGTCATTACCTTAAAACCATCAAGCTTCTGAACCAGTGTGGACAACTTCACTCACCTCAACATTGAACAAATTCTGCTACCTATGGACTCACTTTCAAGGAGTCTATAACTCTTGTTCTCAATAATTATTTTTTTTTTGTATTTGTACAGTTTGCCTTATTTTACACATTGGCTGTTTGTCTTTGTGTATAGTTTTTCATTGATTCTAATATGTTTTTTCGTACCAACTGATAAGCCTGTAATAAAATGAATTTCAAGGTGGTAAATGGTGACATAGGTACTTTAATAATAAATTTATTTTGAACTTTGAATCCTACTAGTTGCAAAATGCTTCAAAATACCTGAAAGTTTTCTTGGTAGGATTCAATGCTTATTTAACCTAGTGAAACAAGCAGTAACAATTGTGTACAACAGTGAACACAAACAGGGGCCATGTTTAAACATTTTATAACCTTATAAATCTGTAGATCAAATATTAGCTTCAATTGTCTTTAAGTATTTCCTATTTGTGAGATAAGTTGTTGCTCTTAGGCAGGCCAAGTCTCTTTCACGATCTTCCAGTGATTCAAACAAACTTATAACAATTAGTCTAAATTAGAGATGAAAATTGACAGAAACAAAGTGTCATTTAAAAACAAATGACAGCCCTTCAAGCCCAAGAGGGATGGATCAACAAGAAACACAATGTTGAATGATTTCAGATGCTAGATTTCAGTTATTTTAAAAGCTCTAGCAGGTGTGTTTTTAAACCTAAAAATATTTTTTTCTCTCTGATGCATTCGATATTTGCTTTAAAGCCTGAGAGCCATTATGATTTATTTCCAAAACTTCAGTGGAAATACAATTCAAACTTTGTCACAATTTTCAGTAAAATCTCCAGCTTTCTGAACAAACTGGATGTGCAGCAGTTACTTATTATTGACAAAACATGCTTGGTCCCCATAAGTACCAACTTGGGGTATTCACTTCTATAAACAGAGCAATTTAGGTGCTCAGTCTATAATGCATTGTAAGACAGTCCAACTACATTTTGCAAATGTTCAGGTTCAGTATATAATGATTATAACTTCCATATTCCTTCAGTTCAGCTTAAAGATACATAGTGCTCTAATTAGTTTCTTTTAATAGAGTTATCACAAAAAGTATTTTGTTGTACGATTTCCACAATGATCAATTCTTATGACAACTATTTTTCCAATAACTTTGAAAGATTTCAATGCAAGCCATACAGACTGACCACTAATATAGCACATTATTCACGACACACTCTTCAAAAGTTTCTTAAATTATTAAACAAGACTAAATGTCCATTTCAATTATTCTTTCTAGTAATATCCTCAGTTTAATTTTAATACAAACAGTAGTTTGACCATGAATATTCTTAAATGTTTTACCATACGACTTGCAAATTGTTCACAAGGCACTCCTCAAACATTATGCTTTAGCATGGGTAAATTGACTCTAATCAATTTACAAAGGTAATGTCACAATACTCTACAGGTCAAATTCCATATAGTCCAATAAAACAATTCGACTCATCCACCAAGAACCACGTCGCATATTGCATTTGTAGCTTTGCTCCACCCACTAATCTAGCACTATGTGCATTGATTTTTTGCTTGCCATATCTTTCCAATGCCCCATGTGTGTAAAGGAAAAATAAGCTACACATACTCAAGCTTTCATAAACAGAAGTCAACATTCAAATTTTTTTGTCTTTAATATTCATTCATTATGTGCCATGCCATATGACATGGGTGATCAGAGTCTTTGATCATGATTGTTTTTGGTAAATTTTTCTACAGAAGTGGTTTACCATTGCCTTCTTCTGGGCAGTGTCTTTACAAGATGTGTGACCCCAGCCATTATCAACACTCTTCAGAGACTGTTTACCAGGTGTCAGTGGTCACATTACAAGGACTTGGGATATGCCTCAGCTGCTCATACAACCATCCACACCTTGCCAAAGGGTGACCTGCAAGCTAGCAGAGGGAAGGAATACCTTACACCTCCTTTAGTAGGGACTCATCCACCCTGCCACCAAAGTCTTTAATATAATCAAAAGCAATATCTGACTTTTTAATATGACTTCTATTTTCACTTCTCTGATTTGAAAAAAATCTCAACCATGGAAGTGTACAGCAATGCCACATTGCTAGCTTTGCAACATCTTGCTTAAAATCAATACGATCTTGTAGTTTTATATTTCTATATCAACATGTATTTGTGAACTAAAAATAGCTTCTGGGCTTCCTGATCTCTTCATTTGCTAAGCTTTAACCCAACAAACTCAATATGGAAATGAATTATTCACACCAGGAACAGCGTGAGGATCTCTATCCATAGGTCAAGTGCTGGAAAATATTAGCATTGAAAGATTGTTGATTGATAGCATGTACTTAGTAGGTTAACTGGTTCATTTCTGTGCTATATGACTAGTTTGTCTTGAGTCTGGCAATATCATTGATGGCAGAGAATGCAAACATTGCTGTCAAGAGCTGAAGACATTCAATGAAGGGATTTAATTGTCTCTGTTCATTAGTTTCTAGAATTCCGATTTCTGCTGCACCAGCATTCAGTTAAGGATAGCATTACAAATTGTTAATATTCACAACAAATCACAAAAAGTCTCATTTGAAACAAACTGGGGCAAAAAACCCTCCAGAATCATTGTCTACCAATCACAAATCTCTCAAACACAGTTAAGAAAGCTAATCATTCCTCCCTGAAAGAAACAAATGTGATTCAAATTCATCACATGCACATAGAAACATAGAGTAAAATGCATTGTTTGCATTAACAATCAACACATCCAAAGATGTCTTGAGGGCAGCTCCAGTGTCGCAATACTTTCCAGCGGCAACGTAGCATGCCCCACAATAACAACACAACACAGAACACCAATACAACAAAACAAGACAGCAACAGGAAAACAAACCAGTTTCCTACCTGCCCGCCCACCACCCCCTCTCTCTCTCTAACCACACACACACACACACACCACACCCCACCCACCCCCCCAAACCCAGGACAAGCTGCCTCCGGGCCTCCAGTTCTCGAGCTCTGTACTCCCAGACATCAGGGCTCCAACCTTCCTCAGGTCTCTGGTCCGGACTCAGCCTTTACCTCCGGATTCGCCAAGCTCTGAACTTCAACTATGTCCTTGACCCCAGGACTTAACAATGATAGGTTTGATCTTTGGACTCTGAACAACCTAACCTTCAGGATCATCAACCTTCAACCACAGAGCACCTCAGACCTTGACTTCTGCACTTGCACAGACCCCCAATCCTGGTGGTAGGGGGTTGTAGGAGGGTTACCAGCTCTCATGACTCCTGTCTGCACAGATCTCCAACTCAGTATTTGGCGACCTGAGAATCAATCGTCTCCTCAGCGCCTATTGACCTGACCCGATTTCCAGATTGCTGACTTTGGACTGTAGAACATACCAACCTAGACTCCAAGACAGGTTCCTGCTCCTGACTCTTTATTCTCACTCATCCATCGTAAACCCTAACCTGACTCCTAACAATCTACACTGTTCCCCTAAACCATCCTGACGAACCTGAAAGAAAACACAAGGAAATCTGCAGATGCTGGAAATTCAAGCAACACACACAAAATGCTGGTGGAACGCAGCAGCTGAGGCTGAGACCCTTCGTCAGGACTAACTGAAAGATAGTAAGAGATTTGAAAGTAGGAGGGGGAGGGGAAAATGCAAAATGATAGAAGAAGACCGGAGGGGGTGGTGTGAAGCTGAGAGCCAGAAAGGTGATTGGCAAAAGGGATACAGAGCTGGAGAAGGGAAAGGATCATGGGACGGGAGGCCTCAGGAGAAAGAAAGAGGGGGGGGAGCACCAGAGGGAGATGGAGAAGAGGCAGAGTGATGGGCAGAAAGAGAAGAAAAAAAAGGAGGGGGAAAAAACTAAATATATCAGGGATGGGGTAAGAAGGGGAGGAGGGGCATTAACGGAAGTTAGAGAAGTCAATGTTCATGCCATTAGGTTGGAGGCTACCCAACTGGTATATAAGGTGTTGTTCCTCCAACCTGAGTGTGGCTTCATCTTGACAGTAGAGGAGGCCACGGATAGACATATTAGAATGGGAATGGGACGCGGAATTAAAATGTGTGGCCACTGGGAGATCCTGCTTTCTCTGGCGAACAGAACGTAGGCGTTCAGCAGAACAGTCTCCCAGTCTGTGTCGGGTCTCACCAATATATAAAAGGCCACACTGGGAGCACCGGAAGCAGTATACCACACCAGCTGACTCACAGGTGAAGTGTCGCCTCACCTGGAAGGACTGTCTGGGGCCCTGAATGGTGGTAAGGGAGGAAGTGTAAGGGCAGGTGTAGCACTTGTTCCGCTTACAAGGATAAGTGCCAGGAGGGAGATCGGTGGGAAGGGATGGGGGGATGAATAGACAAGGGAGTCGCGTAGGGAGCGATCCCTGCGGAAAGGAGAGAGGGGGGAGGGGAACCTGAAAGAAACACATTTAAGTCATCGATGGACCACTGAATATACTTCAGCTTTATTTCTGATATCCATTACCATCAGGGCTCAGCAGCCTCATGATTAACTGAACAAGCAATGGCCCAAAGAACACAGCTGCCAGACTACAGCAAGCCAAATGTACATTACCTTGCGCCCCACATTCTCAAACTACTCTGTCAATGCTGGTAGAAGTGATAGAATCTTTGTGGAACAGATGTTCTCTTTTCACACTAGTAACACCTTCACTGGTGTGTGTTAAAGGAACAGTTGCAGAGAATTCAGCAAATAGATCCTGCCTGACCAATTACCAAATATCCTCTGGACCCTCTCTAAAGCTTCCATATCCTTCCTATTCTGAGGATTATACTTCCAGGAGTGAGCACAACAGTCCAAGTGTGGACTAACCAGAGATTTATAGAGCTGCAACATTACACCTTGGCTCTTGAACTCAAATCTCTTGACTAATGAAAGCCGACACACCATACGCTTTCTAAATCACCCTACCAACTTGCACAGAAACTTTGAGGGACATATAACCATATAACAATCACAGCACGGAAACAGGCCATCTCGGCCCTCCTAGTCCGTGCCGAACTCTTAATCTCACCTAGTCCCACCTACCCGCACTTAGCCCATAACCCTCCACTCCTTTCCTGTCCATATACCTATCCAATTTTACCTTAAATGACACAATTGAACTGGCCTCTACTACTTCTACAGGAAGCTCATTCCACACAGCTATCACTCTCTGAGTAAAGAAATACCCCCTCGTGTTTCCCTTAAACTTTTGCCCCCTAACTCTCAAATCATGTCCTCTCGTTTGAATCTCCCCTACTCTCAATGGAAACAGCCTATTCACGTCAATTCTATCTATCCCTCTCAAAATTTTAAATACCTCGATCAAATTCCCCCTCAACCTTCTACGCTCCAATGAATAGAGACCTAACTTGTTCAACCTTTCTCTGTAACTTAAGTGCTGAAACCTAGGTAACATCCCAGTAAATCGTCTCTGCACTCTCTCTAATTTATTGATATCTTTCCTATAATTCGGTGACCAGAACTGCACACAATATTCCAAATTTGGCCTTACCAATGCCTTGTACAATTTTAACATTACATCCCAACTTCTGTACTGAATGCTCTGATTTATAAAGGCCAGCGTTCCAAAAGCCTTCTTCACCACCCTATCTACATGAGACTCCACCTTCAGGGAACTATGCACTGTTATTCCTAGATCTCTCTGTTCCACTGCATTCCTCAATGCCCTACCATTTACCCTGTATGTTCTATTTGGATTATTCCTGCCAAAATGTAGAACCTCACACTTCTCAGCATTAAACTCCATCTGCCAACGTTCAGCCCATTCTTCTAACTGGCATAAATCTCCCTGCAAGCTTTGAAAATCCACCTCATTATCCACAACACCTCCTACCTTAGTATCATCGGCATACTTATTAATCCAATTTACCACCCCATCATCCAGATCATTTATGTATATTACAAACAACATTGGGCCCAAAACAGATCCCCAAGGCACCCTGCTAGTCACCGGTCTCCATCCCGATAAACAATTATCCACCACTACTCTCTGGCATCTCCCATCTAGCCACTGTTCAATCCATTTTATTACTCCAGCATTAATACCTAACGTCTGAACCTTCTTAACTAACCTTCCATGTGGAACTTTGTCAAAGGCCTTGCTGAAGTCCATATAGACTACATCCACTGCCTTACCCTCGTCAACATTCCTCGTAACTTCTTCAAAAAATTCAATAAGGTTTGTCAAACATGACCTTCCACGCACAAATCCATGCTGGCTACTCCTAATCAGATCCTGTCTATCCAGATAATTATAAATACTATCTCTAAGAATACTTTCCATTAATTTACCCACCACTGATGTCAAACTGACAGGTCTATAATTGCTAGGCTTACTTCTAGAACCCTTTTTAAACAATGGAACCACATGAGCAATACGCCAATCCTCCGGCACAATCCCCGTTTCTAATGACAGCTGAAAGAGCTCCGTCAGAGCTCCTGCTATCTCAACACAAACTTCCCTCAAGGTCCTGGGGAATATCCTGTCAGGACCCGGAGATTTATCCACTTTTAAATTTCTTAAAAGCGCCAGTACTTCCACCTCTTTAATTGTCATAGTTTCCATAACTTCTTTACTTGTTTCTCACACCTTACACAATTCAATATCCTTCTCCTTAGTGAATACCGAAGAGAAGAAATCGTTCAAAATCTCTCCCATCTCCCTCGGCTCCACACATAGCTGACCACCCTGATTCTCTAAGGGACCAATTTTATCCCTCACTATCCTCTTGCTTTTAATATAACTGTAGAAACCTTTCGGATTTACTTCCACCTTATTTGCCAAACCAAACTCGTATCTTCTTTTAGCTTTTCTAATCTCTTTCTTAAGATTCCTTTTACATTCTTTATATTCCTCGAGCAATTCCTTTACTCCATGCTGCCTATATCTATTGTAGACATCCCTCTTTTTCCGAACCAAGTTTCTAATATCCCTTGAAAACCATGGCGCTTTCAAACCTTTAACCTTTCCTTTCAACCTAACAGGAACATAAAGATTCTGTACCCTCATAATTTCACCCTTAAATGACCTCCATTTCTCTATTACATCCTTCCCATAAAACAACTTGACCCAATCCACTCTCTCTAAATCCCTTCGCATCTCCTCAAAGTTAGTCTTTCTCCAATCAAAAATCTCAACTCTAGGTCCAGTCCTGTCCTTCTCCATAATTATATTGAAGCTAATGCCATTGTGATCACTGGACCCGAAGTGCTCCCCAACACATACATCTGTCAGCTGACCTATCGCATTCCCTAACTGGAGATCCAACACTGCCCCATCTCTAGTCGGTACTTCTATGTATTGTTGCAAAAAACTATCCTGCACACATTTCACAAACTCTAAACCATCCAGCCCTTTTACAGAATGAGCTTCCCAATCTATGTGTGGAAAATTAAAATCTCCCACAATCACCACCTTGTGTTTACTACAAATATCTGCTATCTCCTTACACATTTGCTCTTCCAACTCACGCTCCCTATTAGGTGTCCTACAATACACTCCTATCAGTGTTACTACACCTTTCCCATTCCTCAATTCCACCCAAAAAGCCTCCCTAGAGGAGCTCTCTAATCTATCCTTCCAAAGCACCGCCATAAGATTTTCTCGGACAAGCAATGCAACACCTCCTCCTCTGGCCCCTCCCACTCTATCACACCTGAAGCAACTAAATCCAGGAATATTTAGTTGCCAATCACACCCTTCCTGCAACCATGTTTCACTAATAGCTACAACATCATAATTCCAGGTATCAATCCACGCTTTAAGCTCATCCACCTTTCTTACAATGCTCCTAGCATTAAAATAGATACATTTAAGATACTCTCCACTTCCTCCTCTCTTTTCATCCCTAACAATGCATTCAAATTTATTATCCTTTTCTTTCTTCTCCCCTACATCTTCCACAAGATCACATGGACCACAAGATCTCTGTTCTTCCACACTGCCAAGAATCACATCAATAACTCCAAGTTTTGCCTTCAAATTCAACCTTCCAAAATGAATTGCACTTCTCTGCATTGAACTCCATTTGCCATTTCTCAGGTCAGTTCTGCACCCTGTCAATCTCCTGATATAGCTCTATTCCAACAACTATTGTTAGCTGAATTCCAGATGCTGATGAGGACAGATACAGGAGCGAGATAGATCAGCTGGTTGAGTGGTGTCACAGCAATAACCTTGCACTCAACACCAGTAAGAACAAGGAATTGATTGTGGACTTCAGGAAGGGAAAGTTGGAGGAACACACATCAGTTCTCCTCGAGGGAACCAGAACTGTAAAAGATGGTTAAAGTTTAAAGAGCAGTTTAAAGTTCCTGGGTGTCAACATCTCTGAGGATTCATCCTGGGCCCAACATATTAATGCAATTACAACGAAGGCACAACAGCAGTTATATTTCATTAGGAGTTTAAGGAGAATTGGTATGTTACCAAAGATACTCACAAATTTCTAGATGTATCATAGAGAGCATTCTAACAGGTTGCATCACTGTCTGGTGCACAGGATCGGAAAAAGCTGCAGAAAATTGTAAACTCTGCCAGCTCCATCATGAGCACTAGTCTCCCAGCGTTGAGGACACCTTCAAAAGGTTGTACCTCAAAATGGCAGCATCCGTCATTAAGGACTTCCATCACCCAGGACATGCTCTCTTCTCATTGTTACCATCAAGGAAGTGGTAAAGGAGCTGAAAACACACAATGTTTCAGGAATCGCTTCTTCCCCTCTGCCACCTGATCTAGGAATGGACAATGAACCCATGATGACTAACTTCGTATGTTCCCCCTCTCCTTTTGCACTATTTATTTTTTTTAACATATACTTATTGTAATTTATAATGTTTATGTATTGCATTGTACTGCTGCCGCAAAACAAATTTCATGACATATGGAGAAATAAAACCTGACCGATTACCTATGACAAACTTCTGCACTATCCACAAATCCACCTACCTTCATGTGATCTACAACTTACTAACCACCCTTCACTTCTTCCTGAAAGTAATTTATAGAAGTCATAATGAGCAGAGGTCTCAGAATAGACCTTGAATTTTCCATATCACTTTATGATTCATGAAAAGAAACTTCCATTGAATAGGCATTTTTTTAAACAATCGCATGACTACCAGTGTGTTTGAGCCAATGAAATATTTTTGAAATGCGTAATAATTTGAGAAATATTAGGCAATATGGAAGGTTTCGTAAACAGCAATGTGATGACCAACTAATATGGTTTAATTTTTTTAAAAAGGGGTAAATATTAGCCAGACACCACTTTAAAGACCTTTAATGTTCCTTGTAAACTTTACATTTCTATTTGTAAAAGACTTACTCAGATCTGCATTTTATTTAGACAGTTTCAAATCTTTGGAATGGGACTTGAACCCACAATGTTCTTACCTAGTTGAAAATGCTATCATAAAGTTCAATTATTGCCCCATAAATAGTTCTAAGTACTTTTGATTATTACAAAAGGCAGCAAAAGTGTTACTTAACAAAACAGCGCAAAGATTTCTGACAGTTACATGTTACATCCTACACAAAAGGTTTTGAAGTTTATCACCAGTAACAAATCACAACCTCACCCACATTACTCAAGTTTAAACAACTGTCTACTAGATTCTCACATGGGATTAGCACTGATGGCTCAAGCTTCCTGGAAGCAAATCAAAACAAACCAGTGATGTTGACCAAGCATTCAGATGATGTAGTCTTTTCTAAATTTGTGCAATTTAGAGATTCAGAACAGTAATCAACCCAAATTAAAGTACACAATTCAAAAGCAAATGCAAAGCAAGTTCTAGAATTCTTTCCACAACCACTTCTCTTTCAACTTTGTCAATTTCTCTTGACAACTTTGGCTCTACAATATTAATCTCTATTAGCATGGAACAGATGTCAGATGAGGATGCCGTAGAGAACAATGAAGGAAATAAGAGTAGTTCATGCCAAATGAACAAAATAATCAGACCTCGAATGTAGATGTGGAAGGCATCAACAATAGGTTTACAAATGACATGAAGATTGGTAATGTTAACAGTACAGAGGCAAGGCTTAGGCTACGGGGTAATATTTCTTGCTGAAATGGGTGAGAATGGCAGATGGAGTTTAATCCAGATAAAGATGAGGGGAAGCATTTTGGGAATAAGGGTTTAGGATATGCACCATGAATAAATGTTAAGAACATGGGGAATATCAAGGAACAGAGTGTTTCTGGTGTACAAACTCAAAACTATTGAAGGTGCCAGCAATGGGGGAATAATATGGTTAAAATGGCTGGTGACATACTGCCCCTTCTTTAATTAGACATTAAAACAAGAGCAAAGAGATTGTGCTCCAATTTTATGAAACAATGGTCAGACCTGAGCTAGAGTACTGTGCAGTTCTGATCACTATATCATAGGAAGAATGGGATAGCATTAAAAAGGATGTAGAACAGATTCGCCAGAAGGTCACTTGAGATAGAGTATTTCAATTACAAGAAGATTCTTGGTATGATTTCACCCAAGATTAAGAGGGGACATAATTATGAAGATTCAGAGGGGACATATTTTATATAAAATTCTGAGGGAAATAGAAAAGGCAGGCAGCAGCAAACTTTTCCCCAGAAGTAGATAAAACTACAGGTCACAGATTTAGGGTAAGTGTTAGAGATATACAAGGATATGAGAGGAACCTTTCTCACCCAGAGAATGACAAATACCTAGAATACACTGTCAGAGAAAATGATGGAAGCAAAGGCACTGTTAGTATTTAATAAGTTTCTAGCTCAGAATTTTATTACTTAGAAGGTATAGAAGGCCACAGACAAAGTACTAGAAGATGGCATTAATACAGATGAGTGACAACTGGTCAATGTGAGCCAAATAGCCTGTATCTATGCTGTCTGAATCTTTGAAGTAGCTGGACCAATAATACCCATCGATCATGAACCATAAAAACGTGAGCCTCCTGGTTTCATACAACATCGTTGCTGATTTCACACATTATCTAAGGCATATGATAAAATTACTCAATTGCCCCAGAACTAGAGGAAAAACCAACTAGGACTCCTACTCACTACTGGCGAGTGGCTCCATCTGATTAAATAAACATATATGAAAAATAGGTAGCAATGAAATTAAGCACAGCTAGGATCTCTCCCCCCCCCCCCCACTAAAATGGTCTGCAAACCATCAAAAGCACAGGACGATTCTCAATTCACAAAAGCATTTTTTCTCGAAACCAATAAAACTGAAAACATAACTTGTCTTTGAACAAGTACCAGTGACATAAGACCACGAGACACAGGAGAAGAATTGGGCCATTCGGCCCATCAAGTCTGCTCTGCCATTTCATCATGGCTGATCCATTTCCCTCTCGACCTCAAGCTCGTGCCTATTCCACGTAACTTTTTACACCGACTGATCAAAAACCTTTCAACCTCCATCTTAAATACACCCAATGACCTGGCCTCCACAGCCGCATGTGGCAATGAATTCCACAGACACACCACCCTCTGGCAAAAGAAATTCCCCCTCATCTCCATTCTAAATGGATGCCCCTCCATTCTGAGGCTGTGCCCTGTGGTCTTCGACTCCCCCACCACAGGAACAATCCTCTTCACATCCGCTCCATCTAGGCCTTTCAACATTCGATAGGTTTCAATGAGATCTTCCCCACCCTCCCCGCCACTCTTCTAAATTGCAGTGAGATAAGTCCCAGAGCCATTAATCACTCCACACGATAAGCTTTTCATTCCCGGAACCTCCCCTAAGCCCTCCTCAATTCCAGCATATCCTTTCTTAAATAAGGGGCCCGAAACTGCTCACAATACTCCAAGTAAGGCCTCACCCGTGCCTTATAAAGCCTCAGCATTACATCCTTGCTCTTATATTCTTGTACTCTTGAAATGAATGCTAACATTAAATTTGCCTTCCTTACCACCGACTCAACCTTTAGGAAATTCTGCAGGAGGATTCCCTAATCCCTTTGCACCTCAGATTTTTGAATTTTTTCCCCCATTCAGAAAATAGTCCCATGCTTTTATTACTTCTACCAAACTGCACGACCATACATTTCTCGACACTGCATTCCATCTGCCACTTCGACCATTCTCCTAGTCTGTCTAGGTCCTTCTACAGCCTCCCTGCTTCTTCACCACCTATCCTTGTACTGCCTGCAAACTTGGCCATAAAACCATCAATTCAGTCATCCAAATCCTTGACATACAATGTAGAAAGAAGCGGTCCCAACACTGACCCCTGAAGAACACCACTAGTCACTGACAGCCAATCAGAAAAGTCTCCCTTTATTCCCACTCTTTGCCTCTTGCCAATCAGCCAATGTTCTATCCATGTAAGCATCTTTCCTGTAATACCATGGGCTCTTATCTTGTTAAGCAACCTCATGTGTGGCGTATTGTCAAAGGCCTTCTGAAAATTCAGATACACAACATCCACAGATTCTGTTTTGTCTATCCTGCTTGCTATTTCATCAAAGAAATCCAACAAATTTGTCAGACAAGATTTTCCCTTGAGGAAATGATGACAACTTTGGCCTATTTTATCATGCGCCTCCAAGTACCTCAAAACCACATTCTTAACACTGAGTCCAACATCTTTCCAACCACTTGGTCAGGCTAACTGGCCTATAATTTCCCTTCTTTTGCCCCTCTCACTTCTTGAAGAGTGGAGTAAAATTTGCAATTTACCAGTCCTCTAGAACCATTCCAAAATCTAGTGATTTTTGAAAGATCTTTACTAATATACCCCTCCAAATTTCAGAACTTTCAAAAAACTAGGCAATGACAGAGATCTAGAAAATTATAAGGCTAGCAGGAAGGCGCTTAAGAATGAAATTTGGAGAGCCAGAAAGGACATGAGAAGGCCTTGGCGAGCAGGATTAAGGAAAACCCAAGGCATTCTACAAGTATGTGAAGAGCAAGAGTATAAGATATGAGAGAATAGGACCAATCAAGTATGACAGTGGAAAAGTATGTATTGAACCAGAGGAGATAGCAGAGATTTTTAATGAATACTTTGCTTCAGTATTCACTATGGAAAAGGACCTTAGCGATTGTAGGGATGATTTTCAGTGGAGGGTTGCAGATGTTGTTCCCTTATTCAAGTAACGGAGTAGAGATAGCTCAGGAACTTACAGACCAGTTAGTATTACTTCAGTGGTTGGTAAGTTGATGGACAAGATCTTGAGAGGCAAGATATATGATCATTTGGAGAAGCACAATATGATTAGGAATAGTCAGCATGGCTTTGTCAAAGGCCATGAGCCTGATTGAATTTTTTGAGGGTGTGACTAAACACATTGATGAAGGTAGAGCAGTAGATGTAATGTATATGGACTTCAGCAAGGCATTTGATGAGGAACCCCATGCAAGGCTTATTGAGAAAGTAAGGAGGCATGGGAACCAAGGGAAGATTGCTTTGTGGATCCAGAACTGGCTTGCCCACAGAAGGCAAAGAGTGGTTGTAGATGGGTCATATTCTGCATGGAGGTTGGTGACCAGTAGTGTGCCTCAGGAAGCTGTTCTGGGACCCCTTCTCTTCATGATTTTTATAAATGACCTGGATGAGGAAGTGGAGGGATTGGTTAGTAAATTTGCTGATGACACAAAGGTTGGATGTGTTGTGGATAGTGTGCAGGGCTGTCAGAGGTTACAGTGGGACATTGATAGGATGCAAAACTGGGCTGAGAAGTGGCAGATGGAGTTCAACCCAGACAAATGTGAAGTGGTTCATTCTGGTAGGTCAAATATGATGGCAGAATTAATGGTAAGGCTCTTAGCAGTGTGGAGGATCAGAAAGATTTTGGGGTCCGTCTCCATAGGACACTCAAAGCTGCTGGGCAGGTTGACTCTGTGGTTAAGAAGGCATATGGGGCATTGGCCTTCATCAACCATGGGTTTGAGTTCAAGAGCCAAGAAGTAACGTTACAACTGTATGGAACCCTGGTCAGACACCACTTGGAGTACTGTGCTCAGTTCTGGTCACCTCACTACAGGAAGGATATGAAAACCATAGAAAGGGTGCAGAGGAGATTTACAAGGATGTTGCCTGGATTGTGGAGCATGCCTTACGAGAATAGGTTGAGTGAACTTGGCCTTTTCTCCTTGGAATGATGGAGGATTAGAGGTGACCTGATATAGGTGTAGAAGATGATGAGAGGCATTGATCGTGTGGATAGTCACAGGCTTTTTCCAAGGGCTGAAATGGCTAACATGAGAGGGCACAGTTTTAAGGTGCTTGGAAGTAGGTACAGAGGGGATGTCAGAGGTAAGATTTGTTTTTATAAACGCAGAGAGTGGTGAGTGAATAGCTTTGCTGAACCTGTACTTACTTTAGAAATTACCTGGGGGTTACACATAGCCTTCTATTTTTCTAAGCTCCATATCCAGGAGCCTCTTAAAAGATCCTATTGTATCCGCCTCCACCACAGTCGCCAGCAGCCCATTCCATGCACTCACCACTCTCTGCGTTTATAAAAAAAAATCTTACCTCTGACATCCCCTCTGTATTGTGCTGTAGGTTTTCTATGTTTCTAACCATGGGGTGCATCTGGTCCAGAATCAATGAACACTTGGGTGTTCAACCGGAGACCAAAAGAAATCAAAATGTGCAAATACAAAAAGAAAGAAATAATAATAATAATGATAAATAAATAAGCAATAAAAACCAAGAACATGAGATGAAGAGCCTTGAAAGTGAGTCCATCGGTTCTTGGAACATTTCAATCATGGGGCAAGTGAAATGGAGTGAAGTTATCCCCTTTAGTTCAAAAGTCTGATTATCGAGAGGTAATAGCTGTTCCTGAACCTGAAGCTTTTGTTCCATCTTCCTGATGGCAGCAACAAAAGAAAATGTCTTGTGCGGTGGGGGCCCCTGATGATGAATGTTGCTTTCCCACGACAACACTTTGTATAGATGTGTTCAATGGTGGGGAGGGCTTTACCTGCGATGGACTGGGCCCCATCCACTACTTTGTGTAGAATTTTCTGTTCAAGGGATTTGGTGTTTCTATACCAAGCCGTGATGCAGCCAGTCAATATACTCTCCACTACACACGTATAGAAATTTGTCAAAGTTTTACATGTCATGCCAAATCTTCGCAAACTCCAAAGGAAGTAGTGGCGCTGACTGTACTTACGTCTTGGAGGATTAATTCTGTTTTGGATCTGCAATGTCAGCAATAGACTCTACTGTATTGGACTAGACTACTCATCCCCTCAAACCCATGCTTTGAGAGTTCTCCTCAGCCAACCGTGTGGATTATGATCCGTCTCCCAATCTGAGACCCATCTACTTCTGCAGCAGACTTTAGTGGATAAACGGAAGGTAAATATTACTTTTAGCAATTTTGTCCATCTTGCCACAATTTAGCTATAAACTTGAGATTCATTCTGCCATTAAGGTAGGGGCATTTTTCAAAATATGCATTTGGAATGCTAATAAAAGCTTACAAACAACCAGCTGTTATACAATGTACCAAATTCAGACAAATTCTTCCTTTCAAGCCACTTCACACAAAACCACACAGAAGCACGTAACTACCAGAATAAATATGATCAAACTTGTGTGGCAACAAGATGATCAGTATGTCTGCAAAGAAAATTAAAAGTCAAAATATGTGCCACCACTCTAAGTCAAATTTGAACCAGAACCACTTCTCAATCATCACAGCCTTACAATACATTCTGATTTATCCCCATTACCCTCATTATTAAGTATTAATATTTGATCTTGTGTTTCAAAAACCAAGGCTGTCGCACAAAACACTTTGTATAAAATCATATAACTTGCCATTCAATGCAAGGAAGACTGTCCTGGTTCTCCAAAATAGCCACTGGTTAGTCCCACTCCCTATGGCCCTGAAAAAGTTTAGTTTCCATTTAAATCCACCTCCCTCACACTTCCAAAATCGTTAAACCCTTAGAGCTTTTTTTTTTATAAAGAAAAAACTTGCAATCCACCCCCCAAAAAAAAAACATACGAGGGGTATAGAGGAGCCTCAAGACCCACACCACCAGGTTCAGGAACAGTTAATAACCTTCAGCCATCAGGTTCTTGAACCAAATGGTATAACTTCACTCACTCCATCACTGAACTGTTCCCAAACCCAAGGATTCTTCATCTCATTTTCTTGATATTTATTGCTTGTTATTCTTTTTTCTTCTTTCGTTTTGTATTTGCACAGATTGTTGTTTTTGTGCATTCGTTGTTTGCCCATCCTGTTGGGTGCAGTCTATCATTGATTCCGCTGTGTTTCTTGTATTTACTGTGAATGCCCACGAGAAAATTACACAAGTACTTTAATAATAAATGTACTTTGAACTTTGAAACATATATGGAAGGAGCTTAGGGTGATCAGATATCACACAAATGCTTTGGGTCTTGTGAATATAAAACATAAATCCCACATGCAGGTATCTTTTAGAGAATAGTTTGGGAAAATTTGAAACACATTCAGCTAATTGTAGCAATACCGATCAACTTTTCCTGTTAAAATTGAGAGCGCGATCTATCGTAGAATTAATGACACGTTTATTGCAGCGATAATTGTATCATTGTAGGGCACAAAACACCCTTGTTAGGAATGAAATCGAAAGCAACATAGCAACATTTTAATCCCTGTTATCTTAACCAAAGGATATCGCCAACAACATGAATTACCTGCAGTGTATTAAGTTTTACTTCACTTACTTGTAAATCTTTTCTTGTATTTTCCTCCTTTATCCAGGTCCTCAGACCATCCCCATCCTTTTACTATCAGTGCGTGTTTGAAACACAAACATCCTTAAATCGCTCATAATGGTTAGAAATTCTCATTTAGTCACTTGGACTTTATCACATGCATCCCTCCACCTCCTAATACCTCTATTAAGTTCTCACCTCAGTTTCAGGTTTGCCATGAACTCTGACATGTTGATCGTATCCATCAGAACAAAGTCTGCTTTGCCGAACTCCAAGCTCTCTTGCTCCGCCATGGTTCTTCTATCTGTCGGCACACAGCTGGACGGGCAAAGGAGAGAGAGAGTGAAAGAGACTTTCTTTATCCTGGACAGCCGCTCTGCTCCTTAGACTAATTTAAAGTCCCCTTACAGGTTTCCCAAAACTCCACGTAGTCTTTTTCCCCCTTCCTTCTCCTCACAATATAAAATAACAAAACTAGAACGTTCGCCAAAAAAAAAATCCCGTCCCCACCGATTTCCGTTCCGCTCTTCTGGCAGATTCCTTCCTCGGGCGAACTCTCCAGAGCCGCACCTCACCTGAGCTAGACGAAACGTCACACGCGCGCACGACACTGGCGGTTGGGCGGACCAGCGCGCGCGCTCACGGTTGGAAGGGAGCGCGCGCGCCCTCACGATCCTGGCAGCTGAGATGGGCAGGCGCGCGTACGCGCAGGAAGGGGAGGGGGAACGGGACCTTGGCACACACCCATGGAACTGTCAACTGCAGCAGACGCAGATACGGTGGGTTTTCCTTGCCTTGAAAGCCCGCCCAAAGCTCCTCGTGTAAGTGAAAAGAGGTTTGGAGTATGATGATGTTGGTTGTTATGAATGAGAGGGAGTTACATCTTACATGCCCATAATGCCAAGGGATTAGATGAGGCTGTGTTCTGTGTTCCACCCACTCTTAGGAAATGAAGGTGGGAAAGTAGCTAATACTATACCCACTGGGGATACTTTGGGACAAATGATATGATTTTCTATTGGTTTTCAAAATAGTGATAGAGAAGAATAGGACTGGTGCACAGATTAAAGTCCTAAATTGGGGCATGGCAAATTTTGGTGCCATTAGATAGAAATTTACAAAGACTGACTGAAAGTGGCTGTTTACAGGTAAAGGTACACCTGACACTTGAGAAGCTTTTGAAAAATGAAAGAGTTCAGAACTGCGTGTTCCTGTTAGAATGAAGGGCAAGATTGACAGTTTTCAGGAGCCCTGGTGGATGAAGGATCTTAAGGCCCTGCTTAGGTAAAAGAAAGAGGTATATGTTTGGGAAAGGCAACTGAGATCATGTGAGTCCATTGAGGAGTATAAGGCATGTGGGAGTACACTTAAGGAAATTAGGAGGGCAAAGATGGTCATGTGAAATCCTTGGGAGATTAGATAAAGATAATCCTAAAAACATTCTAATAGTATATAAGAGCAAGAGAGTAAGAAGAAAGAGAGGAGATCCCCATTAGGATCAGAGTCATAATCTATAGATGGGTGAAGTCTAAAATAACTACTTAACTTTTGAATTTACCTTTGAGAGGACATGAAAGCTCGTGGGTTCAGGAAAAAGAACAAAGATGTCGAAGGAGGAGATATTGATTGTCTTGAAACTCATAAAGATGGATAAGATCCCAGGGCATGACTGGGTATTTCCTTGGATATAATGGAAAGCAAGGGAGGAGATTTTTGCAGCTTTGTTAACCATGGACAAGGTACTGAGAGATAGTAGGGTGGTTAGTGGTTTAAGAAGAGCCGGGGAACTAAAAGACCAGTCAGCATTACATCAGGAGTGGGAAAGTGATTGGAAGGGATTCTGAATGACAGGATTTATTTGCATTTGGAAAGGCAAGGACTGGTCAGCGATAGTCAACATGGTTTTGTGGGAGATCATATCTCTCAAATGTGATTGAGTTTTTTGAGGAGGTTATCAAGAGGATTAGCAAGGATAGGTCAATAAACGTTATCTGTGTGGCCTCTAGCAAGGCCTTTAATGAGGTCCTGTATGGTAGGCTGGCCCATAAAATTATGCTACATGGGATCCTGAATGAGATAGCAAAATTAGCTTGGTGGTAAGAGGCAAAGGGTGCTAATGGAGGATTGCTTTTCAGATTGGAGGCAATGATATGCTGCAGGCACTGGTGCAGGGTCCTTTATTGTCTGTTATCTGTATAAATAATTTGGAAGAGAATATATGTACATGACATGATTAGAAAGATTGTACCAACTTCAAAGTAGATGGTATAATGGACAATGAAGGAAGTTGTCTAAGGTTACAACTAGGAAAGTGGACAAGGGAATGACCTGGACAAGTGTGAATTGATGCATATTGGGGGTTGGGACATTCTGTTCCAGTTGTACAAATCTTTAGTTAAGATGCACTTGGAGTATTGCATGCAGTTTTTCTTGCCATACAGTAGGAAGGATGTGCTAAAGCAGAAAAGATTTCCAGGAATGTTGCCTGGACTGGAGGGCTTGAGTGAACAATAAGGTTGTGGATTTGTAACTGAAGTCTCTGAATGCATAATTTAAAAACTTCACCCCTTAATTGCTCTGTTCGATTTTTGGGGCGAGACAGATTTACGTCTGGGTCCGACCAAATGCCGAATACTATCCTTTGCCTCTCTCCTGGCTAGACGCTTGATCCTCCTTAGATGGAGAGATGTTGCCCCGCCCACTCATGCGCAATGGCTTAACGACATTATGGCCTGCTTGGACCTCGAAAAAATTCATTATTCAGTTCTTAATTCGGATCTAAAGTTCCATAAGGTCTGGGAACCTTTTATCGAGTACTTTCATAACCTTCCTCTTGACTAGGGTTTTTTTTTCTTTTTTTTTCTTCTTTTCGGTCCCTTGCTTTCAGCTCCTTTTTTTTTCTGGTAGTAGGCATTATTATCCTCTGTTGCTAAGTGTATTCACAGTCTGGGAGTTTGACTGTCCTGACCTATACTCTTTATATTGTGTTGTGGTCGGTCTGGAGTTGTTGTTTTTTTTCTTGTGTTGTGGGGCTTGGGGAGGACACTAAGCTTACTTGTCTTTAATTTAGGTGCTTTTTTGTTAAATTCTCTTCCTTTGTAGCATATTGTTATTGTATGCTCAATTTTGCACTGTATTAATGCTCCTCATTGGGATTTGGGGTTTTTTAATTTGTAAAATGTTTTGAAAAACTAATTAAAATTTTTTTTTAAAAAACAAAAAAACTTCACTACAAATATTGTCTGCTCCTATAGCCTTGTTTTTCAGTTAGCATATGATTTTACAACTTTGCATTTATGCAGTGTCTTTTACTTCCTTTTCTGAAGATCCCAAATCAACTTACAGACAATGAAGTACTTTGCAACTGTGACAACATCAGAATATAGAAATTACAGCAGCCAAAGAAATGTAATGATGACAAGATAGTTCATTTCTGTATAAATATTAGCCATAACTTTGGAAATACTAAGATTCTCATAATGGTTATGGCACAGAAGGAGGTCATTTGACACATTCTGGCTACACTAGCTCCATGTCATACCAGTCCAGCTAGTCTCTCTCCTCAGTCTAGCTAGTCATTCCTTCCATCTTCTTTTTGAATACTACAGTTGAAACTATCATCATTACTACCCCTAGCCAGTGTGCTCCTGACCATGACCACTTGCATGTAATTTTTCCCCTCATATTACTTTGGGTTCTTTTAAGAATTGCATTCATTCTGTATCTTCTATTTCGTGACCCTCTGGCAATGAGGACATTTTCTCTCCATCTCCTTTATCAGATTTCCTTGGAACCTTCTCTCCTCCAGTAACTCAAAAGTGACCTGTCCAATAATGCAGCATTCCCATAGTATTGCAATAGTATGTCAGTTTGCATTTTAATTTGGGTACAGAAAATGCTTCACTTGGGAGCTTGCATTTTTGGAATTCTAAACATGACATGCATTAAATAATCATTTATTTTATTCCAAAACTCATCATAAGATTCAGATTCTAAGTATGTATACTGAATACAATTTGTAGATTCATCCACCAACAGACAGAAACAAAGAAGCAGCATGGAACTCATTCAAGAAAACATCAAACCCCCAATGTGTGAAACAGGAACAAATTGCACGAACGGTAAACAGCAAATGGACAACACATAGAGTATCAAACATCAAGCCAGGAGTCCAGCAGTAAGTATTCAGTTTAGTTCAGTTCACATCGCGCTGCTAGCCCACTGCAGGCTGCAGGGCAAAGCCTCCTTCGCTGAAGCACCCTGGACCACATTGATTACCCCAATCAAAATGCTCAATAACAGCAATAAAAAAGAGCAACTGTAATCTAGGAATACATACAACAGGAACCCCAAAGTCCCCCAAATTGAGGCCCACACCCTCTCTGATCAATCCTTGTAATGTGGATCCCAAGATTCGTGCACTTTCAATCAGTCAGAGAGATCATGGGTTTGTGCCCTTGATGTCTCAATCGGAAAGAAGCAATGCAGTTGATCAAAGGCTCATATCCCACCTCCAGGCCTCCAGGCTGCACACTCTACTCAAAACCTCACTTAATTCCCTTCGAGACAACAAAGCACCGGATCGGTCAATTAATCCAAAAACACACCATCAAAATGTAAATTTGAGGTTCCAATCTTAGTAAAATCATACTTGAAGGACTGCATTTATTGTTAGTTGTTTTCTATATTGTTGATGATTTCAGCAATGCAACCAATTATTTTATTGTGTTTCCCCAGCTGCATTACCTTCCTTTTTTCTATACTGATTTCTTACTGTTTCAATCCCATCTATTAATTTTTCCATTTCCTTCTATATGACACATTTATTTTTATTATTTGAAAAGTTCTGGTTAACGGTATGGTATCAGCAAAATTTGCTCAGCTTGCGGCCCGAACATTGACCCACTTTTATGCCACTGTCTACCCCTTTCTTTACAAATGGAACTATTTTCATTTACATTGATTTACTGATTTTTCTTCCCTTTTCTGAAATTTCATTCATATGTTATACCATACCATCTAATGTTGCTGTCAAGAGATTTCATTAAAATCTGAATATATAATGTTATGTGAGTACATTTTTTCTACCAAGTCTTTTAATTCTTAAAGAACTGCAATAGATTTGACCCCATGATTTCTTCTTATTAGTCAATGTTTATTCTCCTGCTTCTTCCTTCAGGGTATCCTCAAGTGTTTTGCCTATTATAGACAGTGTAGAGTAGTTTACTGTTTTGCTTATCTCTTGTCTATAAATTATTAGTGTATTTGTTCTTATGAATTCCAAAGGATGTAAGATCTAGGGGCAGGAAAATTGTGTCAGAAGTGTATAAATCAAATCATACCAGGCCCCAGCCAGAGTAGACTAATGTTTTAATCAGCAGTTTACGAAAAGGATGTCATGGAATTAAAGTGGGTTCAGTGGAGATTTACAAGAACTTTGCCAGAGCCCTAGAATTTTAATTTAGGAGGAGAAGTTGTCTGTTCTGGGTTGTTTTCTTTGTAGCAGAGGAAGCTGAGGAATGATTTAATTTGGCAATATAAAATTATGTAAGTCTGAGGCAGAGTGAACAGGAAATATTGTTTACCCTTTGCTGAGATGTCTATAATGAGATGGTATCTGGTAGGACAGTAAAAAGAAGTTAAGGAAAAATGTATTCATCCAAAGAAGCAATAAACACAATAGATTCTGCTGGAAGTCTAGAGCAACACACACACAATGTTAGAGGAAGTCAGCAGGTCAGACAGCATCTATGGAGGGGAATAATGGCTTCTGTCCCCTTCCTTTCCAATCCTGATGAAGGATATCGGCCTGAAGCATCAACTGTTTATTCCCCTCCATAGATGCTGCCTGACTTACTGAGTTCCTCCAGCATTTTATGTGTGTTATCCAAAGAAGGTTGAGATTGGGACTTAAATGCCAGTAAGGGTAACAAAGACAGAGATGTCCATGGTTTGGCTACAGTATTTCACTACTTTAACTTGATTACTGCGTTCCACTGTTCTTAATTAAATATAAGTAATTTGTGATAGGTTATAAAAACATTCTTCCTTCTCTTAAACGAGAGATTCTGCAGATGCTGGAAATCTAGACCAGCACACACAAAATGCTGAAGGGAACTCAGCAGGTCAGGCAACATATATGGAAATGAATAAACAGTCTACCCTTCATCAGGACTCTGAAGCAGGGTCTTGCCCTGAAACATTGACTGTTTATTCATTTTCATAGCTGCTGTCTGACCAAATTAGTTCCTCCAGCATTTCATGTACTCTTACTTCTTTCAAGTTCCCAAGTTGTTTGGCATCTTTCTTCAACTGTAATTTCTGTTATTCTAGATATTTCTTTGCTGAGCCCAGAAAATTAATATGTATCTCTCCTTTTGGAAGACAGACTATGGCAACTTTCCATTTA
The DNA here is from genome assembly GCF_048418815.1 of Hemitrygon akajei. Taxonomy (NCBI): domain Eukaryota; kingdom Metazoa; phylum Chordata; class Chondrichthyes; order Myliobatiformes; family Dasyatidae; genus Hemitrygon; species Hemitrygon akajei. The sequence continues at coordinate 5,642,820 of NC_133141.1, read as the reverse complement.
TGTAACTATTCAGGCTTTTGCTATCTTTTAGTTATTCAATACTATGACACTCAGGATTCTTCAATGATCTTGCTGCTTCTTTAAATACAAATTTTACTGGTGTTTATTTAGATTAACCATAAATATTTTGTGTGGTATTCTATGCAATCTTACTACATTTTTAATTTTAACTCCTCTGTCCTTCTTAGTATATTGTTTTATTAATGTCTGTCTTCAAATCTGCTTGATTGTAGTTCAACTATTTAGTTTTCATTGCCAACATAAGTTTCAGTTTTGTTCTTCTGCATTCATTCTTTGTGGAATATGGTTACTTTCTTTCTTACTCCTTAAACAATTCCTTTGAATGTTTAACTAGCGTTATCAACTTTTTTAGCTTTCTCCTCAATCATCCTTTCTACATCATATTAAAAATTAATTTAAAAGGGTTTCTAACATTCCTAACATGGTTGATTCCCAGCCTCCCAAACAGCCACATCTGCACCAGGTGTGTCCAGCTGCAGCTCCTTAGGGACCGGGTTAGGGAACTGGAGATGCAGCACGATGACCTTCATCTGGTCAGGGAGAGTTGAGGAGGTGATAGAGAGGAGCTATCAGCAGGCAGTCACTCTGGGGCTTGGGGAGACAGTGAAGTGGGTAACAGTCAGGAGAGGGAAGGGCAAGAAGCAGGTGTGAGAGAATACCCGAGTAGCTGTCCCTTTTAACAATGTACTCCTGTTTGAGTACTGTTGGGGGAGACGGCCTACCTGGGGGAAGCAACAGTGGCCACGCCTCTGGCACAGAGTCTGGCACTGTGGATCAGAAGGGTAGGGAAAGGAAGAGGATGGCAGTAGTGATAGGGGACTCTATAGTGAGGGGGTCAGACAGGTGATTCTGTAGATGCAGGAAAGAAACACGGATGGTAGTTTACTTCCCAGGTGCCAGGGTCAGGGATGTTTCTGATCGCGTCCACAATATCTTGAAGTGGGAAGGAGAACAGCCAGAGGTTGTAGTACATACTGGTACCAACGACATAGGTCGGAAAAGGGAGGAGGTCCTGAAAGCAGACTACAGGGAGTTAGGAAGGAAGTTGAGAAGCAGGACCTCAAAGGTAGTAATCTCGGGGTTACTGCCTGTGCCACTTGACAGTGAGTATAGGAATAGAATGAGGTGGAAGACAAATGTGTGGCTGAGGGATTGGAGCAGGGGACAGGGATTCAGATTTCTGGATCATTGGGACCTCTTCTGGGGCAGGTGTGACCTGTACAAAAAGGACGGGTTGCACTTGAATCTGAGGGAGACCAACATCCTGGCAGGGAGGTTTGAAAAGACTATTGGGCAGAGTTTAAACTAGAATTGCTGGTGTGTGGGAACCAAACTGAAGTGATGGAGGAAAAGGTGGTTGGCTCACATGTGGTGGCGTGTTGGGGAGGAAGCATTAAGAAGAGGGACGCCTCACGTCTTAATAAGCTGGTAAGGAAGGCGGGCTCTGTCGTGGGCAAAGTACTGGAGAGTTTAACATCGGTAGCTGAGCGAAGGGCGCTGAGTAGGCTACGGTCAATTATGGATAACTCTGAACATCCTCTACATAGCACCATCCAGAGACAGAGAAGCAGTTTCAGCGACAGGTTACTATCGATGCAATGCTCCTCAGACAGGATGAAGAGGTCAATATTCCCCAATGCCATTAGGCTTTACAATTCTACCGCCAGGACTTAAGAACTTTTTAAAAGCTATTATTATTGCTTTTGAGATAGTGATTTAGATGCATATCATATTTTTTACTGAGTTAAGTATTGTATGTAATTAGTTTTGCTACAACAAGTGTATGGGACATTGGAAAAAAGTTGGAATTTCCCCATGGGGATGAATAAAGTATCTATCTATCTATCTATCTAAATAGAAAAAGCTTGGAGAGGGTGCGGAAGGGAGGATAGGCAGGGATAGAGAAGGGATGCACTCAGACCGATGGTTTGAGATGTGTCTATTTTAATGCAAGAAGCATCATGAATAAAGCAGATGAGCTTAGAGCGTGGATCAGCACTTAGAGTTATGATGTTGTGGCTGTTACAGAGACTTGGATGGTGCAGGGGCAGGAATGGCTACTTCAAGTGCCAGGCTTTAGATGTTTCAGAAAGGACAGGGAGGGAGGCAAAAGAGGTGGGGATGTGGCACTGTTAATCAGAGATAGTGTCAAGGCTACAGAAAAGGAGGAAGTCATGGAGGGTTTGTCTACAGATTCTCTGTGGGTGGAAGTTAGAAATAGGAAGGGGTCAATAACTCTACTGGGTGTTTTTTATAGACCACCCAATAGTAACAGGGACATCGAGGAGCAGATAAGGAGAAAGGAGTAATAAAAACAGGGTTGCTGTGGTGGGAGATTTTAATTTCCCAAATATTGATTGGCATTTCCTTAGAGTGAGGGGTTCAGATGGGGTGGAGTTTGTTAGGTGTGTTCAGGAAGGTTTCTTGACACAATATGTAGATAAGCCTACAAGCCTTCTGTACTTGATCTGGTATTGGGAAATGAACCTGGTCAGGTGTCAGATCTCTCAGTGGGAGAGCATCTTGGAGATAATGATCACAATTCTATCTCCTTTACCGTAGCATTGGAGAGGGATAGGAATAGACAAGTTAGGGAAATGTTTAATTGGAGTGAGGGGAAATATGAGGCCATCAGGCAGGAACTTGGAAGCATAAATTGGAACCAGATGTTCTCAGGGAAACGTACTGAAGAAATGTGGCAAATGTTGCGTGGGGTTCTGCATAGGTACATTCCAATAAGACGGAAAGGATGGTAGGGTACAGAAACCATGGTGTACAAAGGCTGTTGTAAATCTAGTCAAGAAGAAAAGAAGAGCCTAAAAAGGTTCAAAAAGCTAGGTAATGATAGAGATCTAGAAGATTATAAGGTTAGCAGGAAGGAGCTTAAGAATGAAATTAGGAGAGCCGGAAGGGGCCATGAGAAGACCTTGGCGGGCAGAATTAAGGAAAACCCAAGGCATTCTACAAGTATGTGAAAAGCAAGAAGATAAGACGTGAGAGAATAGGGCCAATCAAGTGTGACAGTGGAAAAGTCTGTATGGAACCGGAGGAGATGGCAGAGGTACTGAATGAATATTTTGCTTCAGTATTCACTACAGAAAAGGACCTTGGCGATTGTAGGGATGACTTGCAGTAGACTGAAAAGCTTGAGCTTGTAGATATTAAGAAAGAGGATGTGCTGGAGCTTTTGGAAAGCATCAAATTGGATAAATCACTGGGACTGGACAGGATATACCCCAGGTTACTGTGGGAAGTGAGGGAGGAGATTTCTAAGACCCTGGCGATGTTCTTTGTATCATCAATCGGGATGGGAGAGGTTCCGGAGTATTGGAGGGTTGCGGATGTTGTTCCCTTATTCAAGAAAGGAAGTAGGGATAGCCCAGGAAATTATAGACCAGTGAGACTTCAGTGGTTTGTAAGTTGATGGAGAAGATCCTGAGAGGCAGGATTTATGAACATTTGGAAATGCATAATATGATTAGGAATAGTCAGCATAGCTTTGTCAAAGACAGGTCGTGCCTTACGAGCCTGATTGAATTTTTTGAGGACGTAACTAAACACATTGTTGAAGGTGGAGCCATAGATGTAGTGTATATGGATTTCAGCAAGGCATTTGATGATGTAGCCCATGCAAGGCTTATTGAGAAAGTAAGGAGGCATGGGATCCAAGGGAACATTGCTTTGTGTATCCAGAACTGGCTTGCCCACAGAAGCAAAGAGTGGTTGTAGACGGGTCATATTCTGCATGGAGGTCGATGACCAGTGGTGTGCCTCAGGGATCTGTTCTGGAACCCCTACTCTTTGTGATTTTTATAAATGACCTGGATGAAGAAGTGGAGGGATGGGTTAGTAAATTTGCTGATGCCACAAAGGTTGGGGGTGTTGTGGATAGTGTGGAGGGCTGTCAGAGGTAACAACGGAACATTGATAGGATGCAAAACTGGGCTGAGAAGTGGCAGACGAGTTCAACCCAGATAAGTGTGAGGTGGTTCATTTTGGGAGGTCAAATTTGATGGCAGAATGTAGTATTAGTGGTAAGACTCTTGACAGTGTGGAGGATCAGAGGGATCTTGGGGTCCGAGTCCATAGGACACTCAAAGCTGCTACGCAGGTTGACTCTGTGCTTAAGAAGGAATGCAGTGCATTGGCCTTCGTCAATCATGAAATTGAGTTTAAGAACTGAGAGGTAATGTCGCAGCTATATAGGACCCTGGTCAGATCCAACTTGGAGTACTGTGCTCAGTTCTGGTCGCCTCACTACAGGAAGGATATGAAAACCATAGAAAGGGTGCAGAGGAGATTTATAAGGATGTTGCCTGGATTGGGGAGCATACCTTATGAGAATAGGTTGAGTGAACTCGGCCTTTTCTCCCTGGAGTGACAGAGGATGAGAGGTGACCTGATAGAGGTGTATAGCATAATGAGAGGCATTGATAATGTGGATAGTCAGAGGCTTTTCCCTAGGGCTGAAGTGGCTAGCATGAGAGGTTTTAAGGTGCTTGGCCGTAGGTACAGAGTAGATGTCAGGGGTACATTTTTTACGCATAGAGTAGTGAGTGCATGGAATGGGCTGTTGGCGGCGGTGGTGGAGGCTAAAATGATAGGGTCTTTTAAGAGACTCATGACAGGTACATAGGTACATGGAGCTTAGAAAAATAGAGGGCTATGGGTAAGCCGCGTTTGTTCTAAGGTAAGGACATATTCGGCATAGCATGGTGGGCCGAAGTGCCTGTATTGTGTTGTAGATTTTCTATGTTTCTAAAGTAATTTCAGCTCCGTAAGAGCTGTATGAACTGCTGGAGGAACTCAGGGAGTCAAGCAGCATCTGTGGTGGTAAAAGGATGATCAGTGTTTCAGGATGGGACCCTGCATCAGAGCTGAGAGTGTAAAGGGAGGGTAGCCTGTGTAGAGAGGAGAGGAGGAGGCTTGAGGCAGGGGCTGGGATAATAGGTCAAACCAGGTAAGGTGGGGGATGATAGGCAGATGGAGTCAGATGGTTGGGGTGGAGGCTGCTGGGTAGAAACAGATGAAATAAAAAAATGCAAAGCAAACCAGATGGGTGAGAGAAGGAAGAGAAAGTGGGCTGGAAGGTAATAAATGGAACTAAAAAAGGGAGGGATGATTAGCAAATGGAACCAGATGAGGGAGGAGACGATAGGAAAAGTTGGTGAAGGGTGAAGAAATCCAGGTGCATAGGTTTGTGGGTGAACGGCAGATGGAACTAGATTCGGGTGGGTATCAAATCTAGGTAAGTGGGCGGACAGAGGGGAAGGAAGGGAATGGAAAAGGTAAAGATAGGGAAAGGGAAATAAGGTAGAGCAGTAGGAGTGAAAAATGAATGCTGCATTTGTGAGTTGTCTGAAATTGGGAAATTCCATTTTCATAGTCTGCAGTCCAATCCATTTCTTATTCCTGTCATCTTCTGGTTCTACTTACCCATTATTCCTCACTACCTGGTTCCACCCATCACCCCTGTCTCACCACTCTTTCTCCCCATCTTTACGCTGGCTATTCTCCCTCGAAACTCTCAATCATGAGGCAGCATCTCAACCCAAAATATTGAATATCCTTGCATCTCCATAGATGCTGCTTGCTCTGCTGAGTTCCCTCAGCAGTTTGTTTTATACTTCAGATTCCAACATCTTGTCATCTTTGTATCAAGTATCTCAGTTAGAAACACCCGAAAGAAATGACACAAAGTATCTCTTGGATGTTGATGCATGTTAACCGAACTGTTTCACTTTTGTTTTTATGAAGTAGCTAATGCTTTCTTAAAGGCAGGCTGAATTGCTACTTGGTATCATCATGCCTCCCTCTCCTGGCATGCACTCAACATAGCAGGCAGGAGGATGTAGCGTGAAAAATACAGTAGTCCAAAATCGATTTTTTTTAATGCAGTCTGGTGCTATTAAGAAGATTCTGTTGTAAAACAGGACTAGTGATTAACATTGCTTGGAGAGTGGAACAGTAACAGTAAAAGAACCATACTTCCAAATAAATAGTTGTCTCTTAATGTAGCTTGGACATATTCCTTGAAGTGCCATCATAGATCTGCTCCCACCAACCTCATCACCTCCACTGCCACCATTGTTTGGTAAGTACACCTGTGCTAATTTGAAATTTCTTCATTTCTACTGCAGGATTGAAGTAAGCTGCAGAGAGTTATAAAATTAGTCAGCTCCATCATGGGTACTAACCTCCGTAGTAATCAAGATATCTTCAAGGAGCGATGCCTCAAAGAGGCGGCATCCATCATTAAGGACCCCCACCACCCAGGATATGTCCTTTTCTCATTGTTACCATCAGGAAGGAGTTACAGAAGCCTGAAGGCACACACTCAGCGATTCAGGAACAGCTTCTTCCCCTCTACCATACGATTTCTAAATGGATGTTGAACCCATGTAAACTACCTCAATACTTTTTCATTTCTGTTTTGCACTACTTATTTTAATTGAAATACTTAATATACATACTTAATGTAACTTAGTTTTTTCTCTATTATTATCATATTGTATCATTGCTGCAAAGTTAACAAATTTCACGACATATGCCAGTGATATTAAACCTGATTCTGATGCTGAAGTTGCTGCCATTTGACTTCATTGTCAGGTGCAGTGTATGTATGTGTCCCTGTCCAGGATAGGCAGTTCAATGAACTGAAAAGGAATATAAAAGAACTCAAGCAAAAAGGTGGGATTGAGCCTATTCATTGAAGATGTGACCAATAAAATAGATAAGGCAAACCAATGAATACAGCGTTTATAGATTTTCAGACTTCCAGCAAGGCCCCTACAGAAGATTGATCAACAAGGATAGAGCACACATAGATTGATAATTGGTTATCAGACAGTGAACTAAGATGAAAAAGATCTTTCTCAGATTGACAGGCAGTGCCAACAGAAAATTTCATTGGAAGTTGTCAAACAGACAGTTTCAAGATGAAGTTGTATCCTTCTCAGTAAAGGCTGAATGTCTGTCAGGATAAATAATTCCTGGTACCAAGCACAGAAGTTTACAACTAAGGTTTTTGTATTATGAATCCAATGTCACTTGCAACTCAAACACCTATGTAAATCCAAAAGTAAACACAAAGTACACTGCAGATGCTGTGGTCAAATCAACATGTACAAACAAGCTAGATGAACTCAGCAGGTCGGGCAGCATCCGTTCAAATGAGCAGTCAATGTTTCAGGCTGAGACCCTTAATCAGGACTGAAGAAGGAGGGGGCAGGGGCCCTATAAAGAAGGTGGGGAGGGAGGGTGGAAGGTGCCAGGTGAAAAACCAATCAGAGGAAAGATCAAGGGGTAGGGGAGGGGAAGCAGGGAAGGGATAGGCAGGAGAGGTGAAGAAGGAATGTAAGGGGAAAGCACTATGGGTAGTAGAAGAAGGCAGAATCATGAGAGAGGTGATAGGCAGCTAGAAGAGGAGGCAGAGTGAAAGTGGGATGGGAGAAGGGAGAGGGAGGGAATTACTGGAAGTTGGAGAATTCGATGTTCATTCCAAGGAGCTGGAGACTACCCAGACGGTATATGAGGTGTTGCTCCTCCAGCCTGAGTTTTGCAAAGTAGTATGAGTACCTGAGTATGTAAATCTATTCTTTTCTAGTGAGAAAAAGCCAGAGAGCCAACTGCAATGGCTTTCACTTCTCATTACTGTCCCAGTATTTCTGTGATCCTCCATAGAGTTTTCCTTTCAGCCCTTCTATTCACATTTAATAATAGAACATAGAAATCCTACAGCACAATACAGGCCCTTCGGCCCACAAAGTTGTGCCAAACATGTCCCTACCTTAGAAATTACTAGGCTTACCTATGACCCTCTATTTTACTAAGCTCCATGTACCTATCTAAAAGCCTCTTAAAAGACCCTATCGTATCTGCCTCCACCACCGCTGCCCATACCCCATTCCACTCATTCACCACTCTCTGAATAAAAAACTTATCCCTGACATCTCCTCTGTACCTACTCCCCAGCACCTTAAACCTGTGTCCTCTTATGGCAACCATTTCAGCCCTGGGAAAAGCCTCTGACTATCCAATTGATCAATGCCTCTCATCATCTTATACACCTCTATCAGGTCACCTCTCATCCTCTGTCGCTCCAAGGAGAAAAGTCCGAGGACACTCAACATATTCTCATAAAGCATGTTCCCCAATCCAAGCAACATCCTTGTAAATCTCCTCTGCACCCTTTCTATGGCTTCCACATCCTTCCTGTAGTGAGGCAACCAGAACTGAGCCCAGTACTCAATGTCGGGTCTGACCAGGGTCCTAGATAGCTGCAACATTACTTCTCGCCTCCTAAATTCAATTCCACTATTGCTGAAGGTCAATACACTGTATGCCTTCTTAACCACAGAGTCAATTTGCACAGCTGCTTTGAGCGTCCTATGGACTCGGACCCCATGATCCCTCTGATCCTCCACACTGCCAAGAGTCTTACATTAATATTATATTCTGCCATCATATTTGACATACCAAAATGAACCACCTCACACTTACCTGGGTTGAACTCCATCTGCCACTTCTCAGCCTAGTTTTGCATCCTATCAATGTCCCGCTGTAACCTCCGATAGCCCTCCACACTATCCACAGCACCTCCAACCTTTATGTCATCAGCAAACTTACTATCCCATCCCTCAACTTCCTCATCCAGGTCATTTATAAAAATCACAAAGAGTAGGGGTCCCAGAACAGATTCCTGAGGCACCCCACTGGTCACCGACCTCCATGCAGAATATGACCTGTCTACGACAACTCTTTGCCTTTTGTGGGCAAGCCAGTTCTGGATCCACAAAGAGAGGTTCCCTTGGATTCCATGCCTCCTTACTTTCTCAATAAGCCTTGCATGGGCTACCTTATCAAATGCCTTGCTGAAATCCATATACATAACATCTACTGCTCCACCTTCATCAATGTGTTTAGTCACATCTTCAAAAAATTCAATCAGGTGCGTAAGGCACGACCTGCCCTTGACAAAGCCATGCTGACTATTCCTACTCATATTATACCTCTCCAAATGTTCATAAATCCTGCCTCTCAGGATCTTCTCTTCCTTTCTTTTTCAATATTTTTATTGATTACTTACAAAAAAAGAATACAGAGTACAGGAGGATATATATCATTTACAATATATGTGAATCACACTTGTAGTCTCATTACCCTATATTCATGTAAATTAAATTGAAACGTAATATTGAAAAGTAATAATTTTATTATACAAAAAAATCTATACCCACTACCAAGAAAAGCTGTTTGGTAAAGAAAGGAAAAAGGGAAAAAATCGTTATCATATAGTAAAACATATTATAAGCCAACATCTGTACTTGATAACAAATCAAAGATTTTGAACATAATTCAAAAAAGATCCCCACAATGTTAGAAAGTCTTGTCTTGATTCAAAAATTGAACAATGAATCCTCTCTAAGTTTAAGCATGACATAACATTGCTCAGCCGTTGAGCATGAATAGGTGGAGAAACATCCTTCCACCTAAGCAACAATGCCCTCCTAGCTATAAGAGAGATAAAAACCAAAATGTCTCCAAGATAATATCTTTTCCTCCAACAATACCGAATAAGGATGTCAAAGAGTTTGGTTTAAAATTTATTTTAAAAAGTACAGAAAAATGTTGAAATACTTCCTTCGAGTATTTTTCAAGACTCAGACATGTCCAGAACATATAACCATATAACAATTACAGCACGGAAACAGGCCATCTTGGCCCTTCTAGTCTGTGCTGAAATGCTTACTCTCACCTAGTCCCACCTACCTGCACTCAGCCCATAACCCTCCATTCCTTTCCTGTCCATATACCTATCCAATTTTACTTTAAATGACAATACTGAACCTGCCTCTACCACTTCTACTGTAAGCTCGTTCCACACAGCTACCACTCTCTGAGTAAAGAAGTTCCCCCTTGTGTTACCCCTAAACTTTTGCCCCTTAACTCTCAACTCATGTCCTCTTGTTTGAATCTCCCCTACTCTCAATGGAAAAAGCCTATCCATGTCAACTCTATCTATACCCCTCATAATTTTAAATACCTCTATCAAGTCCTCCCTCAACCTTCTACACTCCAAAGAATAAAGACCTAACTTGTTCAATCTTTCTCTGTAACTTAGGTGCTGAAACCCAGGTAACATTCTAGTAAATCTAAGGACACTAGAGTTCTTCCTAACTTCTGATTTCTTTAATTTGCCATTTATCTATAAAGGTTTTTAACTGGTTAGCCAATAATTTACCTGTTTTGTCTCCATGAATATAAAATTGACTTTTTTTTAGGAGTTGAGTTTCAATTGGATATATTAAAAGAAGATCATATTTAGTTTTAATTTCAACACACCTTTTATATAAAGCAGGTTCTGGAGTAAAGGTATATTTTTGATCTAATTGTTTCAACTGATTAGCTAGTTCAATTCTCTCTTTGTTAACTTTTTTCTTAACACTTGCAGTATAAGAAATAATTTGACCTCTAATATAAGCCTTGAAGGCATCCCATATACTAAGACTAGAAGTCTCTTCCCGTGTATTCTCTTAAAAAAAAGAATAATTTGTCTCTCCACAAATTTTAAAAAATTGTTATTTGATAGCAAAGTTGGATTAAAATGCCAAAATCTGTTTATTTGAAGGAAACCAGGGAGATTTAAAGATAAAAACACAGGAGCATGATCTGAAACAGCAATTTCTTTATCTTCACAGGATCAAACTAATGGAATCAATTGTCTGTCAATAAAAAGATAATCAATCCTGGAATACGTATGATGGACATGGGGAAGAAAATGAATACTCCTTACCTATTGGATGTAACAAACACCAGATATCAACAATATCACATTTCATTAGAAAAGATTGAATAAACAAAGCTGGATTTACTAAGTATTGCTGGCTTAGAAGATGATTGATCTAAAACTGGGTCTAGCCAACAATTAAAATGTCCACCCAAGACCAATGAGTAAAGACTTAGATCAGGTAGAAATGAAAAAAAAGCTCCAAAAACCCTGGATCATCTATATTTGGGGTGTACAAATGAGCAAATACCATTAATTTATTATCTAATTCTCCTGATACTATAACAAAACACTCATTGATATCAAACAGTACTTTACGTTGAACAAAAGAACTATAAAGTATTATCTATAAAAATCGAAACACTCCTAGACTTCGCCTGAAAGGAGGAATTAAATTGCAGTCCTTTCCAACGACTAACGAGGTGTAAATTATCACATTTACGAACATGAGTTTCTTGTTAAAAAAATAATTGGGATCTTAAGTTTTTTAATATAGGTAAATATCTTATTCCATTTCGCAGGGTGTTTTAATCCTTTAACATTAAAATTTAGTGAATTAATGGTATGATCCATTTTTAATACTATTTAAAAGAAAAGTTAGAATAGTAACCACTGAAATGTATATTTCTACTTCTACTTCGGTTTTCCAAGTCGATAATCTTCTGTCTTAATTTTTCATTAGACTTTGACTATTTTTCGCAGTGTTTGCAGATCTTCAGTTTTCGCATCCAAAATCATCAGAGTATCTTCATTCTCCTTTAATCGTTTATCATGTTCACTTAAGGCTTTTTTGAATAGAATCAAATTTTACATCAATTTGTTTAATTTCAGAGCTGAGTTGCTGGAACTTCTGCTGGAATTCCTCAGAAAATTCTTGTTTATGTTTCTGAAGCGTCTCCATAATAGATTCCAACGTTACAAGAGGGTCATCTTCTTTCTTAGTACCGTTGGCAGCCCTCATAGTAAAACAATATTAAGTTTTAAAGCAAAATTTAAAAACAGGTTGGAAACAGCAAAGTAGGTAATATAGGAGCAGCTACAAAAAGCTGTTATTCCATCAACAACCAGTAGGCATCTCCAGGATCTTCTCCATCAACTTACCAACCACTGAGGTAAGACTTACTGGTCTATAATTTCCTGGGCTATCTCTACTCCCTTTCTTGACTAAGGGAACAACATCTGCAACCCTCCAATCCTCCGGAACCTCTCCCATCCCCATTGATGATGCAAAGATCATCGCCAGAGGCTCAGCAATCTCCTCCCTTGCCTTCCACAGTAGCCTGGGGTACATCTTGTCCAGTCCCGGTGACTTATCCAACTTGATGCTTTCCAAAAACTCCAGCACATCCTCTTTCTTAATATCTACATGCTCAAGCTTTTCAGTCTGTTACAAGTCATCACTACAATCACCAAGATCCTTTTCCATAGTGAATACTGAAGTAAAGTATTAACAAATTCATTTGAAAATTCAATGTCTGTTTTCACATGTCTGCAGATTAAAACTAGCTCAGTTACCATCAGCCTATTTGGCTTCTGTTTCTAAGATGTCAGGCTGTATGTTTAACAAATGCTGAATGACCTCCAACTGTTTAGTAGGAGCCATTGTCTTTGATTCCCACTACATATGCTCTACCCTAAGATCCTAGACTATGATTCTGTCCCTCTCCTTGGCAACCATGAAAGACTGAAATAGTTAGTAAATTTACATTTTGGTTTTAGGAATAACATCTTTTTCTAACTTTATAATATGACCCAGTTTCACTTTTTCCTCAGCTCATCTGTTTTTGATAGCTTCATCCAGTCTTTGTTATTTCAAGACCTATGTCTTGAAGCATCTGGGCAAATCTCTTTTGTTCAACGTTAAAGACCTTGAGATCAACCAAATCTCTGCTGCTTTGTCCTACTTTGCACATATTCTAAAACCACCATTACCCTGTTAGCTGACTTCTGGTTAAACAACACTTCAATCTGAAAATTCTCACCTTATTTCCAAACCTTCCATTCTCTTCTCTCTGTAGCTTCCACAATTTTGCAAGATCCGTGTACTTTTTAAATTTAGATTGGCTCAAGCGGGCAGAATTAAATCATTGCTTTAGTTATGAAAGCCTTAAGCTCTGTAATTCCCTTCCTACACTACCCTACCAATTTATTTTCCCTTTATGGTACTCCTGATTTTCACTTAATGCAGTCCACTACCAGTGGTAGTGGGAACAGTTAAATCTTGTGTTCACTCAACACGAACAAGCAATTTTTCGCAATATCTCAAACTTACTGAAAAGTTCTGAAAGGCCCCAGTTGCTTTTTAAATCTCACACTAACTCACCACAAACATGCAACTGCTCAGGATATCTCAAGCCCGGCTTTGTAACCCTACTTTTCAATTTAGTTTTGAGCATTCCCCTTCATTTTATATACCTCTAAGGGATCTCCCCTATTCTAATTCTCTACATTTGTAATTCTCTTTATTCAGCCCCCTCTACCTTTGATATCCAGGGTTCCTTGGGTTTGTTGTCCTTGTCTTTCATTCAGAAAGGATTAAATTGCTCTATTTTACTTTAGAATGCAAATTCATTGGTTATCAGACAGTGAGCAAAGATGAAACAGATCTTTCTCAGATTGACAGGCAGGCCAACAGAAAATTTCATTGGAAATTGTCAAACAGGTGGAGTTTCAAGATGAAGTCATATCCTTAATGTCATTATTTTAAACTCACTATTTTATTTCTGAATCCAAACTCATGGGATATAGATGTATTTGCAAGCAAGTACTCCCAGTCTGTTTTTGCCAGATCCTGCACTATGATGTTTGAAACTGGCTGGTCCCAATTAAGGACCTTGTTTTCTGTTCCATCCTTATCTTTTTCTATAACTATGTGGAAATTTACAGAGTTACAGTCATGATCTCCGAAATGCTATTACACTAATTCCCCAGTCACTTGTGCAGCTATATTCCATAAGATTAGGTTTCCTAGTGTCCCATCTGGAGAAGGACCATCTATATACTGGCTCATAAAAGACTGTCCAACATAAAGTTTCAAAAATTTCCACCTTCTCTAAGCTTTTTATGTTAAGGCACTCACAGTTAATATTAGGGAAGGTGAAATCTTCTACTGTTATAACCTATTGTTTTGCAGCTGCCTGCGATTTGCCTACCAATCTGTTTATCTATTTCCTTTTAACTGCAGGAGGCCTGTGGTATGCCTTCCGCAAAGGGATCACCCCCCCCTTTTTATTTCTAAATTCTGCCAATGTGGCCTCATTTGACATTCCTCCCTCATTATTGGATTCTTTAATTAATGTTGCAGCACCATCTCCTCCTTAAAAATTCTCTTAATAGATTCTTTCTTTTCCCTTATCCATTTAGATTCCCATTTATATATAAAATCTTCTGGTATATTTTCTCCTATTTTGTCTAATTCTATTCTAATCCATGCTGGTTTATCTTCATCAAAAAAAGATGCAATAAATCTAAGTTGATTTGCTTTGTAATAATTCTTAAAGTTTGGTAATTGTAACCCTCCTAGGTCAAATTTCCATGTGAATTTTTCCAACGATATTCTTGATATCTTACCTTTCCAAAGGAATTTCCTCACACATTTATTTAGCTCTTGAAAAAATTTCTGCGGTAATTGTATTGGTAATGTTTGGAATAAATATTGTAAACTAAGGAATATATTCATCTTTACAGCATTGACTCTACCTATTAATGTTATTGGTAACATCATCCATTTATCAAGATCCTCTTGAATTTTTTTCAATAATGGCAAATAATTTAATTTATATAAATTCTTTATATCATTATCAACTCTTATATAGATTTTATATATAAATGGGAATCTAAATGGATATGGGAAAAGAAAGAATTTCCTATACTAAAACATTTGATTGATTTATGGAATAAGATAAATGTTGATGATGAGATAAAGAAATCTTTATTAGTAAAGAGACCTTTAATTCAAAATAAACTTATCCCTTTTACAATGGATAATCAACTTTTATATAACTGGTTTCACAAAGGGATTAGATATATAGGAGACTGTTTTGAAGGAGGTATATTAATGCCATTTGACCAATTAAAGAATAAATATAAAATATCAAATAACACTCTTCTGTTATTTCCAATTAAGGGCTTATTTAAGAGATAAACTGGGTCAAACAATGTTATTGCCGAAACCGAATGAAATAGAAACTTTAATTCATAAAGGAAAAATTAAAAAAATTATTTCTTGTATGTATAATTTGATTCAAAAACAGGCAATTAAACAAGGAATTCATAAGTCAAGACAAAAATGGGAAATGATTTGAATATTAAAATTGATGAAACAAGTTGGCCAAGATTATGTCTTGACAGTATGACAAATACAATAAATGTTCAACTAAGATTAGTACAATGTAACTTTTTACAACAAATATATATTACACTGTGGCGACCCAATTACTAGCACACTCGAACTGGCTGACAATTAGCCAGCGTGCAGGCACAAAGGCTAGGTCCGGAACAAAGGGAGAAAGCCTGATGCGGTGTCAGTACGTGCCTCTGGAGGCATCCGGCGGGGGTGGGAGAGTTTAAAGCAAGACTGTGAAGTTGGAATAAACTTTATCTTTGACTGCAGTTTACCGACTCCGTGTCGTTATTTTAGCGCTGCGTGTAGCACACCGCTACAACACCACAAAAATTCTCTTAATAGTCAGACCCCTTGAACTCGAGGGGGAGCAATATCCTTGCAGGTAGGTTTGCTAACATGGTTCGGGAGGGTTTAAAATAATTTGCAAGGGGGATAGGAAGAAGTGCATGGAGTAAAGCCAGATCTAACATATAGAGAGGCTTTGAGGAAAGAGAAGCAGCATAAAGGATGTAAAGGTAGTAAGGTAGAAGGGCTAAAGTGTGTGTACTTCAATGCAAGAAGCATCAGGAACGAAGGTGTTACACTGAGAGCTTGGATACATACATGGAATTATGATGTAGTGGCCATTACAGAGACTTGGCTGGCACCAGGGCAGGAATGGATTCTCAATATTCCTAGATTTCTGTGCTTTGAAAGGGATAGAGGGGGGTGGAAGGGGAGGAGGGGTGGCATTACTGGTCAGGGATACTATTACAACTACAGAAAGTGTGGGTTATGTAGCAGGATCCTCTTTTGAGTCAGTATGGGTGGAAGTCAGGAACAGGAAGGGAGCAGTTACTCTACTGGGAGTATTCTGTAGGTCCCCTGATAGCAGCAGAGATACCAAGGAGCAGATTGGGAGGCAGTTTTTGGAAAGGTGCAAAAATAACAGGGTTGTTATCATGGGTGACTTTAACTTCCCTAATATTGATTGGCACCTGATCAGTTCCATAATGGTTTAGACGGGGCAGGGTTTGTTAAGTGTGTCCAGGACAGATTCCTGTCACAGTATGTTGACAGGCTGACTAGGGGGAATGCAATACTAGATCGAGTATTAGGTAACGAACCATGTCAGGTCACGGATATCTCAGTGGGTGAGCATCTGGGGGACAGTGACCACTGCTCCCTGACCTTTAGCATTATCATGGAAAAGGATAGAATCAGAGAGGACAGGAAAACTTTTAATTGGGGAAGGGCAAATTATGAGGCTATAAGGCTAGAACTTGCGTGTGTGAATTGGGATGATGTTTTTGCAGGGAAATGTACTATGGACATGTGGTCGATGTTTAAGGATCTCTTGCAGGATGTTAGGGATAAATTTGTCCCGGTGAGGAAGATCAAGGATGGTAGGGTGAAGGAACCATGGGTGACAAGTGAGGTGGAAAATCTAGTCAGTTGGAAGAAGGCAGCATACATGAGATTTAGGAAGCAAGGATCAGATGGGTCTATTGAGGAATATAGAGCAGCAAGAAAGGATCTTAAGAAGGGGCTGAAGAGAGCAAGAAGGAGACATGAGAAGGCCTTGGTGAGTAAGGTAAGGGAAAACCCCAAGGCATTCTTCAATTATGTGAAGAACAAAAGGATAACAGGAGTGAAGGTAGGACCGATTAGAGATAAAGGTGGGAAGATGTGCCTGAAGGCTGTGGAAGTGAGTGAGGTCCTCAATGAGTACTTCGGTATTCACCAATGAGAGGGAACTTGATGACAGTGAGGACAATATGAGTGAGGTTGATGCTCTGGAGCATGCTGATATTAAGGGAAAGGAGGTGTTGGAGTTGTTAAAATACATTAGGATGGATAAGTCCCCGGGACCTGACGGAATATTCCCCAGGCTGCTCCACGAGGTGAGGGAAGAGATTGCTGAGCCTCTGGCTAGGATCTTTATATCCTCGTTGTCCACGGGAATGGTACCAGAGGATTGGAGGGAGGCGAATGTTGTCTCCTTGTTCAAAAAAGGTAGTAGGGGTAGTCCAGATAATTATAGACCAGTGAGCCTTACGTCTGTGGTGGGAAAGCTGTTGGAAAAGATTCTTAGAGATAGGATCTATGGGCATTTAGAGAATCATGGTCTGATCAGGGACAGTCAACATGGCTTTGTGAAGGGCAGATCATGTCTAACAAGCCTGATAGAGTTCTTTGAGGAGGTGACTGGGCATATAGATGAGGGCAGCGCAGTGGATGTGACCTTCATGGATTTTAGTAAAGCTTTTGACAAGGTTCCACATGGTAGGCTTATTCAGAAAGTCAGAAGGCATGGGATCCAGGGAAGTTTGGCCAGGTGGATTCAGAATTGGCTTGCCTGCAGAAAGCAGGGGGTTGTGGTGGAGGGAGTACATTCGGATTGGAGGGTTGTGACTAGTGGTGTCCCGCAAGGATCGGTTCTGGGACCTCTACTTTTCGTGATTTTTATTAACGACCTGGATGTGCAGGTAGAAGGGTGGGTTGGCAAGTTTGCAGACAACGAAAAGGTTGGTGGTGTTGTGGATAGTGTAGAGGATTGTCGAAGATTGCAGAGAGACATTGATAGGATGCAGAAGTGGGCTGAGAAGTGGCAGATGGAGTTCAACCCAGAGAAGTGTGAGGTGGTACACTTTGGAAGGACAATCTCCAAGACAGAGTACAAGGTAAATGGCAAGATACTTGGTACTGTGGAGGAGCAGAGGGATCTGGGGGTACATATCCACAGATCCCTGAAAGTTGCCTTACAGTGTAGTTAAGAAAGCTATGGGGTGTTTGCTTTCATAAGTCAAGGGATAGAGTTTAAGAGTCACGATGTAATGATGCAGCTCTATAAAACACTGGTTAGGCCACACTTGGAGTACTGTGTCCAGTTTTGGTCGCCTCACTATAGGAAAGATGTGGAAGCATTGGAAAGGGTACAGAGGAGATTTACCAGGATGCTGCCTGGTTTAGAGAGTATGCGTTATGATCAGAGATTAAGGGAGCTAGGTCTTTACTCTTTGGAGAGAAGGAGGATGAGAGGAGACATGATAGAGGTATACAAGATATTAAGAGGAATAGATAGAGTGGACAGCCAGCACCTCTTCCCCAGGGCACCACTGCTCAATACAAGAGGACATGGCTTTAAGGTAAGGGGTGGGAATTTCAAGGGGGATATTAGAGGAAGGTTTTTTACTCAGAGAGTGGTTGGTGCATGGAATGCACTGCCTGAGTCAGTGGTGGAGGCAGATACATTAGTGAAATTTAAGAGACTACTAGACAGGTATATGGAGGAATTTAAGGTGGGGGGGGGGGTTATATGGGAGACCGGGATTAAGGGTCAGCATAACATTGTGGGCCAAAGGGCCTGTACTGCGCTGTACTATTCTATGTTTCTATTAAAATACAGTAGATGCAGTTTGGCCTGGCATTTCTTCTCACATACATTATCACATCTATGTAAATCCTATTGGTTTTGACTTAGTTTTCTTTCCATATTTGAATGTACCGACTCACAAATTCACTTCCAATCTATGCCCCAGTCCCCTACCAAATTTGTTTAAACCCTCCCCAAAGGCAGCAACAAATCTCCCAGCAAAGTTACTGCACTATTCCAGTTCAGATGCATGTTGTATAGGTTCCAGCATCCCAGAAATGACCCCAATAATCCTGAAATCCAAATCCTTCTTCCCTACTCCATTTCTTTGGGCACACATTTCTCTGACCTATCCTCCAATTCTTATCCATACTAGCACATGGCACCAGAAGTAATCCAAAGATTACAAATTTAGAGATCCTGGTTTTTAATGTGCTACTTAGCTCTGCATCCAATATGTTGTAAAAGGATACTTAGGCCCTTTGAATATCAACATTGTCGGATCACTCTTCATTAAAAAAATCCAGGCATTCCTTTTTTTTCTTTCTTTTTTTTTTAATAGGGATGTTAGGGGGGAGGGGATAAGGGGAGGGGGGCTGGGTAACATTTTTTTTTCATACACATTTATTCTGTAACTATTTGAAAACAATAAAAAAAGTTTAAAAAAAATACTCTGCTTTTCTGTTTTGTGGATGGAAGTGAATAACTTTTCATTTTTCTACATTGTATCTGTTAGGTTCTTGCAGACTCTTTCAGCTTGTCAATAACCCCTTGAAACTTTTTTGCATTCCCAGCCCATTCAAAATACCATCTACTATAGTATCATCAAGAAATTTGAAAATATGATCGTTGGTTCCCACAGCCAAATCATTGATATAGACCATGAATAGCTGGAGTCTGTGTTACCTAGTTCATCTTGTAATTGCTGAATTTGTGAATTTCAGCTTCCACCTACCTCAGTTTAATATATCTTTGTTATTATATTCTCCAGGCTATCAACTTTAATGGATTGCTTCTGAATAATGCACATAACTTTTCTCCCTCAATTCAGTGGTTACCTAAGACCATGGCCATTATTAGGGAAGGGATCTTGCTGTGAATATGTTAAAAATCAACACCACAAATTTCTCTATGCTTACACGGTGCTAATGCAGAAGGAGTGGCACCACTAGTGGAAATAGTGTTTTTTGTCAACACCAGTAAATACATATAAAAGTGGAAGGAAATAATTTCATTTTAATAGCTGCCCCACTAGCACCACATCCTATGGTATTTTGCATAAAAGGACGATGGATTAACAGAGTGGAAGGGCAGAAGGATGTAGCATGAAGGAAATGGAATTCCAGATGGAGCAGCTGCATCAAGCACGAAGGGTATTCCACGCTGAGCTCATTAATGTTGATGATGTGATTTATATCTTTAAGTTTGCTCAAGTGTTATTCCAAAATAAACTATCTAGTTTATGATCTTCAGAGGGTAAATGCCTAGGATGACAGAGAGGTAAGAAGGAACTCTGGCGTTATGGAATATGTAAACACTTAAGATTGCTTTTCTGGTATTTGATTTAAGGCACTATATCTTGGCAAATGCAGACACCAGTCTCCTATCTTCAGTAAGTGTGAATTGTATATTTAGAAACTTGTGGATTTGAATTTTGAAACGCACTATTTCCAATATTTGCTGAAGTGATTGCATCTACGCTCAATGGCCACTTTATTAGGTACCTCCTAATACCTTATGCCTCATGTACCTAGTGAAGTGGCCACTGAGTCTTCTGCTGCTGTAGCCCATCCACTTCTAGGTTCAATGTGTTGTGTATTTAGAGATGCTATTCTACATACCACTGTTGTAACCCACGGTTATTTGAGTTACTGTCGCCTTCCTGTCAGCTTGAACCAGTCTGGCCATTCTCCTTTAACCTCTCAGATTAACAAGTCAGCTTCACCAACAGAACAGGTGCTCATTGGATGTATTATTTTGTTTTCAACACTATTCTCTGTAAACTCTAGAGACTATGTGCGTGAAAATCTCAGGGGATCAGCAGTTCTGAGATATTCAAACCACCCAGTCTGGCACCAATAATCAATCATTCCATGGTTAAAATACGAACATGAGGAAATCTGCAGATGCTGGAAATTCAAACAACACACACAAAAGGCTGGTGGAACACAGCAGGCCAAGCAGCATCTATAAGGAGAAGCGCTGTCGACGTTTTGGGCCGAGACCCTTCGTCAGGACTAACTGAAAGGAAAGATAGTAAGAGATTTGAAAGTAGTGGGGGGAGGGGGAAATGCGAAATGATAGGAGAAGACCGGAGGGGTGGGATGAAGCTAAGAGCTGGAAAGATGATTGGCAAAAGTGATACAGAGCTGGAGAAGGGAAAGGATCATGGGACGGGAGGCCTCGGGAGAAAGAAAGGGGGAGGGGGGAGCACCAGAGGGAGATGGAGAACAGGCAGGGTGATGGGCAGAGAGAGAGAAAAAAAACAAACAACTAAATATGTCAGGGATGGGGTAAGAAGGGGAGGAGGGTCATTAACGGAAGTTAGAGAAGTCAATGTTCTTGCCATCAGGTTGGAGGCTACAACTTCCTCCAACCTGATGGTTGATTTCTTTCACCAATCAACTTCCCAGCTCTTTACTCACCCTTCCCCCTCCCAGTTTCATCTATCATGTTGTGTTTCTCTCTCCCCTCTCCCCACCTTCTAACCATCTTTTTCTCTCCACTCCAGCTGGAGGGTCTCGGCCTGAAACGTCAACTGTACTCTTTTCCATAGGTGCTGCCTGGCCTGCTGAGTTCCTCCAGCATTTTGTGTGTGTTGCTCGAGTATTCCTGCTGTGAGCAACATTCCAACAGGCCTGTATTTAGATGGTCTTTCAATTTTATTGTTACTGTCGTCAACTATGTCATTTAAAAGAGCCAGGATGAAGCTAAGTGTTTGATAGAACTGTTCCATTTAACACTAAAAGGAATTTTAAGCCTTGCTAATTGTGTGCCTATTTTGTAGGGAGAGCTTTGCCAAGGTTAGTAAGTAATGTGGCATCATTGCATTAAACAATTCCACATGTATATCAGGAATCTAAAGTTATTGATTGTTAGATATCACATCTTCATGGTCTTGTTCTTCCATAATGTTCACTGTGCATTGTGGGTATTAAGTGTTGGATAAACAAGAGCTCTACAACATGGAAACAGGCTTTTCTCAATAACCATCAAGTACCTTTATTCTTTGCACATTCCCATGAACTCATACCCCCCAAACCACAACCCCCTGCTCAACATTCAAGCATTCAACTGCATACTAAGCACAATTTACAGTGATCAATTAACCAGCAACTTGCTAATCGATCTAATCTATTGGGAAATGGGAAGACACCAGAATGGGAAACACCTTAAGTGTTTTTTTGCTAATTTCACTAAATTTGTCATGGGCTTACTGAATTAATGTCAGTGGAATCAGTTTCTTCTTAGTTACTTTATAAAATCTGTACCATTTTGAACATTTTCAAAGTTCAAAGTAAAAGTAAATATATTATCAAAGTACATACGTATATGTCACCATATACAACTTCAAGATTTCTTCTTCCTGAAGTCAATAATCAGCTCCTTGGTTTTGCTGACATTGAGTAAGAGTTTGTTGTTATGGCACCACTCAGCCAGATTTTCAGTCTCCCTCCTATATTCGTCACCACTTTTGATTCAGTCAACGACAGTGGTGTTGTCTGCAAACTTAAATATGGCATTGGAGCTATGCTTAGCCTCACAGTCATAAGTGTAAACATGTAGAGCAGGGGGCTAAGCACACAGTCTTGTGGTGTACCTGTGCTGATGGAGATTGTGGAGGAGATGTTGCCAATATGAACTGATTGGGATCTGCAAGTGAGGAAATCAAGGATCCAGTTGCACAAGGAGGTATGGAGACCAAGGTCTTGAAGCTTGCTGATTTGTTTTGAGGGGATGATGATATTGATTACCAAGCCATAATTGATAAAGAACATCTTGCCATATGCATCTTCACAGTCCAGCTGTTCCAGGGTTGAGTGAAGAGCCAATGGATCACCCAATTTATCTAAACTCTTCATATATCTGCCTGTGAAATGTTGTGAGTTTTGGGGCTACTGGTGTGTAGCTGCCAACATGAAATTCCCAGTTTCTTTGCTGCCATTGAATGGATGTCATTAAGTAGGTTCCCAATAAGAACTTTACAATGTGAGGTTGCCAGCAATCAATAAACATGACCCTTGGATGCAATAAATATCTGGAAAAAAATAGAAATAAAAAGAAAATAATATATTCTCTATATTTTCCATCAGAACATATGCAATTTTAGCAGCTTTTCAACACAACAGGAATGCTGAATGCTATGTGGCAATTCCCAGAGAACACATGGTAACAGCACCCTCTGTTGGTCTTGTAGGTGACCAACTCCATTAACAATTAAACACCAGTGATCAAATTTCCATTGCAATACATGAAGTTTCCGTGATATATTTTGCTACTTTTCGTGTTATATGTTAATAATCTGAATAATGAAATTGATGACTTTGTGGCCAAGTTAACAGATAATACGAAGATGGGTGGAGGAGTAGGTAGAGTTGAGGAAGCAGGGAGTTTGCAGAAGGTCTTAGATAGATTAGGAGAATGGGCAAAGAAATGGCAAATGAAATATGTAGTGAAGTGCATGGTCATGTAATTTGGTAGAAGGAATAAAGGCATAGATGATTTTTTAAACACGGAGTGAATTCAAAACCCAGAGGTGTAAAGGGACATGGGAGTCCTAGAACTGAATACCTTAAAGGTTGAGTTGGTGGCAAGGAAGGCAAATGCAATGTTAGCATTCACTTCCAGAGGACTAGAATATAAAAGCAAGGATGCAATGGTGAGGATTTATAAGGCATTAGCTAGACCACATTTGGAGTATTGTGAGCAATTTTGGAAAGGATGCGCCGGTATTGGAGAGGGTCCAGAAGAGATTTACGAGGATGTATGATGAACATTTGATAGGTCTGGGCAAGAGTTTAGAAGGGTATACCCAACCTTTCTAATCTAGCCTGGAGTTTAAATCAGTCAAACATTGGCTCATTCCTTGCTCTTGGGCCCAGGCCATACCCCCTCAACTCGGATCTGCTGCATCAAGTTGGCTCCAAGTCCACTCCAGCAACAGCCAGACATTTGCTCATTCCCCACTCTTGGGCCCGGGCTTCTCCACCTAAGTCCAGCATGCACATGCCATGCTCCAAAAGTCCTGTACCTTCAAGATTTCAGTACACACCTCAAAAATGCCAAGTCATACGGGTTTGTCAATGGTTTAGATGTCATGCTGAATCTTCTGCAAACTCCTGAAGAAGTAGAAGCACTGCCATGCTTTCATTGTAATTGCACTTATGTACTGGGCTCAGAACAGATCTTCTGAAATGATAACACCAAAGAATTTAGAGTTGCTGACCCTCTCCACCTCCAATTGCATGATGAGATGTGGCTCACGAACTCCAATTTCCTCCTCCTGAAGGCAATAATCAGCTCCTTGATCTTTCTGACATTGAGTGAGAGGTTGTTGTTATGGCACCACTCAGCCTGATTTGCAATCTCCCTCCTATATGCTGATTTGTCACCACCTTTGTTTCGGTCTACAACAGTCATGTCATCAGCAAACTTAAGTATGGCACTGGAGCTGTGCTTAGCCCCACAGTCATAAGTATAAAGCAAGTAGAGTAGGGGACTAAGCACACAGCCTTGTGGTGCACCTGTGCTGAGGAAGATCATGCAGGAAATGTTGCTTCTAATCCGAACTGACTGGGGTCTGCAGGCAAGGAAATTGATGATCCAATTGCACAGAGTTATTGAGGCCAAGGTCTTGAAGCCTGTTGATTAGTTTTGAGGGGATGATAGTATTGAATATCAAGCTGTAATTGATAAAGAGCATCCTGATGTATGCTGTTCAGATGTTCCAGTGTTGAGTGAAGAGCCAATGAAATGGTACTGAATAATCTTTGTCATGCTTTCACTATCCCTTCTGATCTGATCAGAAACAACTTGTCCTTAGCACTTTCATTCCCCTACATTCCCTCTCAATGAATTCTTAGCACAATACAATGCTGAACTCTTCCATTGGTTTTGTTTCTTTGCTCCCCCCCACCAAGATCCATAAACATGACCATAATAATTGACCCATAAGCTTGTTCTTGTCCTATAGAACTCAGTTGTTCCCACCTCGACTCTATACTCTCAGTTCTGAGGCCTTCTCTCTACCCTCTAAACCACTGTCCAAACCTTCCTTCCTCCATTCCCTTTGGCTCACATGGTTACACTTGCCCATCATCCCCTCCTTATCTGGTTCCACCTGTCATGTACCAACTTCTGTCTCACTCCTCTGTCTCTTAGTTCTGTATAGGGGTCTGTTACAAGAATCGCCCCTTGTAATAATGATCAGTGAGGCACAGAGAATCTGTATTTACCGACATGTAACTTCTATTGTCTCAACTAAAAATCACCCATGTGCACCCTACTAGAACCCCTGGCACTCCATGAACAGTCAATGAAGAGAAAAGGTACTACCCGGGAAAGGAGTCTACACTGGCCAGGTGGTCCTTGTGGTTCTATAACCATATAACATATAACCATATAACAATCACAGCACGGAAACAGGCCATTCCGGCCCTCCTAGTCCGTGCCGAACTCTTAATCTCACCTAGTCCCACCTACCCGCACTCAGCCCATAACCCTCCACTCCTTTCCTATCCATATACCTATCCAATTTTACCTTAAATGACACAACTGAACTGGCCTCTACTACTTCTACAGGAAGCTCATTCCACACAGCTATCACTCTCTGAGTAAAGAAATACCCCCTCGTGTTTCCCTTAAACTTTTGCCCCCTAACTCTCAAATCATGTCCTCTCGTTTGAATCTCCCCTACTCTCAATGGAAACAGCCTATTCACGTCAACTCTATCTATCCCTCTCAACATTTTAAATACCTCGATCAAATCCCCCCTCAACCTTCTACGCTCCAATGAATAGAGACCTAACTTGTTCAACCTTTCTCTGTAACTTAAGTGCTGAAACCCAGGTAACATCCTAGTAAATCGTCTCTGCACTCTCTCTAATTTATTGATATCTTTCCTATAATTCGGTGACCAGAACTGTACACAGAACTGTTCTGATCTCCATGTGTCCATGGGGTCCTCCTTATCCACCCTGGTTGGTCTCTGGCTGCTAGAGAGTTATCACCCCTGTGTATTTGGAGCTCCTGAGTCTTACTGTTCTTCATCAATTGAACTGTTGGATCTTCATCCCATTGGCTCAAGGTCACCTTCTTACTGGTCATTGTACAGGGCTACAACCAACATTGTTTCATGGCTCTGTCCACCCCAGCCTTGTGAATTTGTGTCTTTACACCCTGACTGGTCCAAACCAGTTAAATGAGGCAACCCAGACAGAGTCTAACGAGATTTCAGATTGCTTCTTTGGTAGAATCCACACTCTATATAACAAATAACTATTTGTTTGAGAATGGTCTCAGGTTTAGCAGATCATTACCTGAAGCTTCCTGTGTCCACATTCAGTTGCTCTGATTAGATTATCCATGAGCAAGAATCAGCTCAGAGTCCACAAAATGGGGGGAAACAAAGAGAACTGGTGTGTCTGTTTCACCTGTCCTTGATTAGACTGTAGTTTCTTCTGGTCAACAGCTCTCTTCCCTCTACTCTCTCGGTCCTGATTTTGGGTTGCCACCTGAAGCCCTGACTATTCCTTTGCTGCTTCATCCACTGCGTTCTTCCACCTGTTTGTTTTGTTTTTGCTCCAGATTCAAGTATCTGCAGTCTCTTGTGTCTATATTCTTGTTTCCTTTGACTACATTCTTCCAACTTTGTTTCATGACACCTATGATGCATTATGCCACTTCACTAGTTTCCAGCCCCAGCACCCAAATGGACAGACTTGCATCTGCCCCTGCTAGGTCATGCCATACAAGACAACAACTAGTTTCCTGATCACAACCAGCGCATGTGAACCATTTGAGGCAACGCTTGTTTAAAAGGAGAGCTTTGCAGGCATTCAGGCTTATTTTGGCAGCTCAATCAGTGACAGAAGCAGGCCACAGTGATGAGGTTTCTTGCAGGAAGTTGATACTTCTTCAGAAGGGACATGCAGGGACAGCCATTGTTGGGAATAGGCCAGTGGTGAGGGTAAAAGTGTCAGGTTTTGGCTCAAAGGATGCTTTGGCTCGAAAGAGGCATTGGATCTGGGTGAGCTTCTGTTAAGATTCCCTTTTTTACCCTCTTATTATACCTAATGTATTAAATGGCTGTTGTATGTTCTTCATGTTGTATATTGGAGTCCTGGGAGACCCAGAGTCTCCCAGGGAACTACATCTGCATGAAGAGAATCCAGCTGCAGCTCCTTGAAGACCGTGTTAGGGATCTGGAGCAGCAGCTGGATGACCTTTGGCTTGTACAGGAGAGTGAAGAGATAATCAATCAGAGTTACAGGGAAGCAGTCATCCCTAAGTTGCAGGAAGCGAGTAGTTGGGTGACTGTCAGGAGAAGTGGAAATGTGAATAGGCAATTAGTGCAGAGCACCCCTGTGGCCATTCACCTCGATAATAGGTGTTGCCACAACCACGGATTCGGCAGCGCAGCAGATACGGCAATTGTGCTATTGAATATGCATATGTCAGCTGATTATTATTTCATTGTGATGGTACTTAACTCCATTCTTTTTGTCGTAGTGCTTGTCGAGATTTGAGCAAAGCACAGTAATGCTTCACTGTCTGCTTGCATTCCGCCTTGCCTGAGAAATTGGACTGTTGAGTCAAATGACTCTGAAGATTAGCGGTATTTGTTTTATATTTAGTTGTTCCTTTCAGCCACAGTGTCGGCTTTGTTTTCCATTTTAGAGTTTTATTTAACAGCCCAGTTTGGTCAAGCATTTATTGTTTTCTTTTCCCTTTAACTCTGTTCGCATTAAAGTCTGTGAACTATTGACCCGCTTCAGTGTTTCTCACTCCACACTTGGGCCATATCCAAACATTGTGACAAGTATACCATTATGGATACTGTTGTGGGGGATGACCTCCCAGAGGAATGCTACAGAGACCGGGTTACTGGCACTGAGCATAGGTCCATGGTGCAGAAGCGAAAGAGGGAGAAGAGGGGAGCGGTAGTGATAGGGACTCAGTAGTCAGAGGAACAGACAGGAGATTCTGTGGACGTGAACATGACACCCAGATGGTATTTTGCCTCCCAGGTGCCAGGGTCAGTGACATCTTGGATCATATCCACAACATTTTGAAGAGGGAGGGAGAGCAGTCAGATGTCTTGATACATATTGGTACCAATGACATAGGAAATGCAAAGAGGTCCTGAAAAGAGAATTTAGAGAGCTAGGTAGAAAGCTGAAAAGCAGGATCTCCTGGGTAGTAATTCCTGGATTACTCCCTGTGCCACATGCCAGGGAGGGTAGAAACAGGATGATTTGGCAAATTAACGTGTGGCTGTATAGCTGGTGTAGGGGGCAGCTCTTCAGGTCCTTGGATCATTGGGATCTCTTCTGTGGGAGATATAACCTATACAAAACTGACAGGTTGCACCTGAACCCAAGGGTAACCAATATTCTCATGGGCAGGTTTGGAAGATTTCAACATACATGTCAATTGGGAAAATCAGGTTGGAAATGGATCTCAAGAGAGTTAGTTTGTTTAATGCCTGCAAAATGGCTTTTTAGAACAGTTTGTCATTGAGATAGAACGCAACTGTTGAAAAAAAAACATGAAATCTCAGCTAGAGTTTGCCAGAAGGCATGTGGGAGACTCTGAAGTCAGCTGGAAGAAGGCTCTATGGTCAGATGAAACCAAAATTGAACTTTTTGGCCATCTCACCAGATGCTATGTTTGGTGTAAGTCAAATACCACACATCATCAAAAACACACCATCTCTACCGTGAAGCATGGTCGTGGCTGTACCATGCTGTGGGGGATGCTTCATTGCAGCAGGCCCTGGAAAGCTTGTGAAGGGAGAGGGTAAAATGAATGCAGCAAAATACAGGGAAATCCTGGAGGAAAACCTGATGCAGTCTGCAAGGGAACAACAACTTGGGAGAAGATCTGTTTTCCAGCAAGGCATGACCCCAAGCATAAAGCCAAAGCTACACAGGGATGGCTTAAAAACAATAAAATTAATGTCTTGCAGTGGCCAAGTCAGAGTTCAGACCTCAATCCAATTGAGAATTTGCGGCTGGACTTGAAAAGGGCTGTTCACTCACAATTCCCATGCAATCTGACAGAGCTTGAGCAGTTTTGTTCAGAAGAATGGGGAAAAATTGCAGTATGCAAAACTGATAGAGACCTATCCAAACAGACTCAAGGCTGTAATTGCTGCCAAAGTTGCAACTACTAAATACTGACTTGAACGGGGTGAATATTCATGCAATCAATTATTTTTTGTTTTATATTTGTAATTAATTTAGATCACTTTGTAGAGATCTGCTTTCACTTTGACACGGAAGAGTCTTTTTCTGTTGATTGGTGTCAAAAAGCCAAATTAGGCCCACTGTGATTCACTGTTGTAAAAGAACAAAACATGAAAACTTCTAAGGGGGGTGAATACTTTTGATAGGTACTGTATCTCTAGCGTGGTTAGGTGGAAGAAGAATCAATATGGAAGTGATGAGAGAAGATAAGTTAAAAGGATGTAAATTGTGAACTACAAATGATGGGATTGCAATGGAACCAGCATTAGACTTAATTAGCTATATAACCGTCCTCTATGTCATAAATAATAAATTAACAAATAAATGAGTGTATAGCTTGTTGGTGGATTTTTGCACTCTGATTAGCAGTGTTGTATGTGTTAGTCTTCTTAAGCTTATAAAAATATCTTTTCCTTGCAGCTTTTCATTCTTCTTTCCCACTAAACTTTCAAATTCATCGATTCCTCTGTGGTATTACCTTTTTTGAGTTCTACATTATTCTAAAATATTTTTCATATTGTGTACTATATTAATGTTAGCTTTTGCTACATAAACACAGCTGTTCTCTTTAAAGTACTTGGTAACAACAGCTGTCAGCAGCTATAACCCCAAATGTGGGAGGAAGAAATTTAACCTGCAGTGCATAATAATACAACCATCCACACCCATAGTACTGTCCCAAATATAGTATGATGATGACTTTCGGAACTTTAGTGCCTAGCAACGAGGTATCCTGTTATCAAACATACTGACACCAATTTAGCTATTTGAAGCTATCAACGCTCACTTCCATTAACCATTTCAAACTTCTCTGGCTCAGGACATGAATTAGATGAATGTATTATTTATTTAATAAGCTAACAACCTTGTCTTCTGCCAGACACAGTTGCAATAACTTGAATTTGAAAATGCTAACACGAGGAAATCTGCAGATGCTGGAAATTCAAGCAACACACATAAAATGCTGGTGGCCTGGCCTGCTGTGTTCCACCAGCATTTTGTGTGTGTTATTTGAAAATGCTGAATGTTTCAGTGAACATTGTACATTGAACATGTGATGATTCAGTCTGGGTTACCAACAAAGGAATAAGAAAAAGAGTGCCTCAAACTATGCTTTTCCATCAAGTGCTGAGCTTTTCTGTCTTGCCTGTCATCTATTTGATATATGGTTCAGTTTTTCGATGAGTAACACAAAGAAACAACATCTGGATCCAACTGTTGTATTGTCTTATTTGGTCAATATATACCGTATATCCTTTGTTCAACACATATCATTTTCCACCTTTTCTGCTAATGAAGTCAAACTTGTTTTCTTTCTTTGCCAGTTTTGAGTAAGGGTCCTGGGCTTGGAGCATTAAACATAATTCTTATTTCACATTTGCCACCTGACCTCTTGAAGTTTTCAACAATTTTTATTTCAGAATTCCATCACCTGCATTTCTTTTGATTTTCAGATATTAGTGAATTCCAAAGTTTTACCACCACAATTTTAAAAAAAAAATCTGATCTTTGTCTTTAAGGAACTACCTTTTATTGTCAGGCTGTCCCCTTATAGGCTGACTCCTCACTGCATCCAGCCTATTAAATTTTGTAAGTTTCTATGAAAAATATTTTTATCTTTGTAATCTCTAAAGAATACAGTGCCAGCCTATTCAGGCTCTTATGGCAAACCTACCATTCATGAAATTTGTCTAGTAAGTCTTTGCTGTATTCCTCTATGGCAAGTGCATTCTTTCTTAAGGAGATCATAAATTAGAGTCATAGTGTCAGAGAGAAGTACAGCACAGAAACAAGACCTTTGACCCATCGAGTCCATGCCAAAACCAGTTAAACTGCCTAATCCTATCGACAATAGCCCTCCTACCCCTACCATCTAATTTTTGCTTGAACATAGAAGTCGAGCTCACATGGACCACTAGTGCTGGCCACATTCTTGCAGCCCGCTGAGTGAAGATGTTTCTCCTCATGTTCCCATGTTCCCCTTAAACTTTTCACTTTAACCCTTACACCATGACCTCTGGCAGTAGTCCCATCCAAACTCAGTGGAAAAAGCCTATTTGTATTTATCCTATCTATACCCCTCATAATATTGTATACCTCTATCAAATCTCGTCTCAATCTTCTACATTCCAAGGAATACAGTCCTAACCTATTCAATGTTTCCTTATAACTTAGATCCTCCAGACCTGATAACATCCTTGTAAATGTTCTCTGCACTCTTTCAACCATGTTTACTTCTTTCCTGTAGGTAGGTTACCAAAACTGCACACAATACTCAAAATTAGGCCTCGCCAACGCCTTATACAACTTCAACATAACATCTCATCTTCTGTACTAAATACATTTATTTATGAAGACCAAATTGCCAAAAGCTTTCTTTATAATCCTATCTACCTGTGACGCCACTTTCAATGAATTGTGTACCTGTATTCCCAGATCTCTTTGTTCTATCACACTCCTCAGTGCCCTTCTGTTCACTGTGTGAGACCTAACCTGGTTGGTGTTACCAAAGTGCAAAACCTTGCACTAGTCTGCATTAAATTCCATCTGCCATTTTTCAGCCCATTTTCCCAGCTGATGCAGATGCCTCTGCCAGCCATGATAGCCTTTTTCACTTTCCACTATACCTCCAACCTTGGTGTCACCTGTAAATTTGCTGATCTAGTTAACCACATTATCATCCAGATCATTGATAGAGATACCAAACAACAAAGGACCCAGCACCGATCCCTGCAGCACACCATGAGTTATAAGCCTCCAGTCAGAGAGGTAACCCTCTACTACCACTGTCTGGCTTCTCCCACAAAGCAAATGTCTAATCCAATTTACTACCTCATACTGAATGCCGAGCGAATGAACCACCTTGACCAGCCTCCCATACGGGACCTTGTCACATTGTACACATTATTCCATTATTCTGAGAACTTGTCACATTGTACACAGTATTCCAGTTGCAATTTCAGAAAGGTCCAAAACTTTTGCAATAAGACTTCTTTTCCCTTCCAATAAAACTTATGAATAATAAAGCCAAACAAAGTCTAACTACCTGGTTAGAGAACAGATTAAGTATTAAGTGAGCAAGGGATTTTCTCTTTGGTGCGAAAGAGGAAGAAAGGTGTCTTGATAGAAGTGTATAAGGTGTAGATGGAGTGGACAACCAGTGCCTTTTTTCCAGTATGATAATGTCCAATTCTAGAGACATCTGTGTAAGGTAAGTATTGGAAAGCTTATAGGAGATGTCAAAGGTAGGTTCTTTGCACAGAAAGTGGTGGATCCTTGAGCCGTACTGCTGGGGTGGTGTTAGAGGCTGATACAACAGGGGCTTTTAAGACAGTCTTAGATAGGCATATGGATATAAGAAGTAGGAGGGTTTTGGGCTGTGTAGTAGAGAAGGTTTAGATTGACCATGGAATAGGTTTATACAGGTCTGCACAACATTGTAGGCTGAAGGGTCCATGCCTGACTGTACTGGTCCATGTTTATATCACATGCTTTTCTGATTGCTTGCTGCATCTATCTGCATGTTGGCTTTTAGGGCTTCGTGGTAGCATTGTGGTTAGCACGATACAATTAGAGCTCAGGCATCATAGTTCAATCCTGGCATCATCTGTAAGGAGTCTGTTCATCCTCCCTATGGAATGGATGGGCTTTCTCTGGGTGATACAGTCTCCTCCCACAGTCCAAGGATGTACTTAGTTAATTGGTCATTGTAAATTACCCAGTGATTTCGCTGGGGTTAAATTGGGAATTGCTGAGCAGTGTGGCTCGAATAGCCAGAAGGGCTTACTCCACACTGTATCTCAATAAATAAATTATGTAAAAGTCCTTTAAGTCTATTTGCATATCAGCACTACCCAATCCATCATCATTTAACAAATATTTTGCACCAAGGTGGAGGGCCTTACATCTTGTTTTCGTTCACATGCTCAGGTGGTCCATATCCCCTTGAAGCTTCTTTACATCCTTTGCCATATTCACAATCCCACCCAGTATCAATCTTACCTAGTTTAGTACCAAGATGCAGCTGAGTACACAGAGCACAGTAAAGTTGATGGAACTTTTCAGCATCCTGGCTATAGTGTACAAGGTTGGTGCTTCAGAAATGGGTAACATTTTTTTTCAAAAATGTGTGTGTAAAAGTATTGACTCATTAAGTATATGTGGAGAAGGATAACAGATGGAATATAATGAGAAATTATTTTGGTTATTTTAGTAAGGAAAATAACATTTCATTGTAGGGTTTAGAAGTTGGTGGAATCACCCAGGAAGAGATGTTTTGGCATTTTATGACCTAAGGAATTTTATTTACTCAGAACAATATGAATCTTTGTGATTATCTAACCAAGAGGTCTGTGAAACCTCAGTTGTTGGCCATATTTTAGACTGTGGTGAATGGAATTTTGAATACCAAGAAAATCACGGGCAATGGGAACTTAGTTCTCTTCAACCTTTGGGTTCTTGAACCAACCAGCACAACTTTAATCACTATGTGTAATACTATGGCCACTTTGCACTAAAATAGATATTTTTGTTGTATATACTACCAACATTGCCTCTAATTTGTTTTATAGCTGTATGGACTAAATTGCACTGAGCAGGAAATTTTTACATGACCTGAAAACTAGGCACCACTTTAATTTTTTGTTGTTGTGTAATATGCACATCAAACAAACACAAATCACAAATCATAAGTAAACAACGTCAGGCGGTCAAGACAACTGACAGGCACAATGGCAAAAGTAAAATGTTTTGACTAGATGGTATTGGCATTTAGCAGGCCAACAGTTTATTAACAATGAGCTACTGACTGCAATTCTGTGTTTATTGTTACAATTTGTAACAGTGTGGTAACTTGAAACATTGACAATGTAAATACATTGAAAGTCTAAAATGTTTCAAAGTAAAGGTTGTGGTATATTTTTTATTTGAAAATTTATGGTTTGTATTCATTAACACATAATTGTGAAATGCCCTGTAATTAATTATATTAACATAGATTTCAAAATTATATTAGCATTATTTGAAAATTATATTAACATTATACAAAAGAAAATTCCAGCTGCGTGGTAATAAAGGCCATGTACTCGGGAACAATTCAGTTACTACATGGCCGTGCAGCCTGGAGAAAACAGTGTATCTCAGGGTATATATAGTGACATATATGTATTTTGATAATTTTACATTGAACTTTGTATTCTTTCTTGTAAAAATTGAATTTAATTTGTTAAATTTATGATTTTCTTGTGAATGCTGCTTATACGATGCTATATGTCTGTGATACCGCTGCAAGTGGTTTTTCATTGCACCTGTGCTTACTTATACTTGTGCAAATGACAATGAACTCACCTTTGACTTTGGAAGGAACATGCACTTACAGTATTAGATCAGATACGATGAATCTAGTTTCTATTTCTTATGCTTTTCCATGCCATTACTTGGTAAAGGCATTTACTTGAGCTCCTATATTTTTGCTCAGATGAATAGTAAAGATGTTAGCAGTAAGCAAAGGTACACCGACAATCAACACTGGTGCACCTTAAGGATTTGTGCTTAGCCCTCTTCTCTACTCTCTCTACATCCATGATTATGTGGCTAGAAATAGCTCAAACATTTTTAAATTTACCAGTGACACAACTATTGTTGACAGAATTTCAAATGGTGACAAGGTGGCATACAATAGTGAGATAGATCAACTGGTTGCGTGGTGTTGTAACAGTAACCTTGCACTCAACATCAGTTAGACCAAGGAACACGCATCAGTCCTCATCGAGGAATCTGCAATGGAAAGAGTGAGTAGTTTCAACTTCCTGAGTGTCAACATCTCTGAAGATCTATCCTGGGCCCAACATATTGATGCAATTACAAAGCAGGCATAACAGTGACTATATTTCATTAGAAGTTTGAGGAGACTATCAATGAAAACAATTGCAAAGTCCTGCGGGTGGAGAGCATTCTAGTAGGTTGCATCACCGTCTGGGATAGAGGAGCTACTGGACAGGATTGGAAAAAGCTGCAGAAAATTGTAAACTCAACCAGTTCTATTATGGGCACTGGCCTCCCCAGCATCAAGGACATCTTCAAAAGAAGATGCCTCAAAAAGGTGCCATCCATAATTAAGGACCCCCATCATCCAGGACATGCCATCTTCTCATTGCTACCATCAAGGAGGAGGTACGAGTCTGAAGACACACACTCAACATTTTAGGAACAGCCTTTTCCCCACACGACATATGACAGTGATATTAAACCTGATTCTGATTCTAAGTGAAGTGATTGTCAAGCACCTTTCCCAGATATTCTAATCAATATTTCTCCTTAAACTAAACCCAAAATGAAATCTCAGGCCATTATCTCACTTATATTTTTGCACCTTACTATGTAAGAACAAATCATGGTATTTCTTATACTGTAACATGTTGTAGACTACTTTTAATTAGCTGCAAAGTTCTTTATGATATCCCAAGGTTGCAGAAACGCCATGTTAAAAACAGTTTTTGAAGTTGAGTGCAGGAGACGCCCTTCACTCAACATGTTACAATGTTGTTGGTCCCCAGCAGAGGGAGCGATCAAATAAGAAATCTCTCGTGAACGTAAACGTAAACAGGAAATTTAAAATGTTATTGTCATAAAATGTTGCCAGTACATAGAAAAAAATGTGAAATCAGATAAATCGGTTTTTTTGTGGGTTACATTTTGAAGTGTCCTTTACTTGGTACAAGACTATGTCACTCTTGGAGTTTGTAGGCTGATTTGGTAACGTGTATTTTTAGCTCCTATTAAAGGCTCAGTTTCAGTTTTATGCTTAATCAGTTCTAAACTACTCCCCGCGAATGGGAAGTGCCATTGATTCTCACCATTCGATTTGGGTCAGAGAGGAATTCGCAACGAGACTATTAGCTTTTCTGAATCTCACTAGGTCCGGAATCACAGGTGAGAGTTGGGATGAAAGCTTTAGTGAAATACTTACTTTAGTATTGAACTGGAGAGGCTTTGATTAGATTCCTACTGAGTTTAAGAAAACGTAAAGATTAAAATGGCAGAATTGTGTTAAAAAACGGAAGTTTGTCAAGCAGCATCGAGGACATTTTGTGAAATTAATTTTCTAACGGTGTGGGGTTTCTTCATTCAGTGTTTAGAATACCTTCCACTTGTTTGGGGCATTCCTGCACTCTTCAATTAATACAGTAACGATGCTGTATGTTGTCCGATGAAGAATTTATTCTTCAATTAAAACTTACTAAATGTCTTGTTATTACGATTGCTTTAAATTGTATTGTTTAGTTACAAATGCCTGGAAATATTGCTTGCATGGCTAAACTACGGTTTATTTACTCTAGATTACTATTTAAAAGTTAATTCCAATGGAAGCTTGAATTAATTTGCAAACTATATATTTTGTATATTTTTTAATAGTTGCAGTCTAGTTTTTGGATTATGTTTATCACTGGCACCTACTTGTCTGAGGTTCACAACAGATGATTTAAATAAATAGTTGTACTTTCAGCTCCTATTTAATAATCAAAATGTTATCAAAATATATGTGACTTATTTAACTTAGTCCATTAATGTAGTCTTAGTTAAATAAAGTGCATTAATATTATGGAATAATGAGAGGAAACAAACAAGCAACTGGTTTATTTAGTATTGCATGAACAGTACTACAATTGTTCACAAATTTTTTTTGCTGGTCCTATTGCTTTGATGCAATGTGAGTTTTTTTTTAATGGACATTCTTGAAAAATTGTTGCCTAACTCAAAGTGCCAGAGAATACCAATGTTTTAAGGTGCAGGACTCTTCCTGAGTTAAGGCAGTTTTAACTTCTTGGCTATCTTGAAGTCCATTGTGTCAAGATTCCAGCAAATAAGTTGTACAAATTTAAAAAAAATAGCCAAAATAACTGCGTACTCAAATAACTTCCCTTCATTTTTCATTGGAAATATGTATGGCAACCCAATCCTTGTATTGTAAATATTTGAAATTGGCTTGGTATTTATGGGCCACGGAAAGCTTCCCTATTCAACAGTTTATGGTTTCCTAAGAAATGCTTAAAACTTGATGGATACACTTCACAGTGACTTACTAGATAAAACTTTGAAGGCATTCCCTAGTTATAATGTAATGGATCTTAATGGAATTATCATGCACTAATTCCATATCCCTTGATTAAGGGAATATAAAATCAGGACAGGAATATACAACTTGGATAAAAGATTAGAAATCTTACAGAATGTTTAATAGTTACAATGAAAATACAAAACTCATCATGGTAACACACACAAAATTTCTCCAGTCCTGATGAAGATCTTGGCCCGAAACATCGACTGTACTCTTCTTCACAGATGCTGTTTGGCCTGCTGAGTTCCTCCAGCATTTTGTGTATGTTGCTTGGATTTCCAGCATCTGCAGATCTTCTCATTTGAAATTCATCACGGTATCCAGAGAAAACCAACCAAAATATTTTCAAACCAAATTAATTTGTTGCTTATTTTGCATGAAAAGAATTTTGCAACAACTTATTGACTACAGCTTGGAGTTGATTGTTTTTCTTAATTTTGATCAGCTAATGAACCAACATTCAAACATCAGTTAAACATTATTGATCAGAAAAAATAGTGTATATTTATTTTGTGATTTAGCTAACATCAATATGTGTTCATATTTGCGTTCAAATTCTAGACTATTTGACTATTCACCCAGTGTTCACAATGTTTTTACATCAATAATTCAGAGTTGGATCACACTCAAAATCTAAGTTAATGGAAGAAAATATATTGTCTTTGATATTGTGGGAGTAATAACAGTGAAACTATATCTGATTTCACTGTCACTACTTTGTGAAACTGACACAAAATTTGGGATTACTGCAGTGCTCTAATGTGGAAATCCCAATGTTACTGTCAGTTGTTAATGCAGTTCTGTTTGACATCAAAATTTGGCAAATGAGAGCCTGTGCTAATTGGCCAGCATTTTGGAAAACAATTTTGCTGAAGGTGTGCAAGAAGTTGTATGTCAGTGGTTTGGATGGTGGCGTTGATGATTTTGTGGCCAAGTTTGTGGATGATATGAAAATAGGTGGAGGGTCAGGTAGTTTTGAGGAAGTAGAGAAACTGCAGAAAGACTTAGACAGATTAGGAGAATGGGCAAAGAAGTGGCAGATAGAAAACAGAGTCGGGAAGTGTATGGCCATGCACTTTGGTAGAAGAAATAAATTGTAGACTATTTTCTGAATGGATAGAAAATTCAAAAATCTGTGGTGCAAAAGGACTTGGGAGTTGTGCAGGATTCCCGAAATGTTAATTTTCAGGTTGAGTCTATGGTGAGGAAGGCAAATGCGACGTTAATATTCATTTCAAGAGGACTGGAATATAAGAACAAGGATGTAATGTTGAGGCTTTGTAAAGCACTGGTGAGGTCTCACTTGGAGTATTGTGAGCAGTTTTGTGCCCCTTATCTTGGAAAGGATGTGCTAAAACTGGAGACGGTGCAAAGGTGGTTTATCAAAATTGTTCCAGGATTGAACGGCTTGTCATATGAAGAGCGTTTAATGGCTCTGGGCCTGTATTCACTAGAATTCAGAAGAATGAGGAGTGACCTAATAGAAACCTATCGGATAGTGAAAAGCCTTGATAAAGTGGATGTTCCCAATAGTGGGAGAGTCTAGGTCCAGAGGACACAGCCTCAGAATATAGGTGCAACCTTTTAGAATGAAGACAAGGAGGAATTTCTTTAGCCAGAGATTGGTGAATTACACACAAAAAAATCTTGAAATCTTTCCTTCACATCCTTCAAAAGTCTCTCTACTGATTTGTTAATTTAAAATTTTGAAAAATTGTTTAAGAAGTCTTAAGTGCCTTTATCAATTTTTTTCAAAGTTTAAACCTTAAGCAGTTCACATTAAGCCCGATGGTATGCCTCTGTGTTCTGTTTTCTGTTGTGAGCAGGATTAGTCTTAACCAGCTCACCTGATGTCACCTTAATGCCCACAAAGTCTTGAAGGCCTTGCATGGAAAAAATATCCTTGTGGTTTGTTCTACTTCACGTGGAGAGCTTAGGTGAAAGTATGTGTGCACTTTTTAAGTGACAATGAACCATTCTGACGCAAGTGTTCAGGTGATTTTATTGTACATTGTGTTAGCATGTTTATTTAGTATGCAGTACAGATTTTAGCATTGTTTTGAGAGAGATGAATAATCTGTAATTCATTTGACTATTTTGAAGGTGTCATTTTAAAATTTATAGAGATAAACATTGAAAAGATTTCCATTAATATTTATAACTTCAGTTTATTGTTATTTTATTATATTAAATAAAACTAATATTTTACAATATGTTGGATAATAATTAAGGAATCTTCCATGTCTGATTGATATCATTTACAGTAACTGCTATAGTTTTTGGAATGAGTTAGTCTGGGGATGAGGAAGAGGTCTGCACAATGAATTTGCATTCCTAGTGGTGTTCCCATTGTAGTCTGACATCTGTAAGTCAGGCCTAGATGTAACTCCAGACCCATCAATGCTGGTGACTTAAATATCCCATGGAACCTCATGGTTTAGTCACAATAAGGCATAGGCTTTTCCAGTGATGCTCAAATTCTTAAAAATGAACAATAAGTGGATAATTAGTTCTTTTATCCTACCAGAAGCTCTATTTTGAATTTAGTGAGATAACAAATGAGATTTATAGCTGCTAATTCTCATGGATTGTTCTGGAATGGAAGATTAATCTCCAGGGCACTGCTGTAACCAACATGCACAAGAAGCATGAAAGGGCTACTGTACATTGTGCATTTTCTATCTTTTTTTCAATACCCTTGCTTTGTAGTTCTAATAAAATGGAAGATGAATCAAGCATTTAACTGGGCAGAACAATTGTAAGCAGGAAGTCATGGGATATTTAAGTCACCAGCATTGATGGGTCTGGAATTACATCTAGGCCTGACTTAAAGATGTCAGATTACATCCCCAAAATACTGAATCAGATGGGTTTTTGCAATAATATGTTAATTTGCTAGCCATAATTAGAAATGACTATCTTTTTGAATTCCAGATTATTAATCTGAATTTACATTTCACAGCTACTGTGAATGTGATTTCAGTTTTGTTAGTTTAGCCTTGACATTACTTATGAAGTAACTTAACATCATATTCTAATCACAAATTCATGACACTGAAGACAGGAAAATTTTAGTGGCATTAAAATAATGTGGCTATATATTTACTGATAGTGGTTGGACAACTTCAGCTGTATATTACAACTGCAGTGTCATCCGAAAGGCTAGCATTTGCAGTGTAAATCTGGAGTCAAAAATTGGATTGGCACTGCATTGAAGTCTTCATGCCATTTGAGTGCATTGTACAGAAAGTCTGAGAAAATGCCCATTTACTGTAGGGATCCAAGGAATTCCTTCTGTCCATTTTGTTCCAAAAGCACCTGTTGCTTTTGTTGCCATTGTGACAGTTTGAATTTGGATTGCAACTATTATAACACTTCTATTAGGTCCTTTCCCATAATCAGAAAAGCATGGCAGAGCTTGTGAGCTCTCCACTTTTGAGTATTGTAAGGTTTGAATGCTCAGCTCATTTCTTTGTAAACAAGAGAAACTTCAGAAGGATGACTATACTCAAGCGTCTACTCTATCATTTGCAGCTTAGAATTGAAAGGTATTGAAGGAATTTTATTTAAAAAATAAACTTTTTATTAAAAATATATTTTAAAAAGTACACGGCTTTCTTTACATTAATAATGTCACACGGTCTATACATTCATAGTGTCGTCAAGTCAATACATTTGAAATGTTATCAAATTGATACATTCTGTGTACACAGCACCAGTGCCTCTCCCAAGGCCTCTTAGAGCAGTGTGACCTATCAAGTGTTTGGGGGAACAAGTCTTGAACACTGGTTGAATTGAAGAGATATGATGCAAGGGATTAGTTCATGGATGAAACCAACTGAGCAATTCTCCCTTTCTTGGAACTCTAGGCTTACAGTGACTTGACTGATGGTCCTCCAGAACCTGTTCAAAGATAACTAGTATAAAAATAGCAGAGAATAGGGAGTAATTACAGTAAGTACATCATGCGTGTTCTACAAGACCACGAGCAAAGTTTGAGCCATTTATTGTCTGAGCCCCAAGTATCTACTGAATTATCCTACTGAGCTGAAGAGAGATGTAGTAAAGAAATAGGGTATTTTTAGCATGCTTCACTGTGACTGGAATAATCTGAGTTTTGTGATTTCACAGGATACTGGCAGTCTGCATTTATTAAAGCAAGTACATATTGAAATTTCTTCTTGCTATTAGCAACAGTGTGGTCTTGCGCTTTCCTTAGTGGTTTGAGTACAGTGAAAACATAAAAATATAGGCAAATATGAATAAAGTAATTACTAAAATGGTGGCTGCATTTATAGATAAACAGAAAAATAGGCTTTGTCAAGAAACACATCCATTAATTTCACAAGATTAGAGAAACATTACTGTAAAATTTCAGTGGTTCAATGGTTCCATTTAATATCAGAGAATGTATACAGTATACCATCTGAAATTCTTGACTTTGTGACTTGGTTGGGCATTGGGACAACAGTTATATGGTATTAACAACATATTTTCTGTATGCTTGTGTACCATATATAGGACAATATTTAAAAAGAAGCACCCTTTCTGTAAATGACTTCTTGATGTCATTGAATTACAGTTTTAAAGTCCCCTGAGGCCCAGGATGAAATTATTGCAAGTGCAATTATTCTGATATACACAGGTGTTCAGCCTGAATTGTAAGTTCATGTGAGATCTCAGTCGAACAATTTTAATGATTACAGTGCTGTAGTTATTCATACTATTCTAATAGACATTGTGCAGTTTCATTTAGAAGTGGAGTCAAAGATTATTCTTGTCTGGGTTTGCCAAATGTAGGAGAAGCAGTCACTGCTTTTGGTTAAGATTTAATGTGAGCTGATGGCCAGGCTGGGCATGAGCCTAAATGGCTTTCCTCATACAAACCCCTTTGTGGAAGGGAAAGTTAAATTGGTGTGCTGGATGGGCTTCAGACCAAGAGGACTTGTTGTCTCCAGTCATCAAGTCTTATACTGTGCTTTCTTGTGTTCAGCAACAGTACTAGAAATTAATCCACATTGGATTAATGAGATTTCATATTGCTTTGTTAATATAAATCTTCAGCTACAGAATCCGACCGTGTTAGAAATTCAACTCACCAAGTTGAAAACTATACTTTCAATATTCTCACTGACCTCTTTAAAACAAAATCCTTCTTAAAATGGTAATTTATGAAAATACTTTAAAACAATAAGTTTTTTTCTGAAAATGCAGTTACTTCCAGTAATCTGTATGTTCCACATCAGATTATAAAGATTGTATTCCTGTAAATTTCTAACTATATTGATGCTTGTCTTATGTAGATTTGTAACCCTATGATGTCACACACCCACTGCTGGCTGTTATGAGCTGTTCCCTCAGCTGTGTTGTCACATAACCTTACACCCAAACAGGAAAAATAGTAGTATAAAGAAGAGGAAAATTTTAAAACCTCTACAAAAGATCACCACAAGGTCCACCAAAGCATTATAAGCACATGTGACTGGAAAATATAGATAGGAGAAACTGATACAGAGAAATTCTTGAGACATAAGCATCTGCAGATGCTAGAATGTAGAGCAACAAACAATTTTCTGGAGGAACTCAGCAGGTGAAGAGGAAAGGAATTGTTAATGTTTCAGGTTGAAACCCTACATCAGTCTTGCAAATCTAGAAGTGTTGGCATTATTATTAGATCTTAATGGTTAACTATCCTTCTGTTTGAGACATTCACTACTGTTTATTTTCTCTGTACCTCCTGAAAATATCCTATCATTTT
Organism: Hemitrygon akajei; assembly: GCF_048418815.1. Taxonomy (NCBI): domain Eukaryota; kingdom Metazoa; phylum Chordata; class Chondrichthyes; order Myliobatiformes; family Dasyatidae; genus Hemitrygon; species Hemitrygon akajei. The sequence continues at coordinate 5,599,967 of NC_133141.1, read as the reverse complement.
AATTTTCTGAATGAACTGTCCTATGGTGTCATCTGCAAGCATCTGGCTATCCCTGAAATTAACAATGCATCTGCTTTTCACAGCTGTCTGTAAAGTTGTTCTGCATTGTCCTTCAATGACAGTAATATCTAATAAACAGAATGAAATTTTACATTTATAAAGTGCCTTTTTGGCATCTCAGGTTTAACTGTGCTTTAATGAAATGCACTAAGTTTTATATTGTAGGGTTCAAGATAATTTGCACTTTGAAAGATTCCACAAACAGCAGTGGAACAATGACCTGTGTTACTGATACTAAGGAGCAGAGATGTGTGCTCTTTACTCCAAAATAAACAGATAAAAGACCCAAGCCTACTAGGAGAGAAGAATATGGAAAATAAAAATACCATTTGAATGCTGCACGACACAGTAGTACAGCTGGTAGAATATCACATCTCCAGTGTCCCGTGTTCAATCCAGACCTCTGATGCAGTTGGTGTGGCATTTGCCTGTTCTCCCTTTGAATCAGTTTCCAATGGATACTCCCATTTATCCTCACATTCCAAAGACATGTGGATAGGAAATGTATTGGCCCATGTAAAATAACCCTAGCACATGTGGTTGACACAGGGGAGGGGGGCAGAATTACTGATTGGAATTTGGGGTAAGAAAAACTGATGAGCTTAAATGAGTGTTGAATCATCACCACAGACTGTCTAGGCTTAATGGCCTATAGCCAAGCTACATAACTCTCTAATAGGTATCGTGTTGAGCCTTGCCACTAATCGGTTGATGAAAGGACTTTGATCAAGGGAGTTAGTATCTGTAGTGGGTTTGAAAACAAGCAAGGCCCTTTTGTTCACTTAAATGCTGGGGCCAAGAAAGCTTAGAGACACCCACCAGTGCTCCTTGGGAAAATCTCAGCTTTTCCTGCCTTTTCCCCAATCTCAACTTGATCTTCCTTTGAGATCCTTCAAAACATGGTCTCTCACTAACTATAGATTGGTTGCTAAGTAACCATGAGCTTCCTATCTTTACTTGCAGCAACTCTATTCTTTCTTGGTAAGTAGATAAAACCTGGCAATTAAAAGCAGTGAGTTTTTCTGCTGTCTTTGGAAGTCAGGAAACCCAATTAATGGCAGTGTCATCTGTATAAACCTGCTCTGCATTAAAATTTGCATTCAGTGACTTTGTTTTCCTTTCTAAATAGTAGTGAAGCTGTTGGTACAAATATCTAGTGGTGGATAGTTACAGCTGCCTAGCAAAGTAAACTTACTGTAGAATTTTGTAATGAAAGTACTTGTGGATGACCCTTATTACTTTGAATGCTAACAGCCACTGAAACCTGGTAACCCTGAAATATTAAATATATGGGCAGTGGCCAATGCTGACTTTATGATTCCTTTATTTGAATGCTTTAATAATTACGGTCCCAGTCACAGATTAGGCACACTTGCGTTAAGAAAGGAAGCTAAAAATTTTGGAGCTGTATAAGGATCCGTCAAAAACTTGCTAGTTATTGGAATCAATACCAAAACCTCAGCAATGGCCATGCAGAATGCTGTTACAGTTCAGACGGAAGCAGATCTAGGGGATTACAATGCCAAGATATTAGTTCTCAGCTGGAAAATTCAGTTGATTAAAGGAATGAATATTTTTTTTTTAAAAAGTACTCCCAGTAATGAATCTATGAGATTGTCTTGGCCCAATTTAATAAAGGAAATGTGCTGCCTTCACCTAGTTTGATTTATGTTCCTCCAGGTCGACAGCAGTATCATTGACCTTGTAATCAGGGTTCAAAGGCATTTCTTCATCAGTCTTTCTCAGCCGGCTCTTATTAGCATTCTGTAAGCTGAGTCAGAAAGTTATGTGGTTAAATCATACTCTAAGGACTTGAGTACAAAATCTAGGTTGATACTGCCAGAGGTGTTGAATTTTGAATGAGAGATCACAATGAGGTGCTGTTTGCTCCATAAAACAGCCATCCTGTTATTTGGAACAAGAACATGGGAGCTCTTCCTGGTTTTCAAACCAATATTTATCCTTCAGTCAATAAACAAAAATCATTATTTCTTGTTATAACATTACTTTCACTGGAAGTGTGCTTTGAACATTAGTTGTCACATTTTCTACATTATAACTATGAACACACTTTAAAAACTCACCTGCGATACCATGAGCTTGTGTTGCTAGCACATTAAAAATCTTTTGTGGAGTAGATTTAATCTCTGTGCTTATCACTGCCCAAGTATAGTTGGAACACTCCCCGATTTGTTGGAGCCAACTTCCTTCTTGTCCTTGTTGCATACCAGCATACTGCTTGGAAATGGAACTTGTCCACATGGTTCACTCTCAGGCTAATCATCAACCTGTTCACTACAAAGGGTGAATGAGAGGTCTTCTCCACCCCATCCCACCCCCTCCTTTTCAATAATGATAATGGGCAGGTTTGTAATGAGGGAAACAACTGGTTTTGTATGTTATAACTCAGACATCAGTATTTTTCAAAATACCATCATAAAGGCTACTAACAATTCTAACGATTTAGCATTCTGATAAATATAGATTTTAGGAAGCCTGTGGTTTGTTAAGATGGGTTGTATTTGGCAATGCTTTAGTAGAAGTCCAATGGATAACAGAGTATCTAGATATGGGGTTTCCAACCTGTGATTCATGGACCCCCTCGGTTAATGGTAGGCACAGAAAAAGGTTGGGAACCCCTCGTCTAGTAACTCTTATCCATTGGACTTTTACTAAAGTATTGCTGAATACGACCCATTTTAACAAACCAAGGGCTTTTTTTTGTGCTGAATTGTCAGTATGTTTGATAAGCCATGTTTATTGAGAAAACTGTACTTTGATACAGTAGAAAATTTGAACATAATATAACAAGGCAGAGGAGCTTTATTTAACTAAAATGACAGGCCTGGATTTACCAGTAAGGGAACTGAAAAATACTCCTGCGATGTGAGTGAGGTCACTGACAATTTAGTTGCTTCTTAAGACTGTATGTTCAGATTCTAGTTGGTGAGTGGGATAGGAAAATGCGATGAAGCCTTGTAGGCTGAGCTAGAAACAGCTTTGACTGGTTGTTAATGGAGCAAGAGCTTTATTTTTAAATGTAAACAGAAGCTATGTGATTCTCCATTAATGCTATGAACAGCCTCTCTGGATGTTCAACTGTGGGCAGTAATCTCCAAGACCAAACCAGAAAATAGAACAGAGAGCATCTGCAGACATGTAGAATTAATATTTCAGATTAATGACTTTCATTAGAACTAGAAAATATTGGAGATTTAATTTTTCAGGCAGCACAGTGATAGTACAGCTGTTTCACAGCTCCAGTGACCCACGTTCTGTTCCAGATCTCCAGTGCTGTCCATGTAGAGTTTGTACATTCTCTGTTTGACTATGTGGATTTCACCAAGTGCTCTGGGTTCCTCCATGCTCTGAAGATGTGCTGGTTATTAGATTGATTTGCTACCATGACTGGTGTACTAATAAAGGAAGTGTTACTGTGCACATTTAATAGAATGAGTTACTGGGACTGAGTTGGCATTGATTTGATAGTCTGAATGGCCTCCTATATAAGGAAATATGTAAAAAAAAAAGTAAAGGAGAAAGTAGGACAAGGAAAGGATAAAAGGAATATCTGAAGGCATAAGGCTCAATGCTGGAAAAAAATAGGTTAGTGATAATAAGTCAAGAAATAAAATATACCACACATCTACTGCAATTGGCAACAGGGGATTTAGCAGAGGAGATTTGAAGTTTGCAAAATCTTTCTGGTGAAGGGATATCAGTATAAAATGCTGAGACTGTTTTTCTCTCTGACTGTTACTTCCATAATTTGTGTCTCTGTATGAGAAGTTTGCAGCTGGTTACTGTATTTACAGCTCTCGTAGTTGGCACATACCCAATCCCATTACAGTGGACTCAGAAAGTGCCAATGAGTGAAGTGGAACTGATTGGTTACAGATTGCAAAAGCAGTTGTCACAATAAACAGCTTCCAGCTTTCTTCAGGGGGCTTGGGGGTGGGTGTTAAGGTGTGTGCAGGAGGTTGATTAAAAATGTTAGTGACCTGTTTAACAGTCAATTTCTGCCAGTTCCTGTGAAGTACCCAATGATTTTAATATTTTTGTCAACCTTCCTACCTTTTTGTCTCTGGTAAAGAATGTTTGGTCCACTGATGTGCTGCATTGGAAAGGCAGCATCACCACCATTTAGGTTAAGAACTGCAACAGAAACTTGCTTACAGCACTCAATTGCAAAACTGAAGCCTTATATTCATAGTGTTATCTGGCCACTCTAATTCCTGTCACCCTGAGGCTGCTGCTCCTGCAAAATGCTGGACCTCCTGGTGGCTTCCTATTTCATTTTAACTTCCCATTCCCATGGCCTCCTCAGTTACAATGATGAGGTCAAACTTGGGTGGAGGAGCAACACCTCGTATTCCGTCTGGGTGGCATAAGCATCGATTTCTCCAGCTTCTGGCAATTTCTCCTCCCTCCCTCTTGTCTCTTTCCATTCCCATTCCAGTTACCCTCTCAACCCTTCTCTTACCTATCCATTACCTCTCTCTGGTTCCCCTCTTTCCCTTTGTTCCCTGGGCCACTGTCCTCTCCTGTTGGATTCCTTCCTCCTCAGCCCTTTACCTCTTCCACCTATCCCCTCGCAGCTTCTTATTCCCCCCTCCTCCACCCAACCACATAATGGTTCATGATAAATGAGGATGCTGAATAGTTGCGTTTTATGGCACATCAAATTTTACTGCAATTAAATCTAAATTGCTTAAAATATATTCATGATAGTTGCCTCTTTTTCTCAAAATAGCTATTTTTATTTACAGTTTATTTTATTAGTAGACTGGACCGGTAAACATTCCTAGTTCTGTTTAGATAAACCTGGTCATTCACCCTGAATTTCAGATGATTTAATGAAAAAATTATGTAGCACCTAGATTTTGATTTCCTGTCTTTGAGTGATAGGATTGTTTCCCGAACTTGGTCACTTCAAGATAATTTGTAGGCAATAAATTATAAACTGGCGTGCAAAGCAGACTCCCACTGCTTCACACCAGAGACTTGGGAAGTTTTTTAGTACTGTATGATTCAATCTCTGTCTGAAATATCTGAGTTTCATTCAACCATGGCTGTATTGACTTTACTATGGCCCTGTACACCATATGCCCTATGATCACATGAATATTTCATGGAAAACATAAGTTTAAAAGTAAGTTCACTGTGTGAGGAAGAACAAAGTTTCAGCTGAAACAGAGTTTGCTGTAGCAATGATCTGTTGAGCTTTACGTATAATCTGCCAAGAAATATAGCATTGTTTATTTTATTGCTGTGCAACTGAAAATCCACTGTTACTGGAATGAAATACATTAAGCACTGTCTTGGGGATGATTTCATGTTACTTCAGAAATTTAAGCTAGGTCTTATTGGCACAAGGTGCATTTGGCATGTTGTTGCATGTAAACTGATGAAATTTGTCTACATTACCTTGCAAGCAATCGCCTTTGGTTAATCTTTGTACAACTACATTTTTGTTAATGTTGTGCTGACTGGAATGTTGTTAAGCTACTTCTCTCTACTCATTGATGCCAATCCACATTCAACACCTTCCCTTCCACTACAACCATCTTAAATACAAGAAGGGTCTTGACTAACAATGTTGACCATTCCTTTCCCTCCATAGGTGCAGCCTAACCCATTGAGTTCCTCCAGCAGTTTGTTTCCCCCCCCCCCCCCCCCCCAGGTTCCAGTATCTGTAGCCCTTGTCTCAACTTAATCCATCATCATCATCATTATGTGCCATGTCATATGACATGGGTGATCATGATCTTTAAGGCCATTGCCTTCTTTGGTCAGTGTCTTTGCAAGACCGGTGACCCCAGCCATTATCAATACTCTTCAGAGATTCACTGCCTGGCATCAGTGATTTGTGATTATGCATCAGCTGCTCGTATAGCCATCCACCATCTGCTCCCATAGTTTCTCATGACCATGATTGGGGGGGGGGCACTAAGCAGGTGCTACACCTTGTCCAAAGGTGACCTGGAAGCTAGCAAAGGAAGGAGTGCCTTGCATCTCCTTTGGTAGACTCATCTCCACCTTGCCACCTATTTCTTAATCCATGTCTTCCCAAACCACTGAGATCACAGTGAAGCCCCTTCTCATCCTCAAACAAGCTGCCAGTCTCTGGCCAGTTGAGAGTCCAGCAGGTGCCTCTGATGCAGCATGCCTCTGCATAGAGCACTCTCTCCATCAGCTCAGATTCAGGCATTGTCTAACCACAGATGCAGCACCTCTCTTTCCTCAGTCTAGGTCCCAATTGTGCTTGTGACTGCTCCTCTGTCCTCAGCCTTCTGCTACCCAACCCTTGGTCCTGGATGCTGTATTTTCCTTTGAACGGTCAATGTTGCTAGAAGGTAAATGTGTAGAGGTAGTTCAGTTGAGCTCAAGCTTGCAGCTCTAGGTTGAAGGACTGAAATTGTAAATGAGACAGCATGCAGCCACCATTATTGTACCTATTATGACACTTTAAATTTCTAGGTTTGTAATTCAATTCAATTATTTATCCCCAAAGATGTCACTCACTTGTATTAATATTATAGCCAGTCTTTTAACTACAACTCAAATTGACAAGCAATTTTAAAAAAGCATTAACAGGTGTAAGCTATAAGTTCTTCTGTACTATTGCCCTTACTGCTGTGGGAAAATGTACAAGTCAGTTACTTATGACTAATCAGAGTTGGTCAGTTCTTTGAAAAGAAAGCATGAATTCATTGTTGGATTTTAGTTTTCTAATGAAACAAATGTTATGCTGTTTGCAAATGGTAATTTGACCATTGAGATTTTCATATCTTCTAAAGTCAAATTAAAAACATCAGTTAATTAAAGGCATTTAAAAACTTTGCCTGACAAAGACCAGCCAGAATCATACCCTTGTAAATTATATTTTTATACATTGGGCTTTGCCATGAAGTCTTCCTTAGTATAAGAGAAAATTAAATAATCGGTGTGATCGATCCTGGTCTAATTTACCTGTCTACTAATTTGGTGGATTGTGAACATAGTAATTCCCTCTCAAATGGGGCATCACAATACAGCAACAGCTTTTAAACAAAAACTACTACAGTTACAGGCTGTTTATAAATGAAATAATTGTAAAGCAATCTTTTTATAAACTGTTATCACTTCTATAAAGTTATGTTTTCTACGGTTCTTGCTTTATTGCATGCTTTGGGGTGCTACAGTAGGAGAACTGTTGAGAACCTATAGACATCAAAGCATTGCCAAGCAGGTGACCTATGCAACTTAAGGACAAAAGGTGAGGGCTGATATATCGTAAAGAAAAAAACAAGAAACAGTAATATATAATTATTAGAAAGGCGATGAAGAAGGTGGAGAATAATAACAACCCAGGGGCTAAATACACACTCAGTGGCCACTTTATTAAGAACCCCCTGTACCTAATAAAGTGGCCACTGAGTGATTGTTTGTTGTCTTCTGCTGCTGTAGCCCATCCACTTCAAGGTTTGATATGTGTGTTTAGAGATGCTCTTCTGCACACCACTGTTCTAACGTGTGGTTATTCACTGTTCTAGCGTGTGGTTATTCTAGTTTCTATCACCTTTTTAGCTTGAACCAGTCTGGTCATCCTCCTCTGACCCCTCTCAGTAACAGCACATACAAAATACTGGACGAACTCAGCAGTCAGGCAGCGTCTATGGAAATTAAGAAAGAGTGTCATTTCAGGCTGTGACTCTTCATAAGGACTGGAAGGGAAAGGGGAAGATGCCAGAATGAAAAGGTGGGGGGAGGGGGAAGGAGAAGGAGAATAGCTAGGAGGTGATAGGTGAAGTCAGGAGGATGGGAAAGGTAAAGGACTGGAAAAGATAGGATCTGATCAGAGAACAAAGGGAAGGAGGGGTGCCAGCTATAGGTGAGAAGAGGTAAGTCTTGTTTTTGCTGCTGTGAAAACTTTTAATATTTTTCAGGAGTGAGGCTTCACTTTGTATCATTTGGAAGTTTTGGCCCACTGACTCTATGCCTTTGGAATCCAGGAGTTCTAAACTACTTTTTCTAGCATTTCAAAAGAGCTGTGTTAATTTGAAGTTAACACCAAGCCAAGGGAGTGTATTTGGATAACATGAGGGTTAGAGGATTGGAGGGGCCCAATCCTTGGTGTCATAAGATCCAATGGAAGTAGAGAAGAGTATCAAGAGCAAAAGGAGAGAGTAACTTAGAGTAATCACAATACATAACTTGCTCTCAAGGTAATTTTCAACATTGTACACTCCAGGGACAACATGGTGTAACCTCCCCTATAATGTTCCTAAAGAATTAGCGATATCTTCAAAGGATACAAAAAAATATGAGCAGGCAAATGGAAACTTTCAAAGAAACTCAGGACAATCTACAGATGGCTGTATTGAGTTTCATTTTGGCCAAGGTCAATGCTCAATTGAGTAATGCCAATAGCCAACAGCATCATCCAATTTCAAAAGGGCTGTGTTAAATAGAAGTTAACACCAAGCTACATTAAATCCTATTTGATTAGCTCAAGTGAACAGAAATGTAGTCAAAGAAATAAAAGGAATGGAGAAGTAGGGAAGTGACGAAGAGAAGTTAGTGTGCAAGACTTGGTACTAATTAGGATATGAGCAGCATAGCTTCGGATGAATTAAAAAAATATTGAGGGTAAAAATGCAGAAGGTTAATTAAGAGACCTGTGGAATAGTTTGTCTGAGGATGTGCCATCTTTGAATAAGGCTTTGAGAAGTCAAGGAGCAGATTCCAAAACTGACTTGGGCAGTCTCCATAAGAAGCATCTAACTAGCCAATGGTTATGAAACTGTTAGATTATTTTTGGCTGTTTTGAATGTCCTTTTGTAAAGGCCATTTAAGGCATGGGGAAAAATACATTGCCAATTTATTAATTAGTTTAATGTGGGGAAAAATAAAGCTTAATTTTTTATTCCTTTTGAGCCTACCTGTAACAGAATCAAATGCTTAAACTCTCTTCCTGTGATATGAAATTATATGTCTTGGAAATTCCATTGGATGATGTTGTTGGCTATCAACATTACTCATTTGAGAACTGACCTTTACCAAAGTGAAATTCAATACAGGCATTGTAGATTGTCTTGACTTTCTCTGAAGGTTTCCACTTGCCTGCTCATTTTTTATATCTTTTGAAGATATCACTAATTCTTTAGGAGCATCATAGGGGCACCATATTGCTCCTGGAGTGAACAGTGTTGAAAATTACCATGAGAGCAAGTTCTGCATTGTGATTCCTGTAAGTTAAATCCCCTTCTCACTTTTAACTTTCTGAACCAACTCTCTGCTTTCCTACCTAAGTGTGGCACTAATGTCTCTTCTCTTCTTTCATTAGTTCTTATAATCTCAAGGACTGTGCCCCTCCAATCCTCTAATCACCCAAACACAATCTCTTGCAAAGACCTGTCCAGTGCTCTCTTGACACTGCCAATCCACCTAACATCCAATTCCTCACGTTCTGCTCCATCTGATCATTGTAAATGTCTGACAGTGCTTCTGATCTCCACTACCACCAAACCTTATCTACACTATACATCTATTCACTACCCTAATCAGTTCCGGTATCCCTCTACCACCAGATTGGGGTCCCAAATTTTCCTCCAGTTACCACACTGGCCACAATCAATTCTTATGCTTCGATCATACCAAGCCAAATGGACTATATCCTCCAGCTCAGTGGTCCCCAACTACCCCAAAATCTATCCTTCAGGTCTGGGCAACACATTTTCTAATGAGACTTCCACTCCTCCTAGTCTTTTTGCTGCAATGGCAGCCCATTGCACACATTCTAGTTAGCAAGAATTCGTAGGCTTTTGAACTTTAGTGGTGACAGCTCAAGGGTTCATTTTATTATCAAAGTATGTATGCAGAATACATCTCTGAAATTTGTCTTCTCCAGATAGCCATAAAATACAGAAAACCGTATAAGTAGTTGAAAGAAAGACATCAATCCCCACCTGTATGAAAAGGAAAAGAAACAAAAACTTGCAAACCCCAGACACCCCTAACCCTTTCCTCACACAAAAACTAACAGATCACTCAAACCCCCAACCCGCCAATCGGTGACGAGAAAACACAAAAAAAGCACAGAACTGAAATAGGCCAACATGAATTACAGTTAGTTTCAACTGTTGTCCAATCCATAAATCTCAGAATTCCAAGTCAGGAGCAGAAATTCTGTGTTTTTTTCCCCCCTTAAAGTAGTTGAAATTGTTAATGCTCACCTGCGGTTCCTCCCGTCATTTGGGGCTGTGGTCAGATTGGGTTGAGCCTGCTGCAGAGGTAATAAAACATGATGGAACAAAAGTTCATAGAATCTTACAGCTCAAAAACAGGCCATTTGGCCTATCATGTCCATGCTGATCATGGTGTCCATCTATTCTATTTTCATTTGCCTACATTAGACCTGTATCCCTCTGTTCCAGGGGTTCCCAACCTTATTTATGCCATAGACCCATACCATTAAGCAAAGGGTCCATGGGCCCCAGGTTGGGAACGCCTGGTCTATGTAAGTCCACATGCCTTTTAAACATTGTGATTGTCTCTGGCAATTGAGAGTTTGTTTGGCCTGATTTTAGGAAGTAATGTACTGCAGTAGGAAAAATACAATGGAGAGCAATTATACCTAGAAACTGACTATTCGTCAATTTGGTCATGAATAGATAAATTCTGAATCACAGCTTCAGATAATTTAAGATTATGGAGAGTGAAAAACACAGAAAAGTGACCAAAAGACCATTGGAATATTTCTGCCATGCATAAATAAAGCTTTAAGCAGTCAGTGGGCAGGATCCAAGATGTCTTAGAGATTTATACATAGGCTGTGTTGCACAAAGAGCATACAACCAAAAATGGTCTGCAAGATATCGTCATCATTATGTGCCGTATTGTAAGATGTAGGCAATCATGGTCTCATGACCATGATCGTTCTTACAAATTTTTTACAGAAGTTCTTTGCCATTGTCACCTTCTGGACAGTGTCTTTACACGTCTGGTGAACCCAGCCATTATCACCTGCCTGGTGTCAGTGGTCGCATTACCAGGACTTGTGATGTGCAGTAGTTGCTCATACGACCATCCACCACCTGCTCTCATAGCTTCACATGACCCTGATAGGGGGATTAAGCAGGTGCTACACCTCGTTCAAGGGTGACCTGCAGGCTAACAGAGGGAAGGAGCACCTTACACCTCCTTTGGTAGAGATGCATCTCCACCCTGCAAAGTATAGATTATGCAAATATTAAACTATTTCACAGTTTTAGCTCTCTTTTTGTAAATGTTGTTAACTTGCGTGGAAGAATTGTTGTGATTTGCTTCTCTTTAAAACCATTGTGAAACATGCAGGTCAGCTTTCCACTGGTGGTGTTTTCTAGGTACGACTGCATCATTTGCATGCTAATACATGAGACATAGGCTAGCACATGTAAAGAATTATCGCCAGGGCCATCTTAGGCTGCGGTGAAAACTAGTGGAGGGCGGGGGGGGGATGTTGTTGAAAATATGCTGAGAACAGGAAATAAGATTGATAAGAGCAAAGGCAATGGTTTTCCTGTTGAAGGACCCCCACCCCTCAGTATGGAGTGCATTAATTGTGCCCAATGCATGCAGATAATGCAAACCTCCAGCAATCAGCATTAGCATTGGGTCGCAGATCAAGTGTATTTTTTAAGCTCTCCTGCTGGATCTCCTGGTCTTTTAGAGAACATTGCAGGCATTATTTATTTAGCAAATAAAATCAATATTCTAGAGGTCACTTTAATTCACTACTGTTAGCACTCTGTGTTTTATTGTAAGTTATTTACAAAAAGTCAAAAAAATTGCCGTCAGTGGGATAAGTTAAAGTGTAACGGAGCTAAAAAAGAAATGGATGATGAATACAAGACTGAAGGTGTTATATTTGAATGCACACAGTATATGGAATAATGTAGATCTTGCAGCTCAGTTAGAGATTAGCAGGTATGGTGTAGGCATCTTCAAATTATGGCTGAAAGAAGATCATAGTTGGGAGTTTAACATCCAATTAGTGGATGTTGTTTATTTGGATTTTCAGAAGATCTTTGACAAGGTCCCGAATGTGAGGCTGCTGAACAAAATAAGAGCCTATAGTGTACAGGAAAGGTACAAGCATGGATCAAAGATTGGCTGACTGGCAGGATGCAAAGAGTGGGAATAAATGGGACCTTTTCTGGTTGGCTGACAGTGACTAGTGGTGTGCTGCAATGGTTAGTGTTGGAACCGCTTCTTTTCATGTTGTGTGTCAATGATCTGGATGAAGGAATTGGTGGTGTTGTGGCCAGGTTTGCAAATGATATGAAGATGGATGGAAGAGTAGGTAGTATTGAGGAAGCGGTGTTTGTAAAAGGACTTGGACAGATCAGGGGAATGGTTAAAGAAGTGGCAGGTGGAATATAATGTGGGGAAGTGCACTTCGGCAGAAGGAATAACGGTATAGACTGTTTTCTAAATAGGAAGAAAATGCATAAATCAGAGGTGCAGAGGGACTTGGAAGTCCTTGTGCAGGATTCCTTTATGGTTAACTTGCAAGTTGAGTCGGTGGTAAGGAAGGCAAATGAAATATTAGCATTCATTTTGAGAAGACTAGAATACCAAAGTACTGAAAAAGGGTCTTTGCCTGAAACGTTGACTGTTTATACATTTCCATAGATGCAGCCTAACCTGCTGAGTTTCTCCAGCATTTTGTGTGTGTGTGTTGCTGAAAATATAAGAGCAAGGATGTAATGCTGAGGTTTGATAAGTCATTGGTCAGATTGCACTTGGAGTACTGTGAGCAGTTTTGGGGCCCTTTTCTAAGAAAGAATATGCTGGCATTAGAAAAAATCTAAAGGATTTTCATGAGAATAGTCCGAGGAATGAAAGGGTTAAACATATGAGAAGTGTTTGATTGTTCTGGGCCTGTACTCACTGGAGTTTAGAAGAATGGTGGGGGGGGGGGGTAGGGGAAGGGGTGAGATCTCATTGAAACCTATTGAATATTGAAAGATCTGGATGGAGTGGAGACGATGTTTCCTATAGTGGGGAAGCCTGCGACCAGAGGGCACAGCCTCAGAATTGAGGAATGTCCATTTAAAACAGATGAGGAAAGCTTTCTTTCACCAGAGGGTGGTGGATCTGCAGAATTCTTTGACGCAAATGGATATGTAGGCCAAATCTTTATATTTATTTAAGGGGAAAGTTGATAGGTTCTTGATTAATTAGGGCATCATAGTTTATGGGGAGAAGGTATGCAAATAGAGTTGAGAGAGATAATGAATCAGCCATGATAGAATGGTTTAGCAGAGTCAGTGGGCTGAATGGCCTAATTCTGCTCCTCGGTCTTAATGAGCTCTTGATTCAATTTTTGCCATTAAGTAATTAAAATGAGCTGTGCTTGTGTTGAAGTCCTCGCGTGCAGAAATGGATCACTAATTTGAAGATCCTAGCCTAATTTCCTGACTTAAGCTGCAAAATAGGGAAAACACTTCGAAACAGATGTAAATCACAGACAAAAAAAACTTTTTTAAAAAAGGGTACCAATGAATCCAAATATTAGACATCAGTACGTATGTACACGTATATGTGTGCGTGTGCCCTCTCCCCCTCTCCCAATGCCCATTTAGAGCTTGAACCATCAAAAATGTTCTATGAATTTTTTTTGCTTTAGTTTCTTCTGATAATCTCCTGGTAATTGCTACTTCAATAAATTATAAGCTTTTAAGTTTTTGTTTCAAGTATGTTCCTCTTTATGACTATGGTCAGCTGAAAATCATAGGCTATTACATCCAAATTAGAAACATACTGGTGGATGTTATTTGTATAATTCTAAACCAGAACAACCAGATTTACACATAAGGCATGCTCAAACCAACCAGGCCTGTTTTCACTTAAGAAAGCTTCCTGGAATGAGGTATTTCTGTTCCTGTAAATCTGGAGAAACAGCAGCCAATGACAGACGGAAGCTTGGAGGATGAGGTCATTCGGTTTCCATGTTATTGGATCCAGCCAGAGAAAGAGAGAGAGAGCACGAGAGCTTTCAGCTTTGTGGCTGTTCTTTCTTAGAAATTGCAGAAATTGTTCCTCAGCGTTAGGAGATGAGACTAGTGTAGTTCCATCCTCTCTGTTCCAACCATTGGGTATGTACGTTAAAGATGTACAACTTTTTTTCTGTTTAAATTTTCCTGTTAGTATATTTTAACATATGGTTAATGTTATTATTACAAACCAGGAAATAGTTCTGAAGGATATCTTTGTCAATTCATTGAAGTTAACTGCAATATTTATTCCAAGTCATGAGCGTTTTTTTAAAAAACTTTTTATTTACTCTCTTTTTAAAACTGAATGGGTGTTGTTTGGCAATGAATCTGTTGTAACAGGTTTTCAGAATGCTTGAACACTTTCCTCCATGTTCTACTTCACAATGTAATCTGTCTGTGCTACTTAGACCAGAGAAACTCTGTCTTCATCTGTATTGCCCATTCAAAGCTGGAACTGACCACAATGCTCTTTAATTTTTTTTTTGCTTTAGGTTTTTCTGGTAATCTTCTGACTATTGCTACTATAATTTGTATTAGAACTGAGGATTTTCAGTGAAGTGTGCTGTTGGTTGGCAGGAAGCTTGCTTCAGATCAGTAGTTGTACTTCTGTAGCTCTGTACATCTGCTTTCCTGAAAGAGACAGGTATAATTTTAGAAGACAATTTACAAAGAAGTGCAGACAGTGATGGGATTACTATTGTATCAGTGTAACTTGAAGTGCCTAATACCAATTTTAAGCATTTTTTCCGAATAGCTATTTTTCTCCATAAATGTCACCATATATTGTAGATTTATGGTAGGGAAACTTTGAAGTGGTGGTCACTGTTTCAATGCAGCCACTGTTAGAGGTGACTGCTCTAGCACTTGTGGCTGTCCTAATGCTTTACAGTTAGCAAAACATAAGAACTTGGAATTGAATCCAATGAAAACAGTTTTAAGTTCAAAGGCTGCAGGCAGTCTTCCTTAAAACTTACCGGTAAGTTACTTCTGAGATCTAGGTTTGTACTGAGCCCAGACAAGCTACAAAGGCTCCTAAGTGGAATGTGCGCAAGCAGTCTCAGGCACAACTGCTCCCACCCAGTCCCCACCTCCATACCCCCTACAATAACCTGAAATAAACTGGCACTGCATTTCGTGCAGAAATCAGAGATTGGTAAAGATGAGGAAAATTAAATAATTTATAGTGGACTATATTCTCAGGTTTAGGTAAATGAAAGTTCAGTTAGTATCAAGCCTGTGCCACAGTACCTTGGAAGATGACTGAAGCCATCACGGGATGTCAAAATATTCCATTCTTAGCATAAATGATACTTACTGTACATAAAGATTTACCTCCTTGTAAAAGAATGAAAATTAAAAAGAAACTAAGGCTGTGTTAGTTGAAGCAGTTAATGGGGATTGAATAGTCTAATAACTTGGAGCATAAATGGTGGCATGATGGGCAGCATAGTCCACAACAATTAATATTGCAACTTCACAGTTCCAGAGACATTGGGTTTGATCCAGACTTTGAGTGCCACCTGTATGGAATTTCCATGTACTACCAATTACCATGCATAATTTTCCCCAGGTGCTCTGGTTTCCTCCTACATAGAAAACCTACAGCACAACACAGGCCCTTCAGCCCATAATGCTGTGCCAAACATTTACTTACTTTAGAAATTATCTAGTGTTACCCATAGCCCTCTACGTGTCTATTTGGTAGATTAATTTACCACTCCAAATTGCTCCTCCTGTCAGTGGGTAACAGGAGAAATGGGGCGATGGAAGGGAAATTACACAGTTGTGAACAGAAAAGTGAGATTGTTACATGGGTACTTGATGGTCAGATATGATGGCCAATGGACCTGTTTATGTGTGCAGTGACTCTGATTTCAATTATCTGCTCAGTTATAGAACCCAGTTCAGTGTTACAAAAGAATATTATATTGGTACTCCATTCATTTAGACTTGCCCATTTTCTCTCCACTCTTATTTTCTAGAGAAATCTGTGCTTTGTTGGAATATGATCATTCTACAATTAATTGTTTTATTCTGTCCTGCACCAAGTATTTGTGTGAGCTGCAACAGAGACTGCCATTGGCTATTTGACAGCTATATGGATTAGTGTGATTAAATTTGGCCCATTTCCACAAAACGTATCAAGGTCTTTACAATTCCATTCGAGGAAAGGAACAGTAAAAGATTGGCAGGGAGGGAGAGGAGCACAGGCTGGCAGGTGATGGGTGAATCCAGGTGACGGGGAAGATATATAGGTGGGGGGTGGAATTGGGAATTATGTGAGAAGCTGGAAGGTGATAGGTGGAAAAGGGCAGAAGAAGATGGAATCTGATGGCAGAGGGCAGTGGGATGTGGAATAAAGGGAAGGAGATGGGGAAAACCACGGGGTGGATAGTTTAGGTGATTCATTGGTTTTGAATACAGGGGAAGAGAAAGAAGGGGTACTGGGGCCAGAGGATAGAGGAAACCTTGGGTGGGGAGATGGGGAAGTAGTTACTGGAAATCAGAGAAACTGATGTTGATGCTGTCAGATTAGAGACTACCAAGATGGAATATGAGGTGTTTTTCCTTTAATCTGTTTCTAACCTCAACTTGGCAATAGATGAGGCTGCAAACATTCCCATTTGGGAATGAGAAATGGAATTAAAATGGCTGGTCACAGGGAGATCCTGGCTTATATAACGGATGGAGTGATAGTATTCAACGAAGCAATTTCCCCCATTCGGCACTGGGTCTCACTAATGTAGAGGAGGGAGTACCAAATGCAATAAATGACACTGATAGATTCACATGTGAGGTGCTGCCTCACTTGGAATGACTGTATAGGATCCTAGTTAGTGGTGAAGGTGATGGAGTGACACAGCACAATTCAATGTTCAAAGTACATTTATTATCAAAGTATGTATATAACATTGAGATTCGCCACCTTATAGGCAGCCACAAAGCAAAGAAAGCCCCACACAACTTGACCATCAGGTTAGGTTTTTAACTAATATATTTTCTTGCGAATGTAGAACCTGGCTGATAATAACAAACTCACTAATGACTAGGATTCTAACCCCAGGCTTTCTAGTCCCTGGTCAGCTGAGAAAGTTGGAAAAGCCTAAATAAAATCACTAAAAGTTTCTGACCAGAAATGATGAAAATGAAATGTGTATTGATGATGGAATATTAAAGTGCTAGGACATGCCTGAAAGGTCAAATGAGCTCTAATTTTCAATAGGGATAGAAGTTCCTCTTTTGTTTCTCACACCAAACACGTAACGATGGTGGTGTCTGTTGCATGCTACTTCTGAAATTCACTTCCACTGAAGTCCGTCGAATTGAAATTGCAATCCAAGCTGAGGTTGATTGTTTTGAGTCCGCAGACCACACCTTCTTAGACAACATAATTAGTTTCTGAGCCACGACATTACAGTGAACTCTTGATTGAACCATCTTTTCCTTTTACAGGTGTATTTGTTGCCTGCATTCCAGGTCCGTTATAGAAAATGGCAGTCAAGTGTTCATCACGGCACACCGCTGAATCTGATATCCGGGACCAGCAAGAGCTCCCGATCAGCCAAATGGAGAGCAAGTGGTTTGAGATCACTGAAAACAAACGCTGCATGAAGATGTCTCTCCCAGTGAAAGTTTTAACTGAGGGAACAGCAAAGCAAGAAATGGATAATAACGGGAGCAAATTTTCTTATATTGCTCAGGCAACAGGTAAGCAGAAAGATCTGTTCTTGTGCAGTATTAAATTATGCTTAAGTTATGTAAATCACTAATTAAAATTTAGCAGCAGTCAATTAAAATCACTAACAGGCCAAGGTGGCTTTTTCACTGCTGTAATCATTCCTAAGAGTAGCGTAAACCAATTAAAAACTTGTCAATAGGTGTGCCTTTTCTCGCTGGAGATTTTCTTTTATTGTTAAAAGTTGTTCACTGCTTAGCTGCCACACTGAAACAGAAATGGAAATTACTCCAACCCATCGTAAGCATTGTGTCAATAGTAGCAACTGATAAGTGGGTTGTTGGCATTAATGAACATCACCCACAGTTTCCCCTTATGACGGAGACAGTGGTATGCAGAGGAAGATTTTGATTCATTCCCCTTTTGTATTTTTTCAATTAACTGAATGCCAATTTAATATTTTAAAAATGGTAACTGAAATAAAATCTTCCTGACTATGGAAACAAACTTAACAGTGCAACTGAAAACATGAGCATGTTATAAGACGATCACATACTGCTAGATCCCTTGACCACCAGGTACTTGATGCCTAAGAACTTAATTTCCTTGAGATTGCTAATTGCTGTCAGCTCAGGAAAAGCTTTTTTTAAAAAATCAAAATTGGGTCGAGGCCTGCAGAGTCTAATTCAGAGGTCGGCAACCTTTTTTGCCTCTGTGGGCCAGATCGCATATTAATGAGCAGACAGTGGGCCAGATAAATGCCATTTAAAAAAAACTTGAAATATGGAGATTATCCACTTAAATACAACTAGTTATGTTTTGCTTCAAATTAATGAATAACACATGCTAGAAAATCATTTGTGCTTAACCAAGGATGCCAATTAGGAACCAAAGAACTCAGTTGCAATTTATTTCAATCAAGGCATCTTTTGAATCTATTAAAAGGACACAAAGGATCTTTAAACATAAAACGTATGGACATGATGCATTGAATGGTGGTAAATTAAGTATAAAGAAAATTTTAATGCAAGCAGTTGATAAATCAATGTGAAACTTGATACTGTTTGTCGCTTGAAAGCTTCTCAATATTGGGTGTCAGACTTGTTGGTGGCATTAGTCAATCTTGTTCTCAAATGGTTCTTGGTGTGCTTCATTTTTGAAAATAATTGCTCACACAGATAAGTGCTGCCAAACAATGATGCCATCTTTTTTTGCACGGTCCACTAAGTTAGGATACTTCCCACTTGAATGAATATATTTTCTATAGAAGTCAAGCACTGACACATCTTCAGAATGAAATTTCGATCTCAATATATCATCACATTGCATCTCAATCAATTGCATTTGAAAAATTACTGATGCAGTGTCCACTTCCACATCAAATGGAGTAGCAAACAGCTTGAACTCATTTGCATGCATGCGAAAATCAGCAAAAACAGATGAAAACTCTTTTCTCAATTCTTGGACCATATTCACAAAAATGCCTGGATCTTGTGCTTTACTTTTTTGAAAAGAGGGAAAATGTGCATAATTTGCTTTTTGAAGCTGGTACTCCCACAATTGCAGCTTTCTTTCAAAGGCCACAATATTGACCATACATCTCATGTATCAGCTGATTTTTTTTCCCCTTGAAGTTGTAAATTCAAGTTATTTAAATGAGATGTAATGTCCACAAGAAGTAATCTAGTGTCCAATTGTCTTGGAAATTTCGGCCGTCAGTGTCTACCTTCCTGCGTTTTTCATTCATTGCCATTGGAAATTTTTTTTCTTTGATTTTATTTTAAAACACGAGTTATTCAACAAGTATCGTAGCATATGTAAATATCTAGATATTTGACATGGATTTCTTGTTAAAACACAGCGACGCTGTTTCTGTTTACAAATTTGAACGATCCCATCTGAAAACCTGCGCATGCATGGAGAGTATCTAATACATATTAATAAGGTAGTCTGCCTTCCCGTCATTCGTACATAAGTGTTTGGTTTGGAACAAAACGGAACCTGGGGCCAGTGTAACAAGACGCCATGCATGTCCATCAGTGTGGTCGCGTGAAACACTCAGAATAAGGAAAAATCGCTCGCAGGCCAAATAAGCATAGTATCCCAATATTTGCTCGCGGGCCATAGGTTGCCTGCCCCTGGTTTAATTAATGTAACTTGGTTTGGACAGGCTCTTGAATTTGGCCTTGTAGGACATACATGGGCTCCTTCTTGCAATACTTAATAGACTATTTATCCTTGTAGGCATTGGAAACCAGAAGCTCATACCCAGTTGTGAGAAGCCGCAATTCATAGCCACACCTAACAGTTACAGGTAAGAAATTTTCAGTAGTTTTGTGCTTACCCAGTAACAATTGAACTGAAGGAAGAGGAGGCTGGAAGAAGTGCTCATCTTGCAATGGGACATTAGCTCAGAAAAACATGGTTGTTGAGGGATTAACCTGATGACAGTGAAAATGGATTAAATAAATAACAGCCTGGGATGGGAGTGTAGAAGGCTGATGAAAGTAGCAGAGGCTTGGAAGAACCATCAGAAGTAGTCCCTAGTACTCCTCAAATCTCAAATCTCCTATTCATTCACGTACTTTTGGTCCATATCCCTTCAAGTGAATGTCTTGGGGAAAAATGCATCAGTCTCCATCCTATAACAACTTGGGCAAAGAGGAGAGTTCCAGAGCTGCACACCTATTGTGTAAAACAGTGTTTCTGTTTTCACTCTCCATCTCCTTGGTTATAGTTGTAAAACTTTACCCACTTGATCCTGATTTCCCCAAAAGAACAGCCTTCTTGAAAACTAACACTGGATCATTTTATCAGCTGACATATCATATTTGAATTGTCCATCATCCTTCTAAATTCCTGGCCTAGAAGCTGCTTGTGCAACTTGGGGTAATTTTTAAAAAAAACTTTGTATAAAATTATTTGCAGCATTCAATTAAGTATGTTACAATTTAGGGTATATTCTTTAACCAGATAGTTTTCTTTTCTAGTAATCGTGCAGAAAGATCAAACTTAGAAAATGTTCCAAACAATGTGGCAAAAGTGGCTGAAGGAAAGCTGCCTCAGCTACAGAAAGACCAGCAACTCAATAAATATCCCAGGAGGAAACGTAGGAGGAGAAAATCCAAACACAAGACCAAAGCATCACAAAAGCAATCAAAGACCCCCGAGCAAGAGAGCTGCCCCCCAATACCAGTACAAGTAGGTAGCAAATTTTCTCTAATCTTAGATTATGTAATATTATAAGCATATTCCTAATTTCTTTTGATTATAGATTGCAAACATGAACTTGGATCATAATCTGTTTGATCAATAATGAAGTATTTTAAAAACATATGAAGTTTTATTCATTTAATTACTTTCTCATTTGCATTCAATCACATATGTCTCTGGTTGTTTTTGGTACATTAATGGCATCATAAAAATAGTTTTGTTCCATGTCAGTGGCATATTCAATTGGAAGGATCTCTGTGCAAGATCCAGATTGCACAATCAACCAAATTTCATTAGAAGCTACAGGAATGAGAAACCAGGATAGTGTGGATGGAATGAGCTGCCAGCACAAGTGGTACACGCAAGCTTGATTTAAATGTTTAAGAGAAGTTTGGATAGGTACATGGATGGGAGGGGTGT
This sequence comes from Hemitrygon akajei, assembly GCF_048418815.1. NCBI lineage: Eukaryota > Metazoa > Chordata > Chondrichthyes > Myliobatiformes > Dasyatidae > Hemitrygon > Hemitrygon akajei. The sequence continues at coordinate 5,578,574 of NC_133141.1, read as the reverse complement.
GGAGGGTTATGGTCAATGGGAGTAGGCAGTTTAAATGGTTCGGCATTGACTAGATGGGCCTGTTTCTGTGCTGTACTTTTCAATGACTCTGAACCTAAGAAATTTTCTGCTTTAACTTCAAGACATTAGAATCTGTTGATTTGTTTCCACTAGTTAACCCGACCTGTTAAATTCCAAAGTAATCAATTAAAGTGTCCAATTAGAAACCAATACACCACATTAGTTACAGAAAGGGGAACAGTTTGAATTTAATTATAAATTTAAGTAGTAGGTTAAAATGGAAAATTATTAAACTGGTCACTCATAACATATCATCCTGACTTTCTAAACTAGATTACCTTCGTCACTCTTATTACGAACCTGACCTGATGACTGCATATAGCAGACAAGTCACAGCCACTTTCCATAAGTTGATGCTGAGCAAATTAGCCTCTTCCACATTTTGGCAGTGCAAGCATTCAAATATCAAAGTACATATATGTCACCATATACAACCCTAAGATTCCTTTTCTTGTGGGCACACTCAATAAATCCAATAACCATAATAGCATCAATGAAATACCTCACCCAACAGGGTAGATGACCAGTGTGCAAATACAAAAATAAAGAAATAATAAAAAATAAATAAACAATAAATATTGAGAACATGAGATGAAGAGTCCTTGAAAGTGAATCCATAGGTTGTGGGAACAGTTCAGTAATGAGGCTAGTGAAGTTAGCCCCTCTGGTTCAAGAGCCTGATAGTTGAAGTGCAGTAAATGTCCCTGAACCTGGTGTTGTGAGTCCTGACGCTCTTATACGTTCTTCCTGATGGCAGCAGTGACAAGACACCATGACCTGGGTGGTGGATGCTGCTTTCCTACAACAGTGCTCCATGCAGATGTGCTCAGTGGAGGGGAGGGCTTTACCTGTGATGGACTGGGCTGGATTCACTACTTTTTGTAGGATTTCACATTCAAGGGCTTTGGTGTTTCTATACCAGGCTGTGATGCAACCAATCAATCTACTCTCCACCGCACATCTATAGAAGTTTGTCAATGTTCTAGATGACACTCTAAATCTTCGCAAACCTCTAATAATGTAGATGCACTGCTGTGTTTCCTTTGTAATGGCACTCATTCAGAACAGGAGACTCTGAAATAATAATACTGACAATAATTAGTTTAATATGTGTAATCTTAGATTATGTAACCTAATGTGAATTACCATGCTGTGGATGTTTTGCCAGAGATTTTATCACATGATCACTTAGCTTCCAATATATTCACCTTTGTGCACTTCACTGTGTCTATGCTGACATCCAAAATAAAAGTGTGTATAGATTTGATCACTTGATTGAATGACCAAGAGAAAAAATTCTCTTTTTAGCAGTACCTTTCCCAACTATATAGCCAATGAACTATTTTAAAATATAGCCTCTTTTACAATATAAACTTTGAGGCCTATGATTTAATGAACTTCATTATTTCTATTTGTAGGAAGATGATGCTGAAAACAGCACCTCTGATTTTTGCAGCAGCACTTTGGGCAGCAGTACAGAACAGATGCACATTACTTCTGCCCATAGAGATACCCATGGATTGTGCGGATTGGGCCTGCAGAACCGATTGCGGGAAGATAAAAGAATTGAAAATATATTTTTTAATATCAAGCACTTCAGTGGCGGAGTTAAGAAATCCAATGTCAGACCCATTCCTTCTTCGAACATGAAAAATGACAGTCTCGTGCATAACTTCGAGCGGAAATTAAATTTGAATTTAACACCGCTATCTGAAGTGAAGCAGGTCAACGTGGATGGGGGACACAAAAAGCAAGGGATTTCTTTTAACAATAATGCAGCCATGCTGTATATCAATGATGTGGGAGGAGACACTGGAATACGTATTCCTGATTCAATCAGTGCAGAAGAGACATCTCCACCACAGCTCTCTGCCTCCCAATCAATTGCGAGCAAGGGCTATGTCATCTCTGAGAACTTGAGGTGCTTGACAATGCCAGCCCTGCGATGGGCAAAATACTCAGAAGGGTGGAAACAGAGTGAAAGACTTCCAGAAACCAATGAGGGCGTTCTTCAACATGAGGTGTGTAATACACTACTTTAAGGTGTTAAATTGCACATTTTTACACTCCAGTATGTATCAGATTCTCCAGCCTGACTTGTATAATTTATGGCAGCATTCAATGAATTTGCAAACATGAGTCCCTGTTTTTATCTTAATGGTTGGTTGAGTGATTTCAGTCTTGACATCGAGAAAGCTTCACACATTTTATTTGCTGATACAGTAGGCCCTTCCGATCCTTTGAGCCATGCCACCCCAGCAAACCCCAACAAACCTGATTAACCCTAACCTGATCATGGGACAATTTACAATGACCAAATAACCTACCCAGTATGTCTTTGGACTGTGGGAGAAAACTGGATCACCCAGAGAAAACTCAGGCATTCCACGGGGAGGACATATAGAGATTCCTTACAGAATGGCACCGGAATTGAACTCCGGAATGCTCTGAGCTGTAATATCATTGTGCTAACTGCTACTCTACTGTGGCACCTAAATCAATTTCTTGAGTTATGAATGAAATGTTATATCCGGAAGACCAAAAAGAAATTCCATATATTCTGTCGTGCTTATTATGCCCCAAACAAACTTGATAATGAGTCTTGTCTCATTGTCGTTACTGTTTTCTTGTAAGCAGATATGTAGACAATTTGTGCACAAGGTCCCACAACAAACCATTGAAATTGGTTCCATTGATTTAGAAATTAATCTTGGCCAGTGTGATCACCTTTCATGTAATCAGAAAGGCTTTAAGGATTACTTTATACCCACCTAAATATATGCTCTGAATTTGCATAATGAACATAACATTTGTGATGATGCAGTGCTGCACTGAAACATAAGCATACTTGTGCACTTGACTCTTGGAGTGGGTTTCAGCGCATAAGCTTCTGATTCAGACAAAGCCGACCAATTCAGCCAAGTAGGTAAACTCCTGTTTCTGAGATGAAAGTATCTTGTAGAAATATGGAAGTGCCAGACATTTAGGACAGCAAGTGTGATTGGCATTCTAAGTTGTTGGTCTTTAACACAGTCGACATTTATTTGCCTTGAAATTCATCCCCAATTGGTAACCAGTTAAATCGAAGCGGCTGCCTATAATATCCCACCTCCTGAAATTAGGTTTCATTGCTACAAAAGAGCTAGATCTCAATACTACAAACATAAAATGCTATATAACATAATGCTATAAACCAGAGATTAATTTGCAGGGATTAAGTTTTGTAACTATGTTATTACTGGTTAAGCCTTCTCTTTCATTGTCCAGAAACTGAAGCCTGTGGATCATCAGTATAAAGAGAACTTGCAGTGGTCAATCTGCTCCAATCGGCTGGGAGTTGGAACATTTGGAGAGGTGTATATGGCAAAAGATCACTCCACTGATTTTACTTGCGCTGCTAAGCGGGTAGGTTTGTTCGACTGGAAGTGTATTCAGTGAAGTATCTAGGTAGAAGTTGATGCAATTGTACAATTTGTATTTGCTAAGCTGTTGGACTAAAGTTTCTCCAGTTTTGAGTATAGTTCAGTTGTCTGGGAAATTGAACTTGACCTCTACTTTTGGAAAGAATTTTGAAAGTGACCTGGGCACTTGCCAGTGGTGCTCAATTTAATCCCACCTCAGACTGCTTGTTTAAATCTTAAACCTTGCAATTAAACCCTTAATGTAAACATTATTGGCTCAAACAATGAGTTTGCAAATATCATGAAAATTGCAAAATAAGGCTGGGAAGAACCCTGCACAAAAGCATTAACATCAGAATGGACATGCTTTAATTCTTGTTTCACTGGTGATCCGAGCAAGTTATTTTTGTCCTCACCATAAAACAATTTTCTGAACTGGTTAGTACAATTTTCAGTTGTTAAGCGCTGAAAAACACTTAACTTGCATCACTTTCAAATTAATAAACATCCAGATGTGTTGGCATGGATCCCTGATGTCCAGAACAAAATTTGTAAAAATCATAATTTCAACTAGGGATGATTTCACTTCAGGAAAATCAATTTTGCATCACTTGTTGGAAAAAGACAAGGGTTTTAATCCAGCTTCTAAACTGTACATAATACATACTTTGCTTTAAGCTTATCATGTTTTGGAAGAAAAACATGATTCTTTCTGAGGATCTATCAGCATGTACCTCCTTTCCTAGATTCATGTGAGCAAGTTCCAGCCACAGGAGTTGTTGAATTGGAGCAAGTTGGACTCTCCACGAGTTGTTCCTCTTTATGGAGGAGTACGAGAGGGAGAGATGATCACTCTATTTATGCAGTATATTCAAGGTGAGCTCCCTATTTTACATTTTGTGGGAATATTTAGTATTCAATTTTAGCAGGATCATTGTTCATTCAAGTAATCAACCACAATGATACTCTAATCTGAATGGCTGAGGGAATAGAGTTTGGATTTGATTTGTCATAATAAATTTAGCTGGTACCATGACAGTCCCATTTGTTTCCAAACCTGTTTTACTTGAAAATACTTCAGCCTAGAAATTCTAGTGCAGCCAAATACGAGTGCTTGATGGTTAAAGCTGCATCATGCAAACATTGTGTGGGAGGCATTCTGCAATCATGGACTGAATGTAAAGATTAGGACCTTGAGTCAGTTGAATGGGAATTCAGGGCCAAAATCAGGTTTTGGAGTGCTAGGGACCAGTTAGAGCCTGGATCAGGCCGGGCGGGAGGATCTTGGTTGTGAATTCAATATTGTTGGGGAGGAATCTGAAAGGTCAAAATAAGTTTAGGACTTATATTGGTGGGGTCTCAAAAGAATCAATGCAAGGGAAATTGCGTGATTCCATATTAAATGAACGAGGGTAATTTGTGCAAAATTTTAATATCTCTGATGGTGCATTTGACCCAGAAGTGGTTATAATCTCACTCTGCTCTGGAAACGGAAATCAGTGAGATCTGTTTTGAGCTTCTGGCCCACAAGCTCCCTACAAGGAAGCACTTCATGAACCATCTCTTTGTCTCTTTGGCCAACTTTGCTCACGATTCATAATGTTTTTTTTTTGATGGGTGCATTCTATATCAACTTTGGTAATGCTTTTTGGGATGATTTCATTAAAGAAGCTTCATAAATGAAAGTTGCTGTAGAGAACCCATACTTAATAATGAACCAAGGTCAGAAAGAGGCCAAATTAAACTTTCAAGTGATAGCTAAATGGCATAAAATTTAAGTGGCAGAGATTTGTTCTGTGCTAATGCTAGGTATGCAATATCATGGTGACAACATGTTATATTCTGCTTCCGGAATTCAGTTCCATCAAAGTCAAATCTTTACAAAACCAACTGTTTCTAGACAAAAGTGAACATAGAATTACAGGTCAGTATTCAGAAAGTTCTGGTAATCAGCATTTAATAAAATAGATTAGATGAACAATAGACATCAAGTACTAATGTGTGGTTTCTTATTTAAGGTGGTTCGGTGGCACAACTAATTGAGAATAGAGGACCTCTTCCTGAAGCTGTGGCTCTGTATTATACAAGTCATGTGTTAGAGGCATTGGAACATCTACACTCCCTTGGAATTATACATGGAGATGTTAAAGGTAAAATCATAATAGGATAGAAGTTACTATTTAATTCCATTATTACTTTTGCGTCAGGTTTCAATCACGACACAGAATTAGTTGTACTATCACCCATGTGCACATTCATCTTTCTCCACTTAATGAACTGTAATTTTACTCTAATCCTGTTGATATGATTGTACAATTTAAAAGCTGAAACTTTATTTTGAATTTGTCCGCACATCTGATATAGCAAAATCTATCCCATTAACTACTTGTTTTTTACAGCGGATAATGTACTGATATCACACGACGGTCGAGAGGTTTACCTCTGTGACTTTGGACATTCAAGACAATTAAATCCAACAGGAAGCAGGACAACATATGCAGGTATGATTTGGTTGTAAGTGAGTGCTGAGTTGATTGATTTAGGCTTGTAAGGGACTTTGAGTGGAGTGAAAGGAGTGAAACTAAAGGATGATGAGATTAGAGTTGTGATTAACTGCAATCACTTATTTTAAGAGGTAGCCTCTGGATTACCAGATGGTTATTTGTTAACTGGCTCCATGACTGGGTTGTAGTTGTCTAATGCAACAAATTGCATGTCTTAAAAGAGAGCAGTTATGAAGGCAATGCGAATCTGAAATAGGTGCTCGTGTTGGATTAGGAATCGGAAACTCCTCCCAAAAATCTCTCAGGTTTGATTCAGCAGAGGTTAATTACCACAGAGGTTTAGTTAATACCAGTGGCCTGCACAATCAAAATATGCCACTTTTCATATGGCAAATGCGTACACCCTTTATGTTTTAGGGTGTGTGTGTAACCTCATGTTTTTCCAAATCATTCCTAGGGAAATATCTTAGTTGTACAGTTTCCTATCTGATATACCATCAAAACAAGGGGCATTTGTATTCTTTTTGTCCCAATATGCAGCCGTAAATCCTTCCATAGTAGGTGGATATTGCCATTTAAGGGATGAACCTGTTTTTATGCAGCCTAACTTTTCATTTCCCAGAATGTTATAAATAGAATTGTAAAATAAAAACTTCTTTTTCAGGCAGTCACTGCTTAGGTACCGTGACACATATGGCACCAGAGGTGGTTGCAGGTAGTGAATTTGGTGTCAAGGTAGACTGCTGGAGTGCTGCTTGTATGATGCTGCACATGTTAAATGGGCATCATCCCTGGAAGACTATATCAACAAAGCAATTGCTGCTAAAGGTGAGTCTAACTTTAAAAATCTTCAAAAGGAGAGCTGCAGAATTGTAACAGCTCTAATATTGAGTGGGTGGCGGAATGGAGATGAGTCTCTACCAAAGGAGGTGTAAGATGCTTTCTCCCTCCGCTAGCCTACAGATCAAGGTGTAGCACCTGCTTAGCCTGTACCACCCCCCCCCCCCCCCACCAATACTCTGAAGAATATTGATAATGACTGGAGTTATCCATCTTGTAAAGACACTGTGCAGAAGGTGGCAATGGCAAAGCACTTCTGTAGAAAAATTTGCCAAGATCCTTCATGGTCATGGAAAGACCATGATCGTTCATGTCTTATGACGTGACACATAATGAACTAATGTTGAGAGAACACTCTGTTGTTGTAATTAGAACATTTGTTCACACTATTGTATAATGCTCGGCCTTCCAAAAGGTTTGAGGTACCAAACATTGGTGGGGAAATGCTAAGTGGAGGTTTGATTTCTCATCACAAGAAAGACAAAAGTCTGAGTGTTTTGGGTATTGCAGGAGCCAAAGAACAGTATAATGCTGTTAATTTTCAAAATCCAGTCTATCAAACACATAAAGTGCGATTCACCTCATGCAGCAGAGAAAGTGGGGATTAATGCTACAAATATATTTACAGTTTTATCAGTTACTGAAATTAGGCCTTCATTCAGATTCATTTATTTATCACATGTACATTAAAAGATACAGGGAAATGCATTGTTTGTGTGAGCAACCAACACAGTTTAAGAATGTGCCTGGGGCAGCCCACAAGCCATACATTCCAGTGCCAACATAGCATGCCCACTATATTTAGCAGAACAACACAGCAATAATGACAACACAACAAATAGGCACAGTAGAACCTATGAACATCGTTCAGTCTTTAGAGGAAACTAAGTTTTGTTTGATGGTGTAAATATTCATTCATTCATTATCTGCCGTGTCGTAAGACGTAGGTGATCATGGTCTTTCCATGACCATGATTGTTCTTGGCAAATTGTTCCATGGAAGTGGTTTGCTATTGTCACCTTCTGAGCAGTATCTTTACGAGGTAGGTGACCCCAGCCATTATCAACACTCTTCAGAGATAGTTTGCCTGGCATCAGTGATTGCATAACCAGGACTTGTGATATGTGCCAGCTGCTCCATGGCTTCACGTCACCCTGATTTGGGGGTGGGGGGGGGGATAAACAGGTGATACACTTTGCCCAAGGGTGACCTGCAGGCTAGTGGAGGGAAAAAGTGCTGTACACCTCCTTTAGTAGAGACGTATCTCCACCCCATTGTTGAGAAGTAAATATATACTATAATTTTTTTGACTAATTAGTTTAGCAGTGTACAGACATGACTGTTAAGATACATTACCAATACCTTTTCACTTTCCTAACAGATTATGACAGAGGATCCTCCAGTGAATGAAATACCACCTACGTGTAGTCCTCTCACAGCTAGTGTGGTCAAGGCTGGTTTAATGAAGAACCCAGGGTACAGAGCTAGTGCATCTGAACTTCATACAGCAGTGAACAGAGCATTGACGTCATTAAGACAACGTAAGTAGAGCCATTGGCTCTGTTGTGCTTCCTTTATTTGCAGCAGAATGTTTTTGTCTAATAATGTGTTGTTATGGCAGATGAAACTGTAGAATTGACAACAGTTGTCAAAAGTTCTACCAGGGATAACCTTGAGCTGCGTTCTGACTGACAGGTTGCAATTCTTCTACCTTCTGCTGACTATAAAGGACTGAAGTGAATGAGATCAAAAAATCTAAGCCTTGTTCTTTATTGGCCCCAGTCTACATCTGTGATTTCATTTCATGAAGACATTAGATGGGCTTAACTAAGAAACACACTTATGAATAATGGGCAATGTCACACAAATCCAGCAGGAAAAGTTGCTCTATGGCCGGGGATAAGGGACTGCGCTAACTATGGAGAGATTTATCTTTCCTGAGTTGTAATGTCCTTCACCCTGTAAGCATTCAAAAACTCTGCAGGTATTTCAAGACATTTTTTGTCTTTGAGCAACTGATGACACAATGTTACTGTTTTATGCTGCAGCTTTCAGGGCAGTGAAGTATTATTGGAGTCATACAGTGGTTTAATTTTAAAATGGGTAAAGTTACTCCAAATAATGTTTTCAAATACCTTGATCCAGAATGCTTGAATGTCTTTTCAGGCTTTGTGCTTCTGTAATTTTGTATTAGCAGTTGACATGACACAAAAATGGGAACTGCAGTACTGGGGATCTGTGTCCTTCCGGTCCTTGGTAGTGCAGGCAGAACATAACAAAATGTAGAACCCACAGTCAATCAGATGAGATTTTTGAGATACATGCATTTCTATGATTCTTTAAAAGACAAACCGATGTGCTATAATCCTAAATAAAGAAATATCGTATCAAGGTCTATCTAAAGACTTGGTTTGATGGATGCTAATATTATTACAGCATGACGGGGTTTGTATGCTCAAGTTCTGAGGTTCTGTTGCCTGATGCAAACTGTTGGTAAAAAGAGAGGGAAATCCAAGGATGACCCAGTTCATGTTCATTTTGCTTATCCTCTAGTCATCTGATAATAGGGGGAAAATAATTTTTCATTGTGAATTTCAGAGAATGTGACTTGCTAATATTGGTATAATGCAGGGGTTCCCAACCTTTTTTATGCCATGGACCAATACCATTCAGCAAGGGGTCTGTGGACCCTGGTACAAAGAAAGGTGTTCTGTCTTAATGAAGGCAGGATCATAATACCTAGGGTTTGTTTTGCAGGGCTTGATTTTCTTTTATTTCTTTGGTTTGTGTTGCAGGGATTAAGGGCACTCCTCAGAGTAATCATGTTCAAAAAGGAAGTTATGCTGCTAAATCAGATGATGGAAACAATAAGGGTGTAATGACGCCACAACCAGTAAATCAGAATGCCAGATGCTACACCACCAAAGGCCGGCCTCTTCGATCAGAAACGGTGCCAACTGCTCTGGACTCAAACAGGCACCGACTTTGCTACCCAAAGAGAGATCCACTCAACACGAACACAGTGGGTGCAGTGACACCTCTGTATGAGAAAAATTCACAACAGGTCTACCGAAGGAAGCCAAAAAATTGTATCAGACTAGCCTGTAACTTTGATCAGCTACATTTGAAAGATGAGGATATTTGTTTTCCAGAAGAGGTGACAAAGCCTCTCAGTGATGAGAAAGATCCATCTATTCCTTCACCACTGATGTCACTGCCTTCATTCCAGACTAGTGAGGCAGAGAAAAAACTTGCAGAGGAATATGGGAACCTGCAAAAAGGTAACACATTCCGCGCTTCTCTCAGTAATGATGAGGAAATGCCTCTTTGTCATGATAACAAGCATTTAAGTATATTTTGAATGCTAAATTTACAAATTCATTGACTGCTTATATTATGTGGTATTCTGTTTCAGAATTTTTACTTTATAACCTTTCACAAGTATTCCCAGAAAAGTTGGAGGACCACATATTGGATGCATTAAGCAGTGATGCCTATAGCATATTGGATGATTACGACAAGGTACTATCACAATATCACTCACTGTTGTTTGGCAAGGACAACTAGCCAGAATAGTGACAGTACTGTGTGTGTCTTTAACAAAAGATACTGATGGATCTTGTGTTAAATTGCAGAGAGAGTGTTAAAATTAGGATTTTGTTTTCAGCAGAAGACCTATGGGATCAGATTACGTAGTCAGTTACACCAAGGCAAACAAATAGCATAATCAACTGCAAATCAGGGAGTATCTGTGGTGAAGCAAGTGATCTTAATTAATAGACAGAGGAATTCATGTTGAAAAACGGTAATGAAAGTGTGACGACAAGAAATGTGTGTCCAAAGGGAAGATTTGTTTTAATAAATCATTGGGAGATAAAGTTGAATGTAAGTTTACTATTAAAGAATATGTAAGAATATCCTGCCTACTAACCATGACTGCACTTTGCTCATCATTGGTAAGTATATCTCAGTGAAGTGGTAACCTATTGAGCCTAATATTGCTTGTTAGGAAATCTACAGCAATAGTCTAAAATATTTTATAATGGCTATGTAGAGGAAGGAGTAGCCTGTGTTTAAGAGGTCCCTGTGTTACACCTGACCTTTCACTTGAAATGTACTGTCTTTTATTAGGATTCCCAAAAAGGAATGCCCAGTCTAAGTGGTAACTACAGTTCTGGAATTCACTCAATGTCATGGAACAGTCACACTGATGGACTTAGCACCAGCTTTAGCCTCAGTCATCGACTAGATCACCAGCAAGATATGCCAAGTCTCTTCAATGGTAAGCAAAAAAAAAGTAATACTGTTTACTCTTCCATAAATGCTGCCTGTCCTGTTGAGTTCCTGCAGCATTTTGTGTGAGTTGCTCTGGATTTCTAGCATCTGCAGACTTTCTCATATTTGAGGCAAATATGTTTATTTGGAGTTGTTAATTGAAAATTGGGCACACAAGCAATGGAGCCTTCTTAGTTTCACTAACATGAGTGAATGCTTAGTTGATACTGTAAACCATAGAAGATGGTTACAGCTATATAGGACCCTGGACAGACCCCACTTGGAGTACCTTGCTCAGTTCTGGTCGCCTCACTACAGGAAGTATGTGGAAGCCAAAGAAAGGGTGCAGAGGAGATTTACAAGGATGTTGCCTGGATTGGGGAGCATGCCTTATGAGAATAGGTTGAGTGAACTCGGCTTTTTCTCCTTGGAGCGATGGAGGATGAGAGGTGACCTGATAGAGGTGTAGAAGATGATGAGAGGCATTGATCGTGTGGATAGTCAGAGGCTTTTTCCCAGGGCTGAAATGGCTAACACATGAGGGCACAGCTTTAAGGTGCTTGGAAGTAGGTACAGAGGAGATGTCAGGGGTAAGTCTTTTTATGCAGAGAGTGGTGAGGGCATGGAATAGGCTGCCAGCAATGGTGATGGGGGAGGTGAATACAATAGGGTCTTTTAAGAGACTCCTGGATAGGTACATGGAGCATAGAAAAATAGAGGGCTATGGGTAACCCTAGGTAATTTCTAAGGTAGGGACATGCTCGGCACAGCCTTGTGGGCCGAAGGGCCTGTATTGTGCTGTAGATTTTCTATGTTCTATGTTACCATGAGAACTCCTCTATATACCGGGAGAACTCTTCTATATACTTTTTGCCTTCTGTGGGCAAGCCAGTTCTGGATACACAAAGCAATGTTCCCTTGGATCCCATGCCTCCTTACTTTCTCAATAAGCCTTGCATGGGGTACCTTATCAAATGCCTTGCTGAAACCCATGTACACCACACCTACTGCTCTTCCTTCATCAAGGTGTTTAGTCACATCCTCAAAAAATTCAATCAGGCTCGTAAGGCACAACCTGCCCTTTACAAAGCCATACTGATTACTCCTAGTCATTATACCTCTCCAAATGTTCATAAATCCTGCCTCTCAGGATCTTCTCCATCAACTTACCAGCCACTGACGTAAGACTCACTGGTCTATAATTTCCTGGGCTATCTCTACTCCCTTTCTTGAACAACATCCACAACCCTCCAATCCTTGGGAACCTCTCCCGTCCCCATTGATGATGCAAAGATCATCACCAGAGGATCAGCAATCTTCTCCCTCACCTCCCACAGCAGCCTGGGGTACATTTTGTCTGGTCCCGGCGACTTATCCAACTTGATGCTTTCCAAAAGCTCCAGCACATCCTCTTTCTTAATATCTACATGATATATACTACCCTTCGATTCTGTATATGACAGTGTTGTCATCAGGAATCAATCAAAAGTATGGCATTGGAGCTGTACTTAGCCTCTCAGTCATAAGTGTAAAACAAATAGAGCAGGGGCTACGCACACAGCCTTGTGGTTTATCTGTGCTGATGGAGATTGTGGAGAAATGTCATTGCCAATCTAAACTGACTGGGGTCAGCAAGTGAGTAAATCAAGGATCCAGTTGCACAGGAAGGTACTGAGGCCCAGGACTTGGAGCTTATTGATTAATTTTGTGGGGATGATAGTGCTGAATATTGAGCTGTAGTTATTAAAGAGCATCCTGATGTATGCATCGCCTTTGTCTAGGTGTTCCAGGGCTAAGTGAAGAACCAATGAAATGGCATCTGCTATTGAGCTGTTGTGATGGTAGGCAAATTGGACTGGATCCAAGTCACTCCTCAGTAAAGAGTTGATGTGCTTCATGACCAACATCTCAAAGCATCTCTTCACAGTGGATGTAAATGCTACTGGACAATAGTCATTGAGACAGATTATCACTGTTCCCTCTAAACTGTACGGGTGTGCTTATGTGCAGTCATTGAAATGCTCCTGCCTTTGAAATAGCCTTTGTTGCCACATAGCTGGAAATGTATTTGATTATATGCTTCAATTAATAAAATCAAAAGTATGTAACTTCTCAATTTTCATTCTAAGTATTCATAATATGCATATTACAAAAAATATACACTTAAAGCACTGTACGGTTTTCAGGCTGTGTAAAACTTTTCTGCTCAGAGCAATGGGTGGTCTGCACAGCTGTTTTATAAATAAATAAGTTAGAGGGAGACTGAAATCACAGGGTGACTCTGGGCTCTGGGAGTTTGTGAAAGGGCCTCTATGTTCTCTTGGTCAATTGAGCATATAAGGCATTGAGCTCATCTGGGAACGAAACTTTGTTGTCGCATATGCTGTTTCTTCATGTGGATGGTTGAAAGTCTATGACTATATTCTGTTATTTTTCTTATTTTAGGCATTGAGGCCAGGATTCACACATTCAGTGGGGAGTGTCTGATTGTCCATGATGTGCGAAGAGCTACAGTTGGTCAAGTTGCCACTGGAATTAGTAATCTGGTAAGTTTTCTTCACTCCCGAAGGAGGGTTCATATGGACCCCACTACTTTCAAACTGCCTTTTTTGCTGTTGAACCATAATAGATTATACCTGCACTAAACTTCAGTTCTAAACTTTGTTTCTATCACAACTGGAGCTACTTAACATTCTTGTCAGCAATAGGGAGATTTTATAACTGAAACTGCACATTATTCAGGTGTTGATTAGTTGGCAGATTATGAATTTGTGGCCTTTTAACAATTGACTCCATTCTTCCGTTTCACACCAGAATACTTTTGTTCCTTAATGCAGTGGTTGAAGGAAAAGCATATATTTGAGCTTTGTTTACATAAATTTGGTTGGGAAATCTTGTAGACGTATTGCCCAGAATCACTTAAATTATTGTAGGTCTCACTGTTTTAGTTGACTATATTAGTGCTGATAAGTAATCAGGTAAATAATACTGACACATGCAGCAACCTGTGACCCAGCTCCATTTATTGGGTATTGACCAATTTTCCAATTCTGATGAAGGGTCTCAGCCTGAAACATCAACTGTTTATTAATTTCCATAGATGCTGCCTGACCTGCTGAGTTCCTCCAGCATTTTGTGTGTGTTGCTCTGAATTTCCAGCATCTGCTGATTTTCTCTTGTGCTCAATTTTCCATTTTACATTTGTTGACACATTTATCAGTCTTATATAAAAAATATTTAGCAATTGACCTTGCATCAGCTGCCATTTGCAGGAGAGACAATTCCATGATTTGGATCCTGTGGTGATAAAGGGCTGGCAAGCTATTTCCAACTCTAAATGGTTTTCAGCTTAGTTAGGGATGGGGGAGATGGGAATTTGTAGGAAGTTTTTTTTTCCATGCAAATATTGCCTTTGCATTTTTTGGTAGTAGAGATCATGGATTTGGGGTGTTCTTTCAGAATAACATGAGTGAGTAACTGCAGTGCATTTTGTAGATGGAGCACATTGCAGTCACTGTGTTTAGCATGGAAGGTATGAACTTTTAGGATGATTGATGGATGCCAAACAACTGGGCTGTCATTTCCTTGATGGTGGCGGTACTGCACTGATACAATTTACTGAAGACCATTTCATCACACTCTAAATTTGTGCCAGATAGATGAAGGGGTGAGTGTGCTGGATGTGAATCAGTCACTGCAGAATATTCTGCTTCCATACTTCTCTCAGAGCCAGAGTATTTATGTGTCTGTCTCGTTGAGTTTCTGTTAATGGTGATTTTCCCAGTATGTTGACTAGGGGACCCATCAACAGTAATGCTACTGAATGTTAAGGATAGCTTGTTAGACTCTTGTTGGAGATGGGAATTGCTTGGTACTTTTGTGGCAATGGAATTATTTGCCATGTATTAGCCCATGCCGAGTGTTGTCTATTTCTCGCTGCATAGGCTGCTTCATTTGCTGAGGAATTGGGAATAGAGTAGAACATAGTGCAGTGTGAATATCCCCACTTTTGACCATCTGATGGAATGAAAGTCATTGAAAATGGTTGGGCCTTAGGTGCTTCCTGCAGTGATGTCCTAGGACTGGGATGACTGACTTCCAGTAACTGCATTCATCTACAATTCCAGCTATTGTGGTGATTTCTTTCTGATACCCATTGGCTTTGGGTTTACCTTGATGCCATATTTGGTCAAATGATGGTGTAACATCGAGGTCTCTCCCTCCCACCTCAACAATAGAATTCAACACTGTGTTCCATGTTTGAACCAAGCTGTAATGTAGTCTGAAGCTGACTGTTCCTGTAGAAATCAACACTGTTCATCAGTGAGTAATCCCTTTTATGGCCGGGCTATACCTTGGACCGTTTTCCGCATTGTAAATGCTAGTGTTGTAACTGTACTGGAACAGCTTGTTTGGAGACACAGCTAGTTCTGGAGTGCAGTTCTTCAGTACTACGTACAGTATTGCCTTGTTCCATATTTGATGTATCCAGTCCTCAAATTGGTAATCAAGTTGTGTAGTTAGTGTAACAATATGGAGTAAATATCTGGGCTTGACTCTGCTTTCTGGTGATGTTTTTGCAATATTTACATTTTTGAGATATCTAAGGGGACAAGGTTTCCTACCATTTTCTTTCTACCAGAGGTACTCTCATTGAAGGGGCACTTCTTCACAGTTCCTCATGTGAAAAGTTAAAATGTAAGTTCAAGACCAGTCATGCTAGATGTTAGGGGAATAGGACCTTATTTGAAAGACACAACTTTCTCAAGAACACGCACAATTGCAGGTTTTGAAGCAGAAATTAGAATAATAGTGATTAGGCCTTGGAGATTCAGCTGTTTCTGTTTGGCAGGAAGGGACACAGATTAAGAAGGATAACACTAGCTCAATCAAGGCCCACTCCAGAAATTTCTGTTAATAATTTAATGCATTGATGCCTTGCCCAGATAACTTTGCCTTTGAAGCTGTACTAAAATTATTTCCCAGAATTGGACAGCTTGAAACCCTCTAATAGTCCAGCATTCATGGGATATGACTGGTGCCAGACCACAAAATCTGGATCACGGAAATTGCTTGTGACCATTTTCCTCTGAGCATGAAAACAGTCACTTTCTAAGTATAAACTCTCAGAGGGTAACATAAGGTTTCCAGGAACTATCTATAATCTAAAGTTTTTGTAAACTGTCGGCCAAGATTGCTGTTGGCTATGACTGTAAAAGTTGAACTGGCAGGGTAATTAGCTACAGATTAGTACAGATCTTAGCTAATTTTAGATCATAGAAACATAGAAAATAGGTGCAAGAGTAGGCCATTCGGCCCTTCGAGCCTGCACCGCCATTCAGTATGATCATGGCTGATCATCCAACTCAGAACCCTGTACCTGCTTTCTCTCCATACCCCCGATCCCTTTAGCCACAAGGGCCATATCTAACTTCCTCTTAAATATTGCCAATGAACTGGCCTCAACTGTTTCCTGTGGCAGAGAATTCCACAGATTCACCACTCTCTGTGTGAAGAAGTCTTTCCTCATCTCGGTCCTAAAAGGCTTCCCCTTTATCCTTAAACTGTGACCCCTCGTTCTGGACTTCCCCAACATCGGAAACAATCTTCCTGCATCTAGCCTGTCCAATCCCTTTAGAATTTTATATGTTTCAATAAGATCCCCCCTCAATCTTCTAAATTCCAGTGAGTATAAGCCTAGTCGATCCAGTCTTTCTTCATATGAAAGTCCTGTAATCCCAGGAATCAATCTGGTGAACCTTCTCTGTACTCCCTCTATGGCAAGAATGTCTTTCCTCAGATTAGGGGACCAAAACTGCACACAATCTTCTAGGTGCGGTCTCACCAAGGCCTTGTACAACTGCAGTAGAACCTTCCTGCTCCTGTACTCAAATCCTTTTGCTATGAATGCCAATATACCATTTGCCTTTTTCACCGCCTGCTGTACCTGCATGCCCACCTTCAATGACTGGTGTACAATGACACCCAGGTCTCGTTGCATCTCCCGTTTTCCTAATTGGCCACCGTTCAGATAATAATCTGTTTTCCTGTTCTTGCAACCAAAGTGGATAACCTCACATTTATCCACATTAAATTGCATCTGCCATGAATTTGCCCACTCACCTAACCTATCCAAGTCACCCTGCATCCTCTTAGCATCCTCCTCACAGCTAACACCGCCGCCCAGCTTTGTGTTATCCGCAAACTTGGAGATGCTGCATTTAATTCCCTCGTCTAAATCATTAATATATATTGTAAAAGAGATATATTGTAAAGACCAAGGAGATGGTGGTGGACTTTAGGAGATCTAGGCCTCATATGGAGCCAGTGATCATTAATGGAGAATGTGTGGAGCAGGTTAAGACCTACAAGTATCTGGGAGTACAGTTAGACGAGAAGCTAGACTGGACTGCCAACACAGATGCCTTGTGCAGGAAGGCACAGAGTCGACTGTACTTCCTAAGAAGGTTGGCGTCATTCAATGTCTGTAGTGAGATGCTGAAGATGTTCTATAGGTCAGTTGTGGAGAGCGCCCTCTTCTTTGTGGTGGCATGTTGGGGAGGAAGCATTAAGAAGAGGGACGCCTCACGTCTTAATAAGCTGGTAAGGAAGGCGGGCTCTGTCGTGGGCAAAGTACTGGAGAGTTTAACATCGGTAGCTGAGCGAAGGGCGCTGAGTAGGCTACGGTCAATTATGGATAACTCTGAACATCCTCTACATAGCACCATCCAGAGACAGAGAAGCAGTTTCAGCGACAGGTTACTATCGATGCAATGCTCCTCAGACAGGATGAAGAGGTCAATACTCCCCAATGCCATTAGGCTTTACAATTCTACCGCCAGGACTTAAGAACTTTTTAAAAGCTATTATTAATGCTTTTTGAGATAGTGATTTAGATGCATATCATATTTTTTTACTGAGTTAAGTATTGTATGTAATTAGTTTTGCTACAACAAGTGTATGGGACATTGGAAAAAAGTTGAATTTCCCCATGGGGATGAATAAAGTATCTATCTATCTATCTATCTAAACAACTGGGGTCCCAGCACTGAGCCTTGCGGTACCCCAGTAGTCACTGCCTGCCATTCTGAAAAGGTCCCATTTACTCCCACTCTTTGCTTCCTGTCTGCCAACCAATTCTCTATCCACATCAATACCATACCCCCAATACTGTGTGCTTTAAGTTTGCACACTAATCTCCCGTGTAGGACCTTGTCAAAAGCCTTTTGAAAATCTAAATATACCACATCCACTGGCTCTCCCCTATCCACTCTACTAGTTACATCTTCAAAAAATTCTATAAGGTTCGTCAGACATGATTTTCCTTTCACAAATCCATGCTGACTTTGTCCGATGATTTCACCTCTTTCCAAATGTGCTGTTATCACATCTTTGATAACCGACTCAAGCATTTTCCCCACCACAGATGTCAGACTAACCGGTCTATAATTCCCCGGTTTCTCTCTCCCTCCTTTTTTAAAAAGTGGGGTTACATTAGCCACCCTCCAATCCTCAGGAACTAATCCAGAATCTAAGGAGTTTTGAAAAATTATCACATGCATCCACTATTTCTTGGGCTACTTCCTTAAGCACTCTGGGATGCAGACCATCTGGCCCTGGGGATTTATCTGCCTTTAATCCCTTCAATTTACCTAACACCACTTCCCTACTAACATGTATTTCCCTCAGTTCCTCCATCTCACTAGACCCTCGGTCCCTTACAATTTTCGGAAGATTATTTATGTCCTCCTTAGTGAAGACAGAACCAAAGTAGTTATTCAATTGGTCTGCCATGTCTTTGTTCCCTATGATCAATTCACATGTTTCTGACTGTAAGGGACCTACATTTGTCTTGACCAATCTTTTTCTTTTCACATATCTATAAAAGCTTTTGCAGTCAGTTTTTATGTTCCCTGCCAGCTTTCTCTCACAATCTTTTTTCCCTTTCCTAATTAAGCCCTTTGTCCTCCTCTGCTGGACTCTGAATTTCTCCCAGTCCTCAGGTGTACCACTTTTTTTTTTGCTACTTTATATGTTTCTTCTTTGGACTTGATACTATCCCTAATTTCCCTTGTCAGCCACGGGTGCACTACCTTCCCTGGTTTATTCTTTTGCCAAACTGGGATGAACAATTGTTGTAGTTCATCCATGCAATCTTTAAATGCTTGCCATTGCATATCCACTGTCAACCCTTTAAGTATCATTTGCCAGTCTATCTTAGCTAATTCACGTCTCATACCTTCAAAGTTACCCTTCTTTAAGTTCAGAAACTTTGTTTCTGAATTAACTATGTCACTCTCCATCTTAATGAAGAATTTCACCATATTATGGTCACTCTTTCCCAAGGGGCCTCGCACGACAAGATTGCTAACTGACCCTTCCTCATTGCTCAGTACCCAATCTAGAATGGCCTGCTCTCTAGTTGGTTCCTCGACATGTTGGTTCAGAAAACCATCCCGCATACATTCCAAGAAATCCTCTTCCTCAGCACCCTTACCAATTTGGTTCACCCAATCTATATGTAGATTGAAGTCACCCATTATAATTACTGTTCCTTTATTGCACGCATTTCTAATTTCCTGTTTAATGCCATCCCCAACCTCACTACTACTGTTAGGTGGCCTGAACACAACTCCCACCAGCGTTTTCTGCCCCTTAGTGTTATGCAGCTCTACCCATACCGATTCCACATCCTCCAGGCTAATGTCCTTCCTTTCTATTGCGTTAATCTCTTCTCTAACCAGCAATGCTACCCCACCTCCTTTTCTTGAATATTGAATATCCCTGGATGTTGAGCTCCCATCCTTGGTCACCCTGGAGCCATGTCTCTGTGATCCCAACTATATCATATTCATTAATAACTATCTGCACATTCAATTCATCCACCTTGTTACGAATGCTCCTCGCATTGACACACAAAGCCTTCAGGCTTGTTTTTACAACACTCTTAGCCCTTATACAATTATGTTGAAAAGTGGCTCTTTTTGCTTTTTGCCCTGGATTTGCCTGCCTGCCACTTTTACTTTTCACCTTACTAGTTTTTGCTTCTACCCTCATTTTACACCCCTCTGTCTCTCTGCACTTGTTCCCATCCCCTTGCCACATTAGTTTAAATCCTCCTGAACAGCAATAGCAAACGCTCCCCCTAGGAGCATTTGAAGGATCTAATCTTCATTAGATCTTGGTTAGAATTAGTTAATTAGTATGGATTAGTACAAGGCTTTCCACGCATTTTGGACCACCAAATGCTGGATCACAGAATTTTAAAAGTTTGAATTACAAAGAAAGAGTTCAAAAACTATTGGTTATTTTACTTGGAAATTAAAGTTCAAAGTAAGTTTACTATCAAAGTACATATGTCACCATATTCAACCCTGAGATTAATTTTCTTGTGGGCATACTGAATAAATCCAAAATAGAATAATAACCATAATCGAATTAATGAAAGACTGCACCAACTTGGGTGTTCAAGAATTTGTGGAAAAGACAGCAAAATGTGCAAATACAAAAAAAAAATAAATAAGCAATAAATGTTGAGAAGATGAGTCTATTGGTTATGGGAACAGTTCAGTGATGGGCAAGTGAAGTTGAGTGAAGTTATCCCCCTTGGTTCAGGAATCTGATGGTTGAAGGGTATTAACTGTTCCTGAACCTAGTGGTCTGAGCCCTGAGGTTCCTGTACCTTCTTCCTGATGGCCGGAGTAAGAGGAGAATGTTGTGGGGGTCCCTGATAATGGATGCTGTTTTCTTGCAGCAATGCTTTGTGTTGATATGCTCAACGATGGGGAGGGCTTTACCTGTCATGGTAAAGAGTGATAAGGTTAAAGGTTTCAGGATATTATGCAGGACTGTTAAAAGTGAATTACTTCTACTGGTTGGGGAATATGTTAAAAAGGGGAAATATACAAAGGAAATCCAGAGTTAGACGAAAATTAGCAGACATTTGTACTGGTAAAGTATAGCAAAATTTGGGAGGTCTCTCAAGAGATATAAGGTTATGTGAATAATTTTAAATTTGAGATATAAATTTTGTTTTCCAAATAAAATAAGGAAAACTGAGCAATTACAAGTATATGGAGTAAGATTACATATAAGCAATGACCACATTAAATGGCAGCACAATCTCCGGTGGGTCAAAGGGTTCAGTCTTGACCCTCTGTCCTTAACCTATGTGCTGATGGTTCAGTAAAGTCACTTAAACATTATGCAAGAAAATTTCTTAACTGCCTATGGGTTATAAATAAAAACATTTATATCTGATTTGTTTTTATTGGCAGATCCAGGTCCCAAGTTTCTCTCTGGTGCAGCAAAACGGACATCCTATTTCTCCAGACTTTGAAATCCCAGATTCTGGAATTGACTTGAAATGTACTCCTGCTTCCAATTCCAGCAATTCCTGGACCTGGAGAATTAAAGATGGAAATCTTAACTTCAAATCTTAAAAGCTTTTTATTAAAACTTTCTGGATGCTGATTTATTTATTCTTTTAGAATTTCAATTACTTAAGGCTCAGTTTCCTTCAACGCATTTGGACATCAAAACTTTTTTTTTAAAAAAGGACTCTAAAACCAGAAGATTTCACTCAACACACAAAATGCTGGAGGAACTCAGTAGGCCAGGCAGCATCTATGGAAAAGAGTAAACCGTTGATGTTTCAGGCTCACAATCAGAGTTTTGTGCCAAGACCCAGGATGTGCCTGGCCTGCTGAGCTCCTCCAGTATTTTCTGTGTGTTGCTTGGATTTTCGGCATCTGCAGATTTTCTCGTATTAAAAGATTTCACTGTTCGAAGTCCATTCAATGTTACTTAATTGAATTATTTTGTAGAAATATTGTTTCCAGTTTGGTGTGCCTGTAATATGGCTTAGTTTGACTTAATGGTTGATAAAAAGAAGAGACAAAACTATTAAATGATATTGGCCCATTTACCTTGCCACTTTGAACTGCATATGCCTGAAATGGTAACTTCCAAATTGAATGACTTCACTGAAATGAATGGAATGTCTTTTGCATTAGAAGGGAAAGTAGCATTGCAGTTGTTGTTATGCAAATAATCAAATTCAATTAATCACTTAAAGTTTGAATTAAAAAATAACTGTCTTCATGTGATTTGGGAGTCTGATTGTCCATATGTGGAGAAGATTTGCACTGATGGCAGGAAAAGTGCTGGGTTTTGTTAGAAGGCCAAGAATCTGGGGATGTAGATTTTTGATGGTTGGTGCAGTAGAAAAGAGGAGAACTATTTAATGCAGAAAGTTCTAGAATGCACTGCTTGACCAAGTGGTGAAAGCAGATTCAGTCAAAGGCAAATTAACTAGCTATTTGAAGAGGCTTGCAGGACTATAAGAAACATGGGTGGTGGGACTAATTTAAATGTTCTTTCAGAGAATTGCAAGGGGCATGGTGGGGTTAACAGCATGCTTCCAATCCAACCTTTATAAATCCTTCTATATCTGTTGTTAATGCAGATGAATATCATAGAAGCTTTATTGAAAGAAATGAAGTCAATTCAACCCCCTCCCGATCTTTCCTAATGTATTTACACAATAAAAAGCATAAGGTAAATTGATACTTTATGCCTCTTCAAATGTGGGGACATGTAACCAAGCGTAGGTGACACAGAAGCATTACAAGTGTGAATTGGTACTATATATTGGTAGTAATTTACAAAGGTGAAGTCAGATAGCAAATGCTTGTGGAACTGAATTTTACACTGAGCTGTTCATTTGAGCTTTTATGATGGCATCGGCTGCACTTAGTTAAGATGTCACTGTTCAGCTACAAAGACCAGCCAATTTGCCCATGAATTCTTGAGCATGATTTCACCTTCAGTTTTTCAAAGGATTTTTGAGCCAATACTATCTTTCTGTTACCGAGTTAATGTATTTTTTAATACATCCTGATTATGTTTAACCATAATAAGCTTTTTATGTAACATTTGAACAATGATTTTTCTCATCGTGTGTGATTTAGCACCAAAGAGAAACAGATTATCCACAACTATTTCAAAATGTGTCCAGAACCAAAAGAGGTATTACCCTAAGCATTTGCAGTAATCTGAGCATAAGTGGTCTTTAGGCACTTTAAGTTGTTCATGTATTTTCCACTGAAGGTGCCATCAACCTTGATATTGGTGGTCCAGGCAGTAGTTGACTGTTTTCTCTCCCATCCTCACCCTGTTAATGTGCCTTCAGCTAAATCATGCATAGTGTTCTGTTGTCTTCATGAAAGCTGAAGAGCAGAATTATTGGCTATCACACGAGATTTTTACCATTCTGTTGGAAGTGGCAAGGTTGAGAATTCAATCCCATAGTAATGTGATATCATAATGATATGCTCTTTTCTTGTGAGAATGTTGCCTTGCCTTTTAGTTAGCTGAGTTATAAGTTGTCAGAAATTCAAGACCAACGTAGTGGGATTGTCCTGATTATCTGCCCATCCAAAGATGGAACTTGAAATCATTTAGGAACTTTAGGAAGTCAGACTAACATGTACAAAGGAGAAGAAAAAATATTTGGAACAAAATAATAGGCAATTTGATTTTTAATATTTATGATCTGAGAGGAAACTAAAAGATTTCATTTTTCTAATGGTCGTGGATTGCACAAAAGTAACATCAAACTGGAATTTTGGTAGCATGAGGGGGCATGGTGAATTGCAAGTTTGCTTTTCATGCATATTCTCTCTGCTTAATATGCAGTGCCTTGTAGAAGTACTCAGCCCCAGCCCTTCATTCACATATATGAGTATTACAACTAGGGATCTTGACCAATTTAACTGAGAATTTGGATTTGTAAATCACATACTCTTTTTTTTTCCACAGTAGAGCCCCAAAAAACTGGGAAAATTGTTAAACATGAATAACTAAAATTTCAAAACCTGAAATGTCAGCCATTCAAAAGTATTCATCCCCCTTTTCTCAATACTTAGTTGATCCAATTCTCATAGCTACTACAGCTATTTTTTTTGGATAAGCCTCTATTAGGTGTGCACAATGCAATGGAGCAAGATTTGCTCATTCCACCTTGCAAAATTGCTCAAGCTATGCCAGGTTTGTTAGGGAGTGGTGATGGACAGCAGTCTTAAGGTCTTGCCAGAGATGTTCGATTGGGTTAAAGTCAGGACTTTGGCCCACTCAGTGGTTGCTCTGGCAGTGTGCTTTAGGTCATTACCCTGCTGAAAGACCAACTTCCTCCCCTGTTTAAGCTTTCTGGCAGAGGCTAGCAGGTTTTTATCCAGGATCTCTCTGTATTTAGCAGATTTCCAGGTCCTGCTGCTGAAATGCATCCCCACAGCATGATGCTACCTCCAGCATACATTACAGTAGGGACGGTGATACTTGACTGATGCATGGCATTAGATTTACGCCACATGTACTACTTATTGTTGAGGCCACAAAGTTCCACTTTAATCTCATCTAACCACAAGACCCTCTTCCACATCTTTGCAGTATCTTCTAAGTGACGCTTTACAAATTCTTTACAGGCAAAGATGTGCTTTATTTTTTAAAACCAGGATTTCTTCCTTGCCACCCTTCCTTAAATATCTTTTTTGTGCAAGGCCTTAGAGATCGTAGAGCCATGAATGTCATCTCCAGTTGCAGCCACTAACTTCTGCAACTCACTCAAAGTGATTGTTAGCATCACAATAGCCTCTCATACTTGTGCCATTCTTCTCTGCTGGATAAGTTTAGAGGGGTAGCCTGAACTAGGCACTGTGGTTATAGTTTCATATTTTTTCCACTTTTTTTCATGATGGACGGTACTAAGCACTGAGGTATGTTCAATGCCTTTGAGATACTCCCGTACCCTTACCTAGATTTGTGCCTCTCTATTATCGTTTCCCTGACTTGTCTTGAATGCTCTTTTGTCTTCATCTTCGTTTGGTCTTTTGAAACTCTACCATACTGTTGGACCTTTCACAGAGAGGGATATTTATTCAGGTAATCCTCCAATTTTCTACATCTGGTACAATCTATGGTTAAAGTTGATGGTGTCATTTATGTCAAAGCATAGTTATGTATTTTGTTAATTTTATGACCCCTTGCAAACTTTAACACAAATTTTTTAAATAGTCAACATGGTTATGAACAATGCAAACTATTAGTAATTCACTTAATTACTTAAGCTCATCACTTCTACTGGGGCATAGGCCACCAACAGTAGCACACGAGAGTCCTCTGCCCTGGGCTAGTCTTTCCAGGTGTAGTCCATCTTCTTGGTGTACCTTTCCTCTCCCAGGGAAGAGGTTTTTGGAGCTTCTATTGGCATTTTTGTAGCTCTGGGTTTTATGGGATGGTGTTGCTAATCACATGCCCAACCCTCCTTTCACAGCTAGGCTTGGGACCATCCTTGGCGGGGTTCAGTTGATTATTATAATCTGGTGTGCACTGCCTGAAAGGATGATGCGAGCATATTCAATATATGTCAAAAGATTATTGAATGAGACTGTTCCCAAAAAGATCTTTCCTTCATAATGTGGGATGGATCTTTCAGAGATGCAGCACATCTGGTGAATGAATGACCTCCTATGTGGTTAAAATCCTATTATTTCTAATTTTTAAAAATCTTCCATTTAACTTAAGTACTTTAAAAAGTGATGTATGAATTCATGACCTAATATTGTTCTTACTGCTGGTATCAAACCTTTAATCACTAAACATGCATTTGTATGCAGCTAAAGAAAACAATTCTTGGCATGCATTTGGGAGTTCAATTTTTTACTGGTGTCTTAATGTGAAAATAAATAAATAAACTTAAGTCTGACATCGTCCCCCTATTGGTCTTCAGTAAAACACTTATGGCAATACTGCTTGGAATAACTTTCTATATTTTTAATTTAATCTGCTAGACATGTACTGTTGCTGCTGTTATTTCAAAATGCATCTTAAAATGATTGTTGTTGATGTGAATGTACCTGTTTGTGAACAATAGCTCTGAAGCATGATGTAGTTGCATCCAGTGAAAATTTGTGAAATATTTATTTCATTTATATAAAAATAAGATACTGCAACATGAATGTATTTTTAAATTTCATGCTGTTCTTTCTTCTGGACTGTTTCCTTGCAGTTGTATTACACAAGAAAAGAATAAAGTATTTCTTTAAGTGTGCATCTGTTTTGGAGTTTGTGTTTTGAATGCCTGTTAATGACTGGGGTCCACATTACTGCACAGCACCATGGACTACACTCTGCTATTTCTAAGATGATAAAAGGTTGGACAAAGGGAAATGTGGCACAGAAAGAAACCAACTGGTTGATGAAACCCCTCCAGGGGTTTGCTGTGCTTTATATTTTATTGAATGCTTCCCTCTGTCCTCTCAAATTGAGCAAAACCTGCCTTCTTTCCTGAGAAATCTTTTGTGAGACCATAAGTCTCAGGAGCAGAATTAGACCCATCAAGTTTGCTCTGCCATTCCATCATGGCTGATTTATTATCCCTCAACCCCATTCTCCTGCCTTCTCCCGTGTAAACTTTAACTCCCTGATTAATCAAGAACAATTCAACCTCTGTTTTAAATATACTCAATGACTTGGCCTCCACAGCTGTCCATGGCAATGAATTCCACAGCTTAACCACCCTCTAGCTAAAGAAATTCCTTCTCAACTCTTTTCTAAATGAATGTCTCTTCGGAGGATGTGTCCTCTGGTCTTAGACTCCCCCACAACGACAACCATTCTCTCCACATCCACTCTGTTTAAGCCTTTCAATATTCGATAGGTTTCAATGTGATTTCCTGCTGCCTCCCCATTTTTCTAAACTCCAGTGAGTATAGGCCCAGAGCCATGAAATGCTCTTCATACATTAACCTTTTCATTTCCTCAATTGTGCTCATGAGCCTCCTCTAGATCCTGTCCAATGTTAGCACATCTTTTCTTAGATTATGGGCCCAAAGCTGCTCACAATACTCCAAGTGTGGTCTGACCAATGCCTTATAAAGCCTTGGCATTGCATCCTTTCTCTTATATTCTAGTCCTCTCAGAATGAATGCTAACATTGCATTTGTTTTCCTTGCCACCAACTGAACCTACGAATATACCTTCAGGAAATCCTGCACAAGGACTCCTGAATCCCTTTGCACCCCTGTTTTTTGAATTTGTTCCTTACTTAGAAAATAGTCTAAACCTTTATTTCTTCTACCAAAGTGCCTGACCAGACACTACCCTGTGCACTATATGTCATCTCCCATGTCTTTGCCCATTCTCCTATCTGTCCAAGTCTTGCAGACTCCCTGCTTTCTCAGCACTACCTGGCCCTCAACCTATCTTCATATTGTCTGCAAGTTTCGCCACATTTATCATCCAGATCATTGACATACAACATGAAAATAAGTGGTCACAATACCAAACCTTGCTTAACACCACTTGTCACTGGCAGCCAACAACAATGGGCTCCCTTTATTCCAACTCTTTGCCTCCTGCAATTAGCTGAACTTTTATCTATGGTAGAATCTTTCCTGTAATACCATGGGCTCTTGTTAAGCAGCCTCTTGCAGCACCAAGTAAACAACATCTAACGACTCTTCTTTATCTCTCCTGCCTGCTAAGTTCTCAAAGAGCTCCACCAGATTTGTCGAGCAAGATTTTCCCTTGAAACCATGTTGTCTTTGGCCTACTTTATCATGCACCTCGAAGTACCCAGAAGTCTATTTATTATTTATTTATTTAGCAATACAGTGTGGGTAGGCCCTTCCAGACCTTTAAGTCACTCCGCCTCAGCAGACCCCAATTACCCCAATTTAACCCTAGCCTAATCAAATGTGACAATTTACAAAAACTATATTAATCTACCAATCGGTACGTCTGTGGACTGTGGGAGGAAACTGGAACACCCAAAGGAAATGCACGCATTCCACAGAGGACATACAGAGACTCCTTACGGAACAGTGATGGAATTGAACTCCAAACTCTGGAGCGTTCTGAGCTGTAATAGTGTCGCACTAGCTGCTTCACTACCATGGCGCCAATGATGGACTGCAACATCTTCCCAACCTCTGAAGTCAGGATAACTGGCCAATAGTTTCTTTACTTCTGCCTCCTTCCCTTCTTGGAGTGATATTTGCAATTTTCCAGTCAATTCCATGCCAGAATCTATTGATTCTTGAAGGATCACTCCTAATGCCTCCACAATCGCTTCAACTATCTGCCTCAGAACCCTGTGGCATAGTCCATCGTTTCAGGTGATTCATTTACCTTCAGATCTTTCAGCTTCCCATTCACCTCTCCTTAGTAATACCAATACAACCGACGTCTGCTTCCTGACACTTTTGAGTTTCTTGCACACTGCTGGTGTCTTCCATAGTGAAGACTGGCACAAAATATTTGTTATGTTCGTTTGCCATTTCTTTGTCTACCTCTTCAGGGTCTGCTTCCAATGGTCTGGTATCCACTTTTGCCTCTTTTACACTTCATACAGTATATCTCAGAAAACCTTTTGTATCTTCTCTGATATATTTGGCTAGTTTACCTTTATTTCACCTTTTCTCTCCTTATAGATTTTTTTTAGTTGCCTTCTGTTTGTTTTTAAAAGCTTCACAACCCTCTTAACCTCCCACTAATTTTTGCTCTATTATCTGCCCTCGTTTTTTCTTTTAGGCTGTCTTTGACTTCCTTTGTCATCCACAGTTGCCTTATCCTCTCTTTAGAATACTACTTTGTCTTTGGGATGTATCTATCCTGCATCTTCTGAATTTCCCCCAAAATTTCTTCTCAAATTGCAGGGTAAATTCTATTCTATTACAATCACTGCCTCCCAATGGGTCCTTTAACTTAAGCTCCCTAGTCAAATCTGATTCATAACATAACAGAATCATCGTTCCCCTAATGGGCTCAACCACAAGCTGCTCTAAAAAGCTATCTCATAGGCATTCTACAAATTCCCTCTCTTGGGATCCAGCATCAATCTGATTTTCCCAATCTATCTGCATATTGAAATCCCCCATGACTATCAAACATTATTACATGCCTATTCTGTCTCCCATTGGAATTTATATCCCGCATC
Source organism: Hemitrygon akajei (assembly GCF_048418815.1). NCBI lineage: Eukaryota > Metazoa > Chordata > Chondrichthyes > Myliobatiformes > Dasyatidae > Hemitrygon > Hemitrygon akajei. The sequence goes on along the minus strand of NC_133141.1, from coordinate 5,549,496 downwards.
CTGGCGACTGTTCAGGGGCCTGTATGTAACTCCCATCAGGGTCTTTTCACCCTCGTAGTTTATTAACTTTACTCACAAGGATTCTACATCTTCTGTTCCTATGTCACCTCTTTCTAAGGTTTTGATTTCTTTTCTTACCAACAGAGCTACCCTATCCGCTCTGTCTACCTGCATGAACTTTCAATACAATGTGTATCCCTGGATGTTAAGCTCCCAACTATGATCTTCTTTCAGCCATGACTACACTACAGCAGCCTCTAACTACACTGGAAAATCATCTACCTTATTCCGTATACTATGTGCATTCAAATATAACACCTTCAGAACTGTATTCATCATCTTTTTTTAAAATTTTGGCCCCTTGTTACACTTGAATTAATTCCACGGCTTGCCCTATTATCTGCCTGTCCTTCATGACAGCTTCAATATACACAACATCTACTTGAATACTGACTGCTCCATCCTCAGCCCTGTCACTCTGTGTCCCATCCCCTGCCAAATTAGTTTAAAACATCCCCCACAGCTCCAGCAAATCTGCCCACAACAATATTGGTCCTCCTCGGGTTCAAGTGTAACCCCTCCATTCTGTACAGGTCATACTTTCCCCAGAAAAGATTTTCTGTGGTTTTAAAAGACTCAGTGAAAAATGAACAAAATATCAATTGCCTACATCTGTCCTTGCAATTTATTTAGTTTAATCCTTGCTAAACATTCAAGTTGCCTCAAAAGCACATTAACCACTGGAATTCCCCAGACTATTTTTCATTGTTTTTATCTTCATGCAACCTGTACTAAATATGGAATCTTCCAGTAAGACGGTGGCATGCTTGGACACCGCAGCTTCTACAGGGCCAACTAAAGCTCTTATTGACTTTTTTAACCCTATTGACCCTGCTGGACATTAAGAACTTAAAGCACTTCTGGTCTACCACATCAGTGAGTTGTTTGTTGGTGGAGAAGCTGGACTTGGCGTGAGCAGTGATGCTACCTGAGACAGAAGGGCATCGGTGCATAAAGGTGGTGTGCAGTCGAACAGTGGGTGATTGTCTTAGTTGCATTTCTTGTGATCGTAAGACTCTGTTAGATATGTGGATTGCTGTGTCCATTTCACTGATCTATTGGTAAATGGCGGGTGTGAACGGCAAGGGAGCTGCATGGATTCAGTTGTAGGGAGGACTCGGCCTCAAACCAGTGTCGCCCGTTTGCAGCTGCCCAGGAGAGAGGAGCTGGTGTCAGTGCGCTCACCGCAGTGTCGTGGTGCCCATGCTGGAGTCAGAGCTACTGTCCAGAGAACACTCAAGAGCAGAGAAGGTATATTGTGTTTGACTACAGACTGCTGCAACATTCATGGACTCAGGGTCTTGGACTATGCTTTTGGTGTGGGACTATATTTTTACTGCTGTCTTATACATGCTATATGTGCTTTGTGCTGTGTGTGAGTGTCGGTACTGTGTTTTGCACCTTGGCCCTGGAGTAATGCTGTTTCATTTGTCTTTATTCATAGGTATTCATGTATGGTTGAATGACAGTTAAACTTGAACTTAAAAATGTTATTATTTTGACACTAGTACAGCAATATCTTCATTTTTAAATCCTTCCCTCCATCATGCAAAAGGAATACATTAATTCATGTCAACTCCCAACAGAGCAATCTCATCAGTTCCACTATTTCTCTACATTTCTCTGCAGCTCTGCAATTTAATCTCTCTCACTTCTCAGCCCTCTTCTCATTCTTATGCCACTTGTCTGCACTAGGGACTACATTTACAACAGTCAATTACCTTACAGTATACTGTTCGGGATATGACAGGAAAGTAGAGGAGAAATCCGTATGGTCACACATAGAACATGTACATTTCACACAGCACTCAACATCAGAATTGCCTCAGGCACTGAGAGCTGTGAGACAACAGCAGTAAGGTCTGTGTCACAATAGTTTAACTCTCTCTTCATTTCACCATCTACCAAGCACTTCCCACTGTTCAAGTCTGTTTTGTCTTCCCCTTAGCATGGTGCACATGAGGAAATAGGAACATGAGATCTTCGATAATTAATTTATTTATTGAGTAACAGTGTGGAGTAGGCCCTTCTGGCCCTTCGAGCCACACCACCAGCCTAATGACAGGACAATTTACAACGACCAATTAACCTATCAACTGGTATGTCTTTGGACTGTGGCAGGAAATCGGATCATCCAGAGGAAATCCATGTGGTCATGGGGAGAACCTACAAACCCATTATAGACAGTAGCAGGAATTGAACCCAGGTCACCTGTACTGTAAGGCGTTATGCTACAGTGCCACCCAATAATCATTGAGAAATGGTTGATTCATGTTTTTTTAAAAAATATGCAAATTTTGGTGATTTGGACATCTTTGAGCCGAGAATTGCTGTTGAATTGGCCCAAAAATGATTGACATTTTTAATTCTACAAACTTGTAATTCCTCCATGAGTAAATCGAGACATCAAATTGTTCAAAACAAACGGCTCAATTTCTCTCATAAGGAATCATTATGCATCCACACATCAATAAGTTTATAAGCTGATAAGTTTATAGTGAAACTGATTTTAAATGTAAAATAACATCCTAAATGTTTTGCCCTGAAACACAAATTAAGTTTCTCTTTTACACAATAGAATGGTGTTCTTTCTTCCTAATGTAACACTTTCCAAATGCAATGAGAATGCAGAAGTCAAGTATTGATCCTTTACAAGTTGTCTTTACAGTTTTAAGTAAATAAAATGCTGATATATTTTTGAGAGGTATAATTGTATACTCCTTGCTCTTTTATTTGAGGAGCTTGAGATGTGTCTAAGCCACGGGCTCCCAACCTTTTTTATGCCATGGACTAATACAATTAAGTAACGGATCTGTGGACCCAGGTTTGGAACCCCTGAATAGTCCAAGGCATGCCTGTGTAGACTGGATGCTCCAGGATTGTAATATGAGTCGTCTATTTGTTGCAATAGTGAAAGTGATATCAATTTTCAGATGTTTGTCATTTGATTAGTTAAAGCAAACTTCTTGCAGCTCCTTTTTAAAAGTCCGTTGATACTTTCTTACATCTTATGCCCTAATGTGAATAGTTTCAGTATGATGATATTCTCATTCCGACCTTCAACATTTGGGGAAATGAAATTAGCCTCATGATTTGCAATGTCCTTAGATAGTATAATATTAGATTAGATTAGCCAGTCCTGATGAAAGGTCTCAGCCCGAAATGTTCCTTTCCATAGATGTTGTCTAACCTATTGAGTTCAGAATTTTGTGTGTGTTGTTCTGGATTTACAGCATCTGCAGATTAGCTTTATTTGTCACTTGCACATCGAAACATGAATTTCAAATTTCAAAGTAAAATTTATTATCAGAGTACATACATGTCACCACATACAACCATGAGATTCTTCTTTCTGTGGGCATACATAGCAAATCTATAGAACAGTAACTGTAAACAGGATTTGTAAACTATAATCATCAGGAACTGTAAAGTGTAAACAAACTGTGCAAATGCAGATAATAAATAAATAGTAATAAATAATGAGCATGAAATAACAAAGTAAAAGACTCTGTAAATTAGTGTAGGTATCCCCTTTTTTTCAAGAGCCTAATGGTTGAGAGATAGTAACTGTTCTTGAACCTGGTGGTGTGAGTCCTGAGACACCTGTACCTTCTACCTGATGGCAGCAATGAGAAAAAGGCATGGCCTGGGTGGTGAAGATCTTTGATGATGGATGCTACGTTTCTACAGCAACATTTCATGTAGATGCACTCAATAGTTGGGAAGGCTTTACCCTGATGTACTGGGCCGAATCCACTACCATTTGTAGGATTTTTAGAATACAATGAGTTGTGTCAACACTTAGCATTGTCCGAGGATATGCTGGGGCAGTCTTCAAGAATCACCATGCTTCCAGCACAAACATAGCATGCCCACAATTTATCTACCCTAATCGTACATCTGTAGAATGTGGGAGGAAACCAGGGCACCAGGAGGGAGGCCACGTGGTTACGGGGAGAATGTACCGGACAACGAATGGTGGGAAAGTAATCCTAAAATCAAAGCTTCTAATGATTGCTCCCTAATCTTTCTGGTTCAACATCTTCATTCAATCCTGTGAACAGTCAAATGGATCTCAATCAATGAAGAATATCCTTACTGCCTAATATCAATTTATCTCCCCCATCACCCCAATATCTTTGTGTTCCTCCTGTTTAAGTTCCTTTCTACATTTCAGTGCTAACTAATCCACAACTGGTGACAAAAAATTCGGCAGCCTTGGTTATAATCTCTGGAATTTCTTCCTTAAACCTTGCCACTTTTCTTTTCTGTTGAGCTATTCCTGTTATTCCTGTTTAGGCAATCTTTGCATAATTTGCCTTAATATGTGGTTTAATGTCAAGATTTGGCACCAAAGTAGTGTCAAGACATTACATCCTATGAAGCAGCATAGTTCTTTTAAACATTATCTTTTAGCTGAAACCAAAACATTCTAAAAGCAGAACACACTGCTTTTACAGAACTGGGCTGAGAAGTGGAAAATGGAGTTCAACCCAGATAAGTGTGAAGTGGTTCATTTTGGTAGGTCAAATATGATGGCAGAATACAGTATTAATGGTAAGACTCTTGGCAGTGTGGAGGATCAGAGGGATCTTGGGGTCCGAGTCCATAGGACGCTCAAAGCAGCTGTGCAGGTTGACTCTGTGGTTAAGAAGGCATATGGTGTATTGGCCTTCATCAATCGTGGAATTGAATTTAGGAGCCGAGAGGTAATGTTGCAGAAATATAGGACCCTGGTCAGACCCCACTTGGAGTACTGTGCTCAGTTCTGGTTACCTCACTACAGGAAGGATGTGGAAGCCATAGAAAGGGTGCAGAGGAGATTTACAAGGATGTTGCCTGGATTGGGGAGCATGCCTTATGAGAATAGGTTGAGTGAACTCGGCCTTTTCTCCTTAGAGTGAAGGAGGATGAGAGGTGACCTGATAGAGGTGTATAAGATGATGAGAGGCATTCATCGTGTGGATAGTCAGAGGCTTTTTCCTAGGGCTGAAATGGTTGCCACAAGAGAACACAGATTTAAGGTGCTGGGGAGTAGGTACAGAGGAGATGTCAGGGATAAGTTTTTTACGCAGAGAGGGTTGAGTGCGTGGAACGGGCTGCCGGCAATGGTGGTGGAGATGGATACGCTAGGGTTGCTTAAGAGACTTTTGGATAGGTACATGGAGCTTAGAAAAATAGAGGGCTATGGGTAAGCCTAGTAATTTCTAAGGTCCTTCGTGGGTTGAACTTTGTGGGCCAAAGGGCCTGTATTGTGCTGTAGGCTTTCTATGTTTCTATGTTTCTAACTATTAAAATGAAATGCATACAGCATAGCAGTAAAATTCTTAACTAGGGCATTACATAATTGTTATTGTAAGCAATTACATGATACACATATCACAGCAGATCTCTGGTGTGTACACAAGTGCACAATGCTACTGTCATTTCAGGAGACGTGCTCATGAGCAGACTGCAGATACAAGCCTGACTGTAAATAAACAACTTTTTTTTAATGAAGTATAAACTTGAGTGAACAGAATATGGTTAGAACCAGCAAGATTCCATTATATTATACTTTTTTGTACTTCAACAATTTATGGCATTTTGACAAATTATAATGGTTATCACAGATTGTTTTATATTTCAGGAAGTGCCTCACTAGCAAAATCAGCATTTTGTTAACCATTGCTAATTATTGTTTATAAGCTGATGGTGAACTGCCTTTGATATAATGGTATATTCTGCTCAGCACATTTCAGAGGGCTGTTCAGAGGTAGTCAAACTCAACAAGGGCAGGGCAGACTTCTTTTCCTGAAGCCCATCAGTGAGGTACTTTATTTAGTAATGTATGATTTGTTTTATGGTTATTATTGGTACTTTTTAATTTTAAAATTCCATGATTATTTAATTAATTGTGTTTAAATTCTTCAGCTACTGTACTGGAATTTTAACTTGTCTCTGGATTATAGGTCCAAGGTCCTGGATCAACCAAAGTGCACTGTTCCCTTACTACTGTAGTTACAGATCTCTGAAATTATAATTCTATAATTCAATGACTCTATGAAAATCCCATCCTTAACATTACCATTACAATGATAAACAAAATGGCACTTACAACATTATAAGCCTGAGGTTCTCGATATAAGACCATAAGACCTAGGAGCAGAATTAGGCCATCTGGCTCATTAAGTCTGCTCTGCTACTCAATCATGGCAGATCCTTTTTATTTTCTCCTCCTCAACCCCAGTTCCCAGCCATCTCTCCATAACCTTTGATGCCATGTCCAATCAAGAACCTATCAATCTCTGCCTTAAATACACCCAATGACTGGGCCTCCACAGCTGCACGTGTCAACAAATTCCACAAATTCACCACCCTTTGGCTAAAGAAATTTCTCCGCATCTCTGTTTTGAAAGGTCGGCCCTCTATCCTGAGGCTGTGTTCTCTTGTCCTAGACTCTCCCACCATGGGAAACATCCTTTCCACATCTACTCTGTCTAGGCCTTTCAATATTTGAAAGGTTTCAATGAGATCCCCCCTCATCCTTCTGAATTCCAGCGAGTATAGACCCAGAGCCATCAAACATTCCTTGTATGATAACCCTTTAATTCCTGGAATCATCCTTGTGAACCTCCTCGAGAACATCTTCAATGCCAGCACATCTTTTCCAAGATAAGGGGCCCAAAACTGTTCACAATGCTCAGGGTGAGGTCTCACCAGTGCCTTATAAAGTCTCAGCACCACATCCTTGTTCTTGCATTCTAGACCACTTGAAATGAATGCTAACATGGGATTTGCCTTCCACACCACCGACTCAACCTGCAAGTTAACCTTTAGGTTGTTCTGCACAAGGACTCACAAGTCCCTTTGCATCTCAGATTTTTGGATTTTCTCCCTGTTTAGAAAATAGTCCGCACATTCATTTCGACTACCAAAGTGCATCACCATGCATTTTCCAACATTATATTTCATTTGCCACTTCCTTGCCTATTCTCCTAATCTAAGTCCTTCTGCATCCTACCTGTTTCCTCAACACTACCTGCCCCTCCACCAATCTTCGTATCACCTGCAAACTTAGCAACAAAGCCATCTATTCCATTATCTAAATCATTGATATACAACTTAAAAAGAAGTGGTCCCAACACTGACATCTGTGGACCAACACTAGTCACCATCAGCCAATCAGAAAAAGATTCTTTTATTCCCACTCGCTGCCTCCTGCCAATCAGCCAGTGCTCTAACCATGTTAGTAATTTTCCTGTAATACCATGGGCTCTTAACTTGGTAAGCAGCCTCGTGTGTGGCACCTTGTCAAAGGCCTTCTGAAAGTCCAAATATACAACATCCACTGCATCCCCTTTATCTATCCTACTTGTAATCTCCTCAAAGAATTCCAACAGGTTCATCAGGCAGGATTTTCCCTGAAGGAAAACATGCTGACTTTGTATTATCTTGTCCTGTTGCACAAGAGTAGGTAATACGACCGTTACATCCTGAGTGCAATTAAGCAGCATCTTGATCATCCAGTGGTTATGCTGCTAGTTGCAGGAACAAAAACTGAATAGCAGTTAAGAAGGAGAGAGCTTGAATGAAATAACTTTACGTATATTAGTAATTTGTATAAGATCATAAGTCATTGGAGCAGAATTAGGCTATTCAGCCCATCGAGTCTGTGTCACCATTTCATCAGGGCTGATCCATTTCCCTCTCAACCTCAATCTCCTGCCTTCTCCCTTCATGCCCTGACTAATTAAGAACCTATCTTGTATAAAGCACTAGTCACAAACTCAGGAGGTATTTGAGAAGAACAAATAAAGTACTTCCGAAGTTCAATTTTTACTTAACAAATGCCTCTCAAAAATCTATATTATAATCTCTGGAGTGTTTGCTATTGGTTCAGATATACAAATTGGCCAAGAGAGAATTCATATGCTGTTTTTTTAATAATGCCATATGATACTTCATATTTCCCTGAGAACTGGGTATACTCCTTATCTGAGAGGCTGAAGGAGAGAAACTTAGTCTGCAACAGAATAAGATATAGCATTAACCATTATGAAGAAAAACAAGTCATTCACTCAACTCTAAGTAGATGGTTTAAAATGGTGTTGGTTGAACCTCACTCATCCCATTGTTAATCATAGCTGAGGACTGTCTTGTCAAAAAGAAAGCAAATCATCTGCTGAATCTAATCTATGAAGTGTGTTTTTAAAAATACAAAACCTCACCTCACGCTGTGATATGAAGACATGGAAATATATTTTAAAAATTTTGCAAGCAGTTTTATCCGCAGATAAAGTTGAAATTTCACTGAGTAAATTGAAGTAAAATTCAATTCATTAAGCTTCATTGTATTTGCAGTAGTTTGCTTCTTTGAAAGCTTTACTGCAGGTTGGGTACCCCTTTTCTGAAATGCTTGAGGTCAAAAGTGTTTTGGACTTTGGATTTTTCAGATTTACATCTTGAAGGTACTTTATATGATATTTTATTAATTTTGTGTATGAAACAATATTGAGTACATTGAGCCATCAGAAAGGTAAGCTCAGCCACCTAGGTGACGATCAGTTGCCATCATTTCCAACTCGGAATTTATGTGCTGCCAGTAATCGGTCTTTGTCTTACATCACACATATGTACTGATGCAGCTTTTCAGTGTGTTACATTTTCATGAATGACGATCTCGGCAAACTCATCAATAAATTTCTCTGCTGCTTCATGCTACAGATGCCTTATCATCACAAATATTTAAAAATTAAATGCCATGCCTTTTCTTTAATTTCTGCAACCTTCCTGCTGAATATTCACAATTACCCTCATTTTTCAGTTTATCATGATAGATCTTTCTTTGTTTCATGATCAGCATACCATTAGCTGATATATAGGGTCATGGAGAAGTACAGCACAGAAACAGACCCTTTGGCCTAGCTAGTCCATGCTGAAAACATTTAAATTGCCTATTCCCATCGTCCAGCACTGGGACCATCCATGTACCTATCCAAACTTTTCTCAAATGTTAAAATTGAGCTCGCATACATCACTTGTGCTGGCAACTCATTCCACACTTCCACGACCCTCTGAGTGAAAAAGCTTCCCCTCAGGTTCCCCTTAAACTTTTCACCTTTCACTCTTAACACATGACCTCTTGTTGTAGTCCCACCACATCAAGGGAAAAAGCCTGCTTGCATTTACCCTCTCTATATCCCTCTTAATTTTGTATACCTCTATCAAATCTCCTCTCAGTCTTCTATGTTCTAAGGACACAGTTCTAACCTATTCAATCTTTCCTTATAACCCCAGTCCTCCAGACCCAGCAACATCTTTGTATATTTTCTCTGTAATCTTTCAGCCTTATTTATATCTACCCTGTAGGCAAGTGACCAAAACTGCACACGGTATTCCAAATTAGGCCTCACCAACATCTCACACAACTTCAACATAACATCCCATCTCCTGTACTCAATACATTGATTTATGAAGGCCAATGAGCCAAAAAATTTCTTTACAACCCTATCTACATGTGATGCCAGTTTCAAAGAATTATGTACCTGTATTCCCAAATCCCTTTGTTCTACCACACTCCTCAGTGCCCTGTTATTCACCGTGGTTGGTCAGACCAAAGTGCAAAACCTCGCACTTGTCTGCATTATATTCCATCTGCCATCTTTCAATCTATTTTTCTCCCTGATGCAGATCTCTCTGCAAGCCATGATAGCCTTCCTCACTGTCCACTACACCCCCAATTTTGATGTCATCTGCAAATTTGCTGATAGCGTTAACCACATTACAACCAGATCACCACGAGTCAAAGGCCTCCAGTCAGAGAGCCAACCATTTCCTACCACTCTCTTGCTCCTCCTACAAAGCCAATATCTAATCCATGTTGCTGTCTCATCTTGAATGCCAAGTGACTGAACCTTCTTGACCAACCTTCCATGCCTTGGCTTAAGTCCATGTGGACGACATCCACTGCCTTGCCTTCATTCACTTTCCTGGTAACTTCCTTGAAAAACTCTATAAGATAGGTTAGACATGAGATACCACTCACAAAGCCATGCTGACTATCCTTAATCAGTCCATATTTATCCATATACTTATATATCTGGTCCCTTAGAATACCTTCAATAACTTTCTCACAGTGGATGTCAGACTCAGCAGCCTATAATTTCCTGATTTATGCTTAGAGCCTCTTTTTAAACAGCTGAATAACATTGGCTATCCTCCAATCCACTGGTACCTTTCCTGTTTGTAAGGATAATTTAATTATCTCTGCTAGGGCCCTGGTAATTTCTGCACTTACCTCCCACAGGGAGTGAACACCTTGTCAGGACCCGAAACTAATGGCATTGTTAAATAACTAGTAGTAAGCATTTTGAAATTCTAGTCATTTATAATCTCATTAATCTTCCTTTTACATCTAAAACCACTTTTCAAGATGGTGTGTTGGTAGAGAGCAATAAAACACTTTTTTTGAGTACATTTCACTTCACAATCCAGATATTTACAATTGCCTGAAGCAGACCTACAATCTCCCTATGTGAGGTCTACCAGTAGAAATATTTATTATTTGATATCTTTACCTATTCACTGGATTACAACCAGTTTTGATGCTCCCAAACATTCAGTACCACTGTCCAATTGGGTCCCAACCAAAAACTTGCAATATTAGCTGAAGTGTGGTTTGAGATTGTATTAGGGGAATTTTCCACCCTGAATTAAGGATGAAAGCAGCACCAAAGAAGATAAGGAAATAAGAGCTAGGAGTAGCAGATCACTCGAACCTTCAAATCTCCGCCACCATTCACTGTGTTCATGGCTGATCTTTTCCCTTAGCAACACTCTCCTGCACAAACTCTATGTCCCATGATTTGCCTGGAATCCAAAAATCTATTTATCTTGGACTTGCATATACTCAAAGATGGAGCCATCACTGTTTTCAGGAGAAGAGAATTACAAGGATTCTTTATTCTCTTCTTCCAGACACATAGTCTTCTCCCCTTGCCAGTATTTCTAAGGAATTGCTCCCTTCATGACTCCCTGTTCCATTATTTTATCACACTGACCATTTCCCATCACATGGAACCTTCTCATGATATAACACGCGATGCAACATTCGTCCATTCACCTCTTCCCTTCTCACCATCCTATGGCCTAAGCAGTCTTTTCAGGTGATTCGCCTGCACTTCTTCGAATCTGGTGTGCTAAACTTGGTGTTCACGATGTGGGCTCCTTTACACCAGAGAAACCAACTTCAGATTGGATGATTGTTTTGTAGGGCATCTGTGCTCAGTCTGCAGATGTGACTCTCAGCTTCTGGTTCCCTGCCAATGTAATTCCCCATCACACTCCCAATCTGACCTCTCTGTCAGTGGTTTTCTCTACTTTTACACAGAGGCTTAACACAAGCTCAAAGCAGAAAACTCATCTTTCTCCTGAGCACATTACAACTTTGAATTTTACAAATTTAAGTAACTTCCTTCTTCTTTCTAATTACCTGAAGATTGGATATTTGACTCTGTCATCCTTTATTCTTGTTTCTTTGTGTGTAGTGAGATTACTAAACATAGCAGTCTATATACTCAGGAGCCACAATATTGGGTCCTAAAAAAGTGGCCACTGAGTGTATGTTTATGGTCATCTGCTGCTGTACCCGTTCACTTCAAGGTTAAATGTGTTGTGCATTCAGAGATGCTCTTCTGCACACCACTGTTGTAACAGGTGGCTACTTGAGTTAGTGTCACCTTCCTGTCAGCTTGAACCAGTCTGGCTGTTGTCCTCTGACCTCTCTCATTAACAAGGTGTTTTCACCCACAGAACTTCCGCTCACTGGATGTTTCTTGTTTTTTGCACCATTCTCTGTAAACTTGTGAGGTTAATGTGCATGAAAATCCCAAGACAACAGTAGTTTCTGAATACTCAAACCACCCTCTCTGGCGCCAACTATCATTCTACGGTCAAAGTCACTTAGATCACACTTCTTCCCCATTTTGATGTTTGATCTGAACAACAACTGAACCTCTTGACAACACATGCAAAATGCTGGAGGAACTCAGCAGGCCAGGCAGCATCTATGGAAAAAATTACGGTCGGCGTTTTGGGCCGAAACCCTTTGGCAGGACTGGAGAAAAAAAGATGAGGAGTATATTTAAACAGTGGGGGAGAGGAGAGAAACACAAGGTGATAGCTGAAACTTGAAGGGTGAGGGGTGAAGTAAAGAGCTGGGAAGTTGATTGGTGAAAGAGATACAGCTGAAGAAGGGGGAGCATGATAGTATGAAGGCTGTGGGAGAAAGAAAAGGGTGGAGGAGCACCAGAGGAAGGTGATGGGTGGGCAACAAGATAAGGTGAGAGAGAGAAAATGAGATGGGGAATGGTGAAGGGGTTGGGAAATAGCCATTACCAGAAGTTTGAGATGAGAAATCGATGTTGATCCCATCAGGTTGGAGGCCATTCAGATGGAATATAAGTTGTTGTTCCTTCAACCTGAAAGTGGCCTCATCATGACAGTAGAGGAGGCCATGGATAGACGTGTTGGAATGAGAATGGGAAGTGGAATTAAAATGGGTGTCAACTGGGAGATCCCACTTCCTCTGGTGGATGGAGTGTAGGCACTTGGTGAAATGGTCTCCCAATCTTTGTTGGGTCTCACCAATATACAGGAGGCCAGATCGGGAGCACCAAATACAGTAAATGACCCCAACAGACACACAAGTGAAGTGTTACTTCACCTGGAAGGACTGCTTGATGCCCTGAATGGTAGTGAGGGAAGAGGTGTAGGGACAGGTGTAGCACTTGTTCCACTTGCAAGAATAAGTGCCAGGAGGGAGATCAGTGGGGAGGAATGAATGGACAAGGGAGTTATGTAGATAGCGATCCCTTCAGAAAGCAAAAAGTGGAAGGGGGTGGTTGGAAGTTGTGCTTGTTGGTGGGATCCCACTGGAGATGGCAGAAGTTCCAGAGAATTATGTGCTGGACAGGAAGGCTGGTGGGGTGGTCCTAGATTAAATTCCTTCTGCCATGTTCTTGCCCATTCAGTTACCTTTTCTTCATCCTCTTGGTTTCTCTGCATCTTCTTCACAACCACACTGACACACAATTATTTATCAGAAAACTTGGATGCATTACCTTTGGTCCACTTATTGACATCGTTGACAGTTATGGACAGTTGGTGGCTGTGGTACCACATTAGTCAAACCAGAGTACGACACATTTTTTTCCTTCTTTTGGTTTTCTATCAGTTAACAATTCCTTAATCCACCCCTGAGCATTACCTCCTATTCCACATGATCTAATTTGATTTAATATAGTTGTCACCAGTGTTATGGTGATATTCTACAACATGAAGCCACATTATCTGTGCATTCATCAAGAAATGCAAGTTGAAAGAAAAATTTTGTTGTTTTATTTACATTTTTCATATAACCCTGTAAGAGGCAATGATATTCTATATCTCAAACTTCAGCAAGTTCTGTAAGGGCAACTTTCCATAACCCAAATGGCCATGTTGTGGGTGTTGCCTGTAACCAATTGCGTGGACCTTCTGAAAGTCAAAATATACCACACCCAATGCTTCATCCTTATCTGCTACCTGCATACAAAAACTTCATAAACACACGATGGCTCTTCCTGCACCCCACCCCACACTTGGCTGAATTTTAAAGTGTTCTTAGTCTTTAGATTTCCTGCCCTTTTTTGGCAACTTTATAAACCTTTTCCATTGAGCTTCTATTATCTTTAATCTCTTATTAGCCATGGCTGGACTAATAGTTGAAATTTTCTTTCTGTATTTGTTGCTAACAACATATTACTTAATTAAGTGCTAGCCACTTACAGTTGTTGGCAGCCGTCGATCCCAGGGGATCATGGGTTTGCGCCTCTGGTGGACTATGTCCTCTCCAGGGGCAAGCCTGGGTGGGAAGATTTGAAGAACCTGCTGTTGCCCATGCAGCGGGTTCCCCCTCTCCACATCACTGATGTAGTCCAAGGGAAGGGAAAGCACTGATACAGCTTGGCACCAGTGTCATAGAAACACATAGAAATATAGAAAACTTACAGCACAATATAGGCCCTTCAACCCACAAAACTGTGCTAAACATGTACTTACTTTAGAAATTACCTAGGGTTACCCATGGCCCTCTATTTTTCTAAGCTCCATGTACCTATCCGGGAGCCTTTTAAAAGACCCTATTGTATCCATCTCCACCACCATCACTGGCAGCCCATTCCATGCACTCACCACTCTCTGCGTAAAAAACTTACCCCTGACATCTCCTCTGTACCTACTTCCAAGCACCTTAAAACTGTGTCCTCTCATGTTAGCCATTTCAGCCCTGGGAAAATCGTCTGACTATCCACACGATCAATACCTCTCATCATCTTATACTCCTCTATCAGGTCAGCTCTCATCTTCCGTAGCTCCAAGGAGAAAAGGCCGAGTTCACTCAACCTATTCTCGTAAGGCATGTTCCCCAATCCAGGAAACACCCTTGTAAATCTCCTCTGCACCCTTTCTATGGCTTCCACATCCTTCCTGTAGTGAGGCGACCAGAAATGAGCACAGTACTCTAAGTGGGGTCTGCTCAGGGTTCTATACAGCTGTAACATTACCTCTCGGCTCTTGAACTCAATCCCATGATTGATGAAAGCCAATACACCGTATGCTTTCTTAACCACAGAGTCAACCTGCGCAGCTGCTTTGAGCGTCCTATGGATTCGGACCCCAAGATCCCTTTGATCCTCCACACTGCCAAGAGTCTTACCATTAATACTATACTCTGCCATCATATTTGACCTACCAAAATGAACCACCTCACACTTACCTGGGTTGAACTCTATTTGCCGCAGGGGTTGTCAGCGCAGAGGTTGCCAGAGTGAAGTTGTAAACAACATTAAACTGCCTTAGGGACCCCGGCTCTGGATTTCTTACTCGGGGTTTACTCCCAAAGCCTTTGCCATGGGAAAATCTGGCTGCAAGGCAGCAGAGGTTTGAAATCAGAGATTTCCTTCTCCGAGGCATGCTGTCTGAAGGCTGACGAGCCCCACATGCCCAATAGCCACTTTCAACCTTCATGTAAAACTCTATCATATTACTTTCCCTATTGGACTTTTAGTTATCAGTTTATTAATTCACCGTTTCTCATTACTGGCTTGTTCCCTCATTAGTTGCTCAGTTTCCTGACCTAGAATTCATCGTTGGCACTATTACTGTGAATTTAGTTTGCCTAATCTATGTTTAAATTGAAGTTTCTCATGACTACTGTAGTATTTATTTATTTATTGAGATACAGTATGAAATAGGCCCTTCCAGCCCATCGAGCACGCCACCCAGCTATGCCCCTATTTAATATTAGCCTAATCATGGGACACTTAACTTACCAACTGCTACCTCTTTGGACTGTGGGAAGAAACCGGAGTACCCGGAGGAAACCCACGCGGTCACAGGGAGAATGTACAAACTCCTTACAGGCGGCAGTAGTTATCCATGTCACATGCACCTTTAATTTTCTGATTCATTCCTTGCCTTACATTTTTGCTACTGTTGGGCTTGTACACAAATTTCACTGCTCTTTTCCGTGTTTTTTTTCCAGCTCCATCCAAATTGACCTACTTCCTAATTTTCTGAAATAACATTCTTTCTCTCTACTGCCTTTATTCTTTTTTTCATCAGGATCACCACTCCTTCTGTAGCAACACACAAAGGAGCTGGGGGACTTAGCGGGTAAGGGCAGGATCCACAGAGGGAAATGGTCATTTGCTGTTTCAGGGAGAGACCCTTCACTTGGACTGAATATAGGTTCTTGACCTGAAACGTCAACTGTCCATTTCCCTCCAGAGATGCGGCCTTCACACGTTAAGTCATTCCAGCTCCTTTATGTGTTGCTCCAGAATTCCTGCATCTCTAGTCTCTTGTATCATTACTCCTTTTCCACATTGCCCACCTCTTCTAAAAATTAAATAATTGGTCATAATTAGGTCCCAAGCTTGATTATTTACATAACCGCATTTCTATGAAAATTCACCATGAAATCACTCGATTGTTGTAAAAGAATCATCTTATTCATTGATGACTTTGGGGCATTTTTACTACTTTGACCCACACCAATATGCTACTTTCACTGGAGTGTACCCTCTGAAATCGTATAGCTAAAAGCACTGTTGAAAGTTATAACTCAGTGTGTGAGGTTACTGCCATGTTAGTTGCTGCAGCCCTCTCCAAAGTTCAAAGTAAAATTTAATATCAGAGTACATACATGTCACCACATACAACCCTGAGATGCTTTTTTCTGTGGGCATACTTAGCAAATCTATAGAACAGTAACTGTAAACAAGATCAATGGACAACAAACTGTAAATGCAGATACAAATAAATAGTAATAAATAACAAGCATGAAATAACGAGAATAAAGAGTCCTTAAATGAGTGTAGCTATCCTCTTTTGTTCAAGGGCTTGATGGTTGAGGGGTAGTGACTGTTCTTAAACCTGCTGGTGCAGTCCTGAGACACCTGTACCTTCTACCTGATGGCAGCTGTGAGAAAAGACCATGGCTTGGGTGGTGAGGATCTTTGATGATGGATTCTGCTTTTCTATGGCAACGTTTCATGTAGATGTGATCAATCAATGGGAGGGTTTTACCCGTGATGTGCTGGGCTGAATCCACTACCTTTTGTTGGACACAGAGCCACAGAGGTTGAAATTGTAGCATATACTGTACATGGCTGGTGTCTGTGCCCTGATCACATTGACTATTTTCACTGATGAATCTTATGGCTGTGGATGTTAAGCACTTAAAGATATAGCCTTATTTACTAAAGGCACAAATTGACATATTTATGGATGAAAATACTCAAGAATTACAGTACAATTAATCAAGTATCACAAAATGATTCTAGAACAGAGGGAAGCCATTAAGACCAACAAGTTTCTACCAGCTGTATGTAAAAGCAGATCAATTTACCTCGTTGCTCAAGGTTCAGTCATGGAGATGTTTGCGACTAGGGTTTGGGCAGTTGTTGTAGGTGAGCAAGGCATGGAGGTGGATGCCTGTGGATAGTTAGAGGGTTTAGTAGTTTGAGCATTAGGGCAAAGATTGCTTCATGGGTATTGGTAGCAGGCTCTGTAAAGTGGTCAGGCCAAAGGTCAGCTCAGGAACTGATACTGGATTTATAATGACGGTTGGGTTCAGAGGTTAGATAGGGCAAAAAGATTATCTTGAAGGAGAGTTTTTAAGTAATGATGACAAGCAGAGGTCTGTGGGATTCATGGCCCAGAAGTGGGTTTGGAAGCCCAAGGAAGATACAGACATTGACTTAAGGTGAACCTACCCAAGGCAGTTTCGCAGAGGTTGACTTCTTGGCCTGGAATCCAGACGGAATAGCTCTTTTAATAAGTCCCTGATCTTTGTTTACAATTGATTTCTCATTGAAATTGAATACATATCATACAAATCACATATCTAATGCCCATGAAAAAAATCTTTCAGGACTCTTATTTTTGAGTGTAAATAGACTTCCTCTCTGAATCAGAGATTTGTGGATATGTAGGGCCTTCTAAGGATTTGTGACTACACTATCATGTTGTATTTTAGGAATGTTGCAATGCTGGAGTTGCCATCTTATGTGTGAAACATCTGTTCAGATGGACAGAAAAACATCTCAAGAGACTATGAAAGTTCTTCCCAGTGACCCAGACAACATGCTACCAATATCATTAAAACAGTGTTTATCTGCTACATCATTATTTATGATAGCCTCTCCAGGCAAGTATGTTGTCCTGAAGAAAGATCTCGGCCCTAAACATCGACTGCTTATTTGTTTCCATAGATGCTACCTGATCTGCTGAGTTCCTCCAGCATTTTGCGTGTGTTCTTACAGATTTTCTTGTGTTTATAAGTATGTTGTCTTGTTTCCTAATTAATTATTGTGCTTCCAAAAGTATTTTATTGGCTGGAAAATAAACTGAGACTTGCTGAAAGAGAAGAAAGTTCAAGAAATCAGCACTGGAATTAAATCATACCATCTTATTTTAATAAAAATACCTTTTCATTTAAACTAACCAATGTGCGGAAGTCACTATAGAAGCTATTACAGCATCCAATAAGTTGTTTTGAATGACACATTTCCCTTCACTGGTTGCCAGTTTTTGTTGGCATTTATGCTGGGAAGTGAAACTCAGTTTGTTCATAAGAGGAACCTGCTGCCAGAGAGACTGCAAAGCCCATGAAGCACCAGAACAGTTCAAAGAGTCAGGTTCACCTGGGCAGAAGCTGGTATTTTCATTTTTTTCCTGTATACAGCACAGGATTATTACATTTCAACTACTAAACAGATTGTGGGTCAGAGTTTGTTTTTAATAGCTGGACAGCATTCAGGAAATAGTTTTTGATCTAAGTGGAGCAAAATGCGGAACTGTGTAACCTTAAACTCACAGCTGCAACAGCACAACATGATTAATCACTGAAATTTCCTCTCACCCACACACTATGCTCTTGCGGCTTCTCAGAGAAATGTTGTTGAATCACTCCTCTGAAATGATGATCCCAAGAGACATACAGTATGTGTTTTGGACAATTTATTTTTGTTGAGTTCTCAGTTATATGTTTTCTGAGATTTCACTTTTTTCTCTCCGTTGTGCATTTTGTACTGTAGAGGTAACATCTGTTACCTCTGCAGTACAAAATGCACAACGGATTACCTCTGGAGTATTTCACTGGTATTAGCCTTAAGCATTCCTAGGCCAAGTATGGCACACACAGCCCCTCATACATGTTGGACCAACAATAAATGTATCTCAGTCTAAGCACTTGTTCATTTGTATGACGTGGGCAACCACGATCTATCCATGACCATGATTGTTCTTGGCAAATTGTTCTACAGAAGTGGTTTACCATTGCCTTCTTCTGGACAGTGTCTTTACAAGACGGTGACCCCAGCCATTATCAACACTCTTCAGAGATTGTCTGCCTGGTGTCAGCGGTCGCATAACCAGGACTTGTGATGTGTACCAGCTACTCATGCGACCATCCACCATCTGCCTCCACGGCTTCGCATGACCAGATCAGGGGGAGGGGGGAGGGGTGGCTAAGCAGATGCTACACCTTGCCCAAAGATGACCTGCAGGCTCGCGGATGGAAGGAGCACCTTACACCTCCTTTGGGAGAGACATACCTCCATCCTGCCACCCACATTCTAAGCGTTAAAGAGGCATAAACACAAGAAATTCTGCAGATACTTGAAATCCAGAGAAACTCACACAAAATGCTGGAGGAACTCAGCAGGTAAGGCAGCATCTATGGAGAGAAATTAGCAGTTGACATTTCAGGTCAAGACCCCTCATCAGGGATACAGGAGGAATACCTCATTAGCGAAGCACTGTTTATTGCACAAGTACTTTTTCCCCAGATCCAACCTGCAGCTGTGATACCAAGGCTGCGTATGGGGGTGGGGAGATGAAGCTGTTCTTCAGACATTGAGTGTGTGTCTTCTAGATCCTGCACCTCATTTTTGATGGCAGGGTTGAGAAGAGGACATGTCCTGTGTGATGAGGGTCCTTGATGATGGATGCCACCTTTCTGAGGCATCACCTTCTGAAGGTGTCCTTGATGATGGGGAGCTGGTGCCCATGATGGGGCTGGCAGAGTTTACAACTCTCTGCAGCTTTTTCTGATCCTGAGCAGTGACCCCTCCATACCAGACGGTGATGCCACCAGTTGGAATCCGCTTCACGGTACATCTTAGAAATGCGCGGAAGTCTTTGGTGACAGACCAAGCCTTCTTGAACTCCCCGACTGTGATGAAGTGCTTTGAGAGGTTGGTCATGGCCAGAATCAACTCCTGCCTAAGCAAGGATCTGGACCCAGTGTAATGTACCTAAACCACAATAGGTCTATCATGGTTACAATCTCATTGGATATCCACTTGGCCTTGGATCACCTGGACAATACTAATATCTGTGTCATGCTGGCGTTTATTGGCTACAGCTCAGCATTCAACACAATCATACCCTCAGTTCTAATCAACCAGCATCAAAACCTGGGCCACTCTACCTCCCTCTGCACTTGGATCCTTGACTTCCTCACCAGGAGTCTGTGCGGATCAGAAATAACATCTCCTTCCTGACAATCAACACTGGTGTACTCAGGATTGTGTGCTTAGCCCACAGTTCTATTCTCCCTACATCCATGTCTGTTTGGCTAAGCACAGTTCAAATGCCATCTTTAGATTTGCCAATGACACAACTAATGTTGGCAGAATTTCGTATGATGATGTGGAGGCGTACAGGGGTGAGGTAGATCAGCTGCTTGAATGATGTCGCAACAATAACCTTCCACTCATCGTCAGTAAGATCATGGAATTGATTGTGGGCTTCAGGAAGGGGAAGTTGAGGGAACACACACTAGCCCTCCGTGAAATCGGTAGTGGAAAGGGTGAGCAGTTTCAAGTTTCTGGCTGTCAGCATCTCTGACGATCTATCCTGTGCCCAAAATATTGATGCAGTTACAAAGAAGGCACGACCTAAGCTATAATTCATCTGGAGACTCCTTTAATGCTGTACTGGAGTCTCAGGCCAGATTATATACAGTATTCACTTTTACAGAACTTACACTCAGAGTTTTCAGGTTCAGAGTTTGTCATCAGCTCAGCTAATATCTCACTTAACAAAAGGGAACATTAATTAAAAATTGTTTTCTTTGGTTGTAAAGCACATGGTCCTGTGTTCCAGCTCCATGGTGAAGTAACATGCAGGATGTGTGGAGTAACTTATGGGAAAACTAAACAGCTCTAAAGCTCTGCCAGCTTCAATCAGGACTCTGACATACTGACAATACACACTCAAAAGTCACTTTATTAGCGACTCCTGTACACTTGCTCATTAATACAGATATATAATTAGCCAATCACGTGGTAGCAACTCAATGCATAAAAGCATGTAGACACATTCAATAGGATGAGTTGTTGTTCAGACTAAACATCAGAATGGGGAAGACATGTGATCTGAGTGACATTGACTGTGGAATGGTTGTTGGTGCCAGAGAGGGTGGTTTGAGTATCTCAGAAATTGCTGATGTCTTGGGATTTTCACGCACAACAGCTTCTAGAGTTCACAGAGAATGGTGCGAAAAACAAAAAAAAACTCAGTGAGTGGCATTTCTAGGTGAAAACACCTTATTAATGAAAGAGGATAGAGAATAGCCAGATTGGTTCAAGTTGACAGGAAGGTGACAGTAGCTCATGTAACTAGGCATTACAACTGTGGTGCGCAGAAGAGCATCTCTGAATGCACAACACGTCAAACCTTGAAGTGGATGGGCTGCAGCAGCAGAAGACCACGAACATAAGCTCAGTGGCCAATTTATTAGGTACAGGAGTTATGCAATATTATTTTCCCCTTTTAAAGACATGAGTGAAACAACAATTATAAATTTAACAAGGGTTCACTATTTTTCTATGTTTATTCCTATTGTTTATTTTGGTCTTGGAAGTTTAATAGCTGTTACTGATATAGTATTCACTTCTGGATTCTTGATTAATGACTGCCAATGATACTCCAATTACTTGACATCCTTTGGGACTATATTCAGTCACAAAACCTTTCTATTTTTTTCTCTTGTGTATCCTCCAAGAGGACCATAACTTTTCTGTGTTGTGGAGGCTGGCATGCCTCAATGACCCGGAGAGTTATGCTGGCTGGAGTCAGGGCTTTATGCTTGGCTCTGGGTAGGGCCAGCCATGCCAATCAGGCCAAAGAGTAGAGGCCAGACAAGAATAATCCAGGTTCATGGATTCAGCTAGGAGCTAACAACTTTGACTAGTCAAACAAAACCGTTATGGAAACAGCAATGAAGATTCCTTCTATATCTGTGTGTGATGGTATTCCTCGGTCTCCACCTGAGAGTTGTGTGGCTGAGATGAAACTACTGACATGATGAAAAAAGCCCTGAACACTGTCAAGACCAAGGCCAAAATTGGCCAAGCACAGACAGAGATGGAGGACTTTCTTTGCTGCCCTAAATGGCCATAACAGAGAGTAAGTAAGTAATCTTGAACTTAGATGAAGTGCTTTACATGAACCTTTCTAAATCTCTCACCTGTTCTTATGATGTAATTCTGGAAAACATGCATCTTCTCAATCTGAAAACCAAGAAAGCAGCAACTAATGGATATCTGAAAACTTATTCCAATCCTGTGAACTGCACCCAGTGCTTAATCCTTATTGTCTCCTCTATGCTGAATTTATCCTGCAGCTCTATACGTCACAACTTTCACATTCCTTCTTCTATGTTATAGAGTCATAGAACATTTCAGCTTGGATGCAAGTCCTTTGGCCCTACAAGTTCATGCCAACTACAGTGCTCATTCAGCTCGTCCCAATTTCCAGCATTCAGCTCATACCTCTCTAAGCCCCATCATTTCATATACCTATCCAAATGCTTTTTAAATGATACAATTGTATCCACCTCAGCCATGTCATCTGCCAGCTCATTCCTTATAGTCGCCACCCTGTGCATGAAAAAGTTACCCCTCAGATCTCTTTTAAATCTTTCCCCTCACCCTAAATCTATGTTACACACACAAAATGCTGGTGGAATGCAGCAGGCCAGGCAGCATCTATAGGAAGAAGTATAGTCGACGTTTCGGGCCGAGACCCTTCGTCAGGACTAATCTATGGTCCCTAGTTTTGGTCTCCCCTGCCCCTGGGGAAAAGCTGGTTGCCATCCATCTTAGCTATGTCTCTCATAATTTTAAACATTTCTATATTATGAGTGATAAAGACCTAGCTTGGCTAAGCTCTCACCTTAACTCTGGCCCTCTGGTTCTGGCAACATTCTCATTAATCTTTGCTGCATTCTTTCCAGTAATAGGATGACCAAAGCTGTACATAATATTCCAATCCCAAGAGTACACTACCACTCATAATGTAAGTCCTATGCTAGTTTGTCTTTCCAAAATGTATCACCTCAGACTTATCTGCTAATCCTTAGCCCATTTCCCTAACTGATCAAGATCCCCCTGCAACCTTCTTCATTATCAACAGCCATCCTAATTATGTCATCCACAAACTTGATGATCAAGCCTTGTGTATTTGCATTCAAGTCATTTATATAAATAATAAATCACAAGAGTCCATACGCTGACCCCTGTGGCTCACCACTAGTCATCGGCTTCTGTTCCGAGAAACAACTTTTGATTACCACCCTCTACTTCCTACTTCTGAGACAATTTTGAATCTACTTAACAAGCTCCATGGGAGTTAACCTTCCAGAACAACCTACCATGTGGGCCCTTGTTGAAGGCCTTACTGAAGTCCAGATAGGCAACATCTACTACCCAACCCTCATCTACCTTTTTTGGGTACCTCTTCAAAAGACTCTAAAAGTTTTGTCAAGCATGACTTTCCATTTACTAGGCCATACTGACTGCTCCTAATCAGCCTCTGTCAACAAAATACTGTTAGATCCCCCAAAATTCCCTTCAGTAACTTCTCACTACTGATACCAAGCTGACCGACTTGTCTTTGCTACCTTTCCTAAACAAAGGAACAACATTAGGCATCGTCCAATCTATGGGAACTTCACCAGTGGCTAATGATGAAGCAAGCATCTCTGCAATTTGTTCTCTAGTTTTCCACAAATCCAAGTGTCAGCTCTGGGGATCAATCCACTGTAAAGCTACAGAGCCTATAAAAAGTATTCACACCCCTCAGACACTTCCATGTTTTATTGTTCTACAGCATTGATTCACAGTTACAAGCTTCAGTGGCTGAGATGGGAGAGACTGTGCATACAACAACTGTTGCTCAGGTGCTTCACCAGTCACAGCTTTATTGGAGAGTGGCAAAAAGAAAGCCACTGTTGAAAAAAAAACTCACACCAAATCTCAGCTAGAGTTTGCCAGAAGGCATGTGGGAGACTCTGAAGTCAGCTGGAAGAAGGCTCTATGGTCAGATGAAACCAAAATTGAACTTTTTGGCCATCAAACTAAACGCTATGTTTGGTATAAGCCACGCACCACACATCATCAAAAACACACCATCCCTACCGTGAAGCATGGTGGTGGCTGCATCATGCTGTGGGGATGGTTCACTGCAGCAGGCCCTGGAAGGCTTGTGAAGGGAGAGGGTAAAATGAATGTAGCAAAATACAAGGAAATCCTGATGTAGTCTG
Source organism: Hemitrygon akajei (assembly GCF_048418815.1). Lineage (NCBI taxonomy): Eukaryota > Metazoa > Chordata > Chondrichthyes > Myliobatiformes > Dasyatidae > Hemitrygon > Hemitrygon akajei. The sequence continues at coordinate 5,525,297 of NC_133141.1, read as the reverse complement.
CAGTGGAACAGCAACTTGGGAGAAGATTTGTTTCCAACAAGACAATGACCCCAAGCATAATACCAAAGCTGCACAGGAATGGCTTAAAAACATCAAAGTTAATGTCCTGGAGTGGCCAAGTCAGAGTCCAGACCTCTATCTATTGAGAATTTGTGGCTAGACTTGAAAATGGCTGTTCCCTCATGATCCCTATGGAATCTGACAGAGCTGGAGCAGTTTTGTTCAGAAGAATGGGGAAAAATTGCAGTGTGCAAAGCTAATAGAGACCTTCCACACAGACTCAAGGCTATAATTGCTGCCAAAGGTGAATCTACTAAATACTGACTTGAAGGGAGTAAATACTCCTGCAATCAATTATCTTTGGTTTTATATTTGCAATTAATTTACAAACGTTTGTAGATCATTTTGTAGAGATCTGTTTTCACTTTGACACGGAAGAATCTTTTTCTGTTGATCAGTGTCAAAAAAGCCAAATGAAATCCTCTGTGATTCAATGTTGTCAAACAATAAAACGTGAAAACTTTCAAGGGAGATGAATACTCTACTTGCTCCCTCACTGCAACTTCAGTTTCTAGCTGTCTTGTTCCTAAGAGGAGGTCCAGTATTGCACCCTCCGAAGCAGGACCCTCTATATAATGAGACAGGACTCTTTCCTGGACACTTTTAACAAATGTCATGCTGTCCAGGCCCTTAACACTCTGGGTAGCCCTACCAATACCAGGAAAATTAAAAATCACCCAGTAATCAAATCCTATTAATCTTACAACTATGAACAATTTCTCTACACACCTGCTCCTTAAGTTCCCACTGACTGTTGGGAGCCCTTCTAGACTAATACTGCCCTTGATGTTTCTAAGTTCTACCCATATAGCCTCATTAGACAATTCGCCAGGAACGAAATCTCTAAATATTGCTGTTATGTATTTCCTTATCAAAAAAACAAAACCTTCTCCTCACTTACCTGTATCTCTGTCACATCTGTTGTATCTGCATCCTGGAATACTGAGCTGCCAGTCCTGCCCTTGTCTCAGCCATGTTACTGTTAAGGCTATAACATTTCAGTCCTCAGAGCCAATATGTGCTCTAAGTTCATCCACCTTGATGATATTCCTCATGCATTGAAATAAATACAGGTTAACTGAGTATTCCTTTCTCAACCTTTACAGTGCAACCTGCTATCCTGATTACTAAATTTACTCTCACCAGTTATTGCCTTATCCCATGGCTTGCTCCTCTTCGAGATCTCACTTTCAGCCAATCTAATTTAGATCCTTTTTTGCTCTCACTCTCTACCTCCTTACTTATGGCTTGTATGAACAAGGGACAAGGTTTCATCTTCTTAACTGTCCCCACTAATACATTGAGGAAGATGATCTCATTTTTGAACTTACCCCGGGGCAACCTTGGCCTCTCCAAATTAGAGATGCTCCTACACTGGTATCGGTTTCACCCCTGACATTAACTGCACTTTGATACTAACTTGTTTTCTCTCCTACTCAGTTCTGATGAAGGGTCTTCAACCCAAGTTTTTAACTATGCCACTTTCTCCGCATGTGCTGCCTGTCCCATTGAATATTTTCCACATTTTCTGCTTTTATATCTGAGCATCGTTCTGTTTTCTGTTTGTTAATGTATGCAACACATTGACAGTGGACTTTCCTGTTGGGTAGCAGATAGTGTAATCGCTTTATAGTGCCAGCAATCACCAACTCCTGTAAGGAGTTTTGTTTTCCCTGTGACTGTGTAAGTTTCCTCCCACATTCCAAAGATGTACAGTTAGGGTCAGTGAGTTGTGGACATGCTATGTTGGCTCTGGCAGCGTTTTGACACCTGCGGGCTGTCCTTGAATGTGGCAATTGATCCAAAATAAAACTGCAGGTTTCGAAGTTTCAATGTACATGTAACAAATAAACCTAATCTTTAGTTTTGACCATTGCCTATAAATCACCTTATAATCGTCCCAACTCTGCAAGTGGAGGCAACACAAGCAAGATGTGACATGCAATACGCTGACCTGCAGAGGTCCTATGGCTTGTATTTCTCCTTTCCCCACTGATTGGCTCATCCTTTTTCAAAGGTTGGTGCAGTAATATCAATACTGACAGGAGAATATTATGATTTGGACCATGCCAACAAACAATTAAATTGGATTGAATTGACTTTATTTCTTACATCCTTCACATACACGAGGAGTAAAAATCTTTACATTACGTCTCCATCTAAATGTGTGTAACCCTCAGGTTTGGCCAGCACGTGTTTGTCTAGGGGAAAACAACTTCTGGCCCCGCCAAACTGAGAGATCTCGTTCGTGTGGATGCTGTGTGATGTGTTGCCTGGTTACAAATCTGTACCGCGAAATATCCGACAGTACACCATATGCAATTAAATGATTGAACTTTATAAATCTTAATCTGGATAGAAGGTTAGTAAAGAAAATAGAAAGTAAAAGGGCCCATTTTAAGGAAAAAGTCTATTGCACATCGTTGGAGCTCACTGTTCATTCATTTGTTCCCGTCGACCTCCAAGCGTAGCCGGCCCTCGGACCCTCACTCCTCAGTCCACTCCGTCCGGTGGTCTTCCGACTCTCTCCATTCGCGTCCTCTCTCTCCATCGCTCTCTGATAAAAGACCATGAAAAAACCGGCCCCCAAATACACAAGAAAGAACAACATTTCTCCCATGGGATAACATACATTCCGAAGCCCCATTATCTCTGGTCATAATCCAAACATTGCTGCTACAGAGAAACCATTACCTTAACAGTGGAACACTACATAGAAGCCATTACATTAGCCTTAGCAGTGAAACCTTACAGCGTGTTACATGTGCAACGTGCAATCATAGTAATTTATAATAAACAGAACAGTCAATGTAACATAGAGTACACTCAAATCAGTCTGATGGCCTGGTGGAAGAAGCTGTCCTGGAGCCTGTTATCCTGGCTTTTATGCTGCGGTACTGCTTCCCGGATGGTAGCAGCTGGAATAGATTGTGGTTGGGGTGACTTGGGTCCCCAATGATCCAATGGGCCCTTTTTACACACCCTATCCTTGTAAATGTCCTGAATCATGGGAAGTTCACAACTACAGATGCGCTGGGCTGTCCGTACCACTCTCTGCAGAATTCTGCGATTAAGGGAGGTACAATTCCCATACCAGGCAGTGATGCAGCCAGTCAGGATGCTCTCAATTGTGCCCCTGTAGAAAGTTCTTAGGATTTGGGGGCCCATACCAAACTTGCTCAACCCTCTGAGGTGAAAGAGGTGCTGTTGTGCCTTTTTCACCACACAGCTGGTGTGTACAGACCACATAAGGTCCTCGGTGATGTGGATGCCAAGGAACTTGAAGCTGTTCACCCTCTCAACCCCAGATCCATTGATGTCAATGGGGGTTAGCCTGTCTCCATTCCTCCTGTAATCCACAACCAGTTTCTTTATTTTTGTGACATTGAGGGAGAGGTTGTTTTCTTGACACCACTGTGTCAGAGAGATGACTTCTTCCCTGTAGACCACCTCATTATTGTTTGAGATAAGGCCAATCAATGTGGTGTCGCCAGCAAATTTAATTAACAAATTGGAGCTGTGGATGATGATACAGTCATGGGTATACAGGAAGTAAAGGAAGCGACTCAGTACGCAGTCCTGAGGGACTCCTGTATTCAGAGGAATGGTCATGAGGAACCCCACTTTTACCACCTGCCAACGAACTGACAGGAAGTCCAGGATCCAACTGCACAAGGCAGGGTCAAGGCTGAGGTCTCTGAGCTTCTTGTCAAGCCTAGAGGGAACTATGGTGTTGAATGCTGAACTGTGGTCCAAGAACAGCATTCTCACATAAGCATCCTTCTTCTCCAGGTGTGTAAGGACGGTATGTAGAGCAGTGTAGTATAGTATAGTGTAGTGATAGTATAGTATAGTGTATACCATGCTATACACTATGCTATATGCTATGCTATAAACTTAGCTGAGGCAGCATGTTGTGTCCTTGAGCAAGGCACTTAACCACACATTGCTCTGTGATGACACCGGTGCCAAGCTGTATGGGTCCTAATGCCCTTCCCTTGGACAACATTGGTGGCGTGGAGAGGGGAGACTTGCAGCTTGAGCAACTGCCGGTCTTCCATAAAAAATCCTTGTCTAGGATTGCGCCCTGGAAACCTTCCAGGGCGCAAGTCCATGGTCTATCGAGACTAACGGAGGCCTACACATAGTAAAGTATCATGATATTCTTGAGTTATCTACTCTTGACAATAACTTCAATTGTTCCCTTGCTGACAATTTAAAATGTTTATACATCCAAGCTCAGGCATACTTCTTCCTGCACAATTAGTTGGGGTGAGATTCATTTATTCTTCTGGAGATGAACATTATGCTTGTGATGTTTATTGAATAATTCCTCAGGTATTCGGAAAGTTTCTGTCTCTGGCAGTTCTGGTCAAAGCGTTGTGTCTGCTGGGCCTTACCTGGGTTTTTGGATACTCCCTGACCTCTTGTGTCCAGAATCAGGCTTGTATGTGGGTTCTCGGCTCAGCTTTGTCCCTACTGCTCATGCCTGGTGCTCCAGTTGGTCTCTCCAGCCTAGACCTATGATGGTTCCCCTTCCCCACCGTGCCATTCAATGCTTGAGAAAGGGTCATTCCAGAGTGTCCAGGCCTGGAATGATTCCTGGTATCTAGACTGGAAGTTGTTGTTTAGACCCTGGCTGGTGGTCTGCTGCCCAGGAATAGATTCATGCCTCAGATCTATTCTGTTTCCTGGTGTCAGACGAAAAAATAAATCCTACATACTAAAAATGCATTAAAATCCTTAAAATGACCAATAATGAATAAACAGTTCCACTTTAGTAAATGCCTTACCCCTGGCAATTTGACATACAGACCTGTGACATAGCAGAGGGATTTGTTCATTAATGGTGGCTTCTTTGATGGTTACCTTAGAATTCCTGCTGCACTTTGTCTTCTCCACAATAATAGGTGTCACTCATTCAGTCACTGGATTTTGACCAATGAAAATTATTGTTTGAGTTTTCTTGATTTCTTCCTTGCAGTGCAGCTTGGATACAGTCACAGCTTGCAGTAAACAGGGTTAACACTGCTGCACACAAAATGCTGGAGCAACTCAGTAGGTCACCTCATTATAGGAAGGATGTGGAAGCTATGGAGAGGATGCAGAAGAGACTTACCAGGGTGTTGCCTGGAATGGAAAACAAGTCTTATGAGGCAAGGTTAGCAGAGCTGGGACTTTTCTCTTTGGAGCATAGAAGGATGAGAGGGGGCTTGATAGAGGACTACAAGATTATGAGAGGCATAGATAGGGTGGATAGTCAGTACCTGTTTCCCAGGGCACCAATAGCAAACACCAGAGGGCATATGTAGAAAGTTAAGGGAGGGAAATTTAGGGGAGACATCAGGGGTAAGTTTATTACACAGAGGGTTGTGAGTGCCTGGAATGACTTGCCAGGGATGGTGGTGGAGGCTGAAACATTAGGGGTATTTAAGAGCCTCTTGGACAGGCACATGGATGAAAGAAAAATAGAGGGTTATAGGGTAGCGTGGGTTTAATTACTTTTTTAAAAAAGGAATATATGGGTCGGCATAACATTGAGAGCTGAAGGGCCTGTACTGTGTCGTAGTATTCTAGTGTCCAGTGTCTAGGACATGCAGCATCTATGCAAATGAATGAACAGTCGATGTTTCAGCCCAAAACCCTTCTTCAGGACTGGAAAGGAAGGGGGAAGACGCCAGAATAAAAACTAGGACAGGGGAAGCAGGACAAATTAGAAGTTGATAGGTGAGTCCAGGTGGGCACAACCCCACCCTTTTTCCCCTCCCTCACCCTCCCACTCTTGTCTCTGCCTTTCTTCCTTCCAGCCCCGAAATGCTGACCACCAACCCATCTTTACAGATGTTGCCTAACCCACCAAGCTCCTTCAGCACTCCGTGTGTGCAGGTCCAGACACCCAGCACCTCCAGACTTTCTAGTGCTTACAACGGAAATACATAATTAATTGGTGCCTGCTGTTATCCAAACTTGATTTTCCAAAAGCCAGCTCCTTATGGCAAGGATTGACCAAGGTGTTTGCCAGTGTCAGTCATGTGGCATCAGGTGCTTGGTAGAGCTGTGCAATTCAAAACTGCTCTCCATTTTCTTAAACACTAGTAATTCAGCATGTGCTAGAAATCCAGAGCAACACACAAAATGCTGGAGGAACCCCCATTTACCCTTAGGATCAGAATCATGTTTTAGTATCACTGGCATATGTTGTAAAATTTGGTAACTTAGTGGCAGCAGTACAATGTAATACATGATAAATATAGAGAAACAAAATCAATTAATCGCAGTATGTATATGCATATATATAAAATAGTTAAATTTAAAATAGTGAAGAAAGAGAAGTAATATAAAAATAAGTGAGTAGTGTTCGTAGGTTCGATGTCCATTTAGGAATCTGATGATGAATCACTGAGTGTATGCTTTCAGGCTCCTGTACCTCCTACCTGATGGTAACAATAGGAAGAGGGCATGTCCTGGGTGATGGGGGTCCTTAATAATGGACACCACCTTTCTGAGGCACAGTTCCTCAAAGATGTCTTGGATGTTATGGAGGCTAGCACCCCTGATGGAACTGACTAATTTAGCAATTTTCTGTAGCTTTCAATCCTGTGCAGTAGCTCCCACCCCCCACCATACCAGACAGTGATGCAGCCTGACAGAATACTCTCCGTGGTACACCTGGAGAAGTTTTCAAGTGTTTTAGTTGACAAACTCCGAATGAAATATGCTGCTGTCTTGCCTTCATCATAGCTGTGTTGATATGTTGGGACCTGGTAGATCCTCAGAGATCTTGACACCCAGGAACTTGAAACTGCTTGCTCTCTCCACTTCTGATCCCTCTGTGAGGATTGGTTTGTGTTCCCTCAACTTACCTTTCCTGAAGTCCACAGTTAACTGTTTGGTCTTATTGATGTTGAGTGCCAGGTTGTTGCTGTGACACCAGTAGGTGGGCATAAAAGTTATTGAGATTGTCTGGTAGTGAAGCCTCACTGCCATTCATGATGTTGGGTTTTGCTTTGTTCGAAGTAACATTAAAACTTGACAATGTGTATGTATATGGGAACTGTACAGCCCTTAAAGCATGTTATCAAATCAATGAACTATGCTGTGGAAAGTCTTCCAATCTATGGTAACCCTTTGACCTAATCTTTACCTCAGAATGGAACAGCAGAAAGTCCAATGAAGGACAACCAAAATAAAATCTGAGTAAGCTGTGACCGATCGGCAATATGTCACATCAGCAGCATCTGCAGAGGGAGAAACAGACTTAAAGTAATTTCAGATCATTTATCTTTCATCAGAACAAGAAAGCATCAGTTATCAAAGGCATTTCAAGTTACAGAGAAGGGGGAGGGGTGGACAGAATGAAAGGGAAGTCTATGATTGGCTGGAGATCAAGAGAGGCCAAATGACATAAATGGTGGCTTTCTAGCATCTGCAGCTTTTTGACTAATGATTACTAACAAATTCATTGCCATTTCTTTTCCAGGAATACCCAACGTGAAGATGCTCTGTTCTTCTTTCTGACAGGATTTCCGTTTGATTTTTTACCTTGTTTGCCATCAATGGTTTCTGTTTCCTTTCTTGTTTTGATAAAGTGTGAAACAAATCTCACTTCCATAGCTTCATCTCCCTCGTTAACAAGCTGTCTGTGTCACTTATCCTCTTTGGTCTCTGGCCTAATACAAATCTTCCCTTTGTTTGATTAGGCCTACTGAAATGTCATTGACACGCACTGCCTGACTTGCTGAGTAATACCACCATTTTATGATAACAGTGCTCTACTTGGGAGGTATCGACTAAGATTGCTATCTTTACTTTTTGTCCTTAACACTTTACCTCTTTTGGCCTCACCAAAATATGTCTCCAGGTTCAGGTTGCTGCTTATTAATGACACTTTTACACATCTTTGTTCATAGTATACAGGGAGGTAGTGAGATCTGGCTGCAGGAGGGGCAGGACTGGCAGCTCTGCATTTGAGGTTTCCATTGTTTTAAAAGGTGAGGGGTGGCATTACTAGTCGGGGATAATGTCACGGCAGTGCTCAGTCAGTACAGACTGGAAAGCTTGTCTACTGAGGGGAGATGGGTGGAACTGAGGAATAAGAAAGGGATGACCACATTAAGGGATTATATGATAGACAACACAACAGTCCATGGGATTTAGAGGAGCAAATTTGTAGAGAGATCACAGACTGTTGCAAGAAACATAAGGTTGTTATAGTAGGTGATTTTAGCTCTCCACATATGGACTGGGACTCCCATACTGTAAGAGGCTGGATGGGATAGAGTGTGCTGTGTGGAGTTTGATTGCCCCAGCTGCTCTAGCTTCCTCCCACCTTCCAAAGGTAGTCAAGTGACCTTCCATTGAAACTGAGCAAAGTTAGAAATCAAAGAATTTGCAGAGAAGGTGGAAAGTGGAGAGAATGAAGGGAGGGTAGTGATGAAAGAGAGTACTAACACAGACAGCTTGCTGAAGAGGGAGATGAAGCTTTGCAGGAGAGTTTTGGTTAACACTTTATCAAATCAAGAAATGAAACTGAAAGTGTTGAGGACAGTGTAAAAGAATCTAACAGAAATCTTGCCAGGGAGAGGAGCAGAATTTCTTCAAGGTGAGTATTCCTGGAAAAGCTTTGCCCTTGACAGATGACTGCCAGAATAAGAGAGGAGCATAATTAATAGGATACTGTGTCTAGTGTGATGTAGGTGAGTTAGCTTGTAGGAATGTAAAAACTGATTGTGAAAGTTTGTGACATATGTGACAAGAAAATGGTGAGTGAACACTAAACCAGAATCAGAAGCAGGTTTAATATCACTGGCTTATGTCATGAAGTTTATTATGTTGCAGCAGTAGTATATTGAAATACATAGGAAAAACTATTAATTCCAATAAATATGTGTATATCTATAAATAATAATTACATTAAATAAGTTGTGCAAAAAGAGAAGGGGAAATACTGAGGAAATGTGCATGGGTTCATTGTCATCCTGGCAGTGTTTGCATGCAATTACTTGATACAAAGCAAAACCTAACATCATGAATGGCACCAATGCCTTTGAATGGAAAATCCTACAAAAAGTAGTGGATTCGTCACAGTACATCATGGGTAAAACCTTCCCAACCATTGAGCACATCTACACGAAGCTTTGTCGAAGGAGAACAGCATCCATCATCAGAGATCCCCACCACCCAGGCCATGCTCTCTTCTCACTGCTACCATCACATTGAAGGTACAAGAGCCTTAAGGCTCACACCACCAGGTTCGAGAACAGTTGCTACCCCTCAACCATCAAGCTACAAGAGGTGCAGGTATGATCTCCGGAAAGCCATCTCTTGGGCAAAGTGGAGATTCCAGACTAGACTGGAATCAATGAGGGATGTTCGATAGCTGTGGCCGGATTTGAATGCCATAATCTCCTACAAAGCTAAATCATGTGACATAGGGGACAGCAGAGCTTCACTTCCAGATGAGCTCAATGCCTTCCGTGCTCGCTTTGACCTCCAGGAGTAACCATCACACACCCCCATGTCTTCTGCTGATCCTTTGGTCTCAGTATCTGAAGATGACGTGCGGGCTGCCTTCAAGAGAGTGAATCTAATGAAAACATCCAGTCTGGACGGAGTAACTGGCCAAGTACTGAAGACCTGTGCTGACCGACTGGTTGCTGTCTTCATGGATATCTTCAACCTCTTGCCCCAGCAGTGTGTGGTACTGACTTGATTCAAGCAGGTGTCCAGGAAGACTGTGGTAACCTGTCTAAATGACTATCATCCAGTGGCACCTACATCCACAATGTTTTGAGTGGCTGGTGTTAAAGCATATCAGCTCCTGTCTGAATGGTGACTTGGATCTGCTCCAATTTTCCTACCAAGGCAATAGGTCTACAGCAGATGCTATCTTCTTGGCTCTATGAACAACCCTGGAATATCTGGACAGCAAAGATGCATACATCAGGATGCTCTTTATCGATACATCTTGGCATTTACCACCATCATCCCCTCAAAACTAAGCAGTAAACTCCAGGACCTGGGCCTCAATACCCCCTTGTGCAATTGGATCCTGGATTTCTTCACTTGTAGGCACCAGTCAGTTCAGATTGGCAAAAACATCTCCATCGCAATCTTCATCAGCACAGGAGTACCACAAGGCCATGTGCTTAGCTCCCTGCTCAACTTGCTTTACACCTATGACCACGTGGCTAAGTACAGTTCCAACACCATAAACAAGTTTGCTGATGACACCATTGTTGTGGGCTGTATCAAAGGTGGTGATGAATCAACATACAGGAGGTTGATTGAAAACTTGGCTGAGTGGTGTAATAGCAACAACCTCTCACGCAATGTCAATAAGACCAAGGAACTGATTGTAGACTTCAGGAGAGGGAAGCCAGAGGTCCATGGGCCAATAATCAGAGGATCAGAGGTGGAGAGAGTCAGTAACATTAAATTCCTGTATGTCACTATCTCAGAGGACCTGTCCTGGACCCATCATATAAACATTATTGTGAAAAAGGTACAACAGCGCCTCTACTTCCTCAGGAGATTGTGGGGGTTCAGCATGTCATCAAAAACCTTGGCAAATTTCTATAAATGCATGGCGGAAAGTGTACTGATCGGCTGCATTATGGCCTGGTATGGGAATGCCAATGTCTTTGAGCAGAAAATCCTACAAAAGGTAGTGGATGCGGCTCAGTAAATCATGGGTAAAACCCTCCCAATCACTGAGAGCATCAACATGAGATGTTGTCATAGGAAAGCAGCATCCATCATCAAAAATCCTCACCACCCAGGCCAGGCTCTTTTCTCACTGCTGCCACCAGGTAGAAGGTACAGGTGTCTCAGGACTTGCACCACCAGGTTCAAGAACAGTTACTATCCCTCAACCATCAGGCTCTTGACCAAAAGGGAATAGCTACACTCATTTAAGGACTTTGTTACATTCTTATTTCATGCTTGTTTTTTATTGCCATTTATTTTATATCAGCCTTTGCACAGTTTGTTTACAGTTAATAGTTCCTGATGTTTACAGTTTACAGCTAGTGTTTTATAGATTTGCTATGTATGCCTGCAGAAAAAGAATCTCAGGGTTGTATGTGGTGACATGGATGTACTCTGATAATACATTTCACTTTGAACTTTAAACACTTGAGTTAAAGGGGAAAACTAGCCTCATTTTCCCCATCGTTGAAATGTTCCTACAACTAATGATCTTACTTTATTGTTATTTATTTATATTTGCATTTGCACAGTTTGTTGTCTTCTGCACTCTGGTTGATTTTGCATTGGTCCTGTTATAGTTACTATTCTATAGATTTATTGAGTACGCCAACAAGAAGATGAATCTTGGGGTTGTATATGGTGACATATATGTAGTTTGATAATAAATTTACTTTGAACTCTGATGTTTCACTCCCAGATGAGCTCAATACCTTTTACATGGTCTTTAATATAACTACTCCTGTGCGAAATCCTTGCAGCATCCGGTGATCTCTGTCTCAGAGGTCGACATAAGAGCATCTTTCAAGAGGATTAACCCTTGCAAGGTGCCAGACCCTGATGGTGTTCCTGGCAGGCTCTGAAAACCTGTGTCACCCAAGTGGCAGGGGTGTTTGAGGACATCTTCAATCTCTCACTGCCACAGTCGGAGGTTCCCACATGTTTCAAAAGGGTGACAATCATAGCAATGCCTGAGAAGAGCAGCGTGAGCTGACTCAATGACTATTTTTCTATGGCACTCACATCTACAGTGATGAAGTGCTTTGACAAGTTGGTCATGACCAGAATCAACTCCTGCCAAAATAAGGACCTGGACCCACTACAATTCGCCAATCGCCACAATAGGTCTACAGAAAATGCTATCTCACTGTCTCTGCACCTGACCTTGGATCACCTGGACAATAGCAATACCTATGTCAGGCTCTGTTTATTGACTACAGCTCAGTGTTCAACACCAATGTGGGTCTCCTATCGTCAGAAACAAGTGAAAATATAACTGGACCAAAATAAAGTATGTCGGAAAGTCAAATAGACTTTGGTTTCATCTTCAAAGAGGAGGTTGCAAATATTTGCCCAGATTTCTCAAGGAATCAAGAGCCCAGAGAGAGGAAAGTAGAAAAGGAAAATAGTATTAGTGAAGAAATGTGCTAGAGTTCAAGGATGACAAATCTAAAGGCCTGCAAATCTATGTCCGAACAAAGTCTGGTGAGGAAATTCAAACAACACACACAAAATGCTGGTAGAACACAGCAGGCCAGGCAGCATCTATAGGGAGAAGCGTTGTCGATGTTTCGGGCCGAGACTCTTCGTCAGGACTAACTGAAAGGAGAGATACTAAGAGATTTGAAAGTAGTGGGGTGAGGGGGAAATGCAAAATGATAGAAGAAGACCGGAGGGTGTGGGATGAAGCTAAGAGCTGGAAAGGTGATTGGCAAAAGTGATACAGAGCTGGAGAAGGGAAAGGATCATGGGACGGGAGGCCTAGGGAGAAAGAAAGGGGGAGGGGAGCACCAGAAGGAGATGGAGAACAGGCAGAGTGATGGGCAGGGAGAGAGAAAAAAACAAACAACTAAATATGTCAGGGATGGGGTAAGAAGGGGAGGAGGGGCATTAATGGAACCCTAACCCTAATGCGAGGAAATAACAAGCAGGATAGACAAATGAGAATCTTGGAGAGATGTGAGATTATTCACTTCTGTTCTAAAAGTACAAAGGCAGGTTATGGTCAGAATGGGAAAAGGGAAAGCACAATGAGATTTGGCTGTCCTTGTACACCAGTCACTGAGAGGAGGTGTTCAGGTGCAATAATTAGTCATTAGTACATTGGTTGTTGTAGCAAGAAGATTTGCGTGCAGGAACCGGGCTGTGTTGCTGCAGCTGTACATGGTCTTGCTGAGTTTTGTGAGCAGTTTTAGTTCATGGTTGGGTATGGCCGCAAGGCAGCAGACGTTTAAAATCAGAGTTTTCCGTCTCTTAGGTGGGCTGCCGTCCAAGGCTGATGAGCTCCACCTGCCTGAAGCAACTGGTTTTGAGGCGCCAATGGTCCGCCTTTGCCCCTTCTCTTGTCAGTAGAAACAGTTCCACTGGGTCTAGTAGAAGAGGCTATTAGTGACGCACGCCATTTGGAGCACCTTATAGGTAGTGGGACCTTATCCCCATCCCCATCCCCACAACCACCCCAGCTATGACAACCTTAGGATTGGGATATTTGGGGTGATATTGTTGCTGATGAATTACAGTGTGGAGCCTCCAGGAATGGCTCAGCATGGTATTCCAAGTCAGAAAATTACAGCATAGAAACAGGCCCTTTGGCCAGTCTAGTCTGTGCCAAAACCATTTAAGCTGCTCACTCAAATCAACCTGCACTGGAACCATAGTCCTCCATATCCCTACTATCCGTGTACCTATCCAAACCTGTCTTAAAACTGGAAATCAAGCTTGCATGCACCACTTGTGCTGGCAGCTCATTCCACACTGTCACGACCCTCTGAGTGAAGAAATTTCCCCTCATGTTCCCCTTAAACTTGATGAATGTTGTCTTTATTTATCTTGCACAATTTCAATTTATATTTCTCCCAGACCTTGAGGTTGTCAAGGGATAGGTGGAATTCCTTCTTTGACTGGTTGAAATTGAAATTGAAATATCTTTATTGTCATTGCATAGTACAATTTGTCATGGACCAATACAGCGAAAATGAGTTTGCAACTCACGTACTCAATGCTATAAAACAACAAATAAAATCAATAAACAATAAATAAAATCAAATAACCAGCCAGTACAAGCAATGCCCAGCAGTACAAAAGCACAACTCAGATGCATGACAGCCATAAAACCAGTATTAAAAGTAGCAATTTAACAAATTTATGGATGATGCTTGATCAATTGGTTCAGAGCAATTATAGCTCTGGGGAAAAAGCTACTTTTCAGTCTGGAAGTGCGGGCATAGAAAATCTTATAACGTCTGCCAGATGGAAGAAGTTCAAACAGTTGATTGCATGGATCTGTATTGTCCTTACAGATGCTTGTAGCTTTCCTTAGGCAGCGTGAGCTGTAGGTTTCATCCAGGGCTGGGAGCTGTGTCCCGATGATCTTCTGTGCGCTAGAGACGACCCGCTGAAGTGCTTTCCTATCAGCTGCTGTACAACTGAGATGCCACACAGAGATGCAGTATGTTTAGATGCTCTCTATGGTGCAGCGGTAAAAGGTCACCAGCATCTGTTCAGGTAGACCAGCTTTCTTCAGCGTCCTGAGGAAAAACAAGCGTTGCTGTGCTTTCTTAACTATTGTTGTGGTGTTAGTGGACCATGTAAGGTCTTCTGAGATGTGTATTCCCAGAAACCTGAAACTGGACACTCTCTCCACTGTGTCTCCGTTAATGTAGCCTGGAGCGTACTCATCATCCTGTGACTTTCCAAAGTTGATAATTAGCTCCTTAGTCTTTGCTGTATTAAGTGACAGGTTGTTCTCTGAGCACCAGCTCACTAAGTTCTGTACCTCCGCTCTGTACGCTGATTCATCTCTGTTGGAGATCAACCCAATCAATGTTGTGTTGTCTGCAAATTTGACGATGGTATTGGTGTTAAATGCAGTTACACAGTTGTAAGTGAAGAGGGAGTAGAGTATGGGACTCAATGCACAACCTTGTGGTGTACCAGTGTTCAGGATAGTGGTGGAGGACAGTTGGGGGCCCAGTCTCATTGCCTGTGAATGCTCTCACAAGAAATTCAGGACCCAGCTGCAGAGTGATGAGCTGAGGCCTAGCTGGTGGAGTTTGGAGATGAGCTTACTGAGGATGACAGTATTAAAAACAGAGCTATAATCAACAAACAACATCCTCATGTATGTGCCCTTTCCCTCCAGATGTGTCAGGAGGTTTTCACTAACCTCACTTGTCTGAGATTCTTAATAAACATGCAAATAGCATTATCACTGGACCAATTACAGATTAATCACCTTTTGGAGTAAATTTTGGCTTCATTTGATTTGGTTGTCACAGTAACTCAGCAGTTAGCGTGATGCTATTTACAGCTTGGGGCATTACGGCGTTCAGAATTCAGTTCTGACGTCATCTGTAAGTAGCCTGCACGACTTCCCCATGGAATGTGTGGGATTTCTCCAGGTGCTCCAGTTTCCTCCTACAGTCCAAAGAGATACTGGTTAGTACGTTAAACGGTCATTGTAATTTGTCCCGTGATTAGGCTAGTGCTAAATAGGTGGATTGCTGGGCAGAGCCAGAAGGGCCTGTTCCACGCTGTTTTTCAATAAATTTAATGTTGAAGACCTTGGCTTATGTATATCAAAAGCCTAGCCAGGTGGCTACACATCAAGGAAATGGAAGTCATCCAAAGTACAAAGAACAAGTACAAAGATCTGTATGGAAGATATCGTACCTAGACAGACAGACATTCATTGTATTCAACGCATAATTGGGATATGTAGATGTGATATGTTGCCACCTTACCACTATTTTGCATCATTGGACAAAGTCTAATTCAACCTCTCCAGACTCCAGTGCTCCAGGTACCTGTCTGCCTTCTGATCTTGGGCTGCCCTGTTCTGCTGTTGCTGTCTAAATTGCTAGAAACCACGACCTCTGGGGAGCAGCTTGGATATGCCCATGCATTAGTGCTGGAAGGCACAAATTTCAGGGTGATGCTCCAGGCAACAACAGGAGAATTGTCAACACCATGTCATGTTCTTTGATGGCATTTGTTTACTAGTCATAAATAAAGAAGATGTCAGATGGAGCAGGACTTTTGGAAACAAGTCATATGATTAAAGCAGGAATTTGTCCAACCAGAAATCAGAATAAAGTTTAATATCACCGACATATGTCATGAAATTTGTTGTTTGATGGCAGTAGTACATTGCAAAACATAATAATAAACTATTATAAATTACTTAAGAAATATATATTTTAAAAATTAAATTAAAGAAGCAGTGCAAAAGCAAAAAAAATGTGAAATAGTGTTCATAGGTTCATTGTTCATTCAGAAATCTGATGGTAGAGGGGAAGAAGCTGTTCCTAAAACATTGACTGTGTGTCTTCAGACTCCTGCACCTCCTCCTTGATGGTAGCAATGAGAACAGGGCATGTCCTGGGTGATGGGAGTCCTTAATGATTGATACTGCCTTTTTCGAGTCATCACCTTTTGAAGGTGTCCTCGATGCTGGGGAAGTTAGTGCCCATGATGGATCTGGCTGAATTTGCAACTTTCTACTGCCACAGTACATCTGTAGAAATTTGCAAGTCTTTGATGACAATAACCACCTGAGCTAATTGGTCTTAATAATATTTTCCTGCTCTTAAAGAACTTTTAACTAAGTACACTGTAATGGAACCTATGTGGGAGTGGAATCATTTCATGGCTCAAAGTTGCCTCAAAAAAAAAGCCTTCGAAATGAGCAATGAATCTAAGACCATCTGATGTGGAAATGAGACTGCTGGAGAGTGAGGTGAATAACTGAAGATGTATTGGATCCTCCAACATACCTGCACCATTTGCAGGGTCAACCCACAGTTTCTCATGCAGTGTGAAAGATGAGTATCATTGTAATCACTGTGAAAATATTCATGCGTAATTTGATTGAGGACTGCTTCTTTTTGCATATGGTTCTCAACAATACGTCACACCAGCTCATTGGTTCCTTATTCAGGCTTGGGCTTTCAAAGGCCTACAGTCCAGCAAGCCATAGCATGGTTGCAAGTAGTTTTGTTTTCTGTTGAAGTGACTGAACATGAGGTTGTATATGTGAGGTAGTGTATGTGTCTGGGCGCCCTCATTCCCACCTTATTCAGCTTTACATGATGTGGACCTTCAGATGATATAGAGAGAGTAAGAGGGATACCATCCGTGCCTCGTGTGAGGAGAGTGCTCATAGCCATGGAACTCGAAATGACAGGAACTGACCGTGGAAGTAACTACCAGAAATGGCTTACCACACACTGGAGGACAGTGTAAGCAGAGGTATCCTGATCTGAGACACTCATTGTTAGTCTAGAGGCACAAGCACACGCACATGTACACGCACACACAGGTACAGACGAAGCTCTTGACAGTTATAGATGCGGGAATCAGCACCCATTTTCGGCCCTTAATATTGGTCTACTGTTAACTGTGAGAGACATGGAAGGAATTTGTGTTCTTTAAGAGCACAATAATGAGAACCAGGAGCACACTTCTACTGTCAAAGAAAAGGCTGCTGTCATGTTTGGATTTATCATTGACGTAGGTGTCCAGATTCAATGGTATTTTTACAAGAACTTGCTGTGTTCTCTTTTCCTCTGACTTAGCTGTTGTTCTAGCAAATCAAATTAAAAAGCTATCACTATAGGGAATCAGGCCATCTCATTAACATTTGAGTGTAATTTGCAGGTTTGCTCAATATTTAAACCAAGTAAGATTTTATACCAATTATTCTAATGTAGCCACTTTAATACATATCTTTCAAGAATTTAAAAGCAACCAGAATGTCTCCTGATGAAAAGAATTTGGAGCCCTGTGTCCAGTGTGAGGCAATTTGGACATAATATTGCAGGGCTTTTGTCAGTGCCATGCTGTGGAAATTGGGTTTGATCAGAGTGAAATGGAACTTCCCATTTCTGGGCTGGTGTGTTTTTAATACTGGACGAGGTGCTAATCACATCCGTCTCTGTACATCCCTGTAATTCAGCATTACTGGGATAAATTTGATCAAGCTTGCCAAAGTAAAAACTGTCCTTTGCCAGTTGCAAAAATTACTTGTCTGTAGAGGAATGGCTGCATTCAAAAGCCCTTTCACTGCAGAGATTATGTGCTCTGATCTTGACAGCATCGATGTAGACACAAGAAATTCTGCAGATGCTGGAATTCTGAAGCAACAGACTCAATATGCTGGAGGAACTCAGCAGGTCAGGAAGCATTTATGGAGGGAGTAGACAGATAAACATTTCAAGCTTCATTGGGACTGGAAAGAAAGGGGGTAGAAGCTAGAATTAAAAGGTGGGGAGGAGGAGGTGTAGATAGGTCTGCCTCAGTGAGGGTGAAGTTTGCTGGGTGGGGGAAGGGGAATGGAAGGGAATGATGTGAGAACCTAGGAGATGATTGGTGGAAGAGGTAATCTGATTGGCGAGGACAGTGGACCATGGAATAAAGAGAGGGGTGGCAGTGGATGGTGGGAGAGAGGAAAAGAAGGGATGAATGGACCACCAGAATGAAGGACAGCAAAGTGAGGGGGGGGAATAGAGGGGTGTGGGGACCAGATGTTAGGGAAATTAACGTTGATGCCATCAGGTTGGAGGGTACCCAGATGGAATCTGAGGTGTTGCTCCTCCAAACTGTGCTCCTATCAGTTTGGGTGCCAAGGTAGCATAATGGTTAGCACAACATTATTACAGCTTGGGGTGTCAGAGCTCAATTCCGATGCTGTTCTTTAAGGAGTCTCTGTCTGTCCACCCTGTGGAATGTGTGGGTTTTCCTCAGGTGCTCCGGTTTCCTCCCACAGGAATAGGATCTCCTGGCCCTTTGAGGCACAATGCCCCACAGCCTCCAACACCCCCTGATTTAACCCTAACCTGGAGCTTCACCAAGAGGTGATGCAACCAGTCAGAATGCTCTCCAACAAACAGCTGTATAGTAATTTGTAAGAGCCTTTGATGTCGCTCCACAACATTTGCTCTGTTTTCTGCAATGCTGAGGCTGAAGCCATGGGCCTTCTCTGGGGATCAAGTCTGCAGGCTCTGTGACATTTTGTGATGAACCGAGGCTGAGGGTGTGGGTCTGCTCTGGTTGTTCTGGGCTTCATGTCTATGGACTCACTTTTGTTCTAAGTGCAGTTGCTTGTTTTTATTGTTTGCATGATTTGTTTTTTATTCTCTCTCTCTCTGCACATTGGGTGTTTATTGTTTTTTTTAAATGCATCCTTTTTGGGTTTCTTGTTTTGTGGCTGCCTGTAAGGAGACGAATCTCAAGGCTGTATAATGTATACATACTTTGATAAAAAATGTACTTTGAACTTTAAACACATCGAATCTCCTTAATGACTCAAGGGTTTGAGGAGATTCGGTTAGAATCTGCATCAGGTCCTGAAACATCAATAATACCTTTGCCCCCAACAGATGCTGCTTGATCTGCTGAGTTCCTTCAGCAGATTGTGTTTTCGCTTCAGATTCCAGTATCTAGAGTCTCTATTTAGTAACTGATGCATTTGTAACAGCAAACATTCAACAGCAGTTGGCCAGCATAAGCAGCTGTCTGGGAGTAAATGGAATGGGGTATGTGTCTATCCAGGTCTTAAGAAGTAATAAATTAATACACAATGCACTTGGATCACAGAACACTGCTTCTGTGCTGGGTTGTGAACTGTAGTTCGATGGACTCGATCGATGGACTCTATGGTGCTTCTGCTGCTACTCGTATGGTGGGTGGGGGTTGGTGCTTCATGGGTGGGGGTCAATGCTTCTGTGAAGGGAGGGCTTCAATGTTTCTATCGTTCTATGGGTTTTCTTTGTATCGTGGACTTCTGTGAAGAGGATAAATTTTAGGCTGTATACTGAATACATCCTCTGATATTAAATGTACTTTGAAACCTATGTCAGCAGGCAATGCTTCTATCCTAGAAGCATCCAAATGATCCAAACAAGTTGGCGGCTACAAATTCCAAATCTGGGTAGACTCTCATCAGGGTGGAGCCATTGGTGAGAAGTGCCCTCTCCAAGCACACTGACAGTGTGACTCACCATTACTAATGAGAATACTTGTGCTGTGGTTTCTTATATTATTGTGGCTTCTTCACTTTTGTTGGGTACCTTTGAAGTCCACCAATTGTCTCCGAATTTGAATCAGGGGAATTCTACTAGGTATTGGTTCTTATTTGGGGGGGTTTCCAGTTTACAATGGGTCATTGTTTCCTCTTGTTATGTTTTTAGCTGGTTGTCCTTTTCTTGTTATTTTTGCAATATTTACAAACTGCCAATTACATTTTTAATTCCAGTACTTTAGTACTTGCCTCCATTTTTATGAGCTAGCTTTAAAAAAAATCTCAGCTGTTTTCCACTATTGTATATACAAACCCCATTTCCAGAAAAGTTGGGATATTTTCCAAAATGCAATAAAAACAAAAATCTGTGATATGTTAATTCATGTGAACCTTTATTCAACTGACAAAAGTACAAAGAAAAGATTTTCAATGGTTTTACTGACCAACTTAATTGTATTTTGTAAATATACACAAATTTAGAATTTGATGGCTGCAACACACTCAACAAAAGTTGGGACAGAGTTAAAATAAGATTGAAAAGTGCACAGAATATTCAAGTAACACCGGTTTGGAAGACTCCACATTAAGCAGGCTAGTTGGTAGCAGGTGAAGTATCATGACTGGGTATAAAAGTAGCGTCCATCAAAGGCTCAGTCTTTGCAAGCAAGGATGGGTCGTGGCTCACCCCATTGTGCCAAAATTCGTGAGAGAATTGTTAGTCAGTTCAAAAGGAACATTTCCCAACGCAAGATTGCAGAGAATTTAGGTCTTTCAACATCTACAGTACATAATATTGTGAAAAGATTCAGAGAATTCAGAGACATCTCAGTGTGTAAAGGGCAAGGTCGGAAACCACTGTTGAAAGCGCGTGATCTTCTTGCCCTCAGGCGGCACTGCCTAAGAAACCGTCATGCTACTGTGATAATTATAGCCACCTGGGCTTGGGAGTACTTCGGAAAACCATTGTCACTTAACACAGTCCGTCGCTGCATCCAGAAATGCAACTTGAAACTGTATTATGCAAGGAGGAAGCCATACATCAACTCTATGCAGAAACGCCGGCGAGTTCTCTGGGCCCGAGCTCATCTCAGATGGACCAAAAGACTCTGGAACCGTGTGCTGTGGTCAGATGAGTCCACATTTCAGCTAGTTTTCAGAAAAAACAGGCGTCAAGTTCTCCGTGCCAAAGATGAAAATGACCATCCTGATTGTTATCAGCGAAAGGTGCAAAAGCCAGCATCTGTGATGGTATGGGGGTGCATCAGTGCCCACGGCATGGGTGAGTTGCATGTATGTGAAGGTACCGTTGACTCTGAGGCGTATATTAGGATTTTAGAGAGACATATGTTGCCATCAAGGTGACGTCTCTTCCCGGGACGTCCATGCTTATTTCAGCAGGACAATGCCAGACCACATTCTGCACGGGCTACAACAGCGTGGCTTTGTAGACACAGAGTGCATGTGCTTGACTGGCCTGCTGCCAGTCCAGATCTATCTCCTATTGAAAATGTATGGCACATCATGAAGAGGAGAATCAGACAATGGAGACCACGGACTGTTGAGCAGCTGAAGTCTTATATCAAGCAAGAATGGACAAAATTTCCAATTGCAAATCTACTACAATTAGTATCCTCAGTTCCAAAATGATTAAAAAGTGTTATTAAAAGGAAAGGTGATGTAACACAATGGTAAACATGCCTCTGTCCCAACTTTTGTTGAGTGTGTTGCAGCCATCAAATTCTAAATTTGTGTATATTTACAAAATACAAATAAGTTGGTCAGTAAAACTATTGAAAATCTTTTCTTTGTACTTTTGTCAGTTGAATAAAGGTTCACGTGAATTAACATATCACAGATTTTTGTTTTTATTGCATTTTGGAAAATATCCCAACTTTTCTGGAAATGGGGTTTGTAAATGTAGTGTACTATTTACAGTCTTCTTAGATGGCTCTTCAAAATGAAAGGCACACAACTATCTCTCAATTAACATTAATAATATATTGGCTTAACAACAGAGTTATATACCTTCAACAATGCTTCAGGTCTCAACCCAATCACATTCAGATCTCTCTGGTTTTCATCATCTTTGTTGTTCCGATGTAGCTCAACCTTTGCCAGAGGAATAACATTTCATCTTCTGACATGGCTTTCCAGAAACCAGAATGATAATCGGCCATTCTTGGCACATACCTCACAGTTTCAGCATTCACTGCATTAAATGGTTAAATTCAGTTTTGCTTTTGGCTTCTTTAATGCAACATTGGGCAGGGAAATCATTAAGCTAAGTGACACCCATAACCAAACCCTGTACTTAATTGCCCTTTTTATCTAAAGTATTTAACTTAATACCTTATAATAATCCTCTGTTTTCAATTTGCCAAGTTTTCATACCATTGAACAACCTCCGTTTGGGTAAATACATTCAGTGTCCACTTTATTAGGTACCTCCAGTATCTAATAAAGTGGCTACTGAGTGCATTTCAGAATCAGAATCAGAATCAGGTTTAATATCACTGGCATATGTTGTAAAATTTGTTAACTTTGTGGCAGCAATACAATGCAATAGATGATAATATAGAGAAAAATTAATTACAGTAAATATATGTATATACTTGTAATACTACTGTGACACTGTAATTTCCTTTAGGGTTAATGGAGTATATCTGTCTATCTATCTATCTATCTATCTATCTATCTATCTATCTATCTATCTATCTATCTATATTAAATAATTAAATTAAAATAAGTAGTGCAAAAACAGAAATAAAAAAAAATGTCATGAGATAGTGTTCATGGGTTCAATGTCCATTTAGAAATCAATGGCAGAGGAGAAGAAGCTGGTCCTGAATCGCTGAGTGTGTACCTTCTTCTTGATGTTAACAATGAGAAGAGGCCACGTCCTGGGTGGTGGGAGTCCTTAATGATGGATGCTGCCTTTTGGAGGCACTGCTTGTTGAAGATGTCTAGCATACTATGGATGCTAGTACCCAAGATGATGCTGACTGATTTTTACAACTTTCTATAGCTCCTTTCGATCCTGTGCAGTCGCTTCCCCCATACCAGATCATGATGCAGCCAGTTGGAATGCTTGCTCTCCACAGTACATCTGTGGGAGTTTTCGAGTGTTTAGGTGACAAACCAAATTTCCTTGAATTCCTAATGAAATACAGCTGTTGCCTTGCCTTCTTTATAGCTGCATTGATATGCTGGGACCAGGTTAGATCCTCAGAGATCTTGACACCCAGGAACTTGAAATTGCTCACTCTCTCCACTTCTGATCCCTCTATGTTGTCCATTATTGCAAAGGGGTTTTGAGTTTAAAAATAGGAATAGGAAGGTTTTGTTATTTGTGCAGGGTGTTGTTGCAGTTTAGATCTCTTTACCTAAAAAACATATAGTAACATTGGAGGCACGCCAAAGCAGATTCACCAGACTAATTCCTGGGATGAGATAGTTGTCCTGTCAAGAGAGGCTGGACAGTCTGGATTTGTATTTCTTGGATCTGAGAATGAAAGATGACCTTATTCAACCATAAAATATCCAAGAAGATTTGACAGGGGAGATGTTGAGATGTTTCACAAGTGACAGAACCTCAAACAAGGGGACATAGTTATAAGATAAAGGAACTGGTCATTTCTCAGAGGCTAGTGAATTTCTAGAATTCTGTGCCCCTGAAGTGGTGGAAATCAGACCATTAGAGATACTTAAGGAAGAAATGAATAAATGTTTGAAAGATTGATTATGGGGTTCTGGGGAACTGGTACAGAAGGAGAACTGAGGTCAGAGATAAATTAGTTATGATTATATTGAATGGTTGGGACTGATGGACTTGTCACCTTCTTGTGTCTCGACAAGCATAGCAAGATTTTATTATTCCAATAATGCAACCCTCTTGTAATTAAGGCCAACATTTCTTTTGCCATCATAATGCTTGCTTAACCTGTATATTCATGTTTAAGGCCACTAGAATACCTTTGAATACCAGCATTAAACGTTTGCTTTCCATGTCAGAAATAAAATTTCTCGTTTGTCATATCAAAGTAAAAAACTTCAGCTTTAGTGTCCAAATTATGCTCTTCCTGCTATCTTTGTCATTCAGGTATCTTGTTTCTTTTCCTTCGTAAATTCTTTGTTCCTTTGTGGTCTCTTCATCACTTCCTCACCCACCAAGTTTAGAACTATCATCAAGGTAACGAGCAACAGTCTGCTGGAGGAATTCAGTGGGGGGGGGGGGGGGGGGGGGGGGTGTGTGTGTGTGTGTGTGTGTGTGTGTGTGTGTGTGTGTGTGTGTGTGTGTGTGTGTGTGTGTGTGTGTGTGAGAGAGAGAGACACACACACAGACACAGACAGGGGGAGACAGGGGGGCATTAGTGGGGGATTCAATAAGTACAACAATGTCAGGCTGCAGGTTGACTTATGCATGGTACAGCTCTCCCTATTTAGATGTCTCTGATGGGACTGGGAGCAACTTCATGATAGTTTTTAAAAGAGATATGGATCTTACTATTTAGATTGGGAGTCTTGGAAATTGCTTTCGGCAAATGTAAAGTAGGAATAATAGAAACACAGAGGGAAGTTCCCTGGTGGGTAAAGTGTGAATGGGGAGATGATTTGAGCTGTATATTGGATCTTGTTCACGGAAGTAAGAAGGGTTCCAAAAACTATCAAAGCTAATTTAGACTAAATAAAGTGATCCTATACTATCAAATCTGAAATTTAATAAGTAAACCTCCTCATAATCACATTTTTCACACCTACTCACTTATTGAGGTTAAGAATTAATTTGCAAGTCTTTTGAACTCTCAGTCACTACCATACAATTATATTCAATAACAATACCTTGCTTTGTCCATTGTTTTCTGTTGTATTTTATTTTACAGTTATACACAGTTATAAAGCATGGAAACAGGTCCTTCAGTCCAACTAGTCAATACTGACAAAGGTGTAGATCTAAGATGGTCGCAAGGGAGACTAATCTATAAACTGAATATTGTTAAGAAAGAGGGAGTCGAAGAGGACATGGTGCGGACCCCTTCTTATTATTACCATCAGGGAGGAGGCACAGGAGGCTGAAGACCCACACTCAACATTTCAGGAATATGTAGCTCTATAAACTGGGCAATATTACCTCCATTTTACAGTTAATTTTACAGTGCTAGTTTTGGTACTGTGATTGTACCATCATCACTGAATCAAAGTGTTATGGATCTGAGTCCAAGTTCGGTGACTTGTTATCTTAGCTGACAAGAAATGGGAGCATGAATAATTCACATGGATGAATTATTGACCATATTCCATCTTACGGTAAGGTCAAGGGAGTTCTTTTCTTCATACCAGAAATAGCAAAGAGGTACTGCATTTTCCCATCTAGTGGACTGAGCAGATTACCCAGTATGATCTGAAGAAGAGCAGGTGTACTCTCATCAATGTGTTCTGGCCATTGTAAGTTGAGCCATCACAACATGTGGTTTGCTTATGATGGTGGCAATGAAGAGAGTGATGACATTTCTACGATGTATTGCCATGTTCAAAATGCTGTGCTTTTGAAGGTTCAGAACTTTAATCAGGGGTTGAACCGTAGGTTTGGTTTTGGCAAAAAATATGGTTCACGCAGCTATGTACCTGACATTAAAGGAAGTGATAAAAATATTTCCCAGAAGCAAACAACCAAGAAAACCTTAATTAAACTGTGCACTATGTTAGATAGTTCAAATAGGAATATTAATGCAGGAGTTAGCCAGCCATCTTGAGTGAGAATATTGTCTAAAACTAACAATCTCCATGAGTCATGTTTCTATTCTAAGAGTGATCAGTATTTGGAAAAACTGACTATGACATGCCTGAGTGGTGTTATGCTGTTCCATCTTATGCTGCCTGGATATGAACATTGCTTTTCTTCTGAAGTGGATTCTGTTAATTTCCGGGGAATTCAAATCAGCTATTGTGTTTGTGGACCATGCTTGCACTGATGGCATAGTTTCATTTAGTACACAGCCACAATGACACAATTTCCTGAGGAATCCTGTTTCAAACTCTTGTTGGGCAAACTCAGGTAATACTGTCCTGAAGCAGGCAAAAATGGATTAAAGTGTCTCTGAAGGTGTCAGTGAATTTTAGACGAGTCTTCATGGAAAGTCACCAAAAGCAGATGCATCAGTCTGTGCTCGGGGCACAAGTGGTTAGGCCTTTTCCCAATGTACGGATGATCTAACATGGTTTTCTTGATTTGCAATTTCCCAGGGGAATGTTGTTTTATCTTCGTGTATGAAAAATACAGAGTATCCATGAACTTTTTGTTCATTACCTTTTGGTATCAGTGAGGCATGAAATTTAAGGAAGGATTTACTTCAACAAATAGCATAATGAAAGAACATGCTAACAGTGTAGCTATAACATTATTGTAAGGATGTCATGTTGCTACCATGAAGGAGGGGACACGTCTGAGACTCTCTTTCAAGACTCTTCATCTCATGTTCTCAATAGTTACTGCTTACTTATTTAGTATTATTATTATTATTATTATTCTTTTTCTATTTGCACAGTTTGTTGTCTTTTGCACATTGGTTGTTTGTCCATCTTGTTGGTTCCGGTCTTTCCTTGATTCTACTGTGTTTCTTGTATAACCTGCAGGAAAATGAATGAATCTCAGGGTTGTACATTGTGACATGTATGTACTTTGAAAATAAATTTACTTTGAACTTTTGAAAGACATGATGCAAGAAGATGCTGTCTTAAAATGCTCATAGCTTTAGCTTGAATGCAGAGAGAATAAACAACTCTATGCAAAGCAATTAGTTAAGAAGAGCAGGGAATGCAGTGAACGCTCACTGAACTATTGGCCTGCCTTTAAAAACCAAAGGGACAAAAAAAATTGATTACAAGATATGAAGATGTGGTTGGTGCAGTAAGTGGTGGCTCATAGCTCTAGTAACACAGGTTCAATCATAACCTCCCATGCTGTTAGTGTGGAGTTTGCATGTTCTCCCTGTGATTGTGTTTCCTCAGGATATCTTCATTATCTTCCCACAATCTTCATTATCTTCCCACATTCTAAAGATGAGCTGGCTTGTTATAGGGAAATTATGTAAGGGAATGGGATTGCTTTGTGAGCAGATATATACTATATGGGCTAAGTAGCTTCTTTTGATGTCACAAAGGAAAATGGAAATATGAGAAATAAATGTTGAGAGTACCAGTGAAAATTTTAGAAACATTCTATTGTCAAAATGACTGGAGACAGATTATGCACTGAGGAGGGTCCATGCAAGATGAAGTCTAACTGATATGAAGATTGGTGGAGGGGCAGGTAGTGTTGAGGAAACAGGAAGGATACAGAAGGACTTAGACAGATTAGGAGAATAGGCTAGAAAGTGGCAAATGAAATACAATGTTGGAAAATGCACGGTCATGCACTTTGGTAGTAGAAATAAATGTGCAGACTATTTTCTAAACAAGGAGAAAATCCAAAAATCTGAGGTGCAGAGGAACTTGGGAGTCCTTGTGCAGAACACCTTGAAGGTTAACTTGCAGGTTGAGTTGGTGGTGAGGAAGGCAAATGCCGTGTTAGCATTCATTTCAAGAGGTCTAGAATACAAGAGCGGGGATGTGATGCTTTGGTACTAGTGAGGCCTCATCTTGAGTATTGTGAACAGTTTTGGGCCCCTCATCTTAGAAAAGATGTGCTGGCATTGGAGAGGGTCCAGAGGAGGTTCACAAGGATGATTCCAGGAATGAAAGGGTTATCATACGAGGAACGTTTGATGGCTCTGGGTCTGTACTCACTGGAATTCAGAAGGATGAGAGGGATCCCATTGAAACCTTTTGAATGTTGAAAGGCCTAGACAGAGTAGATGTGGAAAGGATGTTTCCCACGGGTTAGGAGAGTCTAGGACAAGAGGGCACAGCCTCAGGATAGAAGGGTGCCCTTTCAAACAGAGATGAGGAGAAATTTCTTTCACTAGATGGTGGTGTGAAAATTTGTGGAATTTCTTATCATAGGCAGCTATGGAGGCCAGGAGGTTGGGTGTATTCAAGTCAGAGATTGATAGGTTCTTGATTGGCCATGACATCAAAGGTTACAGGGAGAAGGCCAGGGAGTGGGGCTGAGGATCGGCCATGAATGAATATCGGTGCAGACATGATGGGCCAAATGGCCTACTTTTGCTCCTAGGTCTTATGGTCTAATAGGAATGAAATGTGTGCTGATAATGATAGATCTGTGGAAATGATTTACAACCTCAGAGGTTGCATACCTTTTGTTCTAACGTCTAACACATAATCTATTCCATTTTGCAAAGCCTTATTTTAATACTAATGTGCGTTAACTGAGTAATCAAATAAAACTAACTGCATTTATAACCATAGTATAAGGTCAAATTATTAACTTCCCTCGTAATATTTTACAGTAGGGTGCTATCAGTCTTTGTTACGAACATTGTAGGTTAACCACTTCATGAGTCTAGAGAGTAGGTGTCAGTCCACCATAATGCGTACAGTTATTTCAATTACCCTGCTTTCTCTGCTTGAAGTCTAACATGATTATCTGATTGGAACTTGAAACCAATTATTTCAAATAAATTAATCTTCTGTGCAGTAAAAACAAGGGCGCTGATATTCTCCGTATCATTGTCAGGCTGTTCAAAATATCAAGGGACTTGATCATCCTGTTAGAATGCCAATAAGATTAGATCAGGGTGTGTTTATGCTTATGATAGATTTCTTGGAAATTACTACACAAATGCCAAAGATGATTGAAACTAACAGTGCAAAGTTGAAAAAAAATTAAAGGCTTGAACATAAAATGGATCTGATGCTTTTCTCATTGCTGATTTTGAACTTATGACTAATTTATTTTTATTTTTCAAATGGTTTGATGAACCAAGAACATGGTACATTACATATTACTCAATCTTAGACAAAGTACACATGCACTGGCAAGTTTATCAGAAAGTGTAAAAGGAATTATCCAGTTATTATAATCCACACACTGAATTCAGTTTGTGAAAGCAAAAGAAGGTGACAATATTCCAGCATTGGTGACAATTTGTCTCTGTTTTCAGGAACTTGGAAGATTTAGGGTTCACAAAATGAGCTTGTGATCTATGGGCATAATATGAATATTCTTCTGCTCACATGAAGCACCATGAGACATGGATTGAATTGAATTGACTTTGAATTGACTTACATCCTTCACATGCATGATGAGTAAAACTCTTTACGTTGCGTCTTCGTCTAAACGTGCAATGTGCAATTTATAGTAATTTATAATAAATATTATGTATGACAGGATAGTCAATATAACATAGAGATACAGTTGCATCAGCATGAATTAACTGGTCTGATGGCCTGGTGGAAGAAGCTGTCCTGGAGCTTGTTGGTTCTGGCTTTGATGCTGTGGTACCGTTTCCCGGATGGTAGCAGCTGGAACAGTTCGTAGTTGGGGTGACTTGGGTCCCCAGTGATCCAATGGGCCCTTTTAACACACTTGTCCTTGTAAATGCCCTGAATCATGGGAAGTTCACAACTACAGATGCGCTGGGCTGTTCACACCACTCTCTGCAAAGTCCTGTGACTAAGGGAGGTACAGTTCCCATACCAGGCAGTGATCAGTGATACAGCCAATCAGGATGCTCTCAATTGTGCCCCTGTAGAAAGTTCTTAGGATTCGGGGGCCCATACCAAACTTCCTCAACCGTCTGAGGTGAAAAAGGCGCTGTTGTTCTTTTTTCACCACACTGCCGGTATGTACAGACCACGTGAGATCCTCGGTGATGTGGATGCCAAGGAACTTAAAGCTGATTACCGTTTCAACCCCAGATCCATTGATGTCAATAGGGGTTAGCCCGTCTCCATTCCTCCTCTAATCCACAACCAGCTCCTTTGTTTTTGCAACATCGATGGAGAGGTTGTTTTCTTGCTACCACTGTGTCAAGGTGATGACTTCTTCTCTGTAGGCTGCCTCATTATTATTCGAGATTAGGCCAATCAATGCAGTGTCATCAGCAAATTTACTGCATTTAAATGTTACTACATTTAAAAATGCCATGGACACAAGTGCCTAGACATTCCTTTACACAGCTCCAACAATCTACTCAACCTGAAGCAGAGCAACATTGCATTCATTCCTGGGTGTCCTGATATCCATCTGTAAATTTTGCCACTGATATTTTGGCAAGATTTTCTCTTGTCTTACTGTTAGTAAATTCCTGCAATTGAAAGCAATATTAATATATACAACAATTATTTGCAGCGAGGTTTTTCAAACCCTTTAGTCTAAAAGTTGACCACAAGTCAGTCACAGAAGAACCAGATTTCAGTAATTCTTTTTCTCCTGAGATAAGATCATAAGACATAGGAACAGAATTAGGTTATTCAGCCCATCGAG